>NC_132887.1:32335670-33535670 GCF_030463535.1 Salminus brasiliensis | reverse complement strand
CAGCAATATGATGCTGCCTTTTTGGAAGAACTCTCTTAAACACTCTTAAAATAATCCTGAAAGACAACTGCACTATATTGTAATTCTATATAAATTATAGAGATATATTATAAAAGCTTTACAATTAATAAAGTAAAGAAAGACAAGAATGGTAACTGCTATTGGATTGCATTCATTTCAAGGCAGTTGATGCACTTCACCAGTGCTTTGGTAGTCTTTTACATTGTTGTTTTTACACACAAAGCATTGCACTAATAACTTTACTTTACTACCTCACTGGACTCTATTTATTACACATTGCACAATTTGCACACTACCGTCAATTATTTATTATTCTCTGGTCTGTACTGTGTTGTGTTGTCTGTCCGCACTTGTTTGTTTGTGTTGCACTTGTGTCTTGTATGCACTGTCTATGTTGCACCATGGTCCTGGAGGAACATTGTTTCATTTCACTGTGTACTCTGTATGTAGTTGAAATGACAATAAAACCCACTTGACTTGACTTGACTTGACAAGTAGGTGTAATAATACCTACTTTTGCAAAACAGAATGAAAAAAGAAAGAAGACATAAGCCACTAAATAGTGAAATAGGTGGCCATTATAATCAATATGCACTTCAATCAATGGCTTATTGATAATACTTTAACTGTATGAAGATCAGGATGCATATAATACAACATATAATTTTTATTCTGAAATTTCATTCAAATCTCATTTCCGAGCCTGTGCGCGTTCTGTCAAAGCTCAACCCAGCCCAACCTTGATTTAAACCCGTCATTTATTTCGTATGTAGAGCATTAAAACCTTTTTAACTACAATTCTGAGTTGTTTGAATGACCGAAATCTGTTCAGAATTATGTTAAGGTCAAGTGTAATGCCAACACTGGCCTGCTCAGAGCTCACGTGTGCGCTCTGAGCAGGCCAGTGCTGTGTGATTATAACATTTTAACTTGTGCAACTTTTTTTTCACGATCGGGAGTTCGGGTTGGGCATCTGGTCAGGCTCAGGCTCTGGCAGAGAATCTAGCACTCTAGCACTGTGATTGCTACAGGATTAAATTAGTAATTAGCGTTTGCTGGATTGTAAGTGTTAAGCAGCAAAAAAGGAACATTAGCGCAGTTAACCTTGCTCATTAAAATCAGTTAAACGAGTCATCAACTTGAATTTGCATTCGAATAGGTACCAATAAATCTCCATTTTCTCATTAGATCCTCTTCTGTCATGGTATTTTCTAATAGGAGTGGAAATTAAAGCAGGCCCTTCATTAACATTATAACAATGATACTTGAGTCATGAAACAATTTTTAAAGATTTTTTTGAGCATTCTTGATAATTACTCTTTAAATTTAAAAGTAAACCATCTGCATTATCAAATAAGGATCTACTACCTTTACAACACACATCTTTGTTCTGCTCTCAGCTTGAAATGCTGGTTAATTATTTAGATTATTTTCACCTTTTTATTTTCTGATAAGTCCCTGAAATATAAATAAATAGAAATATTTCCAAAGTGTCACAGCTCACTTTCTTACTCAAACAAAGAAACTCTTGTCTTTCAGTTGATGACATGATTTCCAGTATCTGCCTTTATTCAGTTTAAATGTCTCATCATTACATACAAAGCACTACATGGTCTAGTGCCTTCTTATCTCTTTGAACCTTTTCATAGATTTCCCAGCACGAGTCTGCTTTTCATTCTATTCACTAAACTGTCCACTGTGAGTTTTATTAAAGCTCTTCCTCAAAACATCTGTGACTGCACAAGATTATATTCTTTTTAGACATAACACAAGAATACCACTGTATATTACATAGTAATCAAAGTATATCCTGTACTTTCACATATGCAACATATGAAATTCTCCCTATATGTATTTTACCATGCATATATTCATTCATTCATTCATTTATTTATTTATTCATTCAACATTGGTCACTAGACAGGAATACTCCCTGGACAATACAATATTTTGTTATGTAACAATATTTCTGCTTTCTTACAATGTTAATTATACATTTTACATTTCTTATTATGCCATGACCATATCATATTATATTTATTAATATAGTCCGCACAAGATTATATTCTTTTTAGACATAACACAAGAATACCACTGTATATTACATAGTAATCAAAGTATATCCTGTACTTTCACATATGCAACATATGAAATTCTCCCTATATGTATTTTACCATGCATATATTCATTCATTCATTCATTTATTTATTTATTCATTCAACATTGGTCACTAGACAGGAATACTCCCTGGACAATACAATATTTTGTTATGTAACAATATTTCTGCTTTCTTACAATGTTAATTATACATTTTACATTTCTTATTATGCCATGACCATATCATATTATATTTATTAATATAGTCCGTATTTTATAGTCTGTCCTTTTTCTTATAAAGTGAACTTGGGCCTAAGAAAGGTGATATAAATATTATCATTAATGTATTTATTATTTGTGAATTATTCCTGAAGATATATGCTGTTTCACTTATCTATATATAATTTTGGTGTATACCCATGAAACACAATATTCATTTACTCCTATTCCTCCTAAAAAACAGGCTAAAGAGTGTATAATGTAATGTATAAAAGCAGACATGAAAAAAAACAGGATCTATTAATGCAATCAATCTTTCTATTCCCATCAGCTCAGGATGCTATCAGAATAATCCTCACCAACATGGGCTGTATGGATAGTTCAAATAGTGATTAATCTAGACGTGTATAACAGCCAAGCTCCTCTGGACTTTCTTAAGAAGTTCCTCACACAAGCCAGTAACTGATATTAACGAGTATGTGCCCTCTACTCTTGTGATGGACAGGTCCAGCGCTTTAAGTCATATTGCAACAGCGTGAGACATCGATCAATAGAACAAAAGACCTGACTGTATTTAACGAGCATCTAGAAGGAGAATAAATGATTGAGGCGAAGACAGAGAGTGAGCATGCACTAAGAGAGAGGGCAAAGGAGCAAGACAGAGAGACACACTACATAAAGAACATTTTAAATGCTTCAGCTATCAGTCATGTCTCTCATGCTGAGCACAGAATATAGCACATGATATCTATAATTACAGTTACAATCAGGGCTGACATGATTTCAAGTGAGCAAGCCTTTCCAGGCTGTGAGCGCCTGCGCCGCTAGCATCCATCAGTGCTAATTTCCCTAGACAGGCTGCACTGACAACAGTCTTTTTCTCACCATTCTGCTGCCATTTTTCCAATATAGCACACATCTCTCCTAATGCACAACAAGTCCACAAAGCAGGGGGAAGGTGACAGCCTGCAGCTACTGGCACACTAAAAGGAATGGAAGTGAAGGACACTACCTCTCCTCCCTTCCACAGAAAAGGACAGTACATGATACAGCCAAGTCAAAAATGGTTAAAGGATGTCGAGGAAATGGGATGCTTATTGTATAATGAGAGCTACCATTACTAATACTATGGTTATTTTATTGTTCCAACATTTTGCTTTGTGCTTCTTGTACATGCAATGTACAAGAAGTAGGATAATGTGATATTTTCCTCTTAGATCAGCCTGGTTATTGGAGCAAATTTATTTTCTTGCTTTTCCTCTTCTTTTTCTTTCCTTGACTTGTTTGCTCAAACATGCTCTTTTCATCTGGACATTGCTTGATTTATGGTTTCCATTTCACCTGAAACACCAAAGAGTTTACATTACAATTGATTAATCACACCTTCAGAACTACAAGAAAATGAGGCACCTCTGCACGTCTTTCAGAAAAGGCACCACTTCTCCCAGAAATGTGTTGCAGTTACAACCACTTCTGCATTTACATGTTTTCAGAAAAAATGGATCAAGTGAAGGAGGGCAAATAGTGAGGATGTGAGAACCAAAATAATAGAAAAGGTATGTACTATCTCAAGGCTACTAGTGCATCTTCAGAGAGTTAACATTCATGTCTCCACTGCACACATCACCATTCAGATGTTTACAGCCCATGACACTGATTCTTCCTTATCACTGACAATAAACAATGTAAAAAAAATGCAAACGCCAAAAGCAAACATGAGTAAAACATTTTAATTGTTTTTGTATTGCAATGCTGCTAATTAGAATCTATAAACACTTCTTATTATTAACATGGTTGATGACCGTTGAATGTATCTCATCTGCAAATTTACTGTCTTACTCCTCATCTTCTTGATCTGTTTTCTTGAATGTTCTCTTGTCAACTGGATGTTGCTTGATTTTTGGTTTCAATCTCACATGAAATACCAAATAGTTTACTAGTTTAATATGTTATTACAAGAATATTGCCACCCCTGCACCTCTTTTAAAAAAATGCACCAGTTCTCACAGACATGTGTTGCAGTTATACTTGACACTTTGGTGTTCACACCAAGGACGCCACAATCCTGCTGCGAGAATGTCCTGTGGATCTTTTTTGTAAAGCATCATTGTGTCAAACAAAATGAATCCTTTAAAGACAAGAGCACAGTCCCTACAGTCAAACATGGTGGAGGTTTAAAGATGTTTTTGGTTTGTTTTGCTGCTTCAGGCATTGGATTAGATGCCTTGACTGCAACTGCGTTACAATCTGAATACTACCAAAAATTTTGGAAAACAATGTAGACCAGAAAGCTGAGTCTCTGCCAGAGGTGATTTGTCTTCCAGCAGCATAAATCAAAATGCACCCAGAAATGGTTTCAGACAAAGCACTGGAAAGTATTAAAATGGCCAGTACATTTACATTTACGGCATTATCTGTTGCGCCACACCAACCACTGAGTAATGAGTAATGAGTAATGAGATCTCCATATCTAAATCCAATAGAACACCCATTGAGAGATCTTAGAACAGCAGTTAAGAGGAATCACTGTAGGAAAAGTCAAATCTGAGAGGCCTGGAACAGTTGGCAAAAGAGGAGCGACCAAGAAGTCCAGTAGTGAGAGAAACTCATTCATGGTTACAGGAAAATATTGATTTCAGTTATGGTTTCCAAATGATGTGCCAATAATTTTGTCCAGTCCATTTCTGGAGTTCTGTGTGGAATGATATCAGATTTTATTTTCTGAAATGATGTTAGATTTGCCATCAGATTAATTTTTTTTATTTTTTCAATGCAAACAAAAGGAATGAACATGTGGGTATTTGTAACAGTTTAGTTTTTTGTTATTTGTAACTGCAACAATGTTATAGGAGAAGTGGTGCATTTTCTGTAAGAAGTGCACTTTGACCATAAGTATATGTTAACAACTGTATGTGTTAGTGTGTCATTCACAACAACAGTGTGTGTTCTGGTTTTGATTATAGTAAATGGAGCTAGACAGTTCTTTGGGTTGGGAAAGTCATGTCAACAATTATTTGACAGCTGTTTGTCTCCTTTAACCAACTTCTCTTTGCATGTTTTCAAGCAATTTCAAAATAAAATACTGACCTGACCCATAGTTATGGTCTTCTCATTAAAGCACTGAGCCTCATTTTCTCCCCCTTACTTCAAAGACATGGAGTTGTTTTTCTCCGCAGCCAGGTTAGGAAACCTGGCTGCCGCTTTTCACTTGTGCCTTTCATTTGAAGTCTCCTCTCCTTGAGAGCCAACACCGAATAACCACAGACCTGCTATCCTTTACTATGACCCCATATGCTTCTTTCAGAGCCAAACTTCTTTAGCTTTTGCAAAGCAACTGATTGGTATCTGGCTCCAGCATCATTACTTAAAATTAAACGCTTCACTCCTATACCTTATTATTTTCAATTGTAAGTTATAATGTGTAGTCAATAAATATTGTAAAACAACGTTATTAGCAATAGCTGATCCAAGTCACCATCAGTTTGGATAGGGCTGCATTAAATTGACCTAATGTAAATGTGACAAAATTGCAGGATATTAAGAGGATGCCCACAGAACTAAAAATTATAATTAAAATTTCATTCTGATATTGAGACATTTTGCAATCACAGAAACTCAGTCTCAACTGACTGTCTTAAATACGTTGTATATATATTGACTGATTCGTATATAACTTTATTTAGAGAATTTAGTGCTGTAAAGTAATTATCTAATCCGCAACACAGATGCCCTGACATATTGTGACAATGACAAACAAGCATTGACTGAAAACAGTTCATCTCATGAACATCACTGACCTTTCTAGAAAACCTACTAATTTGTTAAAGTTACTGTTAAAGTCTTAAAGTATCTTTTTACAATAAAATGACAAAAAAAAGTAAAAAAAAGTAACTTGCCCAGGAGAAGAAAGTGTACTATTAAATACTGATTTCCCTGTAGAGCTGCAGTGAAATGTCTTTGTAGAACCAGCATTTACCAGCATAGAAAATAAGGTTTGTTAGCTACTGTTCTTCTCTTTTTGTCTACTCCTTTTGTCAAAAAAGAAGCACTTAAGCTTGAAAATGAGAAGTGTGAGCAACAGCAAAGCAGTCCAGGTGCTCCAGCAGACTACACAGAACAGAGCAGACTAGAATATTAAAAAAATGAGAATTAGAACTCAAAGTGAGTGGCTAAAGAAGCACTGAATCAATATTTTCAAAGTATGTAAATGAGAATGGTAATTAAAGACTGCAAAAATTGAGATACAATTTAAATTTTTCATTAAGAAGGATTCAATGCTTCTTAATGGGTCCATATCTTAAATTTTTTGATGGGACTTAAACAGAATTCAGCTGTTCTTCAGTGTATTTGGAGGGTCCAAGTTCACATCTGTAGATATCCACCTGAGAAATCACTGATCATCTAACAGGTCTAATACAGACCATCTTAACATCCTCAAAAAGCGGTTATAGACATGTTGCTGACACCAGTCTGTAGTTAGATGTTTCAGATTAAGTGGACAGGGTGAGGGTTAAGATTACGTTTTGGGTTGAAGTTAAGGTTAAGGTTAGGAAATAACATAATGTTACCTTGATAGTTACATTTCCTAATGATAATTAGTATCGTACAATCCTCAGTAATGTTAGCTTAGCTTCCCATGCTTATGATTGAAAAGATAAACTAGTTAATATGTTGCACTAGCCTGATATTATGTGAGCAAAAAAGTAATGTGTTTCTGTCAACAGTAGTTGTCTCCTTACCTCAGAGGCAGCAGTTAGCTGCAAACATCATTCGGATGTTTATCCTCGCACATGCTCTGCCACATGATCTCCTTGTTAACTATATCTCAAGTTGAATATTGAATATTTAATGTAATTGCTGCCAAATCCACAAAAAAGTCAGAGCTGGCACACTCCTTATGACTTGGGTGGAGCTAAAAAGTGGCACAATGAATACGAAACCTGTTTGTGTTACAATCTTTCCCTATATGGAGCACGTGAACTGAGAAGTTTGGAATGAAATAGTCCTTTAAAGAACATGTAACTGACTTCTTACCAACCTATAGTGTAATGGCAAAGGAAAATCTATAGCGTTGACATGTCTTAACATCTTCCAGACTTCAAAGAAGGAGTCAATAATCATTCTAACTTTCTGGCCTAGCACACAGACATTGATTAGATTAGGAAAGAAAATTGAGGTAAGAGGTTTATTAGCAATGGAGCTGTACTTGTTGGAACAAGGAAGCAATAGTGGAAAATAGAAGCGTGTTAAGGTGGGTGTGCGAGTATGTATGTGTGTATTAATGTGTCACACAAACTGCCCCCGGAGGATTTATGACTGCTGCAGACTCATGAGGTGAGAAATCAAGCCTGGCACAAAGGTTAGCAAAAGCTATAATATATATATATATATATATAATAAGCTATAACAGATACAAACAACACGCTGGACAATTTACAGTGTTTATGGTCTCATTTGTCCAGCCTGGAGAGCACGCTAACTGACATTAACAAGATTTTGGTGGAAGTTAAAGACAGACCCCTGCACCTTCCCTGAGGAGGAGATTTTAGTAGGGTGCCCTCGTTAACATCAATGACCTTTTAGTCACTCCGCATTAGACAGGACATCCTAGCAAAATGTTTTTGGTTTGGTTGTGAGCACATATGCTTCAGAATGCTTCTGTTTCTGCGTGCGGCCTTGCCAGTGACGAGATGCCGTCTGGTTCTGCAGGCAGAATGCAGATGACAAGTTCAGATTGGCGGCGTGCTGGGAAACAATGTCGCCACGGCAACTTGCGCAGCCAGCGCGAGGACCTTCACGCTGTTCTTTTGAAATTACACAGCTGTTTCCCCTGTCAAAAGAGATTACGATTCATCTCATGAAAGCTGATTAACAAGCCATCATGGCCCAGACTGTTTTAATCTCGCCCACTTCCCTGCAGAGGGGCCAAGAAATTAATGGCGAATTATCCAGAGTTATTGACAATCAGTACAATGCAGCTGAGTGATATTGGATGAGCGCTGATAAGATGAGGGGACGTCCGGCCGCATGTTTGCACAGAGCGTAGGCCCTGTCTGACACTATTTAAAAAACTAAGTGGGAGCTGTTTTTTTCCAGTGCTAATTTGAAGAGTGTTGTTAAAATATTGCACTTGAACGACAGAACAAAGGCAGCGTATGTTTGCTTGCTTGTTGACACATAGCAAGCATATATCACAGGGAGAATACAGGTGTATGCAGAATAGCCACATCCAACCTTACAGGAATCTTGTTCTCCGCTGACCTACTGTGCCCTGGTTGGTTTACATTGCAGCTTTGCATTTTGGAGATGGACAAATTGCATAACCAATATTTCAGTCATTTGCATGCCGCGAAATACTGAAATAGTGTTAATATGCTATGAAACATAACATAACCAGTTTTATCCAAGATAAAGTGCACCTAACAGATCTGCATCTCACAGATTACATTTGTAAAAGAAGAAAAAACACCACAACACCCCAAGAATCTGATCAAGCCTAAGAGACAAATAACCAATAATTTATTTCTGATAAAATAAAAACTTATAATCTTGAATGAAACGCAGGTTTTTCCACCGACTGTTTATACAGCTTACAAAGTGTTAAATACTGCCCAAGAATCAAATCAATATTGTTTCACATAACACCAATATCAGATTATCAACTTCTTAATATGATGTTACATTACAAAATGGGAATGAAAAGGAAAGGCAGAATGCTTGCTCCTCATAGACATTTACATTAAAGGCATTTAGCATACACTCTTATCCAGAGTGACTTACAAAAGTTCTGTACTGTTCAGAAACTTTCCTTAGCTTGTTGTAAAAATCTTTATTTAAATAGGCATAAACATGTATGAATAATCCTTATGAATACTGCCCTTCAGTAACAATTTTCAGTGATTTGCCTCACTTCCTCAGTCCCTCCCCTTTTCTTTCAGGTCTCATTGAAGTCAACTGAGAGCTATGTGGTCTCCCAGCTGCTACGGCCTTTCATGAAAACATTTTTGCTGTTTGTTTCCTTAAATGCTGCTCTGTTTGGGTTGGCATGCTGTTCTTGGAACCTTGTGCTACCAATGGGGGGATGGCAGGTTGGCTGAATAATGAATGCCTGCATGCCAAGCTGGCCATCTGCGTGGGCATTGCTGTACTTTTCTCTTCCACCGGCACCAGACAGACAGCCATTAGACGCGCAGTGGGTTCTTCTCACACTTAAAACCTGGCCGATTCAAGTCTCTCTTAGCTGGCACTTGAAGACAATGTGTGTGCAGCCAAGTGAATAGCTCTCTATGGCGCACAGGCCACAGGTCTGAGCAAACGAGTTGGATCTTTCTTTTCAAGCCGTCAATCCATTTTCTGTCCCCAGAGAGCATCAGGAGGTTGTTTGAAGCTTGTTTTCTGAATGAGCCTCACATTCTGACTAAGATTTCCCTCCATTGCAGTGTCCCTCATGGCCCAGATGGGAGGAAGGCGCTGCCCTGATTCTGTCAGCGAGAGAAGTGGGCTAGGAAGCTTAGCAGGGAGCTCAGAGACAAGAGCAAAGAGGAAATGGGGGTGGAGGCTATACTTGGCCCATCACCTCCAAAAATGTAATAAGGTCTAGAAGGTTGTACCAGGTTAGCTAGATTAGAGGGGCTGAGGTCCAGTCCAAGCTTTGAAGAAAATGTGAAAGACACTCCTTCATCATAAATTACAAATTCAGCTCTCAAATAAATCAGAACAGCCTTATGTACATATTTGCACTGAGAGCTTAAAAAAGCCGGAGTTAATCAATGAGTAAAGAAAGAGTGGTGGGTGTGTTGAAAATCATTGGCTTGACAGGCAATCAACCATAAAGGTGCATGTATTTGTCACTGTAATGTGTAATGTGAAATGTGTCCTCCACATTTAACCCATCTGTGGCAGTACACACACACACACACACACACACAAACTCCAGCACCTGGGGAGCAGAGAGGGTAAAGGGCCTTGCTCAAGGGCCCAACAGTGGCAGCTTGCCGAGCCCGGGAATCGAACCCACAACCCTGTTTTTAATAGCCCGGTGCTCTAACCGCTGAGCCACCACTGTCCCCCTGGTGCTGAGATGGGCTAATAAAATCTTTGTGGTCAGGTCACAGAGTGTTTGGCCAGGGAAAAGTTATTTCACAGGGCCACTGTAGCCCATCCTCTGACGGACTCAGAGGCAAAAGGACAGAGGACAATTTTTTTGGTAAATGGTTGTATATGGTTCTATAAAGAACCTCTTTAAAGGTTCAAATGTTTTGTTGATCAATAATAACATGGAAGTAATAGACCTTGATGTGACGTGAACTTCAAATACTGATGTCTTCTCCATTTAAAAGAAAATCTAGCATAAGCAAAACAGAGCTGTGAAATGGGGTCTATTTCAAAACCACCAAACAGTTACATAATAGTCTTGGCTCATTTTAAAAACATAGTTAGTTTGCCCAGGACGTGTATCAGTAACACTGGAGAGTAGCACCAATTTCATCTCTTTAGCTAAATAGCCACACACCACGCGGAGAGGACAGTAACACTATCTGGTAGGACTCCAGAATAGTTGCAAAAATATATGTTTTTTATACTCTTTTATATAGGGTTTAGACGTTAATTAGTATGCATTCTAAGTATACAGATCCATTCAAATTAGATCAACGAATCTGCATGTTTTAGAGTACCACTTGTATTTTTTTTCTGAATTTAACATGGACAACAAAGAATAATACAAAGTATTATGTGCCAAATGTATTCTAATATACAGCTTTTTTTAGAGAACAAAAATAATCTTGCTCATCACAAGCCTGTATAAAAAGCTATTTGTCTCCATTGCCCATGACTATGTTAATGAAGCAAACAGTGCTCCAAGACATCCTTAGAAGATGTTTTACTTTCTCACACAAGACTAAATACTTGATCTAAGTATTTTACTACAAGAAGGTGAAAACAGAGCAGGCCTGGAATAAGCTTTACATTTTGGATTTAGATTTTGTTCCCTGAAAGAGCTCAAAAAGCCAGTGGAGTGTGTGTGAAAGAGTGTGCCTGAATGCACAGTGAAATTAAGAGCTTAGCTCCTTCAGTAATAGGATTTTAATAAAAATATATGGCTCTGATTCACTGTTGAGGAAATTGCATGTGAAAGCTGCTATACATCAGCACAAGCCCTGCAGATTTCCTTACTTCAGTGCTTCACATGACTGCTACATGCAGGGGGATGAGTGAATTCTACATTTAACTGTGTATAACTGTTTGTTTATTTGGTGGATTCAGTTTCTTGTCGTACCAAAGTTTAACCTGCAGTAGTTTAGCTTGAAGGACCTATTCAATCTATTGAGCTATTCATGTTCTCATGTGTTACTGTTGTTGCGTGGACAAGCTTAGCAAAACATTGGCAAAATATCATGGCATTCATTATTTGTCCAAATATCAACATTTAGAGTGTGTTAAAAGTTATGTATGCCTGTAAAAGACCCCATTGTTAGGACTTGTATGTTATGTCCTAACAATGTCTTATAATCTCTGTAACTCTTGCATCTGTTTATGAGTAATGTGGTAAATTGTCCGGTAACATATTGTTAGCAGAATAGAGAGTATGTTCAACATTTACTTGATTACTTAACAGGACCCATATTCTATATTTCCTTGTATTGCTTTCCTTAAAATCAAGGAAAGTGCAAGGCTGTAGAATGTCCCATTTCTTTAATTTTCCCCAACAAGGGTGTTCACGAGTGCCCCCTATGAGCACTTGATGCACCCCTTTCTTAGGTCTGCATTAGATCATGCAGAAAAAAATAAATAAAATAAGTGTGAGTAGAATTTATTATCTTTTCTGTATCAAGATTGATATGGTTTTGCAGGTCATGTGTCTGAAAATTCTAAAGTTAAGAGATAAAACATTATTTCATTTGTCATAGTGATATGAACATTTTATTACCCTTAAAATGATTCTCTGTTGCCAACCATTTTAGCAGCAGCATAGAGAAAAGAACAGCAACTGTTAAATCTAGTATTGTGGCAACTGCAGTATTTTGCTTTTAAGCAGCAGGAACATATACAGGTAAAGGGATGTGAGGCAGAGAATGTCCCAATTCAACTCTAAACTCTCAGATGCCTTGAATGATCACACCCCTTTTACCTGCCTTTCAAATGAAAGTGCAATATAAACAGTGCAAGGCATCCCCAACAAAACATTTAAATAGAAACTCGTTTGTGTTCTGTGTTGTGTCCACAAAGCTGCAGTGACCACATTTGACACATGAGGACTTTGTTTGAATCTATCGTTTACCTGTTTCTTGCTGATGACACACCAATCCAACGAGAGAAAGTGTACCTCACGTCCTGTTATACCGCTTTAAGGAAATATATCCATAGCAAAATGGTGCACAACGTGCCCCAGGTTAAACTACTTCAGGTTAAATGGGCAGGGCTGAATTTTTGCTTGGATAGATCAGTAACACGACATGCACAGCATGCAACAGACATACTACATACAGCAGCGTCCGATACCCAGAAGAACACATATGAAAAGATATCCACACACACACACACACACATACATACATGCACTTTCACAATTGCTGAGGCAAGCCAGACACACTGGAGGCTAATTAACTTAATTACTCAGCATGCCCGATTAATCCAGTGGACTAGTGGCAGCCTCTTGTACGTCTCAGGGACCCTGGAGTCCATTACACGCTTTCAGAGGGATTTCCCATACTGTCCAGACTGCTCACCTCACACGCATATCACACCCCACATAACCACACACATACAGTGGGGAAAAAAAGTATTTAGTCAGTTACCAATTGTGCAAGTTCTCCCACTTAAAAATATGAGAGAGGCCTGTAATTGACATCATAGGTAGACCTCAACTATGAGAGACAAAATGAGAAAAAAAATTCTGAAAATCACATTGTCTGATTTTTAAAGAATTTATTTGCAAATAATGGTGGAAAATAAGTATTTGGTCAATAACAAAAGTTCATCTCAATACTTTGTTATATATCCTTTGTTGCCAATGACAGAGGTCACACGTTTTCTGTAAGTCTTCACAAGGTTGGCACACATCGTTGCTGGTATGTTGGCCCATTTCTCCATGCAGATCTCCTCTGGGGTTGAGATCTGGAAACTGGCTAGGCCACTCCAGGACCTTGAAATGCTTCTTACGAAGCCACTCCTTTGTTGCCCTGGCAGTGTGCATGGGATCATTGTCATGCTGAAAGACCCAGCCACGTTTCATCTTCAATGCCCTTGCTGATGGAAGGAGGTTTGCACTCAAAATCTCACAATACATGGCCCTATTCATTCTTTCATGTACACGGACCAGTCATCCTAGTCCCTTTGCAGAGAAACAGCCCCAAAGCATGATGTTGCCACCCCCCATGCTTCCCAGTTGGTATGGTGTTCTTTGGATGCAACTCAGCATTCACTCTCCTCCAAACACAACGAGTTGTGTTTGTACCAAACAGTTCTACTTTGGTTTCATCTGACCATAAGACATTCTCCCAATACTCTTCCGGAACATCCAAATACACATCCCTGGCGGTGTAGTGTGTTACTGATGGTAGCCTTTGTAACGTTGGTCTCAGCTTTCTGCAGGTCATTCACTAGGTCCCCCCGTGTGGTTCTGGGATCTTGTGATCATTTTGACCCCACGGGCTGAGATCTTGCGTGGAGCCCCTGATCGAGGGAGATTAGCAGTGGTCTTGTAGGTCTCCCATTTTCTGATTATTGCTCCCACAGTAGATTTCTTCACACCAAGCTGCTTGCCTATTGCAGATTCAGTCTTCCCAGCCTGGTGCAGGTCTACAATTTTGTTTCTGGTGTCCTTCGACAGCTCTTTGGTCTTCACCATAGTGGAGTTTGGAGTGTGATTGTTTGAAGTTATGGGCAGGTGTCTTTTATACTGTTAACGAGTTCAAACAGGTGCCATTAATACAGGTAATGAGTGGAGGACAGAGAAGCCTCTTAAAGAAGAAGTTACAGGTCTGTGACAGCCAGAAATCTTGCTTGTTTGTAGGTGACCAAATTATTTTCCACCATTATTTGCAAATAAATTCTTTCAAAATCAGACAATGTGATTTTCAGATTTTTTTTTCTCATTTTGTCTCTCATAGTTGTATAAAATCAAAACTAGAAAAGTACATTATCTAAATGAAAACTGTAGCTTTGTAGGTGGTTTCTATAGTGTAATTTCACAATAACTGGATAAAGGATCATTATTCCACAGAACACAGTTCCGCTGCTCCGCAGCTCAATACCTCAAGCCCACGCTTGGCATTAGGCATGATACCAATAGATTCATTTTTATCTGCACCAGAAAGTTCTTTTCTATAGTAACTGTGTGTGCATGTGCATGTGCACATCTCTTTCAGCAATAGAGATGAATGCAATTATTAGAAGGTGTCAACAAACATTTGGGAAATATGATGTGTATGTAAATAGACCTAGTTGCCGTCCTGGTTACGAGCCTGAATAGCCTGCATTCTCTGTGTTCGCATTCAAGGAGCGAAGGTGCAAATACATTTGACTTTTTTATGTGAATTGCATATGGCATTTTAGTAAGAGTAGTATAATGCTTAGTAGCAAACAGGAAGGCTTTTAACTTTTTAAAATCAACTTAAATAACATGCTCCTGTGAAAGAGAGTATGACCTGCTTATTGAAAATCTGTTCCACATTTTATCATGAGTTAACACTTTAACTTAATAATTCAACTGACTTCATATTATGTTTTACAGATGCTTTCATTTGATACTGCACAGGCTGAATGGTCAGAGCTGAAAATCCATTATTTAATTCTTCACTTGAAAAGGTTCATTCCAATGAACTAAAAAATGTATCATTTCTGGTTTGATCACTCCACACCAACATGTTCCACGTATTAGTTCAGGTTCATTCTAGGGACACTTAAATTCATTTTTAATGTGTAGATAGATTTTTCTAGGTACTAGGCACATCTCATCCCAGAGTAATATTGCAATGAAAGATTTCATTTCAGTAATGCTATTTTTGGCCGCAGAAAACAGCCATTGTGTCTGCTCAGGAAATACTTTGTAGGTGAAAATAGCACATAGTGGTCAACTGAGAAAGGCACAGCCAGCCCCCCAAAATACAGCTCTAAATAAACTGAACTACAACTGGTATTTTATGTCTTATCTGCCTAATGTTAAAATAATATGGCTTTTAATTATTATTACATTTTATTTACACAAGAGGCTTTAATAAAGCTATGTTTAAAAATAATTTTCTCTGTCAGAACAAATGAATAAAAAAAATTAAAATGGTCTTCTTCAATATAAATAACCATTAATAATCTAATAATAACTAATAATCAGACGTGTGCTGTCATGTAATGAAGCAGTTATCATTTGTTTTGGTGTCTTTAGACCTTCTCTGACTTTAGACCTTATTCAGTGCCAGATTGTATGTGGCTCTTAGGGTAAGCAACATGAAAAAGTTCATGAAAATACAGATTTATGTCACATGTGTGCATTTGTGCGAATATAGACATTTCTTCATGAGGGGCATTTAGCTCTAAATTGGATTCCCTGTTGATCATTAAAAGTGAGAATGTACTTATAGATATTCTGCTAAATGAAAAGCAAAGAGTGTGTGTAGCTCATAAGTGAGTCACTATGTATTGCTGTTTATTCTTAACCATTTAAAATATTTTCTTGTTGGGATATGCAAAAAAGTTTCACAGATCTCACCATAGGCATTTTAAGTGCTGTTGCTCTACACTCTAACATCAGATAATTGCTTAAGTTATGTTAAGTTAATTGTTCTCTTGAGATAGAAAAAGTGCAAGACATTACTGTGCAGAGGTTTTAGGGACCTGTGCAAATAATTAAAAAACATTTCTTTCAGCAACAAGAGAGTTTCAGAGAGTTTTTGCTTCAGATGCAAGTAAACATTAATACGCTAAGTAACAAGATTGTCTAATTCTGAAGAAAGTAGTTGAGATCTTGTAAGCAAGTTTGAAAAACAAAAACATGGTTCCAAATCTCCTCTGGACACTCCCAGCCAGCATGTGGATGTGTTTAATTCCACCTGCTAACATAATTTAACCAGATGTTGGATGATGAGTCCCATGAGGAAGGCTTTAGAAATGTTTTAATACATTTTGTAACAAAATTATTTGTATTGTATTTGTATTGTGATATTAGTGTTTACTGAGCAAAGAAAAACTTTCTGCCCAAATAATGAGCTTTAAATTCTCATTTTTACAGGTGCTTAAAACTTTTGCACAGTATTGTATATGGTCGCGGTCAGACAAAAACCTCCATACCAATATTCGGATCAATATTCATTTATGAGACAGGCCTGCAGATTTTCTTTCTTCTGCAGGTGTTATCTTTTTCTGCTCAGATAGATTATTATCTTAATATAAATTTGTTGTCGAAGGCAGCCCAGAAGGCACAGGGCCAAACAATGACATTCTTCAAAATAGTGTTGCTTGTGGATGTTTTAGCAGATGGTTACTTCATTTTGTTACAACTGCCTTAAACCTTATCTCTAAAAAAAAAAGAAAACTATCCATGGACTTTATGTTGGTTGGGGCGATGACAAAGCACTGTGTGTGTGTGTGTTTGTGTGGTGACAGCTGGATGCGCCCTAACTCAGCAAACAGGCCTGTCTGCTCATACGTCTTCCTCAGGCTAGAGAGCTGATGGGAACAGCTGCAAAGTACAAGTTCAGCTCGTCCACCTGCCAGCTCCCTGACTCGTCCACCCTCTCACTACAGAGACACATGGGCACAGCAATCCTGATGCACCACCTTAGAGGGCACATGAGGTGAGACTGGCCACATTAGAAGAGAGAAATATGGCTTTGATCGCCATGTAATTGATCTACTTGGATAAATGTATTCCAATTAATAATTGGAGATTTGCTTACTGATAGGTTCTACCAGTAAGGTATCCAGCCCTACAGCGAAGTAAATTAGGATATACAACTTCACATAATGCAATAAAATGACACCTCCTCAGAGTAGAGCATATGAACCATCCTGACTGTTTCTCTTTTTTATGTCTTTAACAACATGGACTATTTTTACTTTTGTTTATCACCCATGACTGACATTCTATTAATGTGCCAAGAAGCAGCTTATCTTTACTGTAAATCACTTACAGACTGCAGTGTACATGCTGGCAAGCAGCAGCTGAAGTTGGATTCATTTAAGCATCTCAGGGAAATTTAATCAACCAGTCGGTGCTCACGGCATATGTCAAGCCAGTGTTGGATCTAGCAAAAATGGTAAGCCCTTGAAAAAATGGAAACCACTTTTAAAGTACGATTTGATTTGAATGTTTATGATGTTTGCGTAGAGTCAACTTCAGAGCTGTATTGACCAAGGCACTCTGGCAAGATTTTTCGATTGTCTCCTCAACATCCATCAATTTTAACTGTGATTTAGTGGCAACAAGAATTCATAGTCTGTAGCATGTGCTGTAAAAAACACTACAGGGGTGCATTTCGCTGCTGGAGTTCAATCCCTGCTGTGTCATTTCTGTGCTGTTTTGTGAGTGCACACCATGCCTTCAATCTACAGTTAAAATATGAGGAGTGATTGCAGGACTGTAGGAGGGGGGCAAACTCTGAGTGGGAGTTCTGTGTGACATCTGTTTTATACTAAAAAAACTGACACCCCCTTGATTTTAGGAAGGAATTAAGCTGTTTTAAAGTGTTCTATAGTAAAGGCAATGGTTCTAGACATAAAGAACAGTTGGAATACATAAATGGTTCTCTGCCTGGTAAAACATTTCTTTTGTATAATAGAAAACCTTGTTCCCTTGGAGAAACTTTTAAAATGGTTCTGGAGAAGAATGCATGGTCTTTTATCTTTCAGACTTACAGTTGCAAAAAAAGTAAAGAAACCCTTTAAATGACCTGGATTTTAGCATTGCTGTCTGATTATTATCTAAGTTAAGTAGACAAAAACAATCTAACTAAACTAATAACACATAAACAGTTGTACTGTTCATGTATTTTATTAAGCACAATAACTAAACATCCACAGTGCAGGCTAGAAAAATTATGTTAACTTTTGTGTTAATGACTTCTCCAGGAGCTAACTGGCAAAAGATGGAGATGAGATTGGAAATGTGGATTTAACATGGACTTTTCCCCTTATATAAGTCACATAAAGTCTGCTAACTGGCAAATCTGAGAAACCTTGTATTGTGAGTCATGCCTGGATGCAAACAGCTTTCAGAAAACCTTTCAGATGTGTTAATGAGGCTGGACAAGGATACACAACATTGATAAGAGTACTTCAATTTCATTTGAAGAGACAAATTCCCTACAAATGAAGGAAATACAGGACTGTGCCACTCTTCCTAGGAGTAGGCATCCTGTTAGGATCACAGAAATACAATGTACAAAAGGTCCGGCCTCTGTGTCATTGCTATCCTCTCTATCCTCGGTTTGCTTTAACGTCCCTATGTTTTTGTTCAGGTCCCCTTTTTGCTTTCCCCCTTTGTATCCCTTTAACGCCCTAACATGCCCCTTTCTGTTACCCTAGTTTTCGTTAATAAAACGGCTTGCTTTGATTCCATCTCTGTGAGTGTTCATCCTTCTTGGTACGCGCCATGACAGAAAAAAACTTTTTTGTTGTCTGCCTCATGTTTGCCCAAGACCACCTGGTTGTTACACACTGTTTCTGGGATAATGTTATATGGTGCTACAAATAAGACAGGAAGGAAAAAGAAAACTCCACACCAACATCAAAACCTCATCCAAGCTGTAAATGGTGGAGGAAGCAATGGTTAAAAAAACAACAAAAAAAACAGGCAAGCCTAGTTTTGCAGGACCATCATTGCATACAATCAACAATGGTGAGATTGGGACCAAAATATCAATATGTTTCATGTATCATTTCATGTGACCATCCCTGGTATAGGACTGGTATAGAGTTTAAGCTGTAGACTGTTTTTAGATGTGAAGGACCTAGGACCTTGGACCTGGCTTGTGACTATGGCTGTGGTAGTGATGTTGGGCGATGCCAGCAGCCAAATGTTTACAGGACCCTAACCTTCTTCAAAGCAGCACATTCCACTGAAACTGCTCTCATTGCAGTTACAGAGAAGCTCCATGCAGCTATAGTCATTGGTTCTGATTCTCCTCGACCTCTCCACAGCATTTGACACAGTGGACCATAAGATCCTCCTGTCTATCCTTGCCGGCCTTGAAATTACCGGCTCTGCATGACGATGGTTGCATCGTACCTGCTGGGACGCTCATACCAGGTATCAAGGGAGGGGGACACGTAGTAGTCTCCTTGTAGTCTCTCCACTGGCGTTCCACGAGGCCCAGTGCTTGATCTTCTTCTTTTCTCGCTCTACACTAGCTCTCTTGGTAAAATAATATTCTCCCATGGATTACCACTGCTACGCTGTTGACAATTAACTCATCCTTTCTTTCCCACTGTCTAACATACAGGTTTCTACCTGCATCTTGCTGATCTCTTCTTTGATGGCAGCTTACCACCTTAAACTCAAGTCCAGACAAGTGTCCAGGCTTTTTTCTGTCCTGGCACCAAAGTGATGGAATGAACTTCCCCTGGGTGTCTGAACAGCAGAGTCGCTCATTGTCTTCAAACGCAGACTGAAGACCCACCTCTTCCGAGAATACTTGGGCGAAGAGTATTATGGTACCCATATTGACTTGTGTTTAGTAGGGCTTGTTCACAGAAAAAGGCCAGGTGCCCTTTATGTATGGCAGGATCTGCAAGGCTTCAGATGTTACAAGACCTGGGATGACTACAGGGCCTTTGCCAAAAACTTTTCCTTAAAAAATGTTGTACCATATTATTTATATTTTTTTAATGAAATGGTATCTTTGAGCAATGGTATGTTGCTTACTTGCTAACATAACCTGTAGTCAGAAATCTTATCCACTTTTACTTAGTATGCTGTTCTTTTACTCAACAATAAATACATAAAAAAAACTAATGACCCTTATTTGTAATGTATTTAGATGTGACTCATTCAGCACTAATCCTCAGTATGAACACATTAAAATAGACATTTTGTTTAAACGTTTTCTGATCTACACTATGTGGACAAAAGTATTGAGATACCTGCTCATTCATTGTTTCTTCCTAAATTAATGGTATTACAAAATAGTAGCAGTGACAAAAGCATTAGCGAGGTCATAATGTTGAATGATCACCACCCAACCTCATCCCCAACATTCCAATTCATCCCAAAATGACTGGATAAAGCATCATCGTTTCAGAGGACATAGTTCCACTGTTCACAGCTCAATGCTGAGGGGCATTATACCCCTCTAACCCCTGCCTGGCATTAGGCTTGTTGACAGTATGCTCACATGTATCGTATTATATTGTCAATACCTTTCTACAGAGACTAGACAAGCTGTGTGTGTGCATTTAAACATCTGTGTCAGCACTGGGTGTTCTACTTGGAACCACTTCAAGCTGCACAAGATTTTCTGCCATAATCATGCATTCCTTTGTTTGCAACTCATGTGAAACACATTGCACTTCTCACACGCATGACTGTGCACACTAGCTTGTGAGAATTGGTTCCACATTACTTTCATCAACCATCGTACATACCAATAGGCTATGCATATTGTGCTTTCTCAGTACAACTGGCTGCACTTAACCGTGACATCCGTAAAGTGATGAACAGTACACCTATAATGGCTTCTACAGCAGGATGATGATCCTAAACATACCTCAAAAGAGTGGTGCATGCAAGATGGTCCAAGAATCGCACAGAACTAAAAGACTTTTAATAGTAAGAACAGGTGCAAACATCCCCAAAAAAAGAATATAAAGACTGTAAGCTGGCTACAAAGAGCCTTTACAATCAGGGTACCCAAATGTGTGCTTCAGGCCCACCCCAATTACGAATATACCAATAAAAACATTTAGCACTATTTGTGTTAATAGACTAAACAGCGTACTATCGACGTGTAGACATATTGTGTGTAAAAGTGTTGTGACCTACTTATTGCCCTGTATCGAGAGCTTTCTTGTAATAAGCTCATTGACAACTATCCCTCGAGAATTTGTTAAAAAGCATAATTCATATATAAGTAAACACAACAGTGTAACTACTGGATTGCCGCAGAGGATTGTATGGGGAATAAGGAGGTGCGTGGGAAAGTTTAGCATTACACTGGTAGCGGATGTTCAAGTGCAGTTTAGTTGAGGGGACCCAAGTCAAGTTTGGTTTTGGACCCTGAGAATGCTAGGACTGGCACTGGGAAAAAGTGGACTTATCTAGAATATAAATTAAGGCCATCACTGCATCAAAAAAGAAGCTTTGCGTCTATACAGTACTATATTTTGTTCTGTCGCTATCCTTTACAAGGCCCTATCCATAGACTTGGAGTTCTGCTTAGCATGAATAAGATGGCAGCCATGCTTACTTGCCGCCTCAATGTAATTGGATATCAGCTGTTGAATTGGCAAATGCTTAGGCTTCACTCTCACTAATTACAAAGCCCTAATAGACCCTTCAGCACAGCCGAAGCTCCTGGGTTAATGCTATTGACAAAGCGCATGGTGAACAGAAAATTGTGCTCGCATCATCTGACCTCTGCAAATGCCTCTTCTGCTGTTGCTGCTACGCTTTGCTCTCCTTCCTTCAATCACATGATGGATTCTACTTCCCACAAAGAGGAACACAGAAAATATATACCAGACTGGAGGGGGAAAAAAGAACATTCTAGCATTTCTCAGTTCACTCCTTGTGGGTTTTATTGTGTGTACAAAGAGCCAGGAAAAGCTCACAGAGAAAAAATGACTTCACAAGGCTTGCTTTCCTTGTAATCTTAGTGTGGCCATGAAATAACAGAGATCCACAAGAATGGAGCATGGAACATAGCCAGATTTGCAAGCGCTTGTGTGGCACTTGAAATAGAACCACCAAAAGTGCACAAATGGTAGTCAAGGCTGGGAGGAATCTATTGAAGAAGGGAGAAAATAATGGTTTCTTAGTTAGTTCTTGCAGTACAGTTCATCTTGAAGCATCTTTTATTGGTACACAAACCAGAGTCATGCCATGTGTGAACCAAATGTGCACTCACTTGGCACATTCTCTGAAGATGAGGAGAAAAAAATTCTAAAGAATCTCCGGAGGGAAAATGGCTGCATAATTGGAAGTACTGAGATTAGCCTTCATGCATTTAATTACAATTAAAAACCCTCACTGCTTCGTGTCCAGTGTAGGGGAAAGGGCTTTTATAATGGCATTCCATGACACTCACTAAGCTATAAAAAGTCCTAGATCTGCTTCCCTTTAACTTTATGTGCCTGCCTCTTCATTCCGCTTGACTTTTTTCTGTTTTTCTCTCTTTTGTCTTCCTAATAGAGGAGCCACATTAGTGGATGACCATTTTTTAATGTTTTTTTTTTTTTTACATTTACACCCAGTGCTGGACTGGAAACTAAATCCAAGTTTGTGGAAAGTATTTGGGGTATTAAGCCTGATACAGATCAGCCTGATACAGTGGTTGGTGTGGCGCAACAGATAACACCATTACCAGCCAGTCAGATACCACACCATGTTCCCGGTCTGGGTGACCATGCTGCGCTACACCAATAAAAGTCCTTGGGCAAGACTCCTGACATTATGTTGGCCCACCACTGTAAAGTCGCTCTGGATAAAAGTGCCAGCTAAATACAGTAAATGTAAGGTCTAATTTGTTTTGATGAATATCTTAGTGTTTAGATGTTACCTACAAATGACCCCTGTTAAATGCCCCCCTCCTTATCTCTAACATATTCATCAAGACTTTTCACCAAAATAAATTAGATTTGTAAATTAAATGCTTAATATCCCAGGGAAAAAATGGAGGTGATTATAACTTCAGTAGGCATCAAAATAGTATTGCCAAAATTCTACTGAAAATTTACAAACAAATATTTTCTCCCCTTAGCTCTTCTCTTAGCTCTTCTTGCTTTTGCAGTGTAATGCTTTTTACTGGGTTTTGTAAAAACATGTTCTAATTCAGGATATTTTGTTTACTGTTTAAATATTTCTTTTTGAAAAGATGTCAAAATCACAGTGTCAAATAGTAATGAGAATGCTGACAAATTATAGAAGTGCCCTGAGTGGCTGTGCCAGACATGAGAATTAAAGTTAAGAGCCTTATCATGTTTGTACAAAGCTCTAACAGTATGTATTGATAGGACTAAACAACAGCTGAAAACCACCATGTGCTGCACCAACGATCAATTCAAAAAGTCCTCAGTTTGTTATAAAATACAGCTTGCTTTAGGTGGTATTTTGTTGTTTTCTGAGAAGGAAAATATAATTGTCATTTATAAACAGAAACAACAGAAATTGCAAGCGTAGTTTGTTGAGGACATACAGCTGCGTGACATGCGGGCATGTGAAGGGAAATTGGCAAGTATGTCAGGGAGTTAAAATGCAGTACAACACCTGTACAATTGTTAGATTTTTTGATGCCATTTAGTTTGATTGGTGTTTTGTCCAATGTTGTTTTGTCTGAGGTTCAGTCTTAGGGCCTTTTGTCTGAGGCCTGTTGGTCTAAGGCTTTGTAGTCTGAGAATGTTTGGTCTAAGTCCTTAGCTGGGAAAGCTTTTTGCAGCTTATTTTCTATGCAACGTACAGTTTGTACATTGTACTTTCTTTCTTGTTTATTTATTCACATACACTTTGCAAAAAGTATTTGCTCGCCTGCCTGCCGACATACCATTCTTAATCCATAGGGTTATATGATGCCCGACCCTCCTTTGCAGCTTTAACAGCTTCAACTCTTTTGGGAAGGCTTTCCACAAGGTTCAGATGTGTTTATTGGAATTTTTGACCATTCTACCAGAAGCACATTTGTGATGTCAGACACTGATTTTTGACAAGAAGGCCAGGTTCTAATTCATCCCAAAGGTGTTCTATCGAGTTGAGGTCAGGACTCTGTGCAGGCTGTGCAAGTTCTTCTACACCAATATCGCTCATCCACGTCTTTATGGACCTTATCATATTGGAACAGGAAGGGGCCATCCCTAAACTGTTGCCGCAAAGTTGGGAGCATGAAACTTACCAAAATCTCTTGGTATGCTGAAGCATTTACAGTTTCTTTCACTGGAACTAAGGGGCCGAACCCAACTCCTAAAAAACAACCCCACACCATAAACCCCCCTCCACCAAACTTTACACTTGGCACAATGCAGTCAGACAAGTACCGTTCTCCTGGCAACCGCCAAATCCAGACTCGTCCATCGGCTTGCCAAATAGAAGCTCTCTACACACAGTTCTTGAGCTAATCTGAAGGCCGCATGAAGTTTTAAGTTCTTTAGCGATTGAGAAAGTTGCAAAAAGTTGGCAACCTCTGCGTACAATGCGCCTCAGCATCTGCATCTCTGTCATTTTACGTGGCCTACCACTATGTGGCTCAGTTGCAGTCATTTCCAATCACTTCCAATTTGTTATAATATCACTGACAGTTGACTGTGGAATATTTAGTAGCAAGGAAATGTCATGACTCGACTGATTTTTTGATCTTTCTAAATTGTAAATGAAATTATATTCAGTCATACATAAAACATTTAGATTAAAATGTATAACTAATATTTAACCAACACAGCTACCAATTGACAGCAAGAAATGCTGAACGCACATATATAAATAACACTTCTTTTTCCTCATGTTGATGTCCTTACTCTAAAGAAACAAACATTTGTATTTATATATATTTAAAATTATTTATATTTTTTGCCATAAGAATACCTTTAACACATATTGAAAAGATCATCAAACATTTTAATTTGTTTGGACATTTTATATGCATTATTACAGTAACATGCAGTGCATTTTAGTTAATTACGTATATCCCAGGTCCTAAAAAGTTTCTATTTCAGATATATGAGGTTGTGTTGTGAACGGGACACTTTGATGTCTATACATGCCTACATAATAATTTTTTCGAGGGAACATTGCACATAACTGAGAGAATAGAAGCAAGCGAGAAGGATGGGACATAGAGAAGCTGGATCTCAGCAGGCCAAAGTCCACTATTTCAGCAATCCATCACCACTCTGAGGTGAGGAAAGAGGCCTTTCCCATCAGAATGAAAATGTCATGAGATGTTTAGTGCCGAATTGTGGGAAATTCAATGGGAAAACATAAAAGGAACATGGCCCAAAATTAGAATGCCATTGTGTACAAACAGTAGACTCTTTAGAGTTGCTCCCATGCCAGTAAGCAAATGCCTTCTGCCAGGTCATTAGCACATTTAATTAATGCTGTGAGATAAAGATTTGGAACTGTGGTGGAAGATAATGCTTCAACATCTATTTGCCATATTTCCATATGCTGCATTTGGCTAATGAGATTTAAAAGGCTCTGGCTCTGAAAAATAGGGCTGTATTATTATCATTCTGTCCATCAATGCTTACATAGGAGAGTGTATGGGAAAGCTGTTATGGACATTGTTTTTTATTCCGATCTGGAAGCTGATTAGCTGAAAGGTTTTTTTCTATAATAGTTATGGTTTGTGGTGTGAACAAGAGGATTAGTCTTTCTTCTGTAAAAGAGCTACTGTACTTCTTCTACATTCTGTAAAGGATGAAGCAAGTATTTAAGTTTTCAAAAGTAATCCAGTGAGATTTTGGACTGTGAATTGGAATGCATGCATGCATATAGTTATTTCTCAATCACTCGTAACTGAGCCTCTAATTCTGCCTTAATTTTTGGCTTATCTAAAAGAAAACACATTACATGAGTTGGAACAATCACTCACCTTTTGATGACTTCAGGGTGTAAAGTTGTCTGAGCTGAGTAAGCGTTCTCTCTTCTTTGTTATCTGTCTCATTATCCTTGCTCTCACATCCTCTCTGTTTTGCATATTGTCCCCTCATCATTGTCTTCTTAGCAGGGAGAAAATTAAATGTACAGCCTAGGCAATAACGTTTATATACAATACTGAATAAGGGTTCTTTGACTTATCACAAAAGTGGAACCCTTTTTGTTGCTGTAAATCTCTTTTATATAGAACCATCTAACAAAATATTTTCTAGCAATCCAGAAACTACTACATATAGAAACATTTAAGTATACAAAGGGTTCTTTGAGTTGGTTCTATGTAGCACCATAGCATTAAATAAATTATCTTTTAAGGACTTATTTTATAAAAGAGCATAGAAACAATGAACAGGACAACACTTTTAGAGGATAACACCAGGTATTGACGAACTACATCTTTTTAACAGGCTATTTTTCCCACAGAAGGCCTAATCTCCTTAATTTAAATGCACTGCATTTATGCACTGGAACTGCATAAAACAAAGAATACTAGCGGCACCTTTTGCTTACCACACAGAACCCTTTAGGGAGTCTTCAGGAACCTTCAGGAAGGAAAGCATAGCTTTTGTGGCTATTGCTACTATTACAGATATGACTAAGTACAATGCACAACATCTGAAACAATCAAAATATTGCTTATTGACATTGTTTGTTAACATTGCATTATCTATACACTCAAAATAAAGAAATAGATAGAACTAGAAAAAAAAACATAAAAAATATGCATTTATTGCTAACACAGATGTACAAATGCACACTGATAGTCTTGCCAATAGAAAAGGACTTTGGAGCAACCAAAGATGATACTATGATTGACACCATGTCTAATGACAAGCATGGGAGGGCATAAAACCCTCCAGTAATAAGGTGTGGAGCAGTGGAATTGTGTTTTCTGGAACAATGGTGTGACATCCAATACTTTTTAGGATGAGTTGGGCAGATGGGGATGAGGTGGAGTGGTTATCATCCAACATTGTGTCTGTGTCACTGGATGCAATCATTGTTTTAGAAGAAACAATGAAAGGGACTCTGTGCTTTTGTCCATATAGTGTAAGGCATTTTACTTTTTGGCTCCTGCATGGTTACACAATCACACCATGTCAAAATGTCCTCTTCCACTTGCAACAACTACGTTAGGTGTGTCTTTGTTTGGCACTGGGATTTGTGAGATTTTGACCTAGACTTTTCATTAAGCTCAATCATAGCTTCCATTCCATTTAACACATCATACACTCTTCAGTCTCAATGATCCACATGTGGCAACTAAGCTGCAAAAACAGCTAATTTTGAATTGCTTGTTTGGCAGAATTTTAAAAGGTTACTTATATAACAACTGTGTAACACATGAATAAGCATGAAATTATAAATTCATAAATCAATATTATAAATACAATAGAGTATTTATAAACAATATAGGCCAGTATTGACACACAGTGTTTAAAATTTAATTGACAATGTATGTTAATTAAAGATCCCTTTAACTAAAGTGAGAGACATTTGTTCCATTTGTACACCATTATTATTGTGTTTATACCAAACACAATAATGTGGGTTTCATCTGACCATAAGACATTCTCCCAATACTCTTCCGGAACATCCAAATGCTCTCTAGCAAACTTCAGACGCGCCCGGATATGTACTGGCTTAAGCAGGGGAACACGTCTGGCACTGCAAGATCTGAGTCCCTGGTGGCGTAGTGTGTTACTGATGGTAGCCTTTGTAATGTTGGTCCCAGCTTTCTGCTGGTCATTCACTAGGTCCCCCCGTGTGGTTCTGGGATTTTTGCTCACCGTTCTTGTGATCATTTTGACCCCCATGGGCTGAGATCTTCCCTGATCGAGGGAGATTAGCAGTGGTCTTGTAGGTCTCCCATTTTCTGATTATTGCTCCCAAAGTAGATTTCTTCACACCAAGCTGCTTGCCTATTGCAGATTCAATCTTCCCAGCCTGGTGTAGGTCTACAATTTTGTTTCTGGTGTCCTTCGACAGCTCTTTGGTCTTCACCATAGTGGAGTTTGGAGTGTGACTGTTTGAGGTTGTGGGCAGGTGTCTTTTATACTATTAACGAGTTCAAACAGGTGCCATTAATACAGGTAATGAGTGAAGGACAGAGAAACCTCTTAAAGAAGAAGTTACAGGTCTGTGACAGCCAGAAATCTTGCTTGTTTGTAGGTGACCAAATACTTATTTTCCACCATTATTTGCAAATAAATTCTTTCAAAATCAGACAATGTGATTTTCAGAATTTTTTTTCTCATTTTGTCTCTCATAGTTGAGGTCTACCTATGATGTCAATTACAGGCCTCTCTCATCTTTTTAAGTGGGAGAACTTGCACAATTGGTGACTGGCTAAATACTTTTTTCCCCACTGTAAGCACATGGCTCTGTTTGTTTCTTGTCTGTCTTAGCCCCGCCTGTCCATTAGTATTCCCACCTGTGCCTCCTCTGTAACCACGCCCACTTGTTACTCCCAGGTGTTCCTTGTTTATCCTTCCTATAAGAAGCCCTTTGTTTTGCCGTTCCTTTGTCTGGTCTAAATGTTGGTTTTAAGGTTTGTGGTTTGGTTCAGTTTGTTTGGTTCCATGATCGTAGTGCTTTTTTTTTTTTTTTTTTTTTTTTTTTCTCCTCCTTGATGTTTGCTTAATCAGTTTGCTCTGTTTTGGTTTGTTTCCTTGGTTAGTCTCCGTACTTAATGTTGGTTGGTTTGCCTGTTGGTTTTGTTTTTGTTTGATTTATTAGTCTGGTGTCTGCACCCAAGGTTCCTGCTCAAGTGTCTGCGCCCAGGGTCCTATTTCCAGTGTCTGCACCCAGGCCTCCAACTTCTATCTCGGTTTCTGTCTCTGCAGTCCCGCCCGCCTCTGTTCCTGTTCTGGCAGTGGTATCTGTGCCTGCTCTAAGGCAAGCAGTGCCAGCTGCCTCTGTTCCACTCCTGTGATGGCGGTGCCCGGTGCTCCTGTTCCTGTGATGGCAGTGCCCACCGCTCCTGTGACGGTCTCATGTCTAGTCTTCATTCCTATTCAATGTCCAGCCTTGTGTCCAGTTGCATGTCCAGTCTCTGTCTATGCCTAATGCAGCCCCTGCTCCAGCCATCTGTCTAGTCTCGTGTTCTGCCTCCTGTCCAGTCTCCTGTCATCTCTCCGGTCCTGTCTTACTTCCTGTCCAGTCTCCTGTTTCGTCTCTTGTTTTTGTTTGTCGGGGGGCGGGAGTTAACTTTCTGCACCCTGGTAGCACACCTGTTCCTTTGTTGTCTGTCTGTTTGCTGTCTGTCTTAGCCCTGCCTGTTCATGTTTTCTTAACACCTACAACAGCCACTTATACATATTTTAATTGTAATTAACAAAGAAATTAGAAGATCCAGTATGTCCATGCATTTTTAAAAACAAAACCATTTTTATTAAGGAGATTAGTCTTTCAGCAGACATGAAGAGAAGTCAGACATGAACGTTCTCCTATTTCTGCAGCTACAAACGTCTCTTTAATAACACATAATAATAGATAATGACTACCTCACAGTACTTTTTAAACATATATTAATTTTGTTCTCAAGCAAAAAAGAACTACTTTTACTTTGTGAATAATTTAGCAAGGGTATTTTTACTTTGACATATATGCTTCATAACATCTTTATAAATAAAAAAAACTAAAAAAAAAAAAAAAGTAAGTCAATATAATGTTATTTCAATACAGTCTCATTCACTTCATAACCTTTATATGCTCATGCATGTTATTGCGCTTCCATGAAGGTCTTTAAGTACGGCTCACTTGTATGCATGCATTTGTATGTGCACTTGTTCAGCCGACAGCATTTTATCAGCACCCAGACTGCTGCTATTTGAATACTGGTCAAACAATAAGAACTGAGATTTCACATTCACATGTCATAACAAAACAGTAAATCTAATTAATATGTATGGTTTTTATTTATTCAAGGATGAAAAAAGGTTGAATAATTATGTTGTAAAAATAAATTATTATTGGTTTTAGTACTCAAACCCACACAAATGGACCATAGGGGACACATTCAGAGAAAGTGCCCCTGTGTGCCATTCCAGTTGAATGTTCCTCAGTCTTTTGTGGAGGAGATGTTGATATACTTAATCTGTTGAAGGGAACCTATCATTACCAAAAACATAAACATAGAGAGTTTTATTGTTAAACTGGCTTCACTTTGTGGAGGAGCTGTTGATATACTTAATCTGTTGAAGGTAACCTATCATTACTAAAAACATAAACATAGAGTGTTTTATTGTTAAACTGGCTTCACTTTGTCCACAAATACAAATTGTATTGTGACACATTGGACACTTGTAGTTTTGTAGAGGATACAATATTCGCCTTTTCGTTTAAAATGGGTTTGCTTTGCATTTGCATTCTCTGTGCCCATGTCTGTGACATTTCCTCCAGTCTTTTCCCCTCAACCAACAGTCATTTGCATTATTGGATGCCTTGCCATTGGTTTGGCCTTTTTCCTGTTTCAGTGACATTTTGTTTGTCTGAATTTAAGTTTTTTTGTAAAGTCTTTGTTGTCATTCTGATGCATTCTTTTCAGCTAATACAAGTACAACTTTATGACAAAGTTCAAGCATGAACTTTCAAATACTGCTGGAAGTTTTGGGCTTAAGCTGTGTAATAAAATGCCTGAATTGTTTTAGATTAATTTAAAGTCATAACAGCTTGTGGAGTTACCATGCTCAACAAAAAGCAAGTATCGCAATTCAAACCCACCCCATTACATCATGATTTTTTTATATGATTTTATTTGTTGATGTTCATAGAATTCAAAATTCAACTTTTACCTCTGGACGTGAACTGAAAACATAAGCATTGTCTCATGATCAGTCACATGTTGTGAACTTCTGTCTGGAAATGAAGGTAAAGTTTTTTGGCTTACAAAATCTTAGCAGTTAAAGTTGAAATCAATAAATCTAGTCTAGACCTGAACACATTTCCCTAGTTTAGCTTTATATGCCTTAAATAATTTCAAATACATGTACACTACCTTCAACAGTTTAAGTATATGAACAGCTTATAAAGCTCACAACAAATTGAAAATTTCAGTTTTTGGATTGCAAGGGGTTGCAAGTTTGAATCCTAAGCCATGCCACTTTGCCATCAACAGCCTATGAGTATGGGAGAACACAAGTAGCCATGAGATGTGTGAAAGGACAAATGAGGGGTGAGAAGAGTTGTTTTCAGTAGATGTGTAAGTAGCTGATAGGAAGAAGAGTGTGGAAGTCTCATCACCAAGGTGCAGTGGAGACAAGCCTTGAGGAATATAGAGGGGGCATTAGCTGCCACAGCTACCGGAGCACTGGATGGCTGGCTTCTCTGGTTCTGAGTGACAGTTTCTCAAGACCATCTCCATCCTCTGCATCTCTGTCAAATTAGATCATGATCCTGCTAATATGAGCCATTCACTATTACTCCATCCATCAGGTGGACCCATTTATCAATTAGCTCTTTTTATTGGCTTACCATTGTCCATGACTAGAGGGCTAATCAGTCTGACTAATTCTTCCCATGTAGCCACCAGAGCTTTCCAGATTAGACAGATAACATTCTGCCGAGTGTGCATGTCACCCCAGAGACATCCGGCCTGTGCTGAGGCCTGTCAGGGTCTCTCTCGCTCTCTCTCTCTCCAGCACTTCCCATTATATCTTTTCGCTACCTCTGTCTACCCTTGCCATGCCCTCTCTCTATCTCAAATTATATCTGTATGCTTCAGATAGAGCCAGAGAGAGACTAATGAGTGACTGCACAGAGGCAGAGTGCTCTCAGCTAGCTGGGAGCCCTGAACACTCTGGTGGAGCATGACTCTGAATCAATCACATTCTCTCCCTCTCTTTCATGCTCATTTTGCACCAGCAGAAACAGCACAGCTCAATAGGAACTAGGATATATCTGGACATTGACACCCTTGGGCTTACCAACACTGACGACAACCAACAAAAAAGCTCTTCATAGCTCACACTGATCTGCTTGATATAAAGGACTAGTCTGATTGAACCTAAAGAGAATTATTAGCATTAGCATCTATTTATTTCAATAGGATTTAGTCAGCATTGAAATACATGTCTTGGTAGCTATTTTCTATTTTGAAATAGAAAAATATTTATCAAATTTTGGTGTGTAAGTTATTTCTTCAGAAAAAGAAAGTGACAGTCTTATGGAGAAATGTGCTTTTATGGCAGGACAGTTTTGGATATTTAACCAGCAAAATCCTGATCCATTGGTTTAGAGGACTGGAAATAGTCCTTTGTAGGTTAGGGTGAGGCCAGCCTGTATCAACCACCCAGCAGTGTGAATCCCCATGCTACAGGCCTATCCAGACTGAAAGGTCAGCGCTTTTGCGGCTCTGTAAATCCATCACAGAGCTGCTCACCCTGCCTCAGGCCTTGGGGGGTAGGGGGAGTTGCTGTACTTCTTTAAAGAAAGGGGTCCTTGGGGGAAGACAATGACGGCTTTTGATACAAAGCTAGAACCATAGCACCATTTATCATTCACAGCTCCATTCCCAACCCCCAGCTGGAGCAAGAGGGAAGGGGCTGTGATTACATTAGCACAGGAAGGCACACACACACACAAAAGACCTCCTGTTAATGCTTCATTACTATAGGTACTTTGTGTTTATTAGACACTGTGGAGGGATGTGCGTGTGTGTGTGTGTGTGTGTGTGTGTGTGTGTGTGTGTGTGAGAGAGAGAGAGAGAGAGAGAGAGAAAAAGAGAGAGAGATGTGTCAGGCCCATTGCTCATAGGTAAGATTATGGAGCTAGAGCATCATCATAAGGAGCAGGTATCCACACTCAAGGCCTTAGGAGACCTTATCACCACCAAGACTTGCTCAAGACAGCATGACCTGTCCGATGTGCTGAAATGATCACACACCTGGCAGCAGATCATAGTACATATGTATGCAGTGTATGTGGCAGATAGTGAGATAGAGTTTTACATTTGTCTGGATCTCAATGATAAATTAGATTAATGTACTGAAATCTACATTATTCAATATGAAATCACAGACATACAGCCATTACATTACAGGCAATATTGTTTCTGCTGACTGTTGAGTGGGGTCAGCAGCTTTGGTGTCATTCATGAAGACTACTCTCTGGCTCAAAACGGCTTGATTCATGAAGCACTCTGTCATTGCTGAAGTAAAGGTCATCAAGCCAGTCTGCAGGAAATAGTGCTGCCAGTAATATGCCTCCAGAATCAATATCTAAAGTTGCTTTCATTGTGAAGCAGTCAGCAAATATGTTGAACAGAAATAGACCTTGTACAAAGACAATGCCATGCAGTACATCCTGCTGCCACTTCAAAAGGTTTAGATATGTTACTGTGCATTAGCCCTGAACTCTGGGAAATGCAGTACAGCACACAGGAGGCTTTAACCACTTGCTCTGGGATTTTGTAAAGTCAGAACACATCAAAAGGGACTTCGTTCTTAAAGGAATCAAAAGCCCTGCTGCAATCAATAAAGGTCGCTTCATGAGACAGCTGGTGGTCACAGAGTCCTTCTGTAATCCTTTAGCGTGGAGCCTGCCCAGGGACACAACTATTTACCATGTACTGGGCTCATGGGTGCTAGATTTCTTTGGAAGTGGGTCAGCACAGTTTAGAAAGAGCATAAATGCATAAACTACATTGCATTACCTAGTGCCTAGCTATCACACCTGCCTATCTAATTTGCAAGATTTGAATGTATATTATAAATCTTCCTATTGTTGCTGAATAATAAAATTGTTGATTGTTGACTTCTGTCAAATAATCTGTCGGGTGAACTGTCTTCCTCAGGCCTGTGCTGAACTAGACCAAGAGATACACAGTATTTCTACCGTTTGAACTCAAAATTAAATATTCTAATACTTTGAGATACTGGATTTTTATTAGCTTTTATTAGATTTTTTATTATTTTTATTAAACCACGCCATTAAAAAAGAACAACAAAAATGCTTTACATGTATAGTGGAGAGAAGCTCCTCCCATCACACTTATTATTGTAAAACATTTAGGTATTTTCATTTAGGTCGTTATTGACACCAGAATTTATTAAGTGTTTTTTGTGGGCACATAAAGGTTTTGTATTCTTCTGTAGGTATTTTGCTGTTACCCTTGGGTTTTTTCTCACCTCTTTCAGGACTGCCCATTCTGCTCTCAGAGTGATCTTAACAAGACGCCCACTTCTAGGGAGTAGCAACAATTCAGAATTTTCTCCATTTGCAGACAATTTGTGGAAAATGCCTCTGTAGAATATGTCTTAACTTGCATCAAGGTATGACTCACACTAAACAATCTTTCTTAAGAAGAACAGATTTGTCTGTTTCCAGGCTTTGTGCACCTTTATTTAATGTGCAAAGCAGTGAAATCCATACTTCCAATCTCATCTCCTGAAACAGGTTCAACTACTTTTTTAGTCTAAACTGTGGATGAACTGTGTTTGTCTATAATTGGGACTTCGATAATGATTAGTCCACATTTGATTAAATATTTTGATTTGAATATTAATGCAGAATTCCAGGCAATCTCTAGATTTCACTTATCATAACTAGCTAGCCCAGCTTTTGCCTGGTGGTGTGCTGAACTTGCATTTCCTAAAATAATTACAGGCAGTGTTTGAAGTGAAAAAGTGCAAGTAATTACTTACATGTTGAACTCCCTTTCACCATCTCATGTACATGAGTACATGACATCCTGGTTTGTGTGTATTTGGCAGTGCCACCCGTTGATGGGAGCCCCTTGTGAATTGAATATGTTCAAAATATTGGACTGGACTCATAAATATGTATTAAATATTGTAAAGTCCTTAGTTTGCTCTTGGAGAATTACATGTCATTATCACATTTTGTCTAAAGTGTCCTGTTAGTGGATGACAATTGACAATTTTCTCTGACTGAGAAAGACAACTAAGCCACTAAATTACTAATACTATCTCTTAGCTCTACATTTAGTCTCCCCAATAGAAAGAAAAAAGCAAAAGTAAGATCCCCTAACATCTCTTCCCTTTGTGTTGTATGTGGGAAACTGAGGGTTGGGAAGAAAAAATCAGTTGCATCTGATCTTAAAAATATATATAAAATATATAAAAGTAAAAATCACTACTATTTGAGGATTAGTATGAACAGCCTTGTTCATGTCAAGTCAAGTGAGATTTATTATGTATTTATTTGTATTATTCTTTACAGGTATTGTTTACAACTGTTGTCATCACAAAGCAGCTTACATAATTAGTAATTAATAAAAGACAGAGACAAAGAAGAAAGAAGGAATAACGTAAGACATGAAGGATCAAAGACCCCCAGTGAGCAAGTCAACGGCGACAGTGGCAAGGAAAAACTCCCTCAGAGCTGGAGGAAGAAACCTTGGGAGGAACCAAGACTCACAAAGGGGACCCATCCTCCTCTGGTCAGAACTATTTAACATTAATGATAAAAATTACCAAACCAGATACAACAGATAGTTAATAGTGGTGATATTAATAGTGACAAATAGTTACAAGTCCATTTAGGTTTTAACATGGTCATTAAACAGGTAGCCGCTGGTCTGCTATGGGTGTTGGTGGGTGGGGGCCCTGCTGGTTGGACTGGTGGGTGGGGGCCCTGCTGGTTGGACCGGTAGGTGGCAGCTGGTCTGAGGGGCAGGTAGAGGGGTCCTCAGCGGGCAATCTTCCAGCAGATCAGGCTGGGTGGCCATTTACTCTGAGAAAGTAAAAAGAGAAAGTTAGTACTGAGTACTGAGTTCATGTGTGTATTATTATTTCTTTTTAATTAATTGCAGAGAAAGAAACTAAAATTAAACTACAAAAACAGAACAGGGAAAAGACACCTACAGCCAAAGGATTGAACAACTCCATGTGACATATTCATCATTACCTAGGTTACAGAGCTTGTTACTGTTGTTTCATGGTTTTCTGTGTTGCTTTTAAAAATGCATTACATCATCAGGAAGCGTAATGGTTTATTAATAGTAAGAAACAGGGATAAAACTGTTTAGACTCAGCAGGGTGAAGGTGCTATCTCATTGCAGGGAGTCTTCAGGCTCCATTCAATACCCTCTGAGGTTCTTGTGTGATCTTCATTTATACACCCCAATATTATATTATACTAACATTTAACCACACAAACAAAAATATTTTCTTATTTTCTTATTTAGAAGTCTTTTTTAAAAATTAGACAGTGCTGGATTAAATTACATTAAGAAATGGGATTTAATTATGATTAATAGGCTGTTCATAATTTGTTATTTGTGGAAAACTTTATTCAGTTATTTCTTAGCCTAATCTGTCACCTGTTATCTTTCCCTAAATATACTAATTTAATAAGGGAAAATAAACTAACAAGCTTTAATACGCATAGTAATTTTATTTAGATGGGCTGATAATATTACATCTGATTCTTTAAATGATTTACCTTTTAGAGTGGAAAATTAATTAACATATGTTTATAATCAACATCTGTTATTTTGCAACTGTACTTATATATTAACTATAGGGAAGAGTAAACTCTCTCTCAACATTGTTTTGGTGCAGTTTGAGAAGAGTGGATTTATTTCATATTCACCTAAACTCATTAAGTTAGTTGCCCTTGAGAACATAGATTCAAAATTTAGGTGGATCGCGGTATTAGAACCCTTTTAAACATGTAGACCAATACTGGTGGCAAGAACAAAGGACTTAAACCAACTCATTTAATGCCGTGAAATCCTAGACATCTGATGCATTTTTACACACCGGCAGCTTGTAAGAAGTCCCGGTACACAGAGCACTGATTGACTAGGCTATTGATTATTAAATGTAAAATTAGTCAGTTATAAGGATAGAGTCAAGGAAACACTCAGTGCACAGACTTTCTTAGAGCATGGAGAGTAACTTATTTTTGCCTCCACTGTTGCATATGAATCAACAAGCACTGGTAGAAAACACAAACATTACATCAACCTTTTTGATGAAGATTCAGAAGGTTAATGAATAGATAAATAAATGTGTTTGTCCATTTATTCATGAATTCATGGTCAGAATTACTGCAACCACAAATGATTTTCATTCATAACAAATGTTGTCATGGTTTGGCAAGGTTTTACAGAATATTGAAAAACAGTTCAATTAAACCTAAGAATGTAGATTGGAGATTATCCTAGTTTCTAATCTAAAAAGTAAAACATCTCAGCCATCAGAGGCTGGGAGTTACAGAAAGCATGACTGTTCTCTTTCTCTCTGAAAGTGCGGGTGTCTGTTACATCAGTGTTAACTGACGTAACATAACTGGCATTTGGCATTCTCCTCCAAATGCATGCAGCTGTCCAATTATGTTGCATTAGCAGCAGTTCAGTGTTAATGTTGGTTAATGTGGTAGCTGCCTTTATGTTACTTAGAGGAAGCACCCTCCCAAAAATGTTCTTGTGCAACTTCCTTGCAACAAATGAAAAATGTTTGTGAGCAGGGTATGGTAATAAAAAGAAAAATATGCACTAAAAAATAGGCCAACATCACTAACACACTCCTACAGTGTCTTTACCAAAACATCACAGATTACACATCAGGGATTTTTAAGGTCTGAGCTGAGGTATTATGTTAAAACTACTATGGTAAATGAATAGTATATTACAAAACTAGGACTACTGTTTTTTGCTGTATAAAATCTGTAGAGAATAATCTCTCTCTCTCTCTTCCTGTGCTGCTCTCTGCTGTACACTTTGACAAATTCTGCAGTTCTTTTAGCTCACATCTGACATTTAGCAAATATCTAAATAATTTGGGCTCAATTAAATAAACAATATGTAGCTTTTTCCCTTTAAAATAACAGCTTCACAATTGACACAACATATGATTGTGAACACAGAACTAACCCTCTCTTTATACCTTCTCCGTGTAAATGGCCACCCTGCCCGACCTGCTGGAAGATTGCCCGCTGAAGTCCCCTCTACTTGTGTCAAACCAGCCGCCACCTACCGGTCCAACCAGCAGGCCCCCCACCCACCACCACCCATAGCAGACCAGCGGCTCACCCGCCTACCACTGCTATCTGTTTAGTGACCATGTTAAAACCATCTGTTAGACCTGGTTTGGTCATTTTTATCATTAATGTTAAATAGTTCTGATAAGAGGAGGATGGGTCCCCCTTGTGAGTCTTGGTTCCTCCCAAGGTTTCTTCCTCCAGCTCTGAGGGAGTTTTTCCTTGCCACTGTCGCTGTTGGCTTGCTCACTGAGGGTCTTTGATCCATCATGTCTTACATTATTTTCTTCTTTCTTCTTTGTCTCTGTCTTTTATTAATCACTATGTATGTAAAGCTGCTTTGTGACGACAACAGTTGTAAAAAGCGCTATACAAATAAATCTGACTTGACTTGACTTGTGATGCTCCAGTGACTTAATAATAGAGAGAATAGCATTTCTAGCATTGCCATTATGGGCTCAGCATGCTGCTAATTGCATTATGTAACTCTAGTGAAGAGGGCAGGGCAACACTCGTGAGAACTGCGTAATGCAAGTCTCATTCGTGTGAAATCTGTAATATTACTCTACTGCATACATCGACATTGTGGTTGTTGTTGTTTTTTAGATGCTGGTTCTGATCACGGGCTGTACTCACCAACATACGTGAACCAGTGAGCTTGTGTTGGGTTACCATTGCTTAGGAATGACATTAAAATGAACTGAAGCCTGAGATTAGCACTGGTACTCTGACATGCTTAATAGCTGGGGGAACTAAGGTAAACAGAAATAAGCGTATGTATCCTTCTGGTCGTTTGTCTGAGGAAAGAAGTGGCATATGCTCTACATTCTTAGAACAAATGTGCTTAAAAACAACTAGTAATGAATGTACTCTATTAATTTCTATTTATTTCTACTCTATTTATTTACACATTATTTTCAAAAGTAAATAAATATCTACTTTGACAGCATATAGTTTTTTGTATTAATAGGCAAATGTGGAAAATACTTGAGTGACTGCACAATTCTCTAAAAGTTTGTTTGTTGTTAAAGTGTAAAATTTAGCATGGTGTTATGTAAACGCTCCATCCTTGAGGTTGTTGGGAATATTTGGCTAAAAATCATACTGTAGTTCTGACTGTAGTTCTAAGGTTTTGATATAGAATGTCTATATGTCTTTTTAATCCAATGATTACAGGCAGAATGTTGTAAGGCAAAGTTATGCTTAATAAATGTTTATTTAGTAAATAAAAGGTTATATTTGTCTTTTAGACATCACAAACCCTGGTTTAAATCATCAAGAACATGAGTAAATACAATCAACCATTTTGAATGACTCAAAATGAATGAATTGAATTATGCAAAAAGTTAGAAAAAATGTGAAATCATACTTGTTATTCATGGATGTTATTTTGGAAGAACAGTACTTTACTTGAGTATTGTTGAAATTGCATATCTGTACATGTACTCAATTACATTTCCAAGAAAAAAAATACTCTTTATACTTTCATTTAGAACTTTAAAGAGGTTGCATTAGCCACATATTACCACACTGTGCTACATACAACTCCATACAAGCATTCATTCATTGTTTGAAATTTTGTCCTAATGTTAGGTACACATGTGCCAAGCCAAGCTTTTTGTAAAAACCCTTTTCACTCTATCACTCTACCTTTGATCTTCCTCATGCCTGTCACTCCTGTGCATGATACAAGTTTGTATGTACACATCTGAGTGTGTGTGTATTTGTGTGCTGGGTTTTCAGTTCCAGCCAGTCATTCATTATTAATGTTGTCACACCTCCCCAGCCATAATATTATTGCTCTAAAGGTATGAACTTTGAAATCTCTCTGTGTCTCAGTGCTGAATACCAATATCTCAGCTTGACTGTGATCTCACAACAACACTAATAACATCTAAAACATTCCTGTTGAAATTACATTTTATATAAATTCAGTTTATATGAGTAGAGAGTAATAAGGAACTCAAACTCAACTCTCCCTGCTGTCATTCTATGGTACTGTATTGCTATGTAATGCTAGCTACAGTGCAAGGAGAGAGAGAAATGTTAAAAGGGGATGCACATTCCTAAACTAGTAAGCCAGTGTGCAATACTAGTTAGCTACACTTGGTGAACAGCTTGGTGCAAGTTCTCCCACTTAAAAAGATGAGAGAGGTCTGTAATTGACATCATAGGTAGACCTCAACTATGAGAGACAAAAAGAGAAAAAAAATTAAGAAAATCATATTGTCTGATTTTGAAAGAATTTATTTGCAAATAATGGTGGAAAATAAGTATTTGGTCAATAACAAAAGTTCATCTCAATACTTTGTTATATATCCTTTGTTGGCAATGACAGAGGTCAAATGTTTTCTGTAAGTCTTCACAAGGTTGACACACACCGTTGCTGGTATGTTGGCCCATTCCTCCATGCAGATCTCCAGCAGTGATGTTTTTGGGGCTGGCAGCGGGCAACACTTTCAACTCCCTCCAAAGGTTTTCTATGGGGTTGAGATCTGGAGACTGGCTAGACCACTCCAGGACCTTGAAATGCTTCTTACGAAGCCACTCCTTTGTTGCCCTGGCAATGTGCTTGGGATCATTGTCATGCTGAAAGACCCAGTCACGTTTCATCTTCAATGCCCTTGCTGATGGAAGGAAGTTTGCACTCAAAATCTCACAATACATGGCCCCATTCATTCTTTCATGTACACGGACCAGTCGTCCTAGTCCCTTTGCAGAGAAACAGCCCTTTGCTTCACAGTTGGTATGGTGTTCTTTGGATGCAACTTAGCATTCACTTTCCTCCAAACACAACGAGTTGTGTTTGTACCAAAGTTCTACTTTGGTTTCATCTGACCATAAGACATTCTCCCAGTACTCTTCCGGAACATCCAAATACACGTCTGGCACTGCAAGATTTGAGTCCCTGGCGGCGTAGTGTGTTACTGACGGTAGACTTTGTAACATTGGTCCCAGCTTTCTGCAGGTCATTCACTAGGTCCCCTTGTGTGGTTCTGGGATTTCTGCTCACCGTTCTTGTGATCATTTTTACCCCACGGGCTGAGATCTTGCGTGGAGCCCCTGATCGAGGGAGATTAGCAGTTGTCTTGTAGGTCTCCCATTTTCTGATTATTGCTCCCACAGTAGATTTCTTCACACCAAGCTGCTTGCCTATTGCAGATTCAGTCTTCCCAGCCTGGTGCAGGTCTACAATTTTGTTTCTGGTGTCCTTCGACAGCTCTTTGGTCTTCACCATAGTGGGGTTTGCAGTGTGACTGTTTGAGGTTGTAGGCAGGTGTCTTTTATACTGTTAACGAGTTCAAACAGGTGCCATTAATACAGGTAATGAGTGGAGGACAGAGAAACCTCTTAAAGAAGAAGTTACAGGTCTGTGACAGCCAGAAATCTTGCTTGTTTGTAGGTGACCAAATACTTATTTTCCACCATTATTTGCAAATACATTCTTAAAAAATCAATGTGATTTTCAGATTTTTTTTTTGAGATCTACCTATGATGTCAATTACAGGCCTCTCTCATTTTTAAGTGGGAGAACTTGCACAGTTGGTGACTGACTAAATACTTTTTTCTCCCACTGTACAATACAAAATAGAGAACCATCTCATGATTGAAATCCATTTATTTCTTACAATTTTGAAAAGGTGCCAATAATCCATTTTTGATGATATCAGATTTTCTCTGCTTTTTTCTTGTTGTTCCAGTGCAAACAAAAGAAACACAAATGTGGACAAAAAGCATTTTTAATTGCAACAGTGCTCTGATAGAAATGGTGCATTTTCTGAAAGAAGTGCAGAGGTGGCAATTATTTTGGCCATTACTATAACTACAGTCTGACCAAAACTGGCCTGAACCACAACCAGCCTGGATCCAGTTATCCAGGATGGACCCTCTTCCATTCTCTTTCTACAGCTTCAAATGAACTACTTTGTGAGTATAAGGGTGGGAGTGTGTGTGTGTGTGGGGGGGGGGGCGGACTTTGGGCTGGGCAGCTAGAAAAGACCAGCTGAAGAGAGCAGACAAGAAGATGGGAGGTGACGGGGAGGTGGTGGGTAAGACATGAAGTTGGTATGAAGAAGTAAGGCATATACAGGGCTGAGAATGAGGAGTTAGGTGTGTTCTACCTCCCAAAATTAAGTTACATTATAGCTCCACTTTTACACTGTACTCCATATGGTTACTGAATGATAAGCATTGGAATGTAATTAGCCAAAGAATTTATGAAGTGAATCACGCAAAGATGAGGTCAACTAAGACCTTAGTCATGACCATAAAAAATGCGGTTTACAGGCTCATGTCTAAGACTGAAATTGGACCACTGGTTTGCATGTAAATGTAGGCACTGTCTACTGAAAAAAGAAAATCATGCAGTTACAAAAGAGGGCCCAAACAAAAGAGTTTACTTTATCTTAGCTAGTCAGACTGGTAGGTGGCAGCTGTATAAAGCTGTAATAAAGACTGCGTGTTGTTGTTTGTCCTCTTTGCCCGGGAGGCTCTCCTGTATTGTCTTTTCTGTGTGGTTCAGTAATTGTTAATGCTAATGATGGTGCCATATACCTGATCTAGCTCACAAATGGATAGAGTTATTGGGATATCATCAGTTGATCAGGTATGTAGAGTCAAGGTCTTGTGTATTATGCTAGTGAGGGTGCTTGTTCATATTTGGTGACAGATAGAGCAAGTAAAGAGACAGACAAAGTGAATGAGATAAAATGTCATCTTTTTATACAAACTTTAAAAGTGTCTATAAAAGAAATGCCTATTACGTTTACTATGTAGAAATAGAAACACAAATGAATTCAGAATTCAGATTTTCTTTTTTTTATAGCGAAGTGCCCTCAAAATCATTCTTAAATTCCACTTTATGATTCAAACACTCACAGAAGACATATTTAACAATGCCCTAATATTTAAATGGGGAGCAATCTTTGTCACAGCTATTGTTTTTAAACCGTAGTTTTGGAATCGGTAGAATTAGAACCAGTATATATCGGACAGCGCTGCCTGTGTTTATTCTGTGTAGCTCTTGGATTATACAACAAATCACCTTACTATCTGGCATAATCTACTTACTGAATATCCCAAGCACTTGAAGTACTCAGATAATACAGATACTTCCACTACCTTGTGGCATAGGTGGAACACGAACAAAGAAAAAAAACTTTTTGGAAGCAAATGAAGATGTTAACATCCGCACACACGCCCCTGCTGCTAATGAGTTTTGCCCAAGCTGTGGTGGGCTAAGGCTAATGAGAGACTGTGTGTGTTTGTGTGTGTGTATGTGCGTGTGTGTGTGAGCCCAGTGGAGGGAAGCAGAGCGTGTGAAATCAGAGTGATGTGTAATTAAATCTACATGTCAGCCCGCGCCCTAAATGCCGCCTCCCCGAGTTCGACAGCAGTCACAACTGCTTTCAATAAACGTCCATGTTCTATGCAGCTGCTCAAGCAGGGCCAGTGGGACGCCCATATACTTGAATGAAATGTGGTTTAATTATGTCCCAGTTCAAAATCCCACCTGGATCAGACTGAACACATATGACTTGCATAGCTTTAAGCATTAGTAGAAATGCTTAAATGGGATCTACTTTAGATTGTTGTGATCTGGTTACATACTCCAGAGAACATATTTTAAAGAAATGGATACTCAGTTATTAGTCAGAAAGGAATCTTGGGGGTCTTCAGGCCTAATGATTTCAGGGAAAATTAAAATACATATCTGGATTTTTTTACTCTGCAGTTACTGTAGTAATTATCTTATTTCATTCAGTAATTATTTTCAGTAAGTTTGTGGTAGAAACAAATGAGTTCAGTTCTAGAGAGATTTATCTGGCTAGATAAAACCGAGTGATGTCTTCCATTAGTTGTGACCTCAGTAGTTGGAATGAGAGCATAATACATCAGATTACCCACCAACATAACTAGAAACTAACAGAAGAATCAACCAATCATATTTTAATGTACAGTGTCTGGGACTATTTTTAATGCAAAGGTTTGGGGACTCCTAGTAAGTTTTTTTGTTTGTTACTGTGAATATCTCATAACATAAAGTAAGACATATTACATTTTTATTTCCATTTTACAATTTTGAAATAACACCAACGGAAAAGGGCCCTGGATGGTCCCCCTTATTATTACAAGTATCACAGATTCTTACAGCGTTCATTTTAGAATATCAGAAGAAAAGATTAATCCAGCAGGTTGTCTGGCTGTGTGAGCATTCTGCCTTTATAGAAATTGATACCAAAGTGTGATGTATTTTTCATGTAAAATAGGACTGTAAGACTTGTTATTAAATGTTATTAAATGAACTTGACTGACCTCCTCAGCCAGGGACTGAGGTCTTTAGAAGTTAAATTAATTGTGGTAGAAGAGGAGAAACACCGTCACCACTAAACAGATGTGCATGGAACTCCAAAGGCAACTATGAAAGTGAGAATAACCTTGATGCCATCTCAAACTTGAACCCTATGAATCTGCCACTGTAAAAGATGACTAAGCAATAATAATACAATAATATAGTTTATATGAGCATCTACAGTAAACAGTTCTTCAAGCAAACAAAAATGATCCTGAGTGGATTTCTGGTGATAACATAATATTATTTGAAGACATTATAGAAAAAAGATGTTGTAGAATGTAGAAATAAATGCTGACATTAAATTGTTAGGAATTTCTGTACAGTTGATGATTTTATAACATATACATATAGTCACTGTATATAGGGTTGTTATGGATTGACCAGACCCTAACAGCAGGAAAGAGTACCAGCTGCTGGTAGGCAGATGTAATGTAAAAGTGCCTGTAATGCATGCATAGAAACGTCCATATTACTTGATTGTTCCAGTTTTTCTAAACTATAGTGATGCTAACACCATGGTAGTGATCCCAATGCCACGGTAAGCACTGCTGGGTTTGCAAGAGATTCTACAAACTGGTGAGTACTAGCCCACTTTGAGCACTGATGTAGCCAAGGTCTGGAAGATAACCCACACTATCAATCTAGAAATAAACTGAATTCAATGGTTAGGAACAACCCAAGAACCACCAAAGCACAAGCCTGTTCCTGAAAGCTGCAGGAACACTAGTCTCACTGTCTACAGTCAAACTAGATTTACTTTAAGGCCCTGCACCAAAATTGACACTTTAAAGCTTGACTAAAGTTTGGAGCAGATAGGTGAAAGGCATTAATACCTAGAACACTGTACCAACTGCTAAGCATGGTGGTGGTAACATCATTCTGTGGGGCTAGACATCAACTAGACAAATGAAATTTGGACAGACTTGAGTGGTCTAAGAGGACAGTGAGCCCAAACACACATCAAAAGAAGAATGAATAACATCCTGACCTCAATCCAGTTGAAAAGCTTGTTAGCTACCAAAAAGTGTCTGATCAAGGTGCAATTTCCTAAAGATCATGTTTGATATTTTTTACCCTGGGTAGATTTCAGAAAATCAAAAAATACTGCACCCTTCTCTATTAAATATGCATGTTGTACACTCAGTCTGTCCAAGAAAAAAAAATAAAAAAATAAAAAAATAAAAACTTAAAAGAAATCAAAGAAAATACCAACTAACCATGACATGGATGTGCTTGATCGGCAAATAAACATCTGACCGTAACGGTAAGTATTTATTACAGAACTTACAAAGTAACTTGTTTAAACTGGTGCTAAGATGTGTGGCAACATATCAGTTCCCCAAGCTCACCAATTAGTTTTATAATAGATTAATGGCAGAATGGTGTAAAGTTGTTAGTGTTTTCTAAGGCAAGCGTTTTAATGAAATAATAAGCCTTTAAGGGGTTAATCTGCAGCTTTGATGCATCATTCTTACGTCAAAACACAAACCTGGCGAGATGCCTTACTGCCACAGCACCGTTCTTATGTAAGTCTTATTACTGTCTGTTGTAAATGTGCAAAAAACTCTGAGCCTTCTTTTCTGTAATCACTGCCGTGTCACTATCCCCATTTTTTTCGAAGAGAGATAGAGCCAAACTAGCCGCGAGGAACTGATTATCCTGCCTGTTTATTCCAGTTCACAGACAAACACACACACGCACACACATATAATATAGGCTAGGTTTTTTCCTCAGTTAGCTGTTGCACTGACCATTGCGAAAGGGCGGAGAGGCAGAGGGCTGACGGTCTCTCGACATAAGCAAATTGCCAATAAATTATACTCTCTGCCGAGAGGGTGAGGGGAGAGTGAATCAGGAGAGAGGGAGAGAGAGTGAGAAAGAGAGATTGGACCGGCGAATACCGGTCTGCTGATGAGCGCCTCTTTCGTCTTTGCCTTTAATCGTGGTGCGGAAAGGTTTCACTACTTTTTTAGACTGAGGGTCTTGTTTTGTTTCTTGAAGCTGTGCAAGTGAGCCGTGCTTCCGTCATCTTTCAGCTCGCGCGCCCCATACGGATTAAACCATCCTAAAGGCGTCAATCTCTGATCAGAGCGGTTCAGCACCTCGGACAGCGGCAGCAACGAGGTATAGTAGCGCGTGCTGGGTTTCGTGCTCGTGCGGGTGGGCAGTGTGTTTTTGCCAGGAGTGCATAAGCCGCTGTGTAGCGAACATGTAGTTATATGCTCAGCTGAGAAGAGAATGAATGAAGAATAAGAACTCGCTCAAGTGTTTTCATTACGCAAGCCTAGCTCAAAGAGGACAATAAAGCATTTTTCAGAATTGATCCATGCAGTTACTAAAACTGTAATGCAGTTACAACGCAATTGTCCGCTAAGACTTGTTGGGAACTACCTGCGGGCTACTGAATTAAATTTAAAACAGATGTTTTGTTATACACTGACACAAGTGCTGCTTTTAATGGATAAGATTGCAGTGTGAAAAGTGCTCGCACAGAAATAAAATATGTTATAGTTCCTGTCTTTAAGCTCTTCAGTTTGCAACCACTCGTCTAATTGTAAACCATGTACATTTAAAGAACCGTTTTAAGCCTACATTTCGTTAAGGAGGCGTGTTACGAGGTTCTGAAAGTATTAAGGCACCTTCTATCTTCGTCCCATGGTGTGAGACCGTGTATGTTTTCACACCCGCACCACGTTCTAAGACGCCACTATTTCCCTCGCACTCTCCCAAAACACGCTTTCATTCATTTCCATTTCCACAAGCTGGAAAAGAGTCGTGGACAGGGGCGGGGGGAGGGGGGTATTACAAACGATTCGTCCATCCATTTCCACTTACTGCACTGGCTTGCATCCCACGGTCATTTCTCAAGCCTGCTCGCCACACTGCTGCAGTGTGTTCAGAGATAAGCAAAATACACGAGCCCCCAGGCCCACAGGCTCTGTTTTCTGGAGCTTGAGTACACACATAAACAAAATTTGAAAGACATTCAAGCCTTTTTACTTTCAGAATGCCTTTGTGTGTTTATCAGAACTTTGTCTCTGACTTGCTTTTAACTTCCCAGCCCTTATTGGAGGCCATGTACATTAAACACTTACTGATTACAGTATAAATATTGGGCCACTAGGCAGCTGTTTGTGTTAGGAGTCTGGGGGAGTGTGGGGCTCAAATGGATGGAACATGGGCTAGGTGGGTTTCAGGTGGACATGCGCTCTAAGTGGGTTTGCACATGTGTTGTTACTGGGACTCGGTGGGAATCATGTGAGATTAGAGTGGGCATGTTATCTGGGTATTCAAAAGGAAAGGTAGCTTTGCCCTGTGTTATTGTATTTAATGTTTGGAAGATTCAGTCTAAATGGAGGAAAACCTCATTCTCTACTGTGAAAATAAACAAAGTGACACACACTTTCTTGGTATCTTTGGTAATCAGGTTAAGGACCTAAGTAGGTTGTGTTCTGCTGCAGGCACTGAGGAATATCTCTATCCAGCTGCTCTGTCTAGTAGATGTTATGTTGATGCTGTGCAATGTGTGATTTACCCTGACTGTTGCTTTGCGTACACTCTTAAAAATAAAGGTCCCTAAAGGATCCTGGCTTGGACATACAATACACCCCCCCCCCCCCCCCCACACACACACACACACACACAAATCAAGCCCTACTCCTTTGGGTATTATTTGTTTTGCTTTATGGCACCTTTACTTTATATAGTGTAGTATAGTAGTATGAATTTACACCACGGTTTTCACTACCCACCACTGCTTTTGTATTAGAGCAGCACTTTTTTCCTTCTGGCAGTATACCACCCACAGGCCCTGCCAACACCCCTTCACCTCGGCCTCTCACGTGTGACATGCTACTTGCAGATGTAGGCTGCTGCTGTCCAGTTCCCTGCCAGCGCTGAAACCCCTGCTGGCTAATTACTGTCACAAAGTCAGTACAGACAGCTGGAGAGTGTGCCCTGTAAAGCAGAGCATTTGACTGGAGCTAACGACACAGGGCTTCTCCTCATGACTGCTGTCTGCATATTTGCAGAGTCCAGGATGACTAAATGTCTTGCCTCCAAAACATGGAGTAGTAACACTATAGTATATAGTTGGGGTAGAAAATTCTTTTAGGGCCTTTGCTATGTACATTTGCAATTATAATGATAGCAAAGAACCAACTCCAAATAACTTATATTGTATATATACAGTGCCCTCCATAATTATTGGCACCCCTGGTTAAGATGTGTTCTTTAGCTTCTAATAAATTTAGTTTTTTCTAAATAATATAGGACCACGATGGAAAAAAGAGTAAAATCCAACCTTTAACTCAAGTGAATTTATTCAGTAGGAAAAAAATCCCACATTAAGAAATAATTGTTTAACATCAAATCATGTGTGCCACAATTATTGGCACCCCTGATGTTAATACTTTGTACAACCCCCTTTTGCCAACAAAACAGCACCTAATCTTCTCTTATAATGTTTCACAAGATGGGAGAATACAGATAGAGGGATCTTTGACAATTCCTCTTTGCACAATCTCTCTAAATCATCCAGCGACCTGGGTCCTCTCCTCTTCAGCTCACCCCACAGGTTTTCAATGGGGTTGAGGTCTGGGGAATGAGATGGCCATGGGAGGAGCTTGATTCTGTGTGTGGTGAACCATTTCTGTGTAGATTTGGACATATGTTTTGGGTCATTATCTTGCTGAAAGACCCAGTGATGACCCATCTTCAGCTTTTGGGCAGAAGCCACCAGATTTTGTTTAAAAATGTCCTGGTATTTCAAAGCATTTATGATGCCATGCACCCTAACAAGGTTCCCAGGGCCTTTGGAAGAGAAACAGGCCCACAGCCTCAATGATCCTCCCCCATATTTCACAGTGGGCATGAGGTGCTTTTCTGCATACTCAGCTCTTGTGTAACGCCAGACCCACTTAGAGCATTTGTTGCCAAAAAGCTCTATCTTAGTTTCATCTGACCAAAGCACACGGTCCCAGTTGAAGTTCCAGTACTGCTTAGCAAACTCCAAACGTTTGCGTTTATGATTGTGAGTGAGAAAAGTTTTTTCCGTGCATGCCTCCCAAACAGCTTGTTGGCATGCAAATAGCGCCTGATGGTTGTTTTGGAGACTTTGTGACCCCAAGAAGCTACCATTTTTGCAATTCTGTAACAGTGAGCTTTGGAGACCTTTTTATTTCTCTTATCATCCTCCTCACTGTGCGTGGTGGCAAAATAAACTTGCGTCCTCGTCCAGGCTTGTTTACCACTGTTCCAGTTGTTTTAAACTTCTTAATAATTCCTCTGACAGTAGATATGGACAGGTGTAGGTGAGTGGCTATTTTCTTGTAGCCATTGCCTGACTTGTGGAGGTCAACACACATCTGCCTTACTTGAATGGTATGTTCCTTTGTCTTTCCCATGAAGAGAAATGGCCTTTGTGTCACGTCATATTTTCACCCCAGGGAAACAGGAAGTTGTGAATTACTAATTAAATGTTCCTACATACTCTGATCAACTTCGTAAACTACTGTAGAATTGACAGAAATACTTTAATTACATTTATTTCCTAAGAAATGTTAGGGGTGCCAATAATTGTGGAACAGGTGATTTTATGAAGAATAATTATTTCTTAGTCAGGGATTTTTTTTTTCCTTAAAATTCACTTGAGTTAAAGGTTGGATTTTACTCTTTTTTTCCATGGTGGTCCTATATTATTTTGAAAAAAAAAATTATTAGAAGCTAAAGAACACATCTTAACCAGGGGTGCCAATAATTATGGAGGGCACTGTATATATATATATATATATATATATATATATATATATATATATATATATATATATTAAAGTTAAATATTATTTTTAATAAAAAAGTTTTACTTGTTTAGAGTGAAAATTGGAGATACACTGAATGGATGCAATGCTGGAGATTGACAAGATTGACATGGACATGAGACTGTTTGATATTTCGTGTAGACATGAAGGATGGTTTCATATGAATTTATACGTTTATAAGTTTTTCTTTCGTCTTGTTTGTCTTTACAGTTAACGCAAATACACATAAATCCAATAAAAAGGAAACTTTTTTTGTAAATCACTTGATACTGTATGAAGACCCCTGGTCAAATTATTTCATTGTGAAAGCAAAAGATGACGTTACTTCCAAAAATCATAACGTTTAGAATACATTTTAAGCACTTTTGAAAGTTTTAAGCACTTTTTTTATTTCCTACTTTTCCAGTTTGAACATAACAAAAAAGGAAGGGATCCAAAGCAATAGCTCAGGTACCCTGCAGGGTCAGTACTTTTGGACACAGATCACAGCTTGTCAAAATTTTAGACAAAAACCTAATCTCCATTTTTGATGTATTCGCTTTTTACTTTTTGACACATTTTTGAATGTAAAAATTTGGACCAATATAAATGATCCAAAATGACTTTGAATACAGTCTTTTTAACATTGACTTCCATTGAAAGGTAAGAAAGTTTTTTTCCTTTTTTCTTTTTTGGAAATGCAGGATTTTGGATTTTGTGTGACAGTGACAAAATGCTGTTTAAATGCCAGATAAGAGTCTTTGATTTTTTGTTAGAGGAACTGCTAGTCATTGTTCCTTGCAATATACAGGGTTGGGAGGGTTACAAAATGTATTTTGTTACAGATTACTGATTACTTAAAACATAATTGTAATTTAATGAAAAGAATTGCTATATTAAAGCGATGTAATTTGACTACTTTCTTGTTTTTTTAAGCCATATATTAAACAAAAGACAAAAGAAAAACGTATAAACGAAACCATCCTTCGTGTCTACACAAAATATCAAACAGTCTCATATCCATGTCAATCTTGTCACCTCATGAAACAAATTCTCTGTCTACTAAATTATATATACCCTTGCTTCAAAATGAGAACTTCACAGAGAAAGGGAAAAAATCTTACATTTTCAAAGTTAATATAAAAAGATTGTAAAAAGTTGGTGTTAAATTATTTGTCCATTCATCATGTCCATTAGGCCATGCCAGGCAGGCTTAGGCCAGCATGAATTCCATGTACATCTAAAGTGTTCTAAATTTCATGTTGATCTGGTTTGCTGGTGTATGCTGGATTGTCTAACATGGCAGAGTAAAGGGCAGCTAAAGAAATGTAGAAATGTAGAAAGCTTGTGTACATTTTTTTCTGTGAAATGTTTTTACCTTCAAATGTTTCTTTGAATCTTTTGAAACTGAGTGAATATTTACTGCTGAAAGACATAATTTACAATGGAGAGTGACATTCCTTTCCTTTTTGCTTTTAAAAATTCTTTTGAAATTTACATTAGTTCTTAGTGCATGCTATGCTGAGAAGGTTTAAGATTCTCCATCATGGGCATTGTTAGACTCAACTTGTTCTGTGGGAGTCATTAAAAAAAGAAAACAAAAACCAACAAACATCAACAACAGCTAAATTTTATAAACGCACACTCGTTCACTCCATTAGAAACAAACATGGTAAGAGTAGGGATGCTTTTTAAGCTGAATTTTAATCCTTTTAGTATGTCTTGTATAGAGACAAATAACTGTAATCTACATCTACATCACTTTTCACTGTAACTGTAACAGATTACAATTACTGTTTTTTACTGTTTGATTATGTAACGCTGTTACATGTATTTCGTTACTACCCAACCCTGAATGTATATCGCATTCAACAATATGACTGTAATGTAGTAGACAGGATAGAAACTCATGAACTATCTGACCTTACAACTTGCTTAATTGTTCCACCCACCCCTACCACCATTCATCAGTACTGTTGTGTTGTTACTGACTCACTCTCATTCTTTGAAACTAGAATTTTGGGTTAGCTGCTATACAATAACAAACATTTCATTAAGGCATATAAGGGTAGAATCTTTGTAGAGCTCATTTGCATGGTGCATTGTATCAGAGCCTGCTGGGGGTGCTGGGTTTGGTTAGCATTACGCTTTGTCAAACAGCAGGATCTCTGTGGCCTGACAGTGTGCACTTTCAATCAATGGTTGTGGCTGAACCACAAAGTCAATTTCAGTAACAGCTTGTTTGAGGGTCGGTGCTATGTAGACATTTGCTTGTAGGACAACTGCGTCACACACTGGTGCTGGCACTTTATCCAATAGCAGGAAAAATGCCATAACAAATGCCTAAATAAGAACAAATAACAAAAAAAGAAAATACGGCATGCTGTCTGCTACCTGTCTAATGACCATGTTAAAATCTAAAGGGAATCTTGAATCAGCACACCTGAGCAGTAAAACAGTCTTGCTGGTTCTGTGACTTTTATCAATAATTCATAAATTGTTTCGACCAGAGGAGGGTGAGTCCCCCCCTCTTCTAAGGTTTCTTCCTCCAGCTTTGAGGGAGTTTTTCCTTAACACAGTCCTTTGGCTTACTCACTGGGGGTCTTAGGTTTTCATGTCTTCTTAGATCGTTGATTTCTTGTCTTTTTACTAATGATTGTGTAAAGCTGCTTTGTGACAACACCAGTTGAAAAGCACCATACAAATCAATTTGGTTTGACTGATTTGATTTGGTTTAATGAATTTTGTAATAAGTAATTTACTACTTTTAGTGTGATATCATAGCAGTATCTCAACACTCTTAAAAAGTGTTGATTGCAATGCACACATTTACACATTTACAATGCATTCACGTTTGCTCTGGGTGGGTGGTTGAACTGGGTGGCAGTGGCTTGACACTGGCAGTGGCTTGACATTTACACTGACAGTGGCTTGACATTTACAGGTGAAGGATGGGAGCTTAGGGATTCTTCAGCATAAGGCCAGGGACTGGCAAACTAGCAAATAGCAGTAAAGACTCATAATTTGAGCACTCGTGGAGATAACCCTAGGGAAATGTGGCTTAAATGGGTGCCAATGTAGACATATTATGGTGGGAGTTTCTGCCAAAACCAAAACCTCACACCTTTTCTAACCCCTTTTGAGATTCTATGCATGACCTAAGGAGGGCTGCGCATGTAAAAAATCGTATAAACATTGATAAACTGAAACACATTTGCCATTTGCAGCAATGAACTTAGTTTAGCTTAGTACAACTGTGTTATTAGTTTAGTTTATCTATAATTGTGACCTAGATAATGATCATACCATATTTTATTAGTAATCAATTCAGAAATCCAGGTAAATGCAAAGGGTTCACTTAAATTAATTTTGCAACTGTAGATGCACAGTGCATTCAGTACCTTTCAGGGCATTACCAACTTACAGTCAGAGATTTCAATTAGAAACCTCACCCAAGTACTCTTTTATTCTTATAGAATGGATAACTTGCCCAGATGGGGAATCAAACTTTGACACACAACCAAAAAATATGTCATGTGCATGGTAGCAATGTCATGCATTAAACAATCCTGACCTTTCCATTCTATTTTCAGTTGAGCATGTTAATTAAACACACATGATTCACCTCATTAGCTAATTATTAAGGCCTTCATCAGTTGAATTCAAAGCTTTAGATGAAGTAAAATTCTAATCTCCACAGATCTGTGACCCAGAAAGAGTATTGGTCACTTTGGTGGAATATGGCCTGTTCCAATCACGGTTGTGACAGTACAGCAGACAGTTGTTATAAGATGAAATCTGTGGTTTAAATGGCAACATGTTTTGCTTATGTTAATGAGTATACCATGGATGTTAAAAGTCCACAGCATTTGTTAAATTGGGTGTTGGTTATTTGACATGGTCCTCCTAAACTTTTTGCTACAATGCTTACTGCAATATATTGCACTCTCAAAAATGCTTTTCTGGCATTAAAAAAAATCATTGTTAGCACTTCCTGCTATTTTATATTTTTTGCATTATTGCATGTACATTTAAGTGTAAAAAATGGGAGAACATTATTATAATAAACCATTAATATCCAATCATTTTGAATGTTTTTATCCAACTGTACCACTGAAAGGAAGACATGGCAGTGTGGAATTGTTAGCTAAATGTATATTGCTGCCACCCACTTCTAACATTGCACCCCCATTGTAGCTCTGTAAGATAATAGCAGCTGACCTTAAGCAACCAATGTGCTTTCCAGTTCTCCCATTAATTTAGAGAATAGAATCAGAATCGGAATCAGAATCAGAATCTCTTTATTTCACCAAGTATGTTACACATACAAGGAATTTGTCTTGGTGAGAGCAACATGCATGACAAGTAACACAGAACACAGTCTTAAACTAAAGGAAAATGACACTAAACAATAAATAGGGTAGGGGATAAATTAAAAAAGTAAAAAGTACTAAAGGTAATAAAGAGCTGAAAATATATTTACAGAAAAGAACATCTGTACAGGTGTGCAAATAGTCATAGTGCAAAATAGGAAGAGTGCAATAAGAGGACGAGTGAAAAAGTGTGGATAACATTAGCGTGCCGTGAAGTGAGATTTCTGATTTGGCTCTTTTGACAGCGTTAAATCACACTCATCTTTTTTGTTTGCCTGTCCTCCTTCTCAAGACTGCACTTAAATTGCTGGGCACATGCTTTTAAGACTAATCACTATGACATATTGCCTGTAGGTACAGATACAGTAAACAAGAGCAGTGTAGAGCATATTATAAAGGGTGAACTGGGATGTTAAAGACAATTGTCATATTGTACAAATCTCTTCTTCAGTGAATTTAAAGCTGTTAAAGCTGCCTGTCAGAGATTGAGATTAGAATCTTTCTTTGCATTACTGTGCAAAAGCTACAGACCACCATTCATTTGCTGAATTTCCATTGAAAACAGTTAAGGTGTTTCAGTCCCTCTTTCCACTGAAGACAATGCTGAATTATAACAACAACACCACTGGAAGGCTCGACACATGAAGCCTGGTGTCCTTAACCTCATAACTGTAGATAAGATAAGATAAGATAATCCTTTATTAGTGCCACAGTAGGGAAATTCACAGTGCCTCAGCAGCAAAGATATGCAAAACATAGATAAATTACCAATATATACACAATATAAATAATTGAAGTCAAGAGTTTGCACATTGCATTGTACATTGCACATTGTATTTTTACATTGAGGGACCTCTATTCCCTGAACATGTGTGTGTAGTTTAAGTGTGTGTGTATATGGTTCGCTGAGAGCAGTGCTGGTTGTAGAAAACATAGACGTAACTGTAGTATACACTACACAGCTGCACTACATCGTTGTAACTCCACAATGGCCTAATTGGTGGCTAAAGTCATACCTTGTCCCACGTTCACGGTTAACGCATGCTCGGCAGCATCAGTTCCATGTGGAACTTCAACAACACTGTCTCAACAGCATATGCAAAAATATCTCCTACCATGCTACATCTGCACATTTAATCACACACTACCTTGCCTCTTGAACCATAGACCTTTTTTATCTACAGTGACTGACTAGATATTTCAGCTACGTCTGGTAGTTTCTTTGAATCTAAAGTCATTCAGCAAAGATGTGGCAGACCCCTAACTCCTATCCCTACTGGTCTAATATATGCCTTCCACCCACAATCTCTCACCTACGCTACCAGATCTGCATACCTCAATATGTACACTACATAGGAAGTATGCAATCATTTTCTTGAGGTGGGCTGACAATAATTAGCAGCCTGGGAATTGGTAAAATTGCTTAAATAATCCTGTTATTGTAGCACGCTTGTGGCCTCAGACAGCAAAGCCTTCTTATTTTGGGTATATTTTGGGTGTTGCATCACATTCCACCAGTCTTGACTTTTTCCATGCTTTGACAACAAGTGCTAGATACTTTCAATGAGTGCTGTCTAGATGCTAACTGCCTTGTACTAGACACTTTCAATAATGTAATATTATGTCTTTATTAACATTTAGATGTGTGCAGTACAAAGAAATTCTTCTCTTCATATGTCCCAACTTCAAAAGGCAGGGTCAATAGGCAGGGTCAGCTATGGCACGCTAACCACTCACCATAATTCCATAACCTTCATTTGTGACGACAACTATGCTACTTGCATATATACAGTGGAGGAAATAAGTATTTGATCCCTCACTGATTTTGAAAGTTTGGACTCTGACAAATAATTAAACAGTATATGATTTTTATGGTAGCTTCATAACAGTGAGAGATGGAATATTAAAAAGAAAATCTAGAAAATGAAATAATATTTCAATAAAAAATAATTTGCATTTCATTGAGGGAACTAAGTATTTGATCCCTTTAAAACCATGACTAATGTTGGCTCCCACAGACCACTGACACACCCTAATCTCTGTGAAGTCGTTACCTGCATGAGAGACACCTGTCCCAAATTGTCACCTGTGTAAAAGGCCACATGCCAAGAGACCAAGTGACACTGCAACATCTTCACCATGGGCAAGACTAAAGAGCAGTCTAAAGATGTCAGGGACCAAATTTTTGACCTTATCAAGACATTATCAATCATTTTGAATGTTTTTATCCAACTGTACCACTGAAAGGAAGACATGGCAGTGTGGAATTGTTAGCTAAATGTATATTGCTGCCACCCACTTCTAACATTGCACTACCATTGTGGCTCTGTAAGATAATAGCAGCTGACCTTAAGCAACCAATGTGCTTTCCAGTTCTCCCATTAATTTAGAGAATAAAAATAAGAGGACGAGTGTGGACAACATTAGCGTGCCGTGAAGTGAGATTTCTGATTTGGCTCTTTTGGCAGCGTTAAATCACACTCATCTTTTTTGTTTGCCTGTCCTCCTTCTCAAGACTGCACTTAAATTGCTTGGCATATGCTTTTAAGACTAATCACTATCACATATTGCCTGTAGGTACATATACAGTAAACAAGAGCAATGTAGAGCATATTATAAAGGGTGAACTGGGATGTTAAAGACAATTGTCATATTGTACAAATCTCTTCTTCAGTGAATTTAAAGCTGTTAAAGCTGTCGGTCTCTGAGATTAGAATCTTTCTTTGCATTACTGTGCAAAAGCTACAGACCACCATTCATTCGCTGAATTTCCATTGAAAACAGTTAAGGTGTTTCAGTCCCTCTTTCCACTGAAGACAATGCTGAATTATAACAAGGCTATTATTATCAAGGCTGGAATGGGCTACAAAGCAATAAGTAAAAAGCTTGATGAGAAGGTGACAACTGTTGGTGCAATTATTCGGAAGTGGAAGAAGTACAACATTACTATCAATTGACCTAGGCCTGGAGCTCCATGCAAGATATCACCTCGTCGAGTCTCACGGATCATGAGAAAGGTTAAAAATCAGCCAAGAACTACACGGGAGGAGCTGGTTAATAATCTCAAGGCAGCTGGGACCACAGTCTCAAAAAAAAAACAAACATTGGTAATACACTGAGACGTAATGGTTTAAAGTCCTGCAGTGCATGCAAGGTTCCTCTGCTCAAGAAGGCTCATGTCCAGGCCCGCCTCAAGTTCGAGAGAGACTGAGAGAAGGTGCTGTGGTCAGATGAGACCAAAATTAAGCTCTTTGGCCTCAACTCAACTCGACGTGCTTGAAGGAAGAAAATACAGATTATGACCCTAAGAACACCATCCCCACAGTCAAGCACGGTGGATTTGGAGAGGACTGCTGTGCTTGCCAACAAGGGTTTTGCCACCAAGTATTAAATTATGTTTTACTAGGGGTCAAATACTTACTTCCTTCAATGAAATTCAAGGCAGTTGGTATCCCAGATGGTGTATTTGCATTATCAAGACATGGGTACAGGGGTACAATTGGTGGCAACTGACTAATTTTCTGCAGCCTGTGTTGCTATGATTTTTCTAAGCAGTTGCTACGGTACCCTAAGTGGTTGCGATGTAAATGCTAGACAGTTGTTATGCTGTTCCAAGAATGTATGCCTGTGTGTGTGTGTAGTGTATGAGTGCAGTGGGTGTAAAGTGGGAGTTGGTGTGTTGAGTTGTGTTGGTATGAGAGTGAGAGTTTTTGTAATACAGTATTTGGGTCTAGAAGCCAGTATTTCATGAGTGTAAGGAGCTATTTTTGAGATTCAGTCAGAGCAATAGATGATTTGAAGGCTCTTTCCAGCACAGAAAAAAGGGCCTTCAAAAGTGTACGCTTGGGCTCAACTGGTGGCAAGTGCCCTAAAAATCAGTTCTCATTTTCTGCAGCCAGTTGCGGTCACTGTATTCTCTTATGTTTGTTCTACTAGTTATTCTGGCTCTCTTTAACCCTCCCAACAGCACTGCTGTGCTAGCTGTCATTGTGAGCCAGAGCTGTCAGAAAGAAAAGAAGAGAGCATATACTCTCCCCTTCCTTACAGCACCACGCTGGGGACAGCCATGTCACACAGAGATGAAGCATCTCTCAGACGTGAGCAGACTCAAAAAAGCCTAACCTGCTACATATCAGCTGCTGCAATTGTCTCTGTCATCTCCAGCCAAGAAGACTAAAGACAAAAAGAGGGAGTGAAGAGATGTACTTGAGAGTAAAGGGAAGGAGAGCAGGGGTCTCAGACAAATTTTCTCAGTAAGCAATTGCTTCTGGGTTTCACCTCCTGCCTGGGTCTGAATATTTAACCAAGATGCATGGACGAGTAAATGAGCTGGTGGAAGGGGCAGAGGAGTTACAAAGAAGGAAATTAAAAGATAAATCCTCGCAGTGAGAGCATGTCAGCATGCAAATGCCTGGAAATTGAATTTGGAAGTAGGGCTCTTGACTGAGTGACCATGCAGATTCACAAGCTTGATTCTAAAGCTTAGAGCAATGCATGAGAATTGTTTAAATGTGCTAATATATCTCTTACACTCTGTAGACAGTAGGACATACAAACAGGGTTCATTTCAAAACAGCAGCCAGATGTGCACAAAGGTCAGGAAGTAGGAGCATTGAATAAGAGTGAGAGTGGCTGGAGCACAATTGTCGCTGACTGATAATCTCTCCTTTGAGAACAAGGAAGCCATAGTCTCAGCTGACCTCTAAAAAACAATCAAAAAGCTTCTGAAAGAGAAGTTTAAAGGGCAGGAGAAGGCTGAACAAGGACAAAAGTGAAACTAGATAATTTGAAAGAGTGACTAGCACAGAAAAGGGTGTAAAATGCAATCCACAGCTAAAGATTAGTGTTGAGGTAGCCTCTATATGGCTTTAGCCTGTCTCTTTTTTGGATCAGCATCTTCAGAAAATAGTTTTCATAATGGAAGCAGCCACAATGCTTTCCCATCCAGTTTCTTTACATTACTTACTTTTGACCTTTATAGAAATTCAGTCAGAAACCAGGCTTTCATGCTAAATTACTGATAATACTAATTGCCCATGGGCTGCATTACTGAAATAATAATGAAAAGCAGTTGTGCAGCAATCATGTCACACTTGGTTAAGTCATTTGTTATGTACAAAAGCATTTTGGGTTTCTTTGTATAATATTGTGTGCTTCTAAACTACTAAATGTACACTCACCAAACACTCATAATTCTTAATGGCATAGACACTACCACATGCCGAATGTGTTCTATAGGAACTATAGTGACTAGAAAAGCCACTAAAAACACACTAGCTCCATCTCCATAAGTTTTTATTCATTAACTAAGTTTATTTATTAGGTTTACGAATTGTTTATGTGTTGCTAACTGGTTGCTGTGGTATAATAGGTGGCTGCTACATAGTTGCTAGGTCATTGCTAAGTGATTGCTATAGTGTTGCTAAGCAGGTGCTATGGTATACCTGGTGGTTGTTAAGGAGTATTTATGTTGTTGCTATGCTGTTTCACATGGTTGTCAGTAATCTGTGTGGAAATGAGAGTAAGAGAGTTTTTGTAAAACAGTATTTGAGTGTAAAATCTAGTATTTCACGTGAGTAAAGAGTAATTTAAGATTCAGTCGGTAGTTTAGGAACAATAGATGATTTTAATAGAAAAGCCACTAAAAACACACTAGCTCCATCTGAGATTATCTGTTTAAGAGTGTTGAGTGTGTCCATTAAGAATAACAAATACCCTGAACTGCATCAGGCTTAAACTAGCCAATGTCCAATCCAATCCAATCCAATAAATATGCCAGAATCAGTCCTGAAACCACTGGATTGAAATTAGGACATCCCTAGCATTATTAGGCCAAAAGTGTGCCAAGAAAACATTGGCCACATTATTGTACCACCTTTACCACCCTGGACAGATTGGTTCCACGGATTCATGCTATTGTGACCATCTGTGTGCCAAACTTTATCTGTTCAGTTTTGGTGAGCCTGTGCCCACTACAGCCTCAGCTTACAGAAGTGGAACCTGACAACGTCCACTGCTGTTGTCATCAAACCTGCTCAAGATGTTGTGACTTCTGTGATGCTTTTCTGCTCACCACAATGGTTGTATTTTGTTGTACAATTGTATTTGACTTACTGTCAGCTCGAACTGGCCATTTTTCATTGACCTCTTTCAACAATGATTTTATGATAGCACAGTCCAGCTTGGCTGATTAGATAACTGCATGAATGAGTTGTATTCCTTAAAAAAAACTGCACTGACTATAAGTGCTAGTGAAACGTGTGCGCAGAGTAGTACAAAAAGAAGCACACAGCATATCACCATTACACACGCATAATACAGTCATGTCCTAAAGGACATGTTGGCACCCCTGAAATTAAATTAATACTTTAAATTAAATTATAATAATAAATTAATACGATTTCTACCAGAAGATTATTACACATATTTTGTTATACATGTGTGTATTTCCTTTGTGTGTATTGGAACAACACAAATACAGAGAAAAGGGCTAATTTGCCATAATTTCACGCAAGACTGAAAAAAAGCTGGATGGCAGTTTTCCAAAATGTATGTGAGTAAGCCAAATTCCTTCTGGGAAAATGTCTTGTGGACAGATGAGGCCTAATCCAAACAAATCAAATATGAGAGACCTGGAGCAGTTTGCAAAAGAAGAGTGGTTCAAAATTCCAGCTGAGAGGTGTAAGATACTTGTTGAGGGTTATAGGAAGCAAATGATTTCAGTTAATTCTTCCAAAGGATTGATTTGCCTGAAATTATATTAATTGTGGCTTTTTTGCGTTTTTTTGAAGGAAATGAGCATGCACATAACAAAACATGTAATTGCAAAACTTTTCTCAGATATATATATTTTTTTAATTCAGGGGTGCCAACACTTTCAGCCATGACTGTATGTGCATTACAGTGATGTTCGATCATACAGGTCTACCAGCAGTGGCAAAAATCTCAGTCTACAAGAAATCCTCATCAGAATTGTGGCCAAAAGGCAAATTAATGGACCAGGACAGTTTTCTGTTTTCTGGTTTGTGAATGAAACTTGCTTCATTTCCAGGCAAGAATTGCTTTTAAAAGTCAACACAGGTCCTTCAGAACCAATTTCTGAAAGAACACTTCACAGGGAACTGCTCAAGAATGACAAGAATTTCCTGTAGACTATGATTTTTCCCACTGCTAGTAGACCCGTATGACCACACGCTTTGATACACCTGCAAAAACTTCCTTCACGCTATGGCTCTTGGCACACCCAAATGCTTTTTTTAGATCTAGAGTTTTTACCTCATACTTACCAGGTTAATTTCAAGAACTAGGGGACTGTAAAAAAAAAAATACAGACAGCATGACTGACAAAGCTGCATATGTAGTGAAAGGGGGAAGACAGAACTTAAAGCAGAGTAACTAAAGTAAAATGTGGTCAGCAAAGGGAACATTCAGTGATTCAGAATTTAAGTAGGTGCAAGGTAGGAAGGTAAGTCTGAAGATAAAATTTAAAGTTGTCTCAACCTCTAACATGTAGAGCCTGCAGCTTTGTTCCTTCAGATCCTGCTTTAAATCAAGGTTATTCATGGCTTTTCTCAGCAGCAGTGTAGTGCAGGATCACACAGCTAAACAGAATCACACAGTATGCCTAGCCTTTTCCCCTTGACATCATCCTTTCCATTCCTCTTTTTTATCCTCCTTAACACTCTTATAGACATAACTTGGCACCACATGGAATTGGCCAATTAAGTTAGGTGCATGTTATTGTCACAGTATTTATACTTCCTTTTGAAATGAAATGCAAGTACTATGTTCAAAGAAGTGAGTCAATAGGTTATAGGATGCAGAATAAGTACAGAAGCACTCATTTTCATCTAAATAACACAATGAATATTAATACTGTGTATGACAGGCTTCTACCACCTAGAAGGGCCAAACACAAATGCTCAACTGCCCAACTAGCAAAACTAAAAAATGTACAGACAGCTAAGCAACACGGCACATTTAAATCCTGCCTTTAACATTTTTACATTAAAACTTTCCATTTCTTTTTTGTACAACCTCTGATGCTGCAGCATCTCGCTGCTAATCTAGAGCTGGGTGTGAGTATTTTAGCCTTGCCTTCATCCATCATGCTGGAAGACTGAGATTGAGATACACTTAACAGTGGTAAGTGTATAGTCATTTGTTTAGCTTGGGTCATATTGACTCATTGTTTGTATTTCCTTATATGTCAGATGAATTAGAATGCTTTAAATAATATGCAGCTTATGTTAAGCTAGATGTTATATTTTTATAGCTGTAGTTTTATAGCTGTTGTTAACTGCTAGGTAACCTAACAACAACGGTTTTAGTACTGTATTTATATATTGAGGTGACTGTTGTAGCCTTTTAACTCTCAGTTACTAAAATAGCTAAAATGCATTGTATAGTTGACTGTAATGGAAGGATATGTTTACTTCAGAGGCTGAGAATCAGACAAAGCATATGTAGCCCTGATAGATTAAGACTTTTAGACGCTGAATAAAAAGCAAACTTGTGAGGAGTTTGATCATAAACTGATAATGGCAAATAACTATTGGGAATCAATGCTACCAACAGAAAGAAGATGTCTAAAAATATTTTTACTGATCAATAATTATGTTTGAAAAGGAAGATTTAAAGCTCTAACTGTTTGCTTTGTACAAGTACTACAAGTACTTCCTTGTTTCTTGTTCACGTTCAACCAGGAATGAAAGTCTTACTCAGAGAAAGTCGGACTCGGACACGGGCAAAGTTGCAAATGCTGGATGTCCAGCCCTGCCTTTCTGCAGGCCCCAGTTAGTAGTAGTTGACAAAACAGGGCAATCTTCAGCGATGTAATGGGCAAGAAATGTAATGTTGGGGTTGTTACGAAAAGGTAAGGCACATATTCAGACTAGTTTTCTTAATCTCTCTCTTTTTTAATCCATGTTCAGACAATCTTGTTCTGTTTAAATTGTCTTTCATTTAGCCCTCCTTACAGCCTCCCCGCTTCACTGATCAATTGTCATTGTAGCACATCACTGAAAACCTGCTATTCACAAATTCCCCAAAATATATGATCTTGCTATTATTAAAGTCTAACATCACATCTAGATATTTTCAAGGGACTGTCATATTAGCTGGCTAATGGTTTCAGAACTGGCTAAATGATAAATAATGAAAATAATACCAAATCCAATGTAATAATAACAAGTAGAGTATAATATTGACCAATATGAAACTAAACAGTGAAATATCTTACTGAGCATATAGATGGAATATATAGGTTTAATAGGATGTTAAATTAAAGTAGCAATATTATTAGTATCAGTATTTAAATAACTAGAAAAATTCTGGCTTCTTATTTAAACCTGTTAGATATTTTATTTTTTTTTAGGATTTATTATGTGATTCAGTGGTACGGTGTTAGTTAAATTGCAGCCTTATCTTAGTTGGAGTGTGACTATATCCACTATATCTGGTATATTATGAGGCACAGAAAATAGGCAGCAAAAATGCAGATTTTTCAGCTACTGTTAAACTTGCTACACATCATTTTACAATTTTTAACAGTTTTAATTCTTGTTGGTCCTATGCTGTTTTATGCAGAATGAAAATGCACCCTTTTTATGAACGCACTACTCCTAAATCTACTCCTAAAATATATATTTTTATTTAATATAAATCTCAGAAGTGTAAATGGCTCGTTGAGCCACCCCTGATGGACACATATTTCTGGACAAGCTGAGAGAGTTGCACTGCCAACTTCACCAAAATTACAAGAACTTTCTATCAGACACAAATTATACTTTAATAAGTAATTATTAGTATAATTATAAATATATTAATATAATAAAACCACTGCCAGTAATATCGGCAATTTCTAAGGTTGCTAAGAGCTGTTTGCTGTTGAATTTCCAAAAGAGGCCCAAATATGCTTCTTGCTTCGCTCTTCAAGTCCCTCTTTCTAACAGCTGCTGCAAGGTCACTTGCAGGCTCCCTGCAGACTGCCAAGCAGGTCTGGCATAAGCCCAGTGGGGTCTTACTTTGATTATCTGAACAGATAAGTAAACTCTTGTCTATAAATCTTGTAGTGAGATGAGGGTTTAGCACTTTTGGACAGAAAAGTGGTGCCTTATGCCACAAAGGAAGATTTTGAACCAGTACAACTCTGTCCAGTGCACCTTAACATTAGCTCTCATGACCAGTTTCAGGGTGACTCCCCATAGATGGAGGCATCAAAGGCAGAAACCTGAAGTCTAAAGGACATGATAAATGAGGTCACAGCTGCAAGAGGGAAGAGGGAGTGACACTGTGGGCAAACCCCCGACTGCTTCAATGTTCCCTCTTTCACACTCATCTCTCACACACCACTTGGTGGTGTGAAAAGCATATTGAGAGTGCCAGGGCATGCTGTGCCAAGTCGCAGAAGCCTTCCAGTGCACCCAGCAGCTGGGCCTGCTTCCTGAGCTGTAAAAACACAAGTCAGCTTGCATTCTGATAGTATCAATAATTGGAGTCCCATTGATAGACAAAGAGCTGCACTGTACTTTATCTTATGCACACTGTATGTCCAAAAGTTTAATTACATTTACAGGAAATATTTTCAAAATTTTAATTTCGAGGGTAAAGGTGATTTTCCCCTTTCCTTTGCTGCTGTAAGAAAAGCCACAAAGAAAATTACTCGGTCAGTTACTGATATTTTGTTATGGATTTTATGGAACTCCAAGGATCAGCTTAAGACTGGGGACTTTATAGTGTACTTCTAGCCAGTGCTTGGCGTTGGGCATGTTGATATGGCTAATGTGTGGCAGTTGCCAGGAGTTATTTTTATCAGCAGTGTTTTTTAAAGGAAATTATACAAATATGTGTGTGCACATTTTATTAGAAGGTGAAAGTAGGTGAATTCATTACTTGTGTAGCTGTACATAGCTGGATACAGGATTAAAAGCTATATCCCCCAAGTGATTAGGACAAAAACATACCTGGCCGCCTTCCTTGACTGCTTGACAGGAGACAGAATAGTACAAGACTGGGGACTGGTCAGGAAACAGGACAAGAAAAGGTACTGAAGATGGGACCGGAGATGGAACCGGAGACTAGAATGGTGCAGAGACTATGATAGTACTGACTATGACCAGTTATGAAACTGGCACAGAGACAAAGACAGGGGCGAGGACAAGAATAAATACACGAACGTGGCTGGATGCAGGGACTGGAAGAAAGACAAGGGATAATACAGGCACTGGAGGGTCCCAGGATGCTGGCACAGGAGTGGCTCTGGAATATAGAACTGGAACTGGCCTCAGCACAGGGGCTAGAGGGCCAGTTCCATCTATATAAACCACCACAGTCAAGGTGACATGGCCAGTGCACTTCATAACACTGGGAGTTGGCATGTGGGCAGGTATAACATGGCCAGTGCACTGTGGGTAGTGTGCCGATTTGTTACTTAAAGTCCATGTGGTTCCTGCTCCCTAATCCACCCACCACACAGTATCATTAGCCTCATCGCTGTAGCCTTGAGGCTTGGTCTGAATGGAATTACCAGAAGCCAGTTTCCCCAGCAATAATGGTCCTCGCTAAGTCTGTCACAGTGAGAGCAACTTGAACACACCACTGACACTGTGCTTGGCGAAGGGTTCTTCATCCCCCTCAAGGCACTCTGCCAAAAAGCAAAAGCCAAATAGCATTCCTTGGATAGCACACCGAGCCCAAACATCTTAGTAGGAGGCTATAATTGCAATTGCAAATAAGTTATTTGTTAAAGAGCACCAGTGCAGGGAACAAACCCTTGGAAAACTTGCATTCAGTCAAACAAGATCTTAAGCAACAGCTAAGAACATGGCAGGAAACAAAAGAACATAAAGGTTAAAAAATAAATGTGGCAGTGTAACATGAGCAGACATGTACACACAACCATACAAAGGGAAACAAAGTCTCCCTACAAAGTTCTGAATCATTCAGAGTTTCAAATCAATAATCAAATCAATGTGACACACGCTGATGTAGCAGGTGGACTGAAAAGCATCTAGTAATAGGGATTTTTGTATGGCAACAGTTTGATTTTATTTATGTTTTTTTTATTTGCATGAATTTAAAGAAAAATGTCTTTTCTTGTAAGACATACGAGTTGAAACAACAAATAAAATTTACTTGAAGGGGCCTACCTGAATCCCCCTGGCCACAATATCCTAACCACAGCAGATGCCAGTGTCCCTAGTGTCCACAAAAAAAACCTAAATGGGTTAGGATGATTATCATAACTTAGCATATTACAAATCTTGTCATGATGTCATATAGCGGGACCACAACCGATTACCACCCTATGCTATGACACATTATCTCTCGCCCCTGTTCTGTCCCTTTCCCTTCTCTCTTTGGCAAAAAAGAGGGGACTGGCCGTGTCTGTGAGCTAGAGAGAAGACAGCATTATGAGTCTGCCCTGCTGAGCTCAGATTGCTCCTGCTGATATAGCTCCACAGGGAGCTGTTGTTCACTACGCTTGCCAGCCCAGGCGAACATGTTGATATGATTACCGGAGAGGCCTGTGGGCCGGCCCAGGCTTGTGTCCGATTCTGCTTAGCTCTGTTTCCTTCCCTCCGGACCTGTTTGTTCTGGACTGACCTAGTCACAGAGTCCCCATGACACCCCTAAGTATTACACACACATACACAGAGCCCATTGCAGACTTAGTGGGATGCTTAAACCTCAGTTAGAAGAGCTTCATTACTTTCCAAGGTCTTTCACATTCTACTTAAGGAAGCAAGGGGGAGGAATTTGGAGGAGAAAGCGAAAGGTCAATCAATGAGAAGATGGAGGGTTTGGAAAGAGGATGGAGCATGCTGGGAGGAGAGTGCTCACAAAAAAACAGTGGATAAAGAAAGTGATCACTGATGTGGAGTATAAAAGGCAAGAAGTTGGTAGGTGGAGAAGCAAGGGTGAAACAAGGATATCAGGCAAGGAATAAAGAAGATGAGGTGAGGGAGCACTGCACATCATGATGATTGAGACACTAGCTATTACTGTGGAAGAGTTTCAGAAATTACTACCATTTAATTATTCTGATGGAACTTCACCTCATACATTCTGTGCATTCTCAAACTATAATCAAACCACTTTTTTAACTGCTGATCAGGCAGCACCCAAAACCACTAGATGCAACAGGAATTACAAAGTATAACATACACAAACATAAGAAAACTTTGTATATCTAAGATGGAAACTTTATAAAAGAACAAAAATGCCTCTAATGTGCACTGATTTAAGAATTTACATTCCAATTAACTTCAAACTATTGGTTCATTCGACACAAAATGTTCATGCAATGTAATAGGCTTGAAGACGTAGGTGGTTGTACACACATGATCTGTAAAAATAAGGAAAATAAAACAAACAGAAACCAAACAAGCACCAAGATTACCAAATAAACAACAAAATGGCCAAGTCAACAAACCATGAAACCGACATGAACACACACCAACATGGATATGCACACATGCACAAGACCAGACAAAGGAAGGCTGAAACAAAGGGGTACTTATTGGAAGGACGTGCAACACCTGGGAGTGAAAAAGTGCATGGTTACAAAGGAGACGCTGGTGGAAACACTAGTGGAGAGGTGTGGCTAGGACAGATAAGGCACAAACAGAGCCAAGTGCTTGGGAGAACATGGCAACACATAACAGAGCAGAAGCACCCCAACCAACACCCCACCACCAAACCCCCCCCCCACCTGGAGCTGGCAAAAAAAAGTGGAAAAGCACATGGGTTCAGACAGGAAGTGGGACTAAGACATGGACAGGACGTTGAACTGGGGGCCAGACAAGAGACGACACTGGAGACTGCACAGGAAGTTGCACTTCCGATTGGACAACAGGCATAGACAGAAACTGAACACCTGACTGGATTAGAGGCTCAACAGGAGGCTGAAACGGAGACTGGACAGGCAAACAGTGATGTGCACAGGGACTGAAACAAAATGATAAACAGGGACAGGAACGTAAACTAAAACAGGAAACAAAACAGGGACAGACATGGTTATAAACATAGAGTAAGGCCCAGGACTGGCAAAAGGCTAAGGTGCAGTCCGAGGTGCGAGCCTGGGCACAGCTCTGGGTATCAACCGTGGCACACGACCTGAGACAGACGAGACCACCGGCACAGAGTCAGAGGCGGGCGGCCTGGGAGCTGGCACTGGAGCAGACACAGACGGCCTAAGCGCTGCCCGCACTGGAGCTGGCAACTTGGGAGCTGCAGGCACTGGAGGTGACGACCTGGGGGCCGGCTCTGGAACAGATGTCGACGGTCTGGGAACCAGCTCTGGAACAGATGTCGACGGTCTGGGAACCAGCACTGGAACTGAGTGAATGATGGGTGCCGCTGGCTGGGAGCAGCCGACCTGGGAGCCATCACCAGAGTAGGAGCAGAGGGCACCCAAGTCACTGGAGCAGGAGCGGTGGGCACTGCTTGCCTGGTAGTAGGCACAGATGCCACTGCCTGGACAGGAACAGAGGATGGGACCACTGAGACAGAAACAGAGGCTGGAGGCCTCTGGGCGCAGACACTGGAACCGGGACCTTGGGTGCGGACACTGGACCTGGGACAGACTCTTCTGGTTCGAGGGGTGCAGTCATGAGAAAGTCTATAATGTCCCATGAAGGAAGATCAAGACATGCACCCCTGTTAGCCTCGCCTCTCCAGTCCTGAGACTGGAGTACCAATCGGCAACACCCCCCACCATCTCACCACTCTCAAACGGAGAATAATCTGGTGAGGGAGAGACACTGGTACATCTCCTGCACCGACTCCTGCACCTGCGGGTAGAGGTCTCCTTAACCTCCCACGCATACCCGACAGGCAGTCCAGGGAGGGGGTTTGTCTGACTGCACATCTGGCCCAGGTATCACCTGCTACATCCATTTTTGGGTCTTTTGGGTCTGGTCTTCTGTCATGGTATGTCGAGCTTGAAGACAGAGGTGGACATACATGCAGGATATCTTTTAATGAAGAAAAATAAAACAAACAGAAGCCAAACAAGCGCTAAGATTACCAAATAAACGATACAAACACAAACAAGCCAAGTCAACAAATCATGAAACCCACATGAACACACATCAACATAGACATGCAGACATGCACAAGACTAGATGAAGGAAGGCTGCAAACAAAGGGGTACTTATAGGAAGGATAATGAGGAACACCTGGGAGTAACAAAGGTTACAAAGGAGACACTGGTGGAAACACTAAAGGACAGGTATGGCTAGGACACAAACAGAGCCATGTGCTTGGGAGCACATGGCAACACAAAATAGAGGCAGACATGAAAGAACAGGGGCAGGCAACAATAAATACAACAATATACAATTTTTACACAGATGCATTCCCTTGATCATTTTGAATTAATATATTGGTTGAAAAGCAATATCCTGTGCTTTAAAACAACACAGAGCACTATAGAGGGGAACCACAAGTTCAGTTGTTACTGTTTTCTGGTATTGAAGAGTCTGGCGTATCCGTCTGATTAACGTCTGTTACCACAGCAACATTTTTCCTTTCCTAAGCTGTCATCACACATGTGACAGACCCCAGAGTGTCGGACAGCATTCAAAAAACTTTCTTTCTCCATTTGTTAAGAATGCATGAGCAACGAATATTAAACTTCAATTTCCATTGCTGCAGAGAGGGGATGAGTTTGTTGTGTGCTCATTGAAAATGGATCAGGTCTGCTGGGCGACGCAGAATGCTAATCACCTGAAAATGTAAACAGTTTAACGAACTTCACTTTCACAAAGACAGCAGAATATCTTGAGCTTGTGTTTCCATTGTACTGGAAAGAGCTACTAGTCCTGTTTTTGTTTTGCTTTTTGTTTTTTGTTTTTTTTGCTTTTGTAAATGTTGTCAGGGTCAGGGCAGACTGTTTGGGTAACTTGTGCAATTTACTGCAGTGTTCTAATCTTAAATTAACAATGAAATAGTAAAATCTGTAATTTGCTATCTCCACCTGCACTGGATGAATATGTACAAAAAGAAACCAGACTAAAACAGCTTTCAGGGTGTCTATCAGGGTGATCTTATGCCGTTATCATGAAGATTCTGACATTTACAAATGTTTTCTTAGTTGGGATTTGTTTGATTTACAAAGACAACAGGATCCGTCATTATAAGAGCATAGCTTGAAAAAGATTTTTTTTTCTCAAGAATTAAAAATAAATTATTTTAGTGTACTTTCTCTTAGTATATTTGCTTAAACTGTGTTGATCTGGTAATTATATAAAAACAATGAAAAAACAATGCAGTCCATGACAGTGGATAGTGAATTAAGATTGCTCATGTTTATTAGCTTACATTAAATTCAATACAGACTGCTGTGTAAGAGAGATAAACTTTTGCGTTTAATAGGTGTACTGGGCATGAGTGCAACAGATTTTACACTTTTTATATTGAGCGTATTTCATTTTGCAAGTGCAAATTTATATGAAAAGTTGCTTAAATAACAATTAAAAATTGTTGAGAGATGGTATGGGAAGGATAGAAAGAAGGAAGGAGAAAGCTTTTTTTATTGAACACATGGTTTCCGCATAGCAATGGTAGACACCATTCAAATGTAATTATGATCCAAATACACTTGTAACACATCAGCTATCAACATGGATTATAAAAGCTACCAATTGGCAACACCTAAGCAATGACCTAAGACACCACAGAGATCACCTGGAATACCATAGCAACTGCCTACCAACCGCCAGCAACATCATGGCAACTGCCTGAAAAACCAATCACCTTGCCACACTGTAGCACCCATCTAGGAAATGTACATCTAGCTATTATTGTTTTTCTGTTATTGTAACTGTTAGTAGTAATATTTATGTTAGTACTACTACTTCTAATAGTAGTAGTAATAATAATAAGATACCCAGGGACATGGGAAGGTGTTTTAAGTTAGGGATGCAGAATTTCTATAGCAGCATAATTGTTCCAATCCAGTCAGATTGTTCATATGTGGCTTTCACTGATTTTGTCAGTGTGAAGGTACATGCTGAAGGTTAAATAGTCAAACACACATCGATCTCAGGACAGGGGGATTTTTAAGACAGATATATATTTAAAATGTAAGACAGTCTAACAAAATTGTGGTTATTATATTCACTATGGGGTGGGGACAAGTAAAATCAGCAGTTTCAAAAATCATTTGCTAGCATAGGGTTCATTGCATTGGTCCAATTAATGGGTTCAATAACCTGCAGGGAATATTTGCTAGTGCAAAGACAGAGGTCTGTCACTGCACTTCTACAGGGGGGAATGTGCCCTTTGTGTGCATTGATTGGCCTGATGAGCTTACTCTGTAGCGCTCCACTGCAGATATGCACTGGCCCCCATGTGTTTTGCCACTTTAATTAAACTCTTGATTTAAAGTCTCCACTCCACAGAGTACAGTAAAGAAGGGGGGTATGTGTGAGTGTTTGTGTTTATGTGTATCTTCATAAGTGTGAGACAGAGAGAGAGAGAGAGAGAGAAAAAAAAGTATGATGTTAGATATGTGTGCATACAAATGCTGTAGACTGTTTCCCTTTATGCCTATACCCGAAATTAGTTCTCTGCCTATTCATTTCCAAATAATGATTTACTGAGTGTGACCAAACAATTGAATCGTCCATGACATAAAAATCAATCACTTGGTAAGACTTATAAGTAAATTGAATCTTGGGGCGTTCTTATGTGCTGTATATCAAATGCTGAATATGGACACCAGCATGCAGGAATGCCTCTCAGGCCAGTTTCTGCTTCAGAACGTGTAGCTCCGCTTTGATGTTCTCTCTGGCCAGATAGAATACAGTAGCTGCTCCTCACTCTGTCAGTAATATTTGTTTGCTTCTCAGAAAATACTTCACTACTACAATCAAACTAGTGTACTAATGTTTAATTAGGGCTGTCAGTATAGATTATATTAGTAATTCAGTAACATCAATTATTTGAACATTTAATCGAGTAATGGCCATGATGAACTAATGGACTTCAATCACGAACCATGCTTAGGTTTGTAAATATTATTTGATTTAGAAACTCTATACGCCTATATATAACACTTAAGAATGAGTATGTGTGTCCAAGGTATCCGGCAGAAACCCCTTAGTATCAGTTTCAGCTATAAATTGAGCACATACAGTTTGTATAATCTCCACAGAAAAGGCACTGCACAATCTGGAGCATCCACACATACCTAAGGTTACTGTACCTAATGACAAGCATTGTTTAGAGGGCTGCATGTTTGTGGTTTCAACATCTAGTCTTTCAAGAAGCATAACGGCTGTTACTGTTTCAGAAGGCAGGGGAGCAAATTCTCCTTAATACCTTGATTTTAGAAGAAATTATGGTTAAGCATACCAGAATTTGTACTTACAGCTAACTTTCAGCTGTTTGCAATAAACCAGTTAATTAAGAACATTTTTTTGGACAATTCATTAAATGTGTAATATTCAATGGGGTTTAAAAAATTTTGATTGTAACTGTACTGTACTGTGCAAATGTTTTTAGGCACCTTTCAAGAATTCTTTATCTGGGTCAGTGTTTATTTGCTCAGTAAAACACTCGTTTTAGAATACATACAAATAATACTCATGCAAACAGTAGTGATTTTATGCCTCTGTATTAATTTAAGCATCTCCAATGCTCTCCTCATGGAAGTCTAGTATTTTTTATAGTTATCATCCAGCAGCTTCAGGGCCGGCCTGAGCCTTTATGGGGCCCTAAGCAGATTTTTATTTGGGGCGCCCGTTCCACCACCTCAGCACCAGATGCTTCATTATGTCAAAGGGAGAAAGGTATTGTGCAATACGCTGAAGCGTCCGGGCCTTTATCAACCACCCAAATAGCACACATCTGCATTTGGTCCAACAGTGGCAGCAGCCAAGAGCAGAAATTAATTAACCTAGTATTGGTATGCCAACTATGAAATAAAATTAAAATAAAAATCGCTTTCACCTGTGTAATACCATTTTATTTTATTATTCAGCTTCTTTGGTAAATCAGTGTTTAATGATGAGCTGGTGATAGAATTTAACACATCCACATGTTAGCTGGAAGTGTCCAGTAGAGCAAGCTTCAGATCAACTACCTTTTACAAAAAATACTTTCTGATGAGAAATACTTTTTTTACTCTGTTTATTAACCTTAACCTTCATCTAATCTTGTAGTTTTTTTTTATATAAGCAAAAAAGTGCAGAGATAAACAATTTTAAATAATGTCTGCACAGTACTATATAGTGTATATATACACATTGGGAAAAAAGTACACAAAATTGTATCTATTAGGCACTAATTCTAATGGTAATATACGCCAATTAAAATATGCATTATTATCATGCATATGCCAACTAATCACCACATATCTGAGATGATGCCTTTTTGTCAATTAACGTAATTGTCCTTAACCACCATGTATTAGAAAGACTGAGGATCTGCAATGGGCTTACTATGGAATTCAGATTATCGAATTATATTTAAATCAGCTTGACTTGTGCGTGCAGATGGATTTGATGTATATAAACCAGTATACCTTTGCATACAACTTGCGACACAAATCAATTTTAGTGACAAGACTGCACCCATCGTGTGCACCTGAGGGCTCTGACTCCATTCTGAACTAAATAATGGCCATTGTCTTTCTTTCCTTGCCCACTCTCACATAGCAATTACAGTCAGTGCACAGCATCACTCTTGCACTCAGCGAATAATCTCACACCTCCCAGAAATCCAAGGATCCCCTACTGCTTTGGGCTCATCATCACTTATTATCGCTTTCTTAATAGAAGTGGTTGCTATGGAAGCTACCAGCTCCAAGCCTGAGGACAGCATTAGGTAGAGATATTCCTGTACCAGACTCTCATTTCTAAGCACACACACACTGCAGCACTTGAATTCTATCCCTGCTAACGTGCAGGCTAGAAAGCCTTGGTGAAATTTTTCAACTGGTAAAATGATCAATTTCAAGTTGTATGATCTTAGAATAGTTAAATGTGAAATGTAAAGGCACCTCCTTATGCAAGACCCATAAGTGCTCCAGAAATGTTTGCATGGTATTTAAGACTTAAATGTATGCAAACTTTGTATATTTATTAACTTCCCTGAAGGATCAGATTTGACTAAGCTTAAAAGATACAAGGTAGACTTGAAACTGGAAGGTGGCATAAAAAATGCAGTACTTGATTAACCCACATTACACTAGTGACCCCTATTGTTTTGTAGTAAAAATGCACCTAATAGAACAAGGTTGTATGAATTTTCTGTGGAACTGATTTTTCCTTGTCTTATTCACAGACCACAAACCACCTCTGGACCACTGAATCTGAAAAAGGAACCTGTGGCTTCCTATCCAAGTGCCGTCACCTACAGGACCCTTCCAAAGTTCGCGCTGGGATCAGACGCAAAGGAATGGAACAGTGCTAAATCTACTAAGATCTCCAGCATACAGTGCAAGTTCTGCTCTGCTCACTGCTAAGTCTATCTGTGCCAGAGTGGCCCTGGGGCCCGCCAGCTCAGTCATGCTGTTTATCTGGGTCAGCTGACACAGATGAGTGGGTCTCTGTCTGTCAGGGTTAGGCAGACATTGCAGTTTGCCTCTGTTAAAGATACATGTGTGCAGACATTCTGCTGCACCACCTCAGAGGCACTGACTAATGTGAAAAGCTCAGCCATGGAGGCTCAGAGCAGCATAAAGTCATGAAAACACGTAAGGAGTAACAGCACACACCAGACTCCATGGAACTCCGTTGAAGTTGCACAAGGTTCGCATTGCATCAGCAAGATTTTTCCATTTGTCCTAGCATTGTGTTCATGCATACTCCACCAGCATTACTGAATAACTAAACTTTGCTAAATATGAAATAATCCTTTAATAAACATTCCTGTTTCTTCTTATTATTATTTTTTATTACGTGATTTGACGGATTGTGAGGAGAAAGCAGAGGTAACCTCACCATGGTTCTGCCACCCCCTGACAAGCGCCATGTGTGTCTAACCACCATCGTCATCATGACCAGCATGGCTTTCATGGATGCCTACCTGGTGGAGCAGAACCAGGGTCCACGTAAGATTGGTGTTTGCATCATAGTCCTGGTGGGGGACATCTGCTTCCTCATAGTTCTGCGCTATGTCGCTGTCTGGGTGGGGGCTGAGGTTAGGACTGCGAAGCGTGGCTATGCCATGATCCTCTGGTTTCTATATATCTTTGTTCTGGAGATCAAGCTTTACTTTGTGTTCCAGAACTACAAGGCTGACCGCAAGAGTCTGGAGACTGTAGCCCGGAAAGCTTTGACTCTGTTGCTTTCAGTTTGTGTTCCAGGGCTATATCTTGTCCTGGTCGCCCTGGACAGCATGGAATATGTGAGGACCTTCAGGAAGAAGGAAGACATGCGAGGCCGATTGTTCTGGGTGGCGCTAGACCTGCTAGATGTGCTGGACATCCAGGCCAACCTGTGGGAGCCACAGCGAACTGGGCTGCCCATCTGGGCTGAGGGCCTAATGTTCTTCTATTGTTACATCCTTCTGCTGATTTTACCATGTGTGTCTCTGAGTGAGATCAGTGTGCAGGGTGAGCATGTGTCCCCACAGAAGATGATGCTCTACCCTGTGCTTAGTCTTGTGACTATTAACATAGTCACCATTCTTATCCGTGGGGTCAACATGGTGCTGTTTCAAGACAGTCGAGTCTCCACCATCTTTATTGGTAAGAACGTGGTGGCCATAGCCACCAAGGCCTGCACATTCCTGGAGTATCGACGGCAGGTAAAGGAGTTTCCGACACAAGACCCTGCAGGAATTGCTATGGAGATACAGCAGAACTCAGTTCCACATAACCAAACTCTGCCAAATCCTACGACAAGCCTGCCGGAGGAGCCATCACCCCGTGAGGTCATGGACACGTGACCAAAGTTGACACATACATAACACATAAACTAAATATCTCTAGAAGACAATGAATCTGTCTTTAGAGTGGAGTGAAACACAATTACTGGCTATTCCAGTTCAGAGCAGCCTAAAGAATGACTCAGCAGCCAGAATATGACTACTTTGGACTTGATTAGCTTGATTCAGACACTGAGATCCTGTTTTGTAAGAGTATTTTAATCTTTCTGCTCTAAATACCAGCCATTAATGTTATGTGGCAAATTGCAGTCAAATGTGAACCTCTGAGATTTGCAGAGGACTCATTTTCAGACATTGTTTAAATTATGTTACTTGTAGAATGAATGTAGCAGCACCAAGAGTGAACACACCTTTATAAGTAAATATGACTGATTAGAGATACAGCTATAACTAAAGAGTAAGTCATGAAGATGCTTGTTAGCTTGAAAAAGTAAAAAGGGGTTTGTGGGGTTCTGGAAACAATACTTTACACATAAGAAAACTCTTCGTATGACACTGCAACAAGAACAATAACACTAAGTACTAAAAAAATCCTTATTGTGGACAGTGACACAATGTTAGTAATTTTGCCTCGGTACAGCACCTTGGAAGATTTACTATATGTTCCTCTCTTGTGAGGCTTTCCTATGTCTGTGGCTGCTGTTAGTTGCTGCCTGCTTGTGGGTCTTTCTGCTTTCAGCTTTGTCCTCAGTAAGTGAAAAGCATCCTCGGTTAGGCTTGGATCAGGTCAATAACTCTGCCACTTAAACACATTACCTTTCTTTGTCTTAGAAAACTATTGGGTTGCTTCTGTGGCATGTTTTTGACCATTATCCATCTGTACTGCGAAGTGCATCTTCCAGTAGCTGTTTTTGTATTTGTTTTTATATAAAGTGTGTCTTGATTGTAGACATAAACATTGATACGCCTACTTCCTCAGGAGTATTGTTGTATTCTTGACTTTAGTAGATGTTTTAATGTAAAGTATTCTGCGTTCATCCACTTTAGTTGCTATCCGTAGTCTTGCTGGCTATTATGGGAGACCATGGATGAATTTTTTATTTTTAAACAATAAAATATTGTTTAAAAATAAAATAAAAAAGCAATAGTTTTGTTAAACCACATGAATTAAGGCTAAAAGTCTACATGGCAATCATATCTTACTTTCTTTATTTCAAATTTATTCGAGGATTGTACAGAGGCAAAAATACCACAAATCATATCACTGTCTAAATCCTTATGGACCTGACTACTTGAGGGCAACAACTGTTTTAAATGTTCTAAATAGCACTAAGAGGTTTATGCAGACCCCACAGTGAATTTATGTAAAACTGTTTCTATCTATCTGAAACAGAATCACAGTCCCTGGAAATTCAGAATACCTACAGTGATTGCTTGTATCCACCTACATACCTGTCAACCTGGACTCAAGTAAACAATTGTGATAATTCAGCCCTGGGATTATTCTGTGTATATACATGTTGATGTAGTGTGTGTGTGTGTGTGTGTGTGAGAGAGAGAGAGAGAGAGAGAGAGAGAGAGAGAGAGAGAGAGAGAGAGAAAGAGAAAGAGACAGAGTGCAAGATAGAGAGAAAGAAAAAAATATAAATGAAAAGGGAAATGCGGGCTATATAAGAAATCTACAAACATTTTGCATCAATTACTGAAACATTGTCAATTAAAAAACACTAAAGTATATTATTATTATTATTATTATTTAATGTTTGCTTTTGTAATTCTTTTCCACTGTCCTTCAATTGTGACATTTTTAAAGTTATTATTAAATGCATTTTAATAACATCTGATGTTTGTTCTGAGCCTTGAGGTCAGGTGTTTTTTTCTATCATTTCACATACACATATAATAATACACTAATACGCCAGACAGTGTATAGTGACCACCACCATGCAGCTACAGGCTTTGGCTGACTGATAGATCAACCTCTACAGAATTTGGCTTCATCAGCTTTTTTTTCTGCAATTTGATAAGGAGTGTTTTTGAATACACAATCTCTTTTGATTGCCTCTTGAGCCCAGTGTAAACATGCAGCTATTTTTACCATCTACTGGTCTAACTTTAGACATGTAGACATGCTAACTGTAGACATGCTATGACTTGTGGCAGAGTTGAAGAGACAGGACGTGAAAGACATTCCACTAGAGGGAGATAAACAGATGAACAGAAAATGGCAAGCTTGATGGCAGGTTGTTTTAGGCACTATTTGGCTCTGAAATCAGTCCAAAAAATACTGGAAAAGACGGTATGGTTTGTAATAAAAAAGAATTCACTGTAATTTTTAACAGTTGCTGTTAATGTAAACACAAACAGATAAACTTTGTCATGAATTCTGCAAATCAAAAATTCTTCTGCACATTCTTTTTTAATAAGTAACCATATGAATGTTATTTCAACATTTTTAAAAAAGTTCCATTGTCTTTTTTTACAGAAATCAATACAAATGTCCTGCTTTGTCACACAGTTAACATTCAGCTTTATTTATACATGCAGTACGCATCCTTTAACAGGCAACTCACTTTTAGTTAACCACCAACAGTTTCTGCATGTAGGAATTCAGCCATTTTTGTCTCTCCATAGCTGTGAGAAGCTTACTCTTCTCCCTGAACGCTGCATCATCTGCCACCACAATGTTTCTCTTTTGCTGGTTACCCACTCTCTGAGACCAGTCAACAACTGGCCATGCCTTCACCAGATTTTCTTCCACCTGTGACTGGCTCAGAGGATTCCACTCATCCACACCCAGCTGCTCGGTCCTAGGTTTAACTCCACCAAAGTCTGGAGCAGACAACATCTGGATGCTCCAGTCACGGAGTGAGATGGAAGGGTAGAGAACCTCCCATTGCTCCTGTTTGGAACTGTCTTGACCAGCTGAAGGTGAGTTTCTGTGCCCAAGGTAAAAGAGTTTGCTGTTTTTGCCCATTTCTGTTTTCAGAAATATATTCTAAAGGCATCAAGGTGTAGTAGGGCACACTTACCTTGGCAGGGGTTGAAGGCGGGGTTGAGGGAAGGCAGAGGTTAACAAGATTATACTCATTAGGACAATGAGCAACAGTGTGGGACGAGTAGGCAGGGTTAGAGCCACCATCTGCAGTGAATGTATACACACATATAATCCATATAGGTTATCAGAGCTAGGAATATGATATAAAAAACAATTCATTTTCTCACATTAGAGTTGGATCCAAGCTTGTCAGACCATAAAACCTCATGAACAAATCATTCACATCAATGCTTTATATAAACAAACTAAATAAAAGCAACCAAATAGGCAAATGGTGAATATAAATAAGCAATTTATGTCAGTGTATTGTTCTGTACATATGGGTGAATACTTGCTACAGCATGTTACTAACTCATTGATCATGTGATCAGTCAGATGAATCTTTGATTTTTCCTTAATTGAGTTTAGTTTTTGTGTTTGCAATGCAGTGTATTTCACAATGTAGCAATTTAATGACTTCACGTTGTTAGTGACAGTTAAATCCAAAAAATATATATATATTCAACAAAATTGGACATTTAGAGGACATTTGTTTACTCTGATCAGTACTCCGAGAGAGTAGCCGTCTGTGTTTAAACTTTCCAAGGAGGGGAACTCAGATTTTTTATTGATTGATTGATTGATTTATTGATTCATTAATTAATTATATGATTTTATGCTTTATGCTCCATATTCTAATACAGCACATGTATGCAAGTAAACTTATTTAAACCATCTTTTAAATGTTGGGGTGAAAGTCAGATTTTCAGTCCAATGCCTGAAATGGTAAGAAAAGAAGTGTTCTAGACAAGCCATGAGTGCCAGAGTTTACACTACAAGCCACTTAAACCAATTATACAAGAAAGATGTCTTTTTATAAGCGTAACCCAAAGTCCCAAAAACCTGAAAATGCCACACAATTAAGAGACTAAATAAACACTCTGGATCACTTTTGATGTCGATTTTTTTAAAATAAAGATTCCTAAATGGTTCCTAATTAGGACATAATGGAAAAACTAACATCTTACCTTTGTAGACTTGTAGGTCCTTGGTGATATTTGATGCTTTGCTGTAGGATGCTGCCTCCAATGTATGGTGTTGAAGAAGAACCCAAAGCTGTGGTCAATGGAGTCAAAATTTTATGAGCTGTTCTTCAATGCAATGTGTTAGCAGGTAGAGCTGTTCCTTCACTTGCTTTCTTGCTTAGACCTTGGTTCAGCCACTGATAACCTGTGCTGCGACTACTAGGTGCTGGCGGATCACTTGCACCGGTGTAAACTTTTGCTGCTTAAATGTCAGGCGTGGTTGCAAGTAGATCGGTAGCAAGCTCCTGACACAGGTGCTGGAATAAATGCACTCAAACCTATGGATGCAAGGATTTATATATACAGCCTTCCTTTGTCAGAAGGTGTAAAAAGATGAAGAAACGATGAAAGGCCATGTGTCACACGCCCCTAGATGTCCTGTTCAGTTGGAATCTTAAAATAGAGAGAGGGACCAGGGGAAATATGGAATGTTTTGACGTCACAGAGTTTAATGATGTCTCAAAAAAAAAAAAAAAGAGTGAAAGATACAAGCGCCCACATTGTTGTTAGATGATCAAAACAAGATGTTTCTTCTTGTTGCTATGTGGAACTGATGCTTTTTGACCTTTGCTGACTCAGCCCTACAACCTTACAACCTTCCTTGAAGGTGTGTAACCTTTAGGGTCATATGTGATAGGTATTGGTGGGTAACAAGGATCCAGTTTCCAATTTGGATTTATGGCTTTAGTGTTTTCCGGCAGCCTACGCACACATCATGATCCTAGGCCATGGAAGACAGTATTCTCGTTAAATTTGATAGGTCCTTTAAGACTCTTGTCAGATGCAGCCCATCGCCCACAACATGTTGTGTTAACACAACCATCCTGACAACAGCAACCATGTACGTACATGGCAAAGTGTCGGTGATGACTCAAGTGTACACAAGGATGTGTTTTTCAGTCATCTGTCATAATAGCTTTGGAAAAAAAAGAATTAAAGATGGAGCAGCTTGTTTTCTTTTTTTTTCCTTTGACAAAAAGCTACCCAAATTCTACTCTTTGTTTAAAGATATTCCAGCACATTTCAATCTCTCTCTCTCTCTCTCGTTCCTATATATTATTAGATCGGAAAAAAACTGTGCAGTTTTCCTTTAATTGTCCATGGCCTAACGTCAGTGTGACTGGAGGCCACTCCAACTTCTTCCGCTGCTTTAAATGGCCAGTGTGAGAAGTAGAATGATGATAAGACAGTGTAGAGCTCATTGTTTCTCTTGTTAAAAGCTGCAGCCTTCCCCTTAAGGACAGAGCACTCATTTGCATACAGCCTAGGGAGGCCACGTTACCATAGGCCAACTTCATTTGGCCCTCATTTAAAATAATGGGCAGCCGTGGAGTGCGCAAGCATCAGAGAAAAGGTACCCAACATTCATTATGGAGCAAGGCAGCGGTGACATGGCCTGGTCAGACCCAAGATGAAGCCGATGGACTGAACAAGGGTGAGAAAAGGAAAGGAAAGAGGGACAAATGAAGCCATGGCTATAAAGAAGATTTGTGCTTGAGCCCTGAACTCAGTTGTGATGCCTCAGAATTGTCATTGTTATAATAAAGACGCTCATACACACCCGTGAGTCATACACATTTTACACAAGAACTCTCACTTCCCTTTTTTGCCCACTCATCCGCTTTTTTCATATCCTTATCTCAATGTCAGTATAGACTTTTGTGACGGTAAATAATTTTTAGAAAATTTCCTCTGAAGTTGCTAGATTGGACTTTCATTTCTTGGTGATGACTGTGTACAAGGCAGGGTTTAGATGATAAAAAACCTAAACAATAAAGAATAACTTTAAGTTACAGGACAGCAGCTATTTCAACCTGATTCATGCAAGAGTACATCACAATGCCGTTAAACCTTGCACAACTACAGCATGTTGTTGTGAGAAATCACCAGATATGAGCTTCTCTACCTCTAGCCATTCGGCAAATAATGCCTGCTTACATAAATACTCAAATAGAACACCAACAGACATTAGCCCATGGCTCGTTGCTGTGCTGTTGCCTTCTAATCAATAGGTAAGACACACATTTTGTTTCTGTACTGAGTAAATTATTGTCTTTATAACTTTATCTTAGTTAATTCATTAACTATATTAATTATATTTTTCACTTTTTACACTTATTTAGTAGACATATTTTAGTATCATTTTAATTTGCACTGGTTACCTAAAATGGGTTTAAAAGTTATTTTACCCGTTTTAAAGCAGCATTATGTGAGAATGTGCATTTCCTGCTCTTAGTTAGTTAATCTATGAGTAAATCAATAAATAAATTAATAAAATAACATAAACAAATAAAAATACCTCATCGAACAACTGTTTATGTTCCAACTTGTAACCTGGACATCCTGAGATACTGGTCTTCTCCAGTGGAGAGGCCTCTTTGTTTTCGTTATTCTGCTTCATAATTCCACTTTTGACAATGTAGTCAAGCTAGGTACTTGTATCACATTATAAAATGTATCACGTTATGTACTATATCTGTATTTGTGTGAATGTAGCCTCTCTTAAAATGCAAAAAAAGAAAGCACAAATTTATTTAACCAATATTACATTTTCTCGTTTCTTTTTAGTAAATAAAAATGACAGCATAAAAAGAAGAAATACTTGGTGTATACTGGTGTACAACCAAAACGCTACAGTAAACCTGCTTCTGTTGCACTTAATCTGTGTACATTAAAAATACACTCCATCTTTACCCTTGAGCTATAATGTGATTTAAGTCATAAATACTATCATGTAATTACTAGAAGTGAATATTGAGAAATTTAAGTAAGTTCAAATATCATAGGTATAGTAGCAAATACCATGTAAAAAAACCACAAAAAACAAAAGAACATTTTTAGGTAAATACAAAATATGAAGGTAAAGACAAAGTACATACACAAATATTGATTATTCATTTCCCAGATATAAAGTAATTACCACTGTTCACTAATTAAGTTACCACTGTTCCAAGTCTTACAAAGATCATTAGTTATGAGAATGTGAGAGTAAAAATCAGCACCAGAATGAGGTTGTGATCTCTGTCAGGATCATCCTGTTGGAACATGCATTTTCTTACTTCACTTGACAAACCAGTGTCAAGTGTATTGAAGCAGTTGAATTTTGTGTTGTGTGGGTGGAGAAGATAAGCATGTTTAGAAGTGGTTGTCCATGCAAGAAGTCTCTTTTTAAAAATAGGAAAACCAAAATCAGGCTTCATGAGCCTGTATTTGCCATAAATACAGAGTAACGAGTAGGGGCACTCCAGTGCTCCTTTGTCTCACAGATATTCTAAGCTTCTTTAAAAACAAAGAATGACAGTTTCAAAAATGTTCTCACATCCCATAGCTTGTAATAGATCTCCTAATAGATGGTGGTCTTAGAGTAAGACAGGATGGTGCCAGGATGACAGGAAACTATTAATTAATTATATAATTTTTTTTTTATATATAAGTTTTTATGAGCTCTTCCTGCGGCTCATAGTCCGTATACATATGATATGATAGGATATTCATGTTTTTCAGATCAAACTGTCCTCTTGGGGACGTGTAGGTTGAGGACTAGACAATGTCTGGCTGTCAGGTTCCTGTTCGGGCCAGCGTCCATGGCGGTATACAAAGTAATACTCTTTACGTGGCTCACTATGATGCAGGCTGGATTTGATAGCAAGTGGAAACTCTTTAGGGGTCAGGGGTTGGTAGTGGCCATCCACTAACACGCTCAGACAGTAGGAGTCAGGTTCCAACACCTCAAACTTTTCAGCACACTGTGATGATAGGTCGAGAGCAGTGGTGTTAGGACGCACTCCTAGAGTCTTAGTGTTGGAACCAGCCTCCAGGAAGGAGATATTGATGAAATCCTGGGAAAAATGAAGGGTGAGTTTAACTGGGTTTTAACATATATATATATATATATATATATATAAGGTTGTTATGTAGTCGAGTTATGATATATATGGTTTGTCATTATCACAGTGCACAGTGAGCATATCCAAATAATTAAATCCTATTTATAGGGTTTAAGGCTGAATGAGCTGTTGTAGCCTACCTGTACAGAGGAGCGTGAGGCGCGGGCTTTATTAAGGGTGCGGCGACGCTCCCATCGGTGAATGGAGTCCTGGATTTCAAGGCTCAGTTGCCTGGTCATGGCCTGTTTGTCATAGTTTTTAATGTGCTCCAGAGCTCCATATGTGGTGGTGAGATAGTATGAGCCTGGGAACACACATAACATGTAATTGAATGTATGCTAAAATGCTAAGGGTGCCCAATTCGAATTGACAAGTAGCAAAATCTGCCCATATTTGCTCCTAACACATGATTGGCATTCAGCATATAATTTTTTTGTTTTGGCCTGTATTGCGATTTTATGTCCTGTGAATAATTGAAGCCAGCTAAGTAAACACAGACTGCATTTGAATGTTAGTTAAATGTCAGCTGTTAAGACAAAGTAGATGAGCATATGTGTTTCACGTCAGTATATTTCATGTAGCCTGCATGTGTTTTGGGTAGAGAATAATTATTATCTGCAATTAAAAAAGAAGTCTGGGTAATTAAAATCATAAATGCAACAGCAATAACCCTAATGATATTTTACACAAAAATTTAAAAATCTCCAGTTGAAAGAAGTTCTCCAGAGCTCATCTGAACTTTCTCTGGGCCACGATTTTGGGTTAATCAAAAATAAATTAGCACAAAGATAAATTAACATTTTATTCATAAGAGTTATGTACTCGCCATGAGTCCATTTTTTGTTTGATTATGAACTTGACTTATGTATGAGTGTGTATTTGTCTATCCTTACCTTCTCCTAGCTGTAGTGCAGGGTCCATCAGTTCCATCATATACTCTACATCCAACAACAGAGCAGTCAAGTTGCAGCGAGCCAGCACGTACATCAGTACAGGCAGGAAGTCATCTGCGCCATGGGCTTTCCCTACACAACCCAGCAAATCATATAACCTCATTTTTCTTTTATTTATACACTCATCATACCGGATAAATAACACTCACTGCATTCACTCACAATACCCTGAAGGAAACTAAAATTAAGTCTTTAATACTACAAACAATATTACATAGCAATAGAAGAAGATGGACTATTAAAGGTTTTGCAGATTGCTTGCATAACCACTGAAAATGCTGCACAGAACATTTTGTCCTATACTTTCTCCACTGTGCTTCAGACTAAAGTCTGTATACTTCCTTTCAATAAACAGTCCCTGCTAGAGCCAAACATACTTTAGTTTGGACTGTGTTTTGCAGATGCTGTGCTTCCTTATTAGGCATTGATAATGTTGGCAGTAGTAATACAACAGCTACTTTTAGGGTAAGGAATAGAAGGTGGAGCAAAATTACAGCAGTTGAGAAAATACTTTTTTTTGTTTTTTCATATTCATATACATACGCTCATATTTACATATTTCTACAGGCATACAAGTGTGCTACTGTTGTACTGTTTTTTTCATTCCGATGTTTGCAAAACATCAGAAAAATCTTGTCATAAGTAAAAAAAATGTGCATCATAAAAGAATTATATATTTCTGCCATACTGCCCACCCTTACATGACATCTAGATAATAGGCCAAGGTAAAGGTAACTTCCCTCTTTCTGACCTGGGCAGCCCACAGACATGGACTCATAGATGTTCTTGCAGGTTTTAAGGAGCAGGTCAATCTTTTTCTGAGGTGAATATTCCTGATGCAGGTTCCCCAGCTTCACCTGGATCTTCTCCATAATGGGTGTATCAGGAACGCTTGTGGTCACCCCTAAATCTGTGGTGGTGGTGCCCAAGACTATCTGCTGGTTCTCCTTCAGCCTCTTCAAAGTGCCCCCACGGGAGTGGATATCTTTTAGACTGTTGTATACTGGTTCCCTCAAAGGCTTCAGAACACTCTTGCACAGCGCTGCCTCAATTATTATCTCTGAAAAAACATTTCAGTTTAAACAAGCATATGCAAAATCATTACACTTCACTCAACTAAAACATCACATTATTTCCATTATTTCATCATACATTACTGTGTAACAATCCAAACTATGTTACGCAGATAATAAAATACCAATGGCATGAGGTAAGGACTTCACAAAAACACGACATGACTTTTAATATCAAACAAATCTTGTGTTTCCTCATTAGGAATCCTTTTCAAGCACATCAGCTATTTTACGTTCTAAACTGCACTGCAGAGACAGATGAGAAAAACACATCTGAGACGACCTTCTGCTGAAAGTGGATAATATAGAGTTTACCCTTTAGAAACTAAGAGCTAATTCTGTCCTTGCAACAGTACATTTTTACAGGCAAACAAGCACAATTCAACACACAACCGATAACTGTTCATTAAGCATTGCTACATATTGTTGCTATGGAAACAACACCCTGTATCTCCATAATAGCAACTTCACATTAGCAGACCTTCAGTTTGCACCATTACTAGTGGTCCATTCAATATGAAATTGCAATCTCACAATATAAAGGACAGCTGGCAAATAGAAATAGCTGGAATAGTGTGCAAAAAAAAAAAAAAAAGAATATATATATATATATATATATATATATATACATATATACATATATATATATAAATATAATATATAATATATATATATATATATATATATATATATATATATATAAATGAGATACAGAAATTTGAAGATTGGATTCAGCCTTTTTGCAAAACTGTAAACACGTTCTCACAGAAAAAAACACATTCTGCACAAAGGTGCACTTTGATGCAAATTTGGTACACACAGGCCACAAAGGTTAAACACAACTAACACACTACTTTCTCCGTTAACACACTGTGAAAGAGCACGGTGAAAACTGTGCACACATGTCCAATCAGTTTTCGAAGGGATCTACAGTATGAGTCTTAGCACTAGAGCAAGCAGATACAGATGAAACAAGCCTACCAAGCACCAGTTCAGCACAACATGAAAGAGCAACAATTTCAGTATGTGTAAGTAAGGGTAGATACAGTTAAACTGCATATTAGAAGAATATGTGTACAGAGACATAAGGTCGGTCATGCTCTGTCACAGAAATATTAGTAAAACATTTACTGTGTCTACAATGTTTGAATTGGAATCCATGAAGTGTCCCGATGAATGTATCTATTTGGATGAAATTGGCTTCAATCTCACAAATATAAGAAGAAGCGACATAATTGATCAGTGTACCATTAAAGAAGTGCTTGGCTAGCATGGTACCAATGTGACCCTATAGGCAGCCATCAACAGCTACAGAGTCGCCACGTTACGTTAGTGACACATCTACTAACATTTCTGAATGGTCTACAGGTTTGCTTGGGCTTGATGGAGGGAATCTTAAGAGGGCAGAGCATCCTGTTCTGTACACATCCTGTGATGTACCATGTTGTCATTTGGAACAACGTGAGCTTTCACTGTGCTCCAGGAGTATATGAGTGGTCACAAATGTAGGCCTTTCACCATCATCTTCCTTCCTAAACCCAATAGAAGATTCTTCTCAGCATTGAAGGTTTATGTCTGCGACCCCCATAGCAGGAAAAATCTACTTCACTCAGTGCAGCATTTTATAAGTGGATAGCATACTGTGAGTACAAGTGCAAATAACTATTTTGCATTTCATATATTAATTCATGCTGGTTTTCTAGTATACACATAAATACATTAATAAGCATATGTTTCCTTAATGAGAGCATTTCTGCCCTGCTAAAAGTATAGTGTTTTGTAATGTTTTATTTAGTGTTTAACAACTGCTGTGTAGTATTATTGCATTGGCTAGCTTTGTTTGGCTTAGTTTTGAGTTTGATTTTGGCAAAACAAGGCATACGAAAGGTGTTTTAGCAATTTAGAAAAACTGTAAATCCTGCAAAACAACTCTGCATGAAGCAACTAAACAGACTTTGAGGATTTTGCCAAACATGGGATTATTACTTTTAAAGTATATTCTCATTTTGAACTTTACTGATTCACAACATGCTTTCACATTAACAATCTTTATGCCTTGATGGATTTGATGATTCACTGATGAGTTTGTAAGGATCTCTAACCGGAAAAAGGTCACCCACATGTGACACTGGATGATGACAATAATGTCATGTGCTTGTGCAATGATGTTTAAATGATGATTAAATAAAAATGATTTCTGTCATCATTGTTACATAGCAAAAGTAACATGTTCAAATAGCTTAAATCTGATTAAAAAGTACCAATTTTGTGTTTGCACAGCTCTGAACATTTTTATATGATTGGAGCCAAGAAAATTAGGCACCTGGACAACTTTCAAATACTGTACAACAGGCTTGTTCAGAGTCCTGGAGCCCACAGTTTGGTTATTGCTGCCTAATTGCTGCCTAGAATATAAAGCAGGCCTATATTCAACATTCACATTTCCCTCTTTTTCAATATGCATACGTCAGTGTAACAGACCTCTAGTACTGTGTTTAAACATTCAGCATAGAATGCAACAATTAGCTTTAAGTCAACTAAGCATACAGCTCGTCCCTGAAACACTGCCAAAATAAAAAAACAAATCATTGTAAATTTGCTGGCTGCACACTTCTGCCCTGCTTGTTTAGGTGTTTTAAAACCATGCTGCCTATGATGTCTTCCAGGACCATAACTGAACAGCTCTGTTTTATGCTAATACATTCTGTAATGGAACGGTGTAAATACATTACCCATCTTATCCTCGGAGTATGTGGCTGGCTCCTGCAGATTTTGCAGCTCAGTGCTCTGAATAAGGTAGCTCTTGAGCTGGGTCATCATTTGCCTGATCTCTTGGAGCATCTCGGTACTTGAGGAGTGCCTGCGCATGGTGTCCAGCGTATAGGCCCGGTAATCCTGCACCAGGTTTCCAAAGTAGGTACTCCCATCTCGAGACAGCTCCACAATTCGCTTTTGCAGCTTGCGGTCAGCACTCAGAAAGCTTGTGAAAACTGTGGAGAAGTTCACCATGGAGAGGCGTTGTTTGGCGCGGTCGAGCATGATGGTGGGGGTCCTCTTCACTAAAGCGCCCGTCACTGTCACTGTAGTGTCTGCCTCCTCCTCGGTGCTGCTGGTGGAGTAGGAATCATGGTCTGGCTGGGGAGCACCTCCCTCAGGGGAGAACAGCGAGACATCAGGAACTTTGGACTGGCCTGCAGTGACGCAGAGCAAGCGGTGCGTGGAAGTGGGTGTGTTGGAGTTTTGTGGAGTGCAGGAGGTGGGTTCTTGAGTGGTTGTTCCAAGGGCATTACTGGCCTCTGGCAAAGCTGTGGTCACAGCCTGAGAAGGTCGTTTTCTCCTAGGAGGTGGCACTGGAGCAACAGGTTTCTTCGCCTGACTTACTGACAGTGTAGTCACAGCAGAAGCTCCATTTGATATCTTTGAGTGATCCACCAGGCCTTCATCCTGCAGTGACTTTGGCTGTTCAGAGGCATCCACAGGCTTCTCAACTTGTGCCATGTTGTCATCTAGGCAGATAAGAGATGCCACAAGAGCTCCGGACACCTTCTCCTCTGCCTGTACCGAGTTGCTGGTACTAATGTTTGAAAGCTCCTGCTGGATCTCGTCTCCTACAGGCTGGTTCTCCGACAGCCTGCGTCGAAGTGGTACTGGGGGAATCCTCTGAGAAGACGCACGACTAGCCTGCTTTGTTGCTTCGCTCTTAGGTGGTTGTGCCATGTCTGGCTTGGCTGTCTCTACTTCGATGTTGGACGCTGGAGTTCCCTCTCTATCTGTGCAAACATGCTGGCTTCCTTCCTCTTTCTGCACCACAGGAGGAGTAGAGCTAAGCAAGATCAGTGTAGACTCTTCTGACGTAGGCTCTTCTCTGGTCAGCTTAGTCGAAATCTGTGCCAATGCTCCTTCTGAGACACTAATTGGACGTGGAGGCAAGGGCGGAGGCCTTTTGTATTTCGGTGGAGCCTGAATGGGTGTATTGAGGCTCTGAGTCCTGAGGATAGGTGCAGGAGGGCTGGATGGCATACTGTTGCAATATTCCTCAATGAAGATGGGATTGACATACCAGAGACGATCGCTGCCAGCAGAAAGTTGTATCTCACAGGAGCTGCTGTGGTCTGCTACTTCTTGAGTGCTGCCGCTGGCTGCATTTTTACTTAAATTGTCCTGAATGTGACTGTTCAGTGTTGAGCTCCAGAACTCTGTAGCAACAAAACAGTTTAAAATTAGCATACAAGGCAAAACAACAAAACCTTGGTAATATCATATATATTTGTGTATGCTAATGTAGCAATATTTTATTCTTAGTCATTTTGGAACATTTAAATTGGTTGGACTGGTCTGCCCTAAAATGTTTGCACAATGTAGGATGGCAATTTCAAATAATACAAAAACACTTGTTAAACTTGGCTTTGAGACCATTGCAGGAGGGGGTTTTGCTAAGTGATGTGATGTGGCTATTTGAGGCGGAAGCTACAGACTCACTACGTCCACATTTCTTAGCAATTGCACAACTTGAACAGCTATTACAATTCCACAGAGTAACAGAAACAGGAACACATGTTTGAATTACACGGTAAGGTCATCTGGTATTTTTCAAGTTTAAGTTATAGGAAGTTATAGAGTGTTATTTGGAGGAAAATTTCCAGAGGTCTTTGAAGTACCTAGCAAATGTGTCAAGTCGAGTTTGAAGATCATGTATTACCTATACCAAGTGTAGAGATCACCTCCATGTCTTCATATTTGCTGGCCTGAACAATGGCCTGCGGTAACTTTAGTGTGAAGGGGAGGATGTCCCTGGATGAAGATGAAAAACATGTGCTTAAAATATGCTCAGTAGTATAGCAACAGAAAAAAAAAACAGTGAACTTGAAGCCCAACTTACCGGCTAACACAATAAAAAGCGATGAGTTTAAAGATGTTGTCAAAGACCAAAACAGAGCCCTCAAGATAAAGCACTGTGGGGGAAAATGTCCATGGTTATAAACGCACAGGAAACCTCAGATTCATTTAATAGCTACCCTGTTTCAAACAGCATCAGCAGTAGTTTGCCAAGAGTGCTTAAATGAATAGTTGAATTTATGAATAATTACAGTAACAAATCATTTTGTATCTTTGTAAATGCTGACCTTGAGTTTAGAAAGTTACCATATTTGGATCAAGATAAAGAGAAAACCCCTGTCTCTGTCAGAAACCTAGACATAGACACACATCGAGATAAGGGGGAAGGAGGGGGCAGGAAGTCCGTCACTTTTAACAGCAGTTCAGGGCTGAGAACAGGAAACCTATGGTCAGCTCCCCTTCCTCCACAGCCCAACGGTGGCCTATGCAACACCTATACTGATGTGTGCATGTGTGTGTGTGCATGTTTTTTGTTTGTTTGTTATATTGGATTTGTAGTGTTGTACTGAGTCAGATTTCCAAATTACAAAGCTGAACTTACAGGCTTTTTCCTCTTTTACGTTCAACTCCTGGACCTGGGGTTCCCCCTGCTGGCCGGGAAGACACACTGACACAACCATTAACTTCTGGCCAATGTCCCTCCTCACTATGAAAATCTGTGTAAACAAATTGAAACCATCAGAACAGTCTGTTTTGTGCATATGGACCGTGTGGTTGAGATGAGCTGCCAGTGTACATATCTTTCTGAAATAGGAATTTCTCATGCTGTAAACTAGCATACGTTTAAATAGGCATGTAAATAGGTCTGGTAGACAATTTTTGTTATCATGACAAACTGCATCACAATATATTTTCCTGAGTATATCATGGGTTTTATCATCAAGAGGAGATTAGGGAACCACCTAATGCAGGGTAAAGTGTACATTGATTTAACGGGTTTAGGTATCTTTGGTCATGTTCTCATATTACCACAGCAATATTATCTATAAGTTAAAAAAAACAGGAGCTTATCAGGGTACACATTGAGTATAGGTGCAACACATTGTGACAACTAAAGCTCAACAACCACTAAAGCTCCTCAAACAAAATAAGAGAATCCCATACCCCTATATAAATTAAAAATAGTTAATTTAATGTAATATAGATAAATAAAAGTTCAGAATTACATTTGACACATTCTGCTGTTGTATTTTTCAAACATTGCCCATCCTTATAAATACTGATGAATATTTACAGTCTCACCCCAGGTGACTCCTTGTTGAGTATGTGAGCGACTCTTTCCTGCGTCATTCCTAGCTGTAGCCACACCGGACAGGTCTTGATCAGCTTGTCTAGAATACTTATACTAGGTGGGGCTGGTTTCTGGGGCTGGTCAGCTGGAGCTGGTGTGTTGGAGCATTTTGAGACCAACGGTGGCGGGGGTCTAGGAAGAGGTGGTGAAGAGAGCTTAGAGCCTGGACGTGGCAGAGGTCTGGGCATGGCTGTGGGTGACACTTTGGGGATGGCTGAGGGCTGTTGTGCAGGGAGAGGTGGGCAGATGGGCTTGGGCACCTGCGGAGACATGGACCTCTGGGTAGAAAGGAAAAATGGTTTTGGGTTTAGAGGTGAGGGAGAAGTTGACGTTGGGGAGATGGTTTTCCAGCTGGAGAAAGTAGGAGAGTGTGGGGAAATATCAACCAATGGCAGTGGTGATGTAGAGGTTGATGGAGAAGAGCAGTTGTTTTTTTTGAGGACAGGAGAGGATGTGGTAGGAGCTGGGGAGAGCATGGTGCATAATGAAGAATAAGAAGAAAGGCACTTGGTAGATTTATAAAGGCCTCGAGGTGACCCTGTGCAGAGAGAGAAAAAACAACATACAGATGCCTATTTTAACTTTGGGGAAATAACTAATGGAAAAAACACATCTGTTGCTGTGAGTCAACTGCAAAGACTTTGAGTAGAGAAGAAAACAATAATTCCGTGGAAACTGTAGTCAATGGAATTTGCATGCTTGTGAAAAAAATGCTTGCTTTCCAAGACTCCTAACGTATGAAAAAAATGCTACTAAAATGGGAAATACACTCTTAAAGGCAAAAGAAAGGTTAAAAAACACTATAAAGTAAGATAAAAAGGTTGAAACAAAGTTTACTGAAGTAGAGTTGCGCAAAAGCTTTTCAGTGTGTAGAGGTTGTTTAAATGTTAAAAGGCTCATTTACAAAAACGTCCCATTTGGAACAAACCATTGAAAAAATCTTCAGGAGTATGAAGTACTTTAATGTACTTCTTATGTGGAATCTCTTCACAGAACCCTGTTTTTTAAGAATGTTGCATGCATTGCTAACCATACACATCTGATAGGCCCAAGTTAAAATCTTTTGAACAACTTGAAGATGTTTGTTACGCCTAGTCTCTCAGTTCTCTAGTCTCTTGCTTTTCTTGGCAAGAATCACCTTTTCCTCCCGTTGTCTCAGTACACAAGCATGTCTTCCAAGGATACAATGTCAACTCTGCTGAAACACTTACTGTTGTCTTTGTTCGTTGGTTGGGAACATATTTTCATGCATATATGATTGTATGCATCCTTGTAAAGAGATGTAGATAGATAAGAACACATGTAATATTTACTTTTTTAAAAATTAAAGCAGAGAGTTGCAGACTAATGAAAGCATTTATAGAACAGTTTGTATTGGTATGTGTGTGTTTGTCTGACCACTCACCCAGTGGATGTTGTGCAGTCTTGGGTGGCAGCTATTTTCTTTTGAGTTACAGCTGTTTTTTTCATCGTTCAGCCTTTTTCTTAGCCCCTACTTTTTGCGCCTCACTCAGTCCCTCGCAAAGAAACCCTGTTCAGGGCAGGAGGACTCGTCCATTTCCTTCCTTAACTCCTTTTGACCTCCTGTTTTGAGTAACGGAACTGATATTCCGCTTTAATAGCGATGAGAAGAAGAAATGTCCACATGTGAAATATTACCACCTCGCTCTCTCTCTCTTGTCCTTCTCTCTATCTCAACTTCCTGTCTCTAAGTGAACAGTGGTGCTGTCAGGAAGGGGCTGTCCAGGGTGGTCAGCCAAACTCTAACATACACACAAACTTAGTCACATTTAAACATGAACAAATAAACTTTAGAACTCGTCAATGAAAGCTCACCCACTTTGTCTCCAGCCCATCTCTCTCTCTTTTTTAGACAACGATAAACTCAAGTTCCAGATGTTCTGAACTTAGCAAGCATCTAAAGCAGTCAAAGGCATTCGTTAGTAGTAGACCCCCAACCCCCACTTCATTCGAGTGTCTGAATCTAAGCAGCACCAGATGCCGAGTAGACACTGAAAAAGTTCCGCAGGGAATGTAGGGCAACATGTAGTTTATCTTACTGCTGGGGCCCATCCCCACCCGGGCCCAGCCCTTTTTGCTCCAGCTCATTGCGTAGCGCTCATAATATTTGCAAAGCGTCTCTCTCTCTCTCTCTCACACACACACACACACACACACACACACAAACACAGATCATCAAGTAGAATGGAGATTACTTCTTGCATATAGGTTAAAGTAAGGCTCACACATCACTTTAGTTTCTAATTTTAACTGTAGATAATGTGTAAGGAGTGTACAGGTTTGTGTGACTTTACGCTCCTAACGCTCTAAAGAAAGCAACTGTGCCATGCCCACAGATGTTTCCTGTTAGTGAGGTGTGACTTCCACAGTCCACTGAGTATGAGGGTGAAGGAGAAAACTCAAGTTTAAAAACTATCAAAAACTTAACAGTGAGTCAACACTGCAATTCTGGAACACCAAGTTATGTCAGTGTACTTTGACCATGTCTGTTATTTATATGCCAACAGAATGAGGTGAAAGGCAAACATTTGTCGAGTGGAACCCAAGACCCTAAAAGCACCATGGGCTGCTAAGACTATTTCTGTAAGCGTAGGGGGAAGTCAATATGTGGTCAGGTCAGTGTGAGAGCCCAGTGATGACTATCATGGAATCTGAAAGGAAGGAAGGAGAGGCGTTACTTAGTCTCCTGATCCAGGATGGTCAAGTCATACTTTCCGCTCCTCCCATACAATGCTGCTGCCAGGTCATCTGCAACTCTGCCCTAAATCACTGCTTCCCCTCCAACCAATAGGATTCTACACTCTGTGATTTGTCAGTTTCTATTGGCCACTGGCAAAAAGACACACCAACAGCTGAACTGAACTAAAGCATATAATCGTCTGTACCAGATCACCCACATCGCCAATTTTAAATATAAGGCCTCCTTTATTGGGACAGGTTTTTGTATCAACTATTTTATATTTGTATTTATACCAAGTTACCAAGTTATTTATACCATTATACCAAGTTACCTGGTAGAGTTTGCACAACTCTAATCTTAGCACAGCCGTGCATGAAAGTTGATCCACAATTATTTTGCATCACACATTGCATCATTTCTCAATGCAAACGAAAAGAGTAAATTACACATAAAAAACCCCCAGCAAAAACAGACAATGAAAAAGTAAAAGAGCAGACAATTTTTTCTAGCTTAGTCATTAGCATAACTTCTGATATCTTTTGATTACATCATTACATTAGGTTAACTGCATTTGAATTATATTTACCTAGTTAAATAGTTAAAAACTAATTGCTTCTTTGTTTACATTTGTGTTTGTTTGTTTTTTCACCCAAAACAGTGTTTCTTAGTAACTACTTGCACAACTTGAACTGATTTCTAAACATTTATACTTATAAACTGCTTGATAACTAGTTGCTGGGGAATAGATGTGTTGGGGCAGAAAATAGTTCAGTAGATTCAGTAAATCACACAGGCATGCGAGTTCCTTGGACTGGAGCGGAGTTTTAAAATGCAGTTGATTTATGACTATTTTAATCTATTGAGAATGCTTTACCAGCAACACATTTTACTCATCTGAATGTTGCTTAATTAAAAGGAAAAAGAATACATTTCAAGTGAACACTCACAAACATGACAGTTAATCTGAGTTTCACCTTAGATGACAGCCAAGGAGAGATGGTTAAAGAGTTAAAAACCTTAAGTTTAAAGCCTGAACTACAAAATTTTCAGACAATCAGGAATTTATCGCTCAAAGCTGTTTTGTAAACACAATAAAAGCCCTTAAAGTTTAAGTTTAATGGTAAACTTAAAAATGTTAAATGTCCCTGTTTATTGTTCTGGTGCATGCAGTGCACAAATAACCCACCAGGGAGCAGAAAACTTGTATTTGATTTTTGATTTGATTATTTACTGTATGTATGCATGTATGATATGGTTGTTATTAATGTAGTATTATTTAATAATGATGGACAAATTAACTAATCTAATCTATCACACTGATGTTGCAGATGTTTTAAAAACTCGATACATCTGGCTTTACTGAAGTTAAATTCCTTGGCCAGATAGCCAGATACAGTATTAACAGTGCCCACTGCTAGCAAAGTCAATAAATTACAAAATAGCAGTTAACCCAAAACAAAACATCTCAGTGTACAGGAATTGTTCTGGCTTTATTAGGCATAAAACATTTATTAGACAAAAGCATATTTAACAGTCCTATTCCTACATACTAGAGCTATTAAACTTGTGGTGTAAATACCATTACAAAACTCATTGTTTATCCCAATATTACAAGTGCACAAATTCAGTCCATATCACAATTATCAGCAACTTCTACACTCATTACCTTCATGTTAACCAACACAGGGTGGGAATGAGGAAGACAACCATATTAAACATGACTAAATTGTTCAAACCTTACTTACAAAGAACAGTTCATGACCATTTTATAATTAAATAGGAATATACCAGTGAACAGAAAAATATTATGAACCATTCAATATTATAAACCAAGCTACAAAGAAATAGAGTAAACTTGAATCACAAGCTATGGGGAAAGGCAAATCCAAAGATGTGGTCTGAGGTCCCTTTTTGTTTTAGGGAGAGAAACTAAGACATTAACTTGGCATGCTGACCCAGGTAAAGAGGGGCTATTAAAATAGCATCTCTAGCAGTGTATAAAGTGTACAGGCAAATAGAACAGCAGTGACCAGAGCCTTTTGTACAGCTACACTCTGTGCATCCAGCATCCATTTCTCACCTATAGGGGCAAATACCTGATTGTACAAGAGACTGTGTGTTTGTGTGCACATTTATATTCACGAAATAGCATCTAAGCTATGACAAAAAGGCACAGGTGGCACTGAAAGAACATAATCTCTAAAGCTGAATTTATTTGCCCTTTAAATGTGTGTGTATGAGTGAGAGAGAGAGAGAGAGAGAGAGAGACCCTCAATCACACATGTTGAGGTCATTTTATCTACAGAAGTTTGTTAGCTCTTTGGTTGGCTTCATCAATGCGAGCTTTGTTCATATCAGCCTGTGAAAAAAGGACAAAAAAGGTTACGTTTCTGTGTCTTATCCTTTCAATGCACGAAATCATTTCCATTACTGGATTTGTGAAGGGCACTTTAATTAAAAAAAGCATACCAGTCTACATATGTGAACATTAGCATATGCTAACCTTCACATTTCTAAACTGGTGTACTATTCTACTTCCAATCATGCTAAACCATGACTTTCTACAAATGTACAGCATTTGCTAAAAATATTGCATTTTGTACTTGATTAGTAATACATCAAAACAACTGCCTTAAATTATTGCTAGACAACTGTAGGCTGCGGACAGAGAAGACCGAGATCAGCTTAAACAACGCTTGAGTATTCCTTCAAATTAATGTGAATGATGCATGGAGATGCCTTACTTTGTCTGTAATGCGGTCAATGGTTTTGTTTTGCTTGTCAATCTCATTGCCCATATCCAGAGCCATGGTCTTCAGATTTCCAATGATACTGCCCACCTGATCCAGGTTCTCTTCCATCTCCTCCTCCCGATCATCATTAGTTATTCTGACAAAAGTTAATAATTAAACGCAGACCAGGGTTCTTAATTATGGTTGTGCCTTATACAATACCAGATAAATGAAAACTACATGCCAAAAGGCATGCCAACTACACACACCATGGCCCAAGGGAGCAAACATTAAAGTAACTTAACCAAAGTTTGATTAAAAACCTAACACACTGGTTGTTTTTTTTGACAGCAGTAGCAAGCGTTGCTGTTCCAGTAACTACAGTAACATCTGTTAACTATTTGTTAATAGTTACAAAAAAAAAAAAAAACTGCACATGAAATTACAACATTCCACTAAGGGAGCTGATGAGATATTTTCAACAGAACAGTATAGTCATTAGACCTTAGATGTGATCTTATCAACATAAGTAATCAGTGTAACCTCTTGATGTAGGGACCACTGGATGATGACACCGGAGCAGCAGCTTGGCCATTGCGGACGCTGTTTGGCTGACTGGACACCACGCCTCCCTCTCCTCCTTCAGTGCTGGCATTGTCACTTCCGGTACCCCAAGTCCGCTTATACCGCCCATCATTCTCAATGGACTTAACCCTAAAATACAAGTATTCAGATATGTAAAACTACTGCTAATTCAGAAGCAACAGAGCGTGTTTTGACAAACTTTCACAAATTCACAACAAAAGTACCAAGTAGTAAGTGCTGAAATACCGACTCACTGCAGGTTGACATTCTAGGGGTGCAATGATACAAGTCACAGTTTGGTACACATCACTGTTTGGAACTCACGGCTCAATCAGATTTCAATACAGCAATTTATTACATAGTCATTTTAATTTTAATTTTAGACACTAATCAGCTTAAACATTTTCATGAGAAGACTCACCTGTATCTACTTTTTCTCAACATACTGTTCTTTTATAAAATAATAAATTACAAACTAATAAAATTACTTATTTGTTCTGTGTTCAGCTCTAATATTCAGTATGAACACATTAATAGAGTAATATTTAGACATGTTTTGTGTAAAGTTATTCTGATCTGTGTTGTCAGTAGAGATGGGCAATATGACTATTTTATTGCATTGTGATAAACTGCTTATCGTGGTACACAATATGATGCATGTGAGTGTATCGTGGATATCGTCAGTGCTTAAAGAGCACTGATTATCTGCACGTTTCATTACAAAGAGTATAATAAGTCTTAATTAATTTAATGGTGTGCAGCATATTTTGAGTAAAAATCACGGTACTCAGTATAGAAGAGTATTAGGACAGCAGTTTTTAAAATATTTTTTATGCTGTTGGTGCATTTGTCTACATGCCCAAATATTGTGATAAATATTGTATATTGTAAAAAAAAAATTCTTTAAATATCATGATATAAAATGTTTCCACATCGCCCAGCCCTAGATGTCAGTCACAAAGCTGGGTTTTCATCTCAACTCACATTAAATATCACTGCTAAAAGACATCACATGAAACACTCTCTCTACCATTTAAGGTGACCTTAGGTGACTATGAAGCTATTGAGAAAATGAGCTGGTCAAATCCCTATTACTGTCAATATTAGTTTCACTTGTGTGTAACTGGGTAACCAGTCACCACAGACTGAGGGGATTATTTCTGACCTGGGTGGAGAAACATGAAGTCCATGCACAGCAAAAGTTAAAAATCTCACAAAAGGCAAATGCTTTAAGTACGGAAATGGGTACACAATTTCCCATGCCAACACCTGCTCATCCCTTTGGTCAGCGCTTGCACAATTTCTTGATGCACTCCTCACGAGTATGACTGTGCTTGTCACACAGGTAACAGGAGTGCTTTGGAAATATCTGTTTGGAATTTGTGGGTCCTTAAGTCTTCACACACACCTATATACTGTTGCGCACTGAACAAGTACAAAAAAAGTGATGCACTCTACAGTTAATGCTAATTAGGTTTTACAAAATAAATAGCTATGGTTCTAAAATCTGACTAGCTGAGACATTCCTGTTTAAATAATTATCAAGTTATGCTGTTTGACAAATACAGTACACTGTTAATGGAATACATGGTCTGGCTGAATTATTGTTTATTGTAATTACTCAATAATAAATTATTTAGCATTGTTTAGGATTGGTTTAACATACACTACTGTCAAAAGGTTTTAAATAACTATTTTTCCAGTTAGACATTAAAACAGTTTGAGTTCAGTTTACAACCTGTAAGGTACAAAGTCAAGAGACCTCAATTATACAAATGTAAGCAGTAAACTGTCAGAGGGTTGGAAATCACTAAAACCTGAAGTAAAAATTAAAAATAGTATAAAAACGTCTTCCCTTTCTTTAGAGAACAAGTCATTGGTAAACAACATACAGCTAGTCTGAAGCAAATGCAGTAATTTAAGCTTTGACAACTAATGCAAATAATACAGATGTCCAAACCTTTGCTAAATATTTTTTTCTTTTATAAAAGCAGTGTTGGAATATAATATTACTGCACACTCTCTTGCTGCATTTAGACAACATTGCATTGCATTGTCTGAATTGCTATCATAATGACTAGAAAGATGCAATTAAAGAAAAACAAGTAGACCATTATATCTCATTAAATGTGTAGGTCTTTCCTGCAGAGAAATTACAAATAATATACCTATCACAGGGACAGACACATAGGCCACAGCACTTTGACAGATCAGTCAGGTTCTTCTCAGCCTGTCTCATGTCCTGATTGATCTGGTCCATGCCCTGCTCCACATGCCGTAGTTGCTCTAAATAAATGACATAATAATTGGGACATACACAAGGGTGGAACACTCTGTATGCACATACTTAAAGGATTTAATGAAAAACCTTAGAGTAAGTCAGTAGCTTGCTGAAGATTAAAATGCTGGACTCACTTACCTCCCTGCTGGTCCAGCATTGTCATTGTCTTATTTCCTGTCTCTCTGCTCTAAAAATTAGAGATTTGGGGAAAATAAAATAAAATCATAAAAAAGGAATAAAAAAAAGACTAGACTTTCCAGTCATTACTTCAGCACATAAAGACAGACACAGATGAAGGCATTAAATTCTGGTTTAGAAGAGTGTAAATAACTGGACTGGCCTAGGGGAATTTGGACATGTAAAAACAAAAGCTCTTACCTCCTCCGCCATCTGCAGCATTCGCCTAGTGCTTTCCAGAGACTGGAAAAAACATAAAACTATTACTCAGTCATTACTAGCAACTCAGTGCCCAATCAACTCTACTAAGATGTTTACGCAGCATATACAAATGCACATGATTACAGGAAACATGTGCAAAACAAAGAGGTTACAGGATTAACGGGATTGCATTACAATTATTCCCTCAGAAACTCAAGTACAAGCAAGGTGCAAGCAAGATCCAATACTGCAAGATATGTATATGCAATAACCCAAAATGAGAACACCCCCTGGAGTTTAGTTAAATCAGTCATTGAGAAACTGAAGGAATGTTGCACGTGTAAAATCTGCCTTGAGCAGGCCTTCCTCACAAACTGAATGGTAAAAAGGTGACTAGAGAGAGAGGCTCCAACAGAGTCTTTCCCATTTCAGCTCTTCAGAGTAGACATTGGTGTCTTGGTGGCCTCCCTCACTAGTCTCCCTCTTACACGGTCACCAAGTTTGCAAGGATGACCTGCCCTAAGCAGATGTACATATTAATGATGGATTTAACTGAACTCTAGTCTCCTGATTTATACTCTTCAAAAACATTTTTCTCTTAGGTTATAGTGTTCTTTTGCCTTCATTGTGTATTTGTAGCCAGAAATACTGATTACTCAGTGACTGGACCTTCCTCAATACTACAAACACCTGACACACATTCACTGCACTCAGGTGATCTCCATTGTACTAACTGTGAGAATACTATATGTGTGTATATATATATATAAAATTATTTTTTATTTATTTATTTAGTGTGTTGTACTCTTCTTGTAAAGCTGCTTTGTGACTACGGTGGCTGTAAAAAACGCTATACAAATTGATGTGTTTTAAAATATAAGCAATTATTTTACATTACATGTTTTTTTCACTTTGACATTAAAGAATTTGGACAGAAGCAAAATTCTATGTGTTTAAACTGTAGGGGTTTTACAGGTAACCAAGTACTATTGTAGAGGAAGTGGAAAAACAAAGAATTTCATTTCCTAGTCTTAAATTAGACTATAGTCCGCTCGCTGACCCTTGTACTGGAAAACAACATACTCCAGTCTCAAATGTTTTACATAATAAATTGGGAAGTAATTAGTAAATAGTTAAGTAAGTAGTGTTACGTTATCAGTTTACCCCATTTTGCCCGTGCTGTCCTTCATGGGCAAAGGGAGTCTTTCATGCTGTTAGTACCCAACATGGGTTATGCGACAGAAAAAGCTCATCGTAGTCCTTCAAAAGGCACGCAAAGTGAGAAATTGGAGGAAAAGGAAAAAGGAAAAGAAAAAGGATTAGAGGACCTCAGAATACAAGCATTAACAGACTTCAAATTTTAGCTACTGCTATTACTACAGAGAAAGAAGGATAGCAAGTACAGTTAGAAAGTGTAAGTAAGAAAGAAAGAAACTAGCACAAGAAAGAAAAAAACTGATACAAAGCTGACACAATATATTGTCAGTTCTAAGCAGTTGTCTTAAAATAAGGTAACAAAAAATGCATACCTCATCAGTCACTTGGTTGGCTCTCATTGTGATTTCTTCCACTGACATGTCCGCCATCTTGCTGGTGTCAATATTGGCTGATTTGCCTGCAGCACTAAGCTCTACACTCTGGGGTCTGACAAGCAGAAGTGAGAGGTCACATTTAACAGGGTACTCATGAGAAATCAAAAGAAATCCCCTCAGCCACAAAGGAAAACAAAACAATCAGAATATTCTTAGGAGATTCTTCAAAGTTTTAGAGGTAAAAGGCAGTGACGAGAGGTTCTAGTCACTGAAATGTGACAGGAAAGAGGAAACCAAAAGACATGAGCCTCTGTAACATGACAAACACAGACAAAGCAGCATTTTTTTTTTGCTTTGTCAATGTTTTTGTGCCATTTAGTCAAATAATTTCTTGACTGTACACAGTCAACCACTATAATAATGCCAAGACAGGCTGGTAAAGAAACAAGTAGTTCTGTGTGGTATGTATGTGTGTGCAAGTGTGAAAGAGAGTGTGAATATCGCAGGCTCACCCATACATATTAAAACACAATGGATATGTTAGTCTTGAACCTCCAAATAAAGAAAACTGGCAGTGGTGTCATTTTGTCATGTAGTCTTGTGTGTGTGTGTGTGTGTGTGTGTGTGTGTGTGTGTGTGTATGTAATATATATATATATATATATATAAAATGATTAAGATATTTTAGGTGCCAAGTAAACAATCCGTGCTTGAAGCTGATGACTTGGACGCTGCACAAACAGGCATGCATAAGAATCTATGCAACTTTGACAATGGCCAAAATGTGATGGCTATACGCTCAGAGAATCTCCAAAACGGCAGGTCCTGTGTGTTCCTATTATGCAGTGGTTGGTACCTCCCTAGCAAATTGCGGGGAGGTACGCTGGTTATGTCTTGTTTGAAGCCATATTTTTTAAAAGGTGGCACGGTGGGACCTATCCAATACGATGCAGATGGGTTTAATTTTATGGTTCACGGCGAAGCTCTCATTATACATTAGCTAATAAACTATATTAGCTAGTGCTAGATGATAGCCCCGTCAGTAATCATATCACAAAATTCAAGCAATATGGTTAAACTATTCAAACGGTGTTAGCAACATTTAACTACATTTATCATCCCATCCCATCCCATACTTACAAAAACTGCTAATTTAATAAATAAAGTACATTTTTTGTAGTCTAGCACTCTATAAAATTTGTAGCTAATGCCAGCTCAAGATTGCAGTCACTAGCAATAACTCATTACACACACACACACACACACACACACACACACACACACACACACAAACAACCTTTCATTGGCTCAAACTCATTTCCAGTTTTTCTCCATTAACTGGTTTTCCAAGATGTCTTTGTCCACCGCTACTGTCAGACAAATTCTATCAGTGTCACAGCGAGCAACACAGTGTACCGTCTAAAGTTCTGTGAAAGGGTTTACACCTTGTTTGCCCGTTTGGAAAAACTGTAAGAAGCAACTTCTTTCGATAGATCAACGACAAAATAAACTTCCAATTAACTAGCGCTATTTAATGGAGTATGTGTTAAGAACACCTGCATGTCTCCCACATGAACACACATGCATAAGGGACTCACTAAATATACAATGCAATTAAACACACTAGCTAACGTTCGGTTACAGCACAGTGTGACGTTAACGACGCTATGACGTTATAGGCTTTAAGCTTAATCCACACCCAACAGAAAACTGCACCTTACCCAGAAAAAATACAGACCGAATTGTTAGTAGAATAAAAAGCCCTTTTTTGTCCAGTACGCCAACGTCCCATCACCATGATTGCCTGGTTTGGCGCATGTCTTTCATACTTACTGTTTACTCATGGTGTTTCACAGTCTTCTTTTCTTCTTACTGACAAAAATGTGTTTATTTACTCTGTCAAAACAAACCAATTGTAAGCTAACTTATACCTCAGCGCATGCTAGCTGGCTAGCGTAGCAAAGTTAGCTAGCTAGTTCCTCTTTACTTTTAGAAGTAGCAGAATGTAAACACCCTTGTGTTCTGTATGATGAACGTTGTGGGAGGCAACACGGAGTCAGACACTTGTTACTTACTGGGGTAGGATCAAAAATGAATTCCCTTTGCTCTCCAAGTTAAGTAAAGTTTTGTATCTTCAGTTATGAACGATTTCCTAAATTCCTTCAGAACGACAACGGCGGTGCGCATGTCTCGTCATATGACAGGCAAGACTGCGCATGTCTAAACGATGAAGACCGAGGGTTACTTTGAACAATAGATGGCGCTGTAAGTACAGTAACTCTAGGAACAAGACCAGAGAACTTGCTTTGGCAATATTAAATAAAAACGCTTACATTTCGACGAGGATGTTTACATGATCGAAAGTGAAGTAAAGTGAAAAACATTTTAGGTTTCATTTGGAAGATTTAATTATGTCTTATAAAACTTGATGTAATTCCCATTTGTCTGATGTGGATTAGCTACAACTTTTAAGTTCAATAGTTTTGTAAAGCTGCTTTGTGAAAGCGCTTTTTGATTTATATGAAATACATTCAGATGCTTCTACTTATTTTTAACATAAAGCAAAACATAGGTTTAATTTGTAATTTATTTAAGATTCGTTTTGTCATTCACAATAGACACTCACGTTTACTCGTGTTTTTTTAGCAAGGCAAATAGTTTGAAATATTATTAAATAGTTTTGTCGTGGTTTATGTTTATTTATTTTTAATGTTGTGATTTTTATGTCGAAGAGTTTAAACATCTGCTTTATATTTTTATGCCACAAACAAATACGTCCTTAATACATGCATAAAAGGGGTAAGACACATCCTAGATTTTGTGAATAATGATTTTACTTTTTTTGTAATAAGCACACTCCTTTAAGGTGTGGCGTTTATAAAATAAATAATAAGGCAAACGAAATACCTTAAATATAGCTAGATTTCTAAATGTCTTCACGCGGTTAGTAAGGCCAAACAGGCAACCTAAAAAAGCAAAAGCGAGTATTTTCCGTTTTTATTTTAAATAGGGTCTCATACTTGTGCATTTACGTCTTTACGGACGTGATGACGAAAGCTTACGCTCGAAAATAGGAAGCGTGGTTTGTAAACTTTTTGAGGAGTGGACGCTTTTCGGTGTATGACATTTAAAAACGACCGAGCCATTCCTGAAATGTTTTCCATAAAAGAAATTGATTCCGTGTGACAAGAGAAGTTCCAGTTTGCGGTAAAGTGCATATATATATATATATATAGTTATCTGCTGTTGTATGCATGGCATGAATCGTTTACTAGCTTGCTAGCTAGCTTAGCTGCCTCCACAGTTGCAGCAGGGCTAACGATAAAAATACCTTCTGGTTAGAAATCAGCTTGGTAGCCGACTAGATTTACTTTGTTTTTTGTTTTATCGAAACACACTGAAATGGTTGCCATGATAGGTATGCAGCTAGTGCTATACATTTTTAATTTTATGTTTGGCTAATATAAAGCCTCACTGGTCTCAGTCATCAAATCGATGCCCACGTCGTGTAAACAATAGGCCCCAGACCGCCAATTACAAATCCGAAAACCAAAAAAACTTGATTGTTGTCATTTGTCCAAGTTAACGTCATTGTTGTAATAACGCTACAGGTATTTTGTTGGTATCTTCACCATGTAATACATCGTTACCCTGGTGGTTAGTCTGAGTCATGTGTGCTTATTCTAGATTTTGACAACATGGAGGAAAGAAAGATTAAACGAAAAAGTCCAAGACCATCGACCACCCAGGCTGCCCCTCTAGTCACCACCCGAAAGACCGGCAATTCAAGCAACAGATCCTTCGGATCAGCATTCGGCACACACTCCCACCAGAAGAGCAGATACCGCAGGTTGGTCTTAGGAAAATAACCCAATGAAGTTTGAAATTAGTTTGAAATGTATAGAAGCACATAATTAACACAGTATGCCCTATTAAAATTTCTTTTAGTAAAACTACATGTTAACTAGTGGAAGTCAAACAGTAATGAGTGTGTATTCACAGCTATCAACTTCCAAACCTCCAAGCCTAATCTTGCATTTAGCAGTGTTGGATCTATGAGACTTGGGATATGTTGTATGGACATCTGGTCCAATGGAGTGTTCATTAATAAAATAATCCAAAAATAATTTAAAACAGTCTGACTAATCATTTTATTTCTCTTTGTTGTCTTGCAGAGGAGTGAGGGATAAACAGAGACCTCAGAGTCAGTCAAGTAAAAATAACCAGTCTGCTCCTATTCAGCACTCCTTTCTCACAGATGTGTCTGATGTGCAAGAGATGGAGAAAGGCCTACTCAGCCTGCTGAATGACTTCCATTCTGGGAAGCTCCAGGCCTTTGGTGAGTGGCTAATTTTTACCACAACTAGGAATGTCCCAAACCCACTTTTTCTTGACTGATCCCATTGGATCTTTGTAGTGGCTTGTCTTCTTTCCCATTATCCCTTTACCTTAAAAATGGACATCGACTATGACAGCTTTGTGTTTGTACCACAGGTAATGAGTGTTCCATTGATCAAATGGAGCATGTTCGAGAGATGCAGGAGAAACTGGCTAGACTGCATTTTGACCTCTATGGAGAAGTAGATGAAATGCCTGAGGACCAGCGAAAGGTTGCCTGTGATACCAACATGGACAAACTTCTAATGAATGTAAGTACTACCAAAGTTCTTAAGGGGAAGTGTTCATTTGTTGCCCATCTTTGTACAATTGTCTCACCAAGTTCAGGTGTCAGTTCTTCCTGGTAATATGCATGCACACATCTCGGACAGAGAAAAGGTTATCGTTTTCTAGAAGTACCTGAAACATTTTGATAGAAGTGCATTAAACTAATTTATTTTACAAAATTATTTTTTATTTTCTAAGTTGATTGACTCTCTGAAGGGTAGTATTTTCTGTAGGATTGCTGTCATATTAAGCATTAAGAGGGGTCCTTTTCCTCTTTCAGCCAGTACTCAAACATTTTACTCTTTACTGGCTGCTACTTCGAATGTCTAGTTACTTAAATGGAAGATGCTGACATTGTCCCTCCCACCAATCAGAATTTAATTAGCTGCTCTTTACCACAGCCCCACCTCAAACCTCTTAATGCCAGTGAGTGAGGAAGATATTTTAAAATCACTTCTTGTGGTAAAATAACTACACACCTTCAGGTGATGCATAGTTGTAGAAACTCTTGAATATGAAAAGGCTGGAGAGGAACATGCTTCTTAGGGATGTGTATAGCTTATGATTTCCTTCAGTAGTGCGATGCTCTCACCAGTTAAAAATAAATAAATAAATACATTTTACAGGAGTAAATAAAGATTTACAGGAGTTGCAGTCGAGTTGGCAGCCCCTTTCATTTTTCTGTGACTTCCTGTGACTTACGTTTTTTATTTTTTACTTTGTAGACAAATGTGCTTTTAAGGTGCATACAACACTTGTCTGTGTGTTTGTAAGCACATTTTATTTTGCAATGCAAGTTTTATTTTTTTTTTTACAAATGTTCATGTTTTTTTGCAGCTGGAAGAGTTGAGCTCTTCAATGTATCCTTTCAAAATTGCACAGGTTTCTGAAGTTGGTGCATTATTAAGAAAGAGAAACAGCTGTGTAAGAAATTGCTTCATCACTGATAGCAAAACATCTTACTTCAACTAACTGTTAAATGTCCCTGAGTTTTACAAGTTCTTAACCATAATTCTCTAGACAAAAACTAAACCTTGCTGATAGCCAGGATGCCCCCAGAACATCCAGTGTGTGAACTCCTGGAGCCAAGATACTCATCTGCTTGTTGTGGAGTGTGTAGATATTGGTCACAAAGAAATGGCATGTCAAGCAGCATTACTGTTGACCACCATTGACTTGGAGGAATTGCAGAACTACAGAACTGGCTCACGTGCTCATTTTACTACTAAATGCAATATCAAAGAACAAATTCATTGCACTCGTTATATTAAATGCACATCTTACCATCTTACCCATCTGTGTATGAGCTAGCTCTAATGTCTGTCAACCCACAGTGTTGGATCTGATCAATGTATTTATCGCTTGAATGTTGCCTTTGAGCTGTGCAATATGACATTTGCAATATCTGTCACTAATTCACTTTATTGAATAATGTTTTTTTTTTTTTTCATCCATGAAATTGTTATTATTTTTTTATTTAACCATTGTTCTTTAATCACTGTTTTAAAATTTAACAGAAAGGACAGGGTAAGTGGTTAAGTTAAATCCCATCAATATTTGCCTTATTTTTACAACCTTTGTCAAGATATGCAGAGAAATGGTTTCTGCACTGGAGAGTACAAGGAGGAATGTTATTTTTATAATAGCCTATGTATATTGCAGATGCACCTACTTTATTTTAAAATGATTTACATTTCTAATATAACTGGTTGAATGTTCATGGTTTATGTGGCTTGAGTTTGAGAGTGCCATCAATAAAGGTCACATGCTATTGACCCTGATGTCTTCTGAGCCAAAACATAAAAATGTGTCCAGGTTTCTTGTTCATGTCTGGAGAAGTTTTTGTTTTTAAACCTGGCAGGAATAAGTCAGAGTCATGAGATGTTTTTGAAAAGCTAAAGATGAAAACATTTTAAATCTGCTTAGAGTTCTTCAATCGCATGTCCCTTAGTGATAGTTTATGCAAAGATCTAGGGCCGGATTCACAAAAGCTTTACTAATAAAACACTTACAAAGGATCTTATGATCAACAAGAAACCCATAAGAATGTTCTTAAATATAATTCTGCACAAGATCCTAAGTTCTTAAATATTCCCTGAAGAAATGTAAGTGTTAATTTTTTTCAGTGTACTGGAGAGCAAAACAGGAAAAAACAATTAAACCAAGTGTTTAAACATTTTTCAGCAAATTAAATCAAATCATGTTTCTTGTCACATCACATTACATAGGGGTAACAGTGAGTGAAAACTACAAAGGGAATTGTCCTTATTTAGGAGCAGTACTTTTAACAATCCCCACTTTTAATTCTGTTAAATGAGCCATTAATTCGAGCAACAATCAGAAAATTATTTAAATTTCTAAAGAATAAAAATGTATCTTAATGTTTTACCATGCATAAAATTAAGGGGAAGAAAGCATATCTCGGTACAATGTATTTCTTAATACAATTTTGTAAATCCAGCCCTTTTTTTAAAACGAGCCATGTCATGGACATTAATATTTTTAAAATAAAATTGATAGTCAATGAAGATGTGTAGTATACGGTCACTGTTTAGATTCAAAACATACTCTTTACTTACCAAACTTTGCAGTCTACAAACCTCCTAGCCAAAACATGACCGCCTTTCTAAATACCACTGGTCCTCCACCTGCCACCAAAACAACCCATTCTACAAGATCTTTGAAGGTGCCCTGTGGTGCATGCCGTAATATCAAGCTATCACACTGTAGAGTGCGCTGTTCTGCGATATCTGTTTACATGCACGAGTGCCCTACGTAGACATAAATTACTTGTATGATAAGCTAGTTTAGCCTAAAATGACACCCGTAATACAAGCCCGAACTCTCTTTTCAGATGTCAGCTGTGAAATGTTTCCCATTCATAATATCACATCTACCAGTCATTCAAGATCTGATATTACTACATTTATAATTTAACTGGTTAATGGCAATCCGTTGTAATATAAAAAGCACACCACCGATACTATAAGTCTCAACTTAATTTTTACTAGTAAAACCTCAAATCCAAGATGTCTGTAGTGTATTTTTTACAAGTAGAAACATATACAGGTTTATACATTCTGACTACTCATATTGCCAGGACGATATCCCTAATGTAATTTTGGCTAGTCATATGTTACCATGGATTTATATGGAACCTTACCCTCATCTCTAGTACATTTTACTAGTAAACTTGAACTCCAGTTACAGATATATGGCAACTGCTACACTCGTCCAGTTCCCCTATTGTATGACCTTTCCCTCTTGCCATGTGCAGGTAATGAATAAAGCAAGAAAAACGAACGTATCGTGGAAAGATGGGAAACAGGTAAAATCTTGGGATTGTAGGGAATTTCTTAATATGGCATTGTTGTATTAATTCGTTGTGGCGGTTCTTTGCTGATGTGCGCATTCAATCCCAGTAAAGGAATTCCGAGCCAGAGCTTTGTTTTCCTGTTCCCATGGCAACGCAAAGTGCGCAGAAGAGTTACTGCAGTCTAATGGTGCCCACTTAGGTCATTCTTTCACTGAACTTTTCTTTTCCATAAAGTCACCACAGGAAAAGGGAATACACTTTTGGATTTCGTTAGGAAACTGGTACAGTGGAAACTCGTAGCCTGGCGCCAAAATGACGGAAGCGAGCACGTTCGTCAAGTTAGTAAGAAGTCCGCACAGTGTGAAACAAGGGAGTGGGGCAAAGCGGGGACCAGTTTTGCCTGATGTGTCTGGGGCTGGAGCCACCCGGTTTAGTGCTTGGACACCCGTCACAAACAAATTATCCAATCAACAGGTAAGATAAAGCTGTAGTATAATTAAGGCCATTAATTGCTAGTTATTGGAATTATGAATATGACCGGGAAGTGTGTAGCTTTTTCAGGAGAGAACAACCCTCATTCTCCACTGGTTTGACCTCTGGACAGACAGACAGCGTAAACACTTTCTTCACCTGCTCCTAAGAAGATGCTCCAAGTCACAACTCAAGTAAATTCAGATCTAAATTAATCACCCTTGATATGTCTGCTATTTGCTATGTCTAGGGTAAATTAGCCTAATGTGGGATATATTTTTGCATTGGGGTGCTACCTGTTTCAAGATCAATCGTTTGAACTCACTTTGATCTCATAGTTTTGTTGACTTTTACTTATTTGAAGAAGACCTACATTAAATACATTTTTGGTGTTCCACATTAGGACAGTTCCCCCAGTATATTTAGTTACTGTGATGCTGATAATTGTCAAGTACAAGATTTTCAAATCTCCTACTAACATTAGATTCACTAGTGACTGTTTCATGGAAGCGGTACCCATCACTCGATTGGACTTTGCCAAAGTGCTGCCACGCTTTCTTTCGCTGTATATCCTATCCTTCTTAAACCCCATGGACCTGTCTGCTGCATCCCAGGTTTGCTGGCACTGGAGGTTTCTAGCAGAGCAGGTGAGCATTGAGAAATTGAGAATTGAGAAATTGGGTCTGAGAGCTTTGTTCTTGTATTTCATTTTAAGCACACTAACATTCAAAAGCTTAGAATCGCTTTTCATAAAAGAGACTGTTTTTATTATGTGTTCAATAATAACTTTAAGTATTATAACAACACATAATTTAATATATATGTCCAATACACAGTACTTTTGTTATTTTACTATATTCAGTGTTATTAGCCTGTAATTATTGTTAATGCTAACATTAAGATTAAATTCAATAAAAAGCTGATGTCACATAAATTGTCAACATAAATCCATGATCTAAATTGTGAGGAATGTAAATAAAAATGGACAACTCAGGCCAAACTAAAGCATACAAAGCATATGGTGCTTTACTGTATAGTACATTTTCTCTACTGAATAAAATGATTTTCTCTTACTGTGTGATAATTCAGGACTGTCTGTGGTCTCCAAAGTGTGTTCGACGAGGTTGGTTCCTTCCTTATAGCCCATCAGACAATGAGTATGGTGCCTGGAAAAGGCACTATGTGGCCTGTGTTGCCAGCCTTGATTTTCTATCCCCGTGGGAAGCAGGTGACATCTATGGCACTCTGAATGAAACTTTGATGGAGACTAAAGAGCAGAAAGAGAGAAACACAGAACATATAATCCGACAAACCATCTGTGACAAGATAGCGGAGCATAAAAGTGAGCTTACTTTTTTGTTTACAGTAAACCTTAATCAAACATTACATTGTATTTTTACATTACTGATATGGATTTCTTAACAGGGGCTGCTTTAAAGACCAGGAAGACATGGTTAACTAACAGCTTAACAGACAGAACAAACATTAGCAGAGAGAAGTCCAGCATAATGCCATTGGGTCTAACAACTGCTCTGGTCCAACTAGGGGTGAGAATGTCAGATCAGACACCAGAAAAGAATAAAACCTTTGAAGTGAATATGACAAAGACAGCAGAGCTTACTTGAGTCCATGTGTTTAGGTGGTCCTCTTGTCAAGGCACCATTCCTGCATGTTTCAACCTAATCATATCATTTATAGCATGCATTTATTCACCAAAGACAACAACATCTAATGCTAAAGCAAACTGCTTTATTAAGTGAGTTTTTGATCAGTCTTTATTTTTATTCTGTTCTTTTCTAAGTACAGAGAAATGCATGATAATTGTTTGTGTCTTTGGGAAAGAGGCACCTAATACATATACAGATCAAATTTTCAGGATTGTTACTTTAAGGGCATTTAGTTATATTAATTTGTTTTATTCATACGCTGTTTTAGATATATGCTCTTAATGCAGGTGCTGTTTTTTCATTTTTAGGATAAGTGTCGTCTAGAGAAACTAACTAGTATGAAAGAATGCAGAGCTCAGCTGAATTCCACTCTAAATTCAACATTTGACAAGACATGGACTACTAGCTTAATAAAAACACTACCATTGAGGTTAGTGACAGCATAATTTGACTTGTGAATGACCTTCAGATAGAGGTTTTTAGTTTTCTTGCTAGTCTGAAATTTGCTGAATTCTTGCAGTTTGCCCTTCAAATCATTGGTTTCCAGCAATAACTCTCAAGTTCATTTGCTGCTTGTGTCATCCAGGATTCCTGCATATGAGGTAAATAGAAATATATATCCACATAGCTCCATTTAGCTCCAAACATATATCCATATAGCTCCACAAAGCACCAGCTAGTAAGAATTCATAGTTCTCCCAATGGGTGTATGGAGTCAGGTCCTAATGCAGCAAAGCATCCTCAAATCATCACACTTTCACCACCATATTTACAGTTGATATGAGATTCAGAAAGAGCATCTAGGGGGTTCACCTTCAAGACATGCATTCTTTTAGCAATAGTTTCTGGTGTTAAAACTTTGTGTAAAATAAGCACAAATTCAGAAGCTCAGACACATTTTTTCACTGTAAATATTGTCTTATGGCCTTTCTATTTTTATTTCTTTCTAGCTGGTGCTATGTGGAGCTTTGGTCCATGTGGTGCCGTTGCTGTATGATTACAGTGGAATTACTCTGGATGCTCTTCTCTCTCTGGCTGAGAAAGCAATAGAGGGCAGAGCAGTGCAGAGTATTGGCATTATGACTGAAGGAAGCACTGAGGACTTTTATCTTATAGAGGGTGAGCATTTGTCATTATCTCTCTGTATTGTTGTGTGTGATCAGTGAACGAACTCTACTTTTTTGTTGTTCAGTTGCGAATTGTGCAGTGATTCTCTTATAAATAAATACATAAAAGTTATAATTTCCTTTTTCACAGGCCTGAGCATCACAGAAAAGACTGTTCTGAAACCGTGTATACGAGAGTTTTGGGAAAGGCTGTGTGGCTGGGTGGTTCCTGCTTCAGAAGCAGGAACACTGAACATCTTTGCTCCTCTGGCTGCTTCTGGTCAGTCTACAAGTACCTGTCCTTTACATTTACATTTACATTTATGGCATTTAGCTGACGCTCTTATCCAGAGCGACATACAAGGTTATTCATATCACAGAGGTCGGCCAATGTAGTGTTAGGAGTCTGGCCCAAGGACTCTTATTGGTGTAGCGCAGCATAGTCACTCAGTCAAATCGAACCCCAGTCTCCCACATGGTGTTGTAACTCAGTGGTAGGTAGTGGTGTTATCTGTTGCGCCACACCAACCACTACAGTACACTTTAGAGTATTAGTATTAGAAGAACAGGGAATACACTAAATTGTACAGTGCATGGATACTCCAAGGGCTAGTTATGATGGGCTCTTGCTGAGCTGGTGCAGACTGATTTAGATCCATAATCATGATGCCTACAATTCTTGCAAGAAATTTAATATAATTCTATTTTTACTGCTATGGACTAGTAGTTTATTTTGCGTGCGGAACACCATTTCACTGGGGTAAAATCTCATACATACAGTCTCTCAAAGCTTGTTGTTGTTGCTTCATGTCTAATAAGTTGCAGGGGTAGAGCTTATGACCAAACTCTCTACTTTGACTGGATTGCATGTCAGGGCACCCACAGGAATCTGCACTGGATCCTACCAACACAGTAAGTTTCAGTAAATTCAACAGATAAACATGGGGGTCAGTGTAAGCCCTACTTAATTATTTTTTTTTGGGGGGGGGGTATTTGTGTCAGTTTTAAGTGAATGGTCAGACCATGGGGACTTTCCTCCGCTGCTGTATATGTGGGAAGGGCCCTTGCTCAGCTGGTGCAGGCAGGCAGAATGCATAGAACAGACACTAGGGACCCTGAGGAAACATCTGGGACCACAACTGCAGTTCCTGAGTCAAGAAAGCAGAGGCCGCAGTCTGGGTGAGTCTGACCAGTGTGTTTTGGTGCTATTGCATTTTAAACTTTCTTCAGCACTATTTTCTAAGTAATTATAATGCACAATTGCTTTATTACACATATTCATACATCTGTTTTTAATATAACTAGAATACACACGTGGACAAATTGTTGGTACCCCTCGGTTAATGAAAGAAAAACCCACAACGGTCACAGAAATACTTTTGGGGCAATCACTGCAATCAAACGATTCCTGGAACTGTCAATGAGACTTAGTATTTTGGCCCACTCCTCATGAGCAAACAGCTCCAGTTGTCTCAGGTTTGAAGGGTGCCTTTTCCAAACGGCATGTTTCAGTTCCTTCCAAAGATGCTCTATAGGATTTAGGTCAGGGCACATAGAAGGCCACTTCAGAATAGTCCAATGTTTTCTTCTTAGCCATTCTTGGTTGTTTTTAGCTATGTATTTTGGGTCATTACCTGCAACTGAGACCAAGCTTTCTGACAATTTCTCTCTAGAATCCCTTGATAGACTTGAGATTTGTACCCTGAACAGATTCAAGACACCCTGTGCCAGATGCAGCAAAGAAGCCCTAGAACATAACAGAGCCTTTTCCATGTTTCACAGTAGGGACAGTGTTCTTTTCTTGATATGCTTCATTTTTCTGTCTGTGAACATAGAGCTAATGTGCCTTGGCAAAAAGTTACATTTTTGTCTCATCCGTCCATATGATATTCTCCCAGAAGCTTTGGGGCTTGTCAACATGTAGTTTGGTAAATTCCAGTCTGGCTTTTATATGATTTGTTTTCAACAATGGTGTCCTCCTTGGTTGTCTCCCATGAAGTCCACTTTGGCTGAAACAACGACGGATGGTGCGATTTGACACTGATGTTCCTTGAGTTTGAAGTTTTTCTGGGCTCTTTTGTTACCATTCGTATTATCCGTCTCTGATTTGTCATCAATTTTCCTCCTGCTGCCATGTCCAGAGAGGTTGGCTACAGTCCCATGGATCTTAAATTTCTGAATAATATGTGCTGTAGTCACAGGAACATCAAACTCTTGGAGATGGTCTTATAACCTTTACCTTTAACATGCTTTCTTTCTAATCTCCTGAGACAACTCTTTCCTTCGCTTCCTCTGGTCCATGTTGAGTGTGGTACACTCCATGTCACCAAACAGCACAGTGACTACCTGTAGCCCTCTATATAGGTCCACTGACTGATTACAAGATTGTAGACACCTGTGATGCTAATTAGTGGACACACCTTGATTTAACATGTCCCTTTGGTCACATTATTTTCAGGGGTACCATAATTTTTTCCAGGCCTGTTTAATAAGTTTACTTTTTTAAATAATTCTGTTGAACCATGGTTCAAAATCAATGTTGGATTTGTTCATTTTCATATAATTTTTATTTTTTATTACTTTTGTCAGATTCAAGTTATTTCTGTGACATTGTGGGTTTTACCAACAATTATGTCCACGTGTGTAGCAATATTTCTAATGGTACTTTGAATTGATATGGTTGTATTACCCCAGCATAGTTCCTACTAGAGGAAGTCAACTGAAAGCCAGCATTTGTCTTGGTGAAAGATATTTTATTTTATTTTATTCATTCACTAACTGTCATATTTAAACAGCATACATTCGAATAGAATATTTTTTCAGTGAACTGTTTGGGTTCTACAGGTGTATTCCTTTGGAACCATATAAACTTGCCTTTCTTTGCTCTCAAATCGGAAGTTACACAAATTCTGATTGAGGGTCTTGTGACACTTATAAAAGGAACACCGGTAAGTTAAGATGTTGTATTATTTTTACATATTTCAGTGTACTGATGGATGTTTTTTAGTCTCTGTGAGACTGATGTTAATGTTTGCTGCTGTGATTTTTTGTAGGATAATCCACTGGAGTCCCTTGGAAATTTCCTCCTAAAGAAATGTGTGGAGGGCACTGTGGAAAAGAATGACTCTGTCATTGTAACAGAAAATGCATCTTACAGGTTCCTCAGTTCTATCCCAGAGGCCCCAGAGGTGTGTAGTGTAAAGGGGTTTGGGTTTATAAGTATTTGGACAGTGATATTGCCTCTCTACACCACCACAATGGATTTGAACTGAAGCAATCAAGATGTGTAGAATTTTAGAACAAATTCAATGCAACAACAGTTAAGAAACTACAGCCATTTTTACACAGTTCCTTATTTTCAAAAACCCAAAAAGTAATTTAGACAATTGACTGCAAAGCAGTTTAAGGCAGTTGCAGTAAAGGCCTGGCAAAGCAAGGGAATTTGGTGATGTTCATGTGTTCCAGTTCCAGAAAATGTAAATTATGTTAAACTCCCAATTTAAAGCTGTAACTCTACATTTACATGCAGTTACATTTTCATTGCTTAATTTCAATCCATTGTGGTTGTGTACAGAGGCTTTACCTTAGTCAGTGATGTTGCTGCCTTATAAGTTTAATTGTAAATCCATTAAACAAACCTATTTTATTAACAGTGCAGATACCCTTACCTCAGACTCCTTTCATTCTTTAGGGTCTGTTAAGTGATGCAGACCGGCGTGAAACCATCTGTAGCGAGCTTTTGAGGAGTGAGAGGGTTTATGTGCGTTTGCTGCAGGCGGTACACACAGTGTATTACATACCACTCAGAGCAGCTCTGGATTCTAATCGAGCCATCATCAACTCCGCCAACCTCCTAATGCTTTTCAGCCCTCTGCTGGACATCTTGGCAGCTAACAAGTAAAGACACTCCTCAAACTTTATTTTTAGGAATATAAACAGTTCTGTAATAACAGTGTTGTGTTCTATGACTGTATGACTTGCTTGTTACAATTTGGCTTCCGCTTTTGTCGTGTTGTAAACGATGACCAATTCCTAAATACAACCATAATTCAACCAACTACACTTAACAGAGTACTCACTCCATCATGTTTAAAAATGATGCTCATGTGTCATTTTTAATGATTCAACCAATAAAATGAGAATTAAACTAAACTGAAGTGAACGCAGAGCTGAAAGGTGAGACAAATTTACTCATATTTGTGATTTAAAATGCTAAACTTGCAAATTTCGCTAATGTTTACATGGATGTGATGGAAGAATGAAACCTTCCAAATTGTACTGTTTATAGATGTGAGCTCTGTGCAGCAGTAAACAGCACACTGCTGCAGACATGCAGGGTCACACAAATGTCTCGAACTTTTGCGTTACGCTTTTTGGCAAAGACAAACTAGCCTTTTGTCCATGTTGGAGGGACTTTCAGACATGTTAACTGTCTTGTGTTGGTTGTGCTGAAGCCCAATGAAGATTTTTGAGAAATGCTGAAGATCATCAGGCTCTCTCTGTTAACCGGTACAGGCGGAATTAAGGTCACAGTAATTTTTGTGTATTGCTGTGTTTATGTCGCTGATGCCCTCATGTGGTGCGCAACTGTAAATATGACCGGCACAGAATTGGTTATATGAGACTGATCAACTGGTCACCAGTTATGACCTATCACTCTGAAAGCTGATTCCAGTCACCGGCTAACCGCTTGATACATCTCTATCTATAACCACACTTAGGATTTCATTTTGTCTGAACTAAAAATACCAGCACAGTAGATGTTTCTAAAATATGAGATTTCAAACATAGAAAATATTCAAAACACAAATTATTTGTTTTATTATATTTGTGGAACATTATATATTGACAAAAAATTAAGAGTCTCAGCAGTCATTAAACTGCAGTGGAACAAAGAGTGCTTATCAGTTAAAGAGATCAGAAAGAATACCTCATCTTTGACACTATGAGCTCTAAATGAGCTCTTAGAGCTCTGAAAGCTTCATTGAGTGTGATATGTTCGTAGTGTATTTCTGCAGGACCTTACAGAGAAGTTAGAAGAATGGAGTCCGCTGCAGTGTGTGGGTGATGTTTGTGTCAGGTTTTGCACCAAGCTACGAACTTACACTAATTTCTTCAACAACTATCCGACAGCTATCAGGACCATAGACAAGGTAAGGGAGTTTGCTTTTTTATCTATTCATCACATTTAATTTTATGTTTCCCGAAAACAGTTTACATGACCAATGTATTTAATCCTTAGAATTAAACAGATTGTTTAAGACATGCATTCAACATAGAGCTGATTTACATACATAATTACTGTTGTAATTGGATTCCCACGGATTTCTACAGTGCCTTGCAAAATATAGGCCTGTTTAAATCATACACAAGTCATAGTCAAGTACAAGTGCACTTTGTTTCAGTAAGTTGTTTCAAATGAAATAAGAATTTCTTTGTGAAATTCTGTAGCAAAAAATTCACTGCAGTCATATTTGTTTTACATGCAGTATGTGCTGGACCATTACTGGACATCTATCAAAATGTTTTATTTGCTTTGCAGTGCAGAGAGACGCTTCCTGCATTTCGAACATTTCTAAAGAGACACAACAGGACCCTTGCCACTAGAATGTTAAGGTAATGCTTAAATAAGCATTTTTCGTCTCATTGTGATAACATGGAGCTTTTGGCCACCACTTTTTTTAAGTGTTCACGTCTCTGCAGTCTTCAAGAGCTGTTTCTGAGTCCGTCCACACGAGTGGAGGAGTATGTGACTTTGCTCCAGGCTTTAATGCTACACACACCATCTGGACACCCTGATCACACACATTTATCCTCTGCCTTCAACACACTGCTGAATTACAGGAGCTTTGTCTGCAAGGTATACACTTTACCATTACTGCATCTTATCTTTAAGCATTTGAGCCATTGTATTTTACTATTTAAGTGATGTCCACAGCTATTCTAAAACCAGTTTGTAACTAGTATATAATTTGTGAACTTCACTATATACAGATGCAATCTACATGTTGCTTTTCTCTAAGTCCAAGTCTAACTGTAAAGTGTGACAATCTCTCTAATTTTCTGCAAAAGTAATGTTCTGCATTCAATACTCATTCAGTCTCAATAGCCCTTCGGTGTAATGTGCCGTGTGCCTGGGATTGAGGAGCAGCGTTGCTATTTATTTATTTATTTATTTTAGCCAAGATTATGTATCAGTTTATCAAGATAATGTATTTTTTACCCACTCTATGTAAGTTTCTCACCTTTAGTTTAGAATAATCCCATTTTATTCCTATTAATTCCTGTTAATTCCCATAATTACACGTTTTTCCCGTTAATTCCCATGGTAAATTTCCCAACTTTGAAAATTCCAAAATTTTCAAAAGGTTTATGCCAAAACAAACATGTTCACATACCTATGCATGGCACTGCAGCACAATGTGAACAATTTCAAAGAGCTGAATTCACAAATAGCAAGAAATGTTATAGTAAGCACATTTTACATTTAGGGGTATGTAAATTGAGTCATGTCGTAAAAACATTTATAATTAGCATTTTTTTGTTGTTCCCCCAGTTGAAAAAGAGTTCCCACCAAGACCTGAAAATGCTTGAAGCTCAACAAACCATCCAGAGCTGCCCAGTGAGTTTTGCTATTCCAATTATTCTTGATGATCAGGTTCCATTGGCTCATTTGGCAACACACAAAAGTCACTATGATGAAAAATAAGAACTAACTGATGTATTGTATTGTGTCAGAATCTACAGGAAGTAGGTCGCTACCTGATCACCATGCAGGATGTGGTATTACTAAGCTGCCTTAATGACGACATTGCTCCATCCCTCAGGTACTACTGCCAACTTTAGTACATAAATCAGGTAGCAGAACTTCCTCAAGCTACACTAGCTGACACAGACATTTGGTGTTGTTTTTTGGTGGTGTTTGGTGTCTTTTCCTCAGTTATCAGGAATTCTTAAAAGCAAACCAATCTGATGCATTTTTGTAAATGGAAATGTTTAATATACTGTACCTCTGTTTATGCATCCTGATAAACAATAAAAAATTTTCAACATCAAAATTTTTTTTCACATTTAATAAACTATCTAAACCTTGATTTTTCTCTAACCCTTACTTAATAATCATAATCCCTATCCTAACCCTACTTAGAACATTGTTTTAGATAGTAACAAAAAGCAAACAAAAATAAATTAATAAACAAAGTCTGTACCTCCTTGGGACAGATCCAAACTAAATGTTACTTCATGTGTCACTGTTAAATACAGTGAAAAAGTAAAGCAAAAATTCTCTCTTTCTCAGGATGTACGAGTGTGTAAGTGAGCTTGGTCTGTTCCTGTTTAATGATGCCCTGGTGCTAAGTGAAAGAAGACTTTCACACATGCCATTTAGTTTGGCTGTTAACATCTCCCACACATTCCTTGCCTCTATCGCTCTGCACAGACTCAGTCTCTCCGAGATAGTGGACACAAAGTGTAAGTACAGCCATTGCCTTGCCAGTGTATAAACCTGATTATTTCTTTGCTCAGTTTGTCAAGTACAGTATTTTGAACTAATTTAAAATGTGATCACTATACAAACACTTGGATACTCATATCATACAGAAGAAAAAGATTATGTTTCATAGGCTTACAGTGGATCTTTTGAGCATGTGACACTAAGCAATTATAGTGGCCTGAATTTATGATGTCTTCACAGATGTGCAGAATGCTTTTCGCATGGAGAGCCCAAAGCGCCAGTGGATCTGTGCCACAGACAGAGAGGAGGACAAGATCAGATGGCTGGGTACTTTACGCAGTGCCATAAACGGAGCAAAACACAATTAAGGCAGCAATAGATCAAAAAAACTCTGTTCAGCAGGATACTTGATCACATTGAACATCATTTACCAAACATTATTATGATTATTATTTAAAAAAAAACATTTAGGCCGTTTTTTTGAAGATTCTGATATACACAAATGTTTTCTCAATAAGGATTTGTCAGTTTGTGAATTAACATCAATGATCTGATGTATACGTTTTGTTAGGACAAAGAAAATTCTTAGGAAGATATTGGTGAATGAGGCCTATTAGCCTAAATATATACACTTTTAACAGTGTGGATGTAAAGGGCTGCAAGATGTTGGATGAAACTAGCATTGAGTTTTTTCTATATTAGGATAGAAACAAATGTTTTCTCCAGAAGTCAATGATCCCACATTAATAATGCATTATGTGTTTTAAAAATATAATCTACATCTGGAAGTCTTGTGATGGAAATAAGCACAGTGTGAATTTTCCTTGTATTATGTGTATGATTTCATTTGCCTTATGTGATATTGCACACCCTGCGATGTGACTACTGTGCATGTGCACATTGCGACAACTGCTGAAATTATATATTGTGCAGCCCCATTAGAGGGTGTCTAATACTTATTATTATTAATATTAATAATAATGCTAACATGTACAAACTAACTCATGTACAAACCCAAAGCTCACACAGCACAAAGCACATGTTTGATTTGTCATTATTTTATTCAACATATAAAGAATATACACTCTTTACTAATACAATGAATTGAGAGCAGCAGTAGTCAAAGGATTCCTCCACAAGAGAAAACACTACAGGTCAGCATATATATATATATATATATATATATATATATATATATATATATATATATATATATATACATACATACATACATACACCATTGTTTTGTTTTCAGGATCTTCCCCAAAGAAAAAGCCCAAGGCAAATAATTTATAAAAACGCTTACAGTTGTTAAAACAAGTGCAAAAATTCATATTTCAGTACATTGACAAAACATTCGTCCAATCACCTCAAAATACAAAACAAAGTCAGTCACATGACCCAGTATAGCAGTATTGCAAATCTAGTTGGTTCAGCAGTCTGTTCCAAACTTCTACTACTGAATCTGTTTTTTTCCAAAGCCTTATGTTTACACATTAAATTGTATATATTTACAGTACAATATATTATACAATAAAACATTTTTTAATTACTTTTATATTAATTTTATATAACTTCCTAAGATCCATGAGCTTCAAGAAGAGAGCTGGTGTTTTCTTTGCTTTCACAGATCAGCCATGACAGCCATAACATTAAAACCATAATACTGTGTACTGAGCTCCACAAGACCTCTGAAGGTGTCCGGTGGCTCCAAGACATTAGCAGTAGACCTTTTGATTTATGCAAGTTGCAAGGTTTGCCTCCATGGATTAAACCTCTTTGTATGCCACATTCCACAGATGCTGGATTAAGATGGCGAGGTCAACAAATTTAACTCTTTGTCTTGTTCCTTAAACCAATCCTGAACATCTGGCAGGGTGCATTATCCTGCATAAAGAAGCCACTGCCATTAGAAAATACTATTGCCATAAAGGGTTGTACTTTGGTCTGCAACAATGTTTAGGTGTTTAGGTGTAGGTGTTCTTAGTGCATCCTGGTGCCATTTTTTCACCATGAAACCGATGCACATGCACTCCTTATATTGTAACAGAAAATGTGATTTGACATACATACATATACCATGTAGGTTACCTTTGGGATATTTCAAACACCAATCAGTCTGAGCTAAGATTAGCATAGCATATTGCTAAGTTAAATGGCTTATAGCTTAGGGCAGATATTTAGAAATGTTTTGTTTTCACTTTTGTGATATATATTGTGAGCTACAGGGCTGGGTTTCACTCTAATAAAATTAAAGATTGCTGAGATAGAGCAAGCATCACATCAAACTCTTTCTTTATCTTTCATTATACAATCTTCAGGGGGGGTCGCAGCACGCAGCAATAGTATCTTACAAAGGCATGCACTTTAAGCATGAATGCACACAGGAATTTCAATGAGTAGCAACTCTTAGGACAACATTTGCACATTATTGTTACAAATCTTTGTACATTCTCTGTACAATTGTGTGTACTGAACTGTGCCGTTCATACTGTGGGGGTTCGCTATGAACACATGTACAACTACACCTCTAGTAGGTACTAATTACTGCATACCAGGAACACCCAACAAGCTATCTCAATTTGGACTGTGTCAAAGTCACTTAGATTCTTACATTTGCCCATTTTTTCAGCGTTCAACAGAACTGACGAAGTTTCCTTGCTGCCTAATACATGTATGCCATTCCTTATGTAAGCAAATAATAACCATTATTTACTTCACCTGTCTGTTATGTCTGATCTGTGTATATACATTATTTAATTTCAGTCTCCAGGATGAAAATTTAATCTACTGCACTGAATTTCTGAAAATGCTTATTGCTATCCTGCCAACCATAAAGACTACTATAATTTCCTTCATTACAAAAACAACCAAATAAATTAAGACCACTGAAGAACACCTTCTTTGCACCACACTGGTATTACTCTTGCATAGAAGTGGATGTGTTAATACACATACAGACATTTTACTTTCAAAACTGTAGGAGCATGTAAACTAAGCATAGCAGAACCTAGCTCCTAGCCATATTGTCTCACCCTTTTTTATTAACAAATGATGATTTTGGGTACCTGCACACTACTCTGTAGTGACTTTTCTGTCAACTCATTTATAGCTTGCTTTACTTGCTATGGTAGATTTGTCTTTGATAAGTCTATCTGGTGTAGTATACCCTGTAGTACACAACCTTTGATCTCCAGAGGGAGTAAGAATTATCAAATTTGAGCAGGTAAACTCCATGGCCTGGGTAATGGTGGCTTCCTGCGTATACTTCCTCGTGGCTGTCCCGTCGATAGATGGGGACCACCTCATTCACCAGGGGAAGGCTGTTTCCAATATGATTCTCTGACTTTTTTTTCTCCTCTTTAGTTTGACCTGCATTGGAAAGAACCCTTTAGACATCAGATTTGGGATGCAGCTGGTATAAGTGGGCAATATAAAAATACATTATAGTTATTGATATAAATTACATGTTGTTTATAATATCATGATACACGTCTTTAATACAACACTATAATTAATCAATAAATGCACAATTAAAACAATCTGACACCTTACATAGTTAATAACAAGCTACATTTTTAAGAATTGTCAAAAAAACTATTATCCACAGGTCACAACACTTAATAATTGCTGCAAGTTGTTAAATAAGTAAAGATTGTTATGAAGTTGGATATTAAACACTAAAAAAACTTTTTTTCAGAAGTTACAATATTATTGTGTCTTAGTGTTCACCTGATTCACTAACTTGGTGCACTAAAGCAACAGTGGTTTGGTTTATCTGCAACTATTTACATGATGTAACAAGCCAGAACTGCTGCTGTATCAGTTTTTGGTGTTGCTGAGCTAGCCGGTGTATTCTTTATTTATAATTTTTTTTTTTTAACCTATTGATTGCATTCTTCACTTGCATCAACACCTCTTCAGAGTTCCCATGAACAGCTCCCAAATGCAAAGCTGGTAATTCACTCTAGACATTTTATCTGCTTTATTTATCAAGAAATACTGAGGGAATAGGCCACACATGGACATAAAATTGCTTATCAGTTTATTGTAACCAAATTTTAGAGTCATGTAACAAATGGCGGGATATTCTAAACAGTATTTCCTAATGCAATATTTTTGTTAAACCACTTGAATTAAAGCTGGAACTACACTCAGTCACATATTAATTGCTTTATTTTAAATAAATTATGGTGGTATAAAAATTAGGTTACTGTATAGTATGATAAACTGAGTGTGAGGTTTTTATTTAGAGGATATTTCTCTTTTGTAGACCATGAGACATAATCATACTTGATTATCATATACTTGATTATATAAGTGTCCTAATTATATTAATTAATAAATACAATAAATTAAACTCTATAGATATTTCCAATGACTGGGTCTCTTACCAGCCTCTTGGTTTTCAGCACTCGTCCCATTTGTGTTGGGCCACTCAAACTGTAAGCCAAAACCAATATCGTAATGATCCGTGGCAAATTCCCAGAAAAGATAAGAGCCTTCCTCATGAGTGGGCACTCGCACAGTCAGCACTTCCCCTTTCCCAACAGTGATCACAGACTCGGCGTCCTGTGCCATCTTCTCCTTAAATTCCTTTATCTGAGGTCTTGTCCACATGGAGGGTGCCAGGATGGCCACCTCTGTAATTTACAGAAAGGAGGCATGAAATTTCATTCATGAATGCTACTTAGTTCCAAGTAAAATGCATTCTGTAATATAACAGATTAGTGAATATGCTTTTAAATTACATATAAAATGCAAACAAAAAACATTTTATTTAAGAAATGTTTTGTTTTTTATGAGACCTACCTCCTGGACTGCCGTCTACAAATAAATTGCATGGTTTTGAATAGGCCTCTTGACTCTTTAAGGATTCTGACTCAGGATTTCTGACAGGTTCAATTTCATTTGATTGAGATGTTAGTTGAGCAGACTTAGTTTTGGCTGAGGTCTGCTGCTTCTGCAAGGTCATCTGTGTGCACACATCCAGACAAACACACACACACTTTATTAGTTTACAATTAGTCATATTGTATATGTTTTTCCACAGAATGCCTTTAAAAATATGCCTAAAGTAGAAGCCAAAGCACAGACAAAGTGTGAATCTGATTAAATTCGCATTTACATTTAGAGAAGAAAGACAAATGCCTGACAAATGATGAGATCACAAAGTGCCAAAAATGTTCAGTAGGTACATCTGAATTTCCAAACGTCCATATAAAAAAAACACAATACATTTTAACAGCTCCTTTTGAAAGCTAGTGATTTAAAATCTTGGTAAGGTCATGGTGAGAAAAAGTATTTTATTATTTACTTCATTCATGTAATGGCCTCTAAAATATTTGCCTTTATCGCTGGTTTAACCTGCAATTTCAATGCAGTTTCATATTTTCTCTTGTGAAGGGCTGTCTGGTTTAAAACAGGTTCAGCTACACAGGCCTAGCCCAACCACAGACAAAAGCTGATTTCGAACCTGCTGGACCTGGTAGGCTTGTTGGATATACTGTTGGTAGTGCTGTTCCTGAAGCTGCTGGATAAGTAACTGCTGCTGTTCTGGGCTGTTGGGGAACTGTCGCTGTGCATACTGCTGGAACTGCACGGTTGTTTGTGCATTCAAAGCAGCCATGATCTGTCGCCTGCAAACATACATACATACATACATACATCAACCAGCTGAACACAAAGACACAGTAATGTTAAAAACTCCTGATACAGAGTTTAGTATTGTAAGTGGTTTGTATCCAACCTGATAACAAATAACCTTCATGAGCCAACAGCTTGACCCAGTGTAATTACTGATAAAACATCATGTCATTACAGGCTCCCTACACAGAATCAAATAAAAAATACACTCTGCATGAAAAGAAAGAAATGTAAACCATACATGTGGTGTGGTATCATACAAAAACTGTACCATTTTTCTAATACAGAAAGCTTAGCTCTTAATGAAATATGACAAATGTGTTTGCCATTGTAACATGGTAACGCACAAAAAATGATTTAACACTATTTTAAATGGAGTATTATTAAATGGAATTGCTTGGTTCAGCCATGTGATTTCTTCGTTTTGGGCTGACATATTCCTTTTGGAAAGAGACCTGATCTGGATAAGTACTGTAAATTCTGATCATCTGCACAGTCAGTAGCATATATTAATATTGGCATGAATTTGAGAGAGTGGAAATCTGAATTTCCTTCCACATCTAATATTGTTATCAATACATTTAGAGAGATTTCATTATATTACTACATTGTATTAGGTCACTTATCCGAAAAGACATTAAAATATTCAGAAACTGTAAATGTACAGTACTGCCTTTCTGCTCACTAACCCACATATCACTCACTTCTGCTCCACCATTAGTAACAGATCTGCCTCCTGTTTCCTTCTCACTTCCTCCTCTTGCTTCCTCCTCTCTTCTTCCAGTTTGCTTTGCCGTTCTTTTTCTTGCTTCTGTCGCTCCTGCTCCTCTCTTTCCGCCCTGAGACGTTCTTCCTCTTCTTTTCTGAAGTACACACAAAAGAAACCCTTAGGACTTCCTCAAGTTATAAATCAGTGGTTTCCAACCATTCCCTGCTCTCAGCACTCTTGATCCAACTAAAAGTTTAAGTAACAAAACACTTAATGGATTTGCACTGGAAGGAAAAAAAATGCACAGGACAAATGGTATTCTTGGACCATGTTTGACAACCTAAATGCCAGTCTGGGCAATATGTAGCTCTGGGATTAGACATTTAAACAATACCTGAAGGGGGTTTTAGCCTAACCCAAACACAATCCATACACTAACCTTACTCACGCTCCTCTCCACAGGGCATGTCATAATGCACTTTCCCTCTACATGAACATTACATTTTGGTGGACACTAAAGCACAATGTCTGTGGATAACACTTACATTCTTCTCTCTTGTTCCTCTTTATCGATCTTGTGTGACTTGACATATGGTGCAAACAGACTACAGCAGGAGTTCAGGAGCTTCACAAAATCCTCCATTGCATCCTCTTTAGCCATGCTGCCCAGCCGTGCCCATTCTTTCCTGTCATTTCAATTTTATAAGCAAAACACAGTGTCTCTAATGGGTTCAACGATACGGGTTCAACGGGTTCAAACTAATCACAGAGAAAATCAGATGTCTGGATAGGTGAATACTTCTACCATTTTAACACTCTGCACTTTGTTTCCATTTTAGTTATGTGTATAAGTTGCTTTCTTTAAAAGGCTTCTTACCTTCTGTCATTTCCCAGCACATCAAAGAATCCAACCTCTGGGCCAGTATTAGGGTTATATGGCCCAAGTGAAACTTGCTTATGTAGTGCAACTAAGCGCAGGTTTTCTTCATATGTAGGGTTGAAGGCTTTTCCATTCATTTCTGCAAGCAGACAAGTATACAAACATCAGGCACTTCACTAATTAACTGCAGTTATAACTGAGGACAGTGTTCCCTATACTACAACCTTAACGTTGCTCTTTGTGAACTTTTGAGGACACACAAACATAGGCTGCTTGGTAAAAGAACTGGAGTAAGAGATAAGAATGCTTTTACATGAGTTAGCCCGTATTTTGAAGCAGTGGAAGACGGCCAATAAGCAGTTCCGAGAAATTCAGTAGATCCTTGTTTTAATTAAGATTTTTTATAAGACACCTGGTCATTACTGTTTATACCACTAAGATTATATAAAGACTTATGTCCATTACTCTACCTTTAAAAAATTTAAGCGCCAGTCCGAATATTTCATCTAAAGAGAAACCCCAGTTCCTTTCCATGTTCCACTTTTTCTGCTCGTCATCCCTCTCAGGTGGATTTTCATTTTCACTGCCCTCCGCGGTCTTGCCGTTTTCAGTAACTTGCCCAAATCCATTGCTTTCAGCAGCTCTCAGCTCCTTCGTTGCCATTTCGCTGCTCCAGGTGGCCACGTCGCCCAATTGAGCAGGAAAAACCTTCTTCCGTATTACCCCACCGGAAATTCCGTGATATTTACTAATAATTTACAGAGGGAAAACACTCGACGCTTGCTGGTGGCATTTTTTTTTTATCAGCTTACATATTATCAGAGTAGTCTGTGACAGGGTTACCAGTGTTCATGTTCACACTTTTTCAACATTTCTTTCACCTAACAACCTGTCAACTCTCTGGGCCCTTTAACGCCTCTGGTGTTTACTCACTGCTCCACCTGTAGTCACATGGGTGGCGTTGTGTCATCAGGTAAGACGGGCCTGCGTGGAACCCTTAATGTGTAGAAATATATATTTATACTTGTGAATCTATAAAAAAAAATGTGAATGAAATTACGTTTTTTTCCAGAACAAGGGTGCCACATGGAACAAAACGAGAACAAAACACAATTATAGTACAGACAAAAACAATACAGTACAGACTGCAGAAAGTGCAACGTGCAAGACAATACAATAAATACAATACATATGACTCAATTCTGAGTAGAGGTAAGGTGCATAGATATTTAACGGCTAGGTATTGGTAATTAGGTGCATAGAAATTTAACATGCTGTGACGTTGTATGCAGACAGCATACAACGCACATGAAACATAGCACTGAGATGTATGACCCTACATTCCACACCATTATGGGTCGTGGGGTGTAGTTCGGTCTCTGATGTTCAAAAATCTGACTGCTTGTGGGACAAAGCTATTGCAGAACCGTGCAGTAACAGCACAGATGTACTTTCTGCCAGACGGCAGCAGTGATAAAAGTCCATGTAAGGGATAAGTGGGGTCCTTTACAATGCTGATGGCCTTACGGGTGCAGCGTATGGTGTGAATGTCTGTGACAGAGGGAAGAGAGACCCCTATGATCTTCTTAGCAGTCCTTACTCTTCGCTGTAGGGTCTTGCGGTCTGAGGCATTGAGGGTTGACAGGTTGTTAAGTGAAAGAAATGTTGCCCTGGGGGGCACCGGTACTCAGTGTGGTGGTACTGGAGATGTTGTTGCCTATCTTGACTGACTGTGGTCTATCAGTCAGGAAATCCAGGTCCCAGTTACAGAGAGTGGTGTTTTACCACCCCACCTCATCACAAAAGTCTTGGATGGAGCACCATCCATTCCAGAGAACACAGCTTCACAGCTCTATGCTGGGGAGATTATACCCACATAGCCTACCTGTGGCATTAGGCATGCTGCCAATAGATTGCCGATAAAAATAAACCTAGGGTAGCTAAATTCACTCATTACAGGGTGTGTACAAACATTTGGACATGATACTGCATTTGTATTTTGGTTAAAATAAATATGCAGGAAGTAAAATATTTTAGTATTTGGTGTGTTCTTACCACTAATTAATTGCTCATTACATTCTTAATTAGCATAATTTCCTTTTGTTCACTTATTTAAATGCAGCACCAGCTAAACACGGAACACATTTCTTAATGTCTCTATGGCCTATACCTGAATCCACACAATTCCTAAACCACAGCCTATGTGGGACTACACTCTACAGATTCTTTCTAATCTTCGAAAATGTATAAAGGCAGGAAAAGCAAGGTAAACAAAAAAACAAACAGAAATGTTACATAAATAAATGGGTACCCATTACACTATTGGTATCGAAAATATACATTTTGAAAAATAAGCAGTTTTCCAAGAATGTGAATATACATAAAATCCAACTTTATAGCAGATACAAAGGATAACCCATAAGTATGTTATGGCCTTTTTATTCAGTTTCAACAATGGAAAACTGGAAGAATACACAAAGCCAACATAGAGCCCAAACTTGTGTTCAATAGTCAAAAATAAATAATATTAAAAGCAGATGACATTTAACTGAAAAAAAATAAAAATAAAATAATAATAATAATAATAATAATCAGCATTACACGGCAAGTCCTGAATTTAGCTGCAAAGTTGCTGCTATTGTTCAATTGCTATTTCCACAGATTCTGTGAAAAATCTCAGATTGTCCCAGTACAGTTTGCTGTGAAGGCATGTAGGTTTCCTGTTTGACAGAGACCACTCTGGATGTGTGCTACATGGATCTCCACATTGTTCTGAAAGCAGCTGTATGGGGAAGAAAATAATAGGTATTTTGCAACAAGGTTTAATCAGAGATAGCCAAAAAAAAAAAAAAAAAAAATTGAGCGATCATCTGCAAAATCAAAAAGAAATTGCATTTCAATATCCGCTCTTTTGTGCAGCAAAAACTAAAAGTAACATTTAACATACTTTGTGCATTTTCTGCTCATGGGTGGTAAATAGGGTAATTATATAGCTTTCATCACAATATTCCATCAAAGGCAATTTAAGCAACAAAATAAAAAAAAAGTATCATGTGAAACCAAGAACCCTTCCTCTCCATTTTAACATGTGCTCCTGGTTTTAAGAGATTGGTGTTAAAGATACAGTTTCTTCAAAAAAACTGGTAAAATGTTCACCTCTGCCAATGCCGTCCAATAAGATTTGTAAACATGCTTATGCCCCTACCTATGACTAACCATTAACACTAGTGATCTGGTGGAACTGGTTGGCAATATCAAACACTATTAGCTGCAGATGCGTTTGGGTATTACAGTGAGGAAAAACAAGCTGTTAAAAGTTAATAAAACTAATTGAAGTAGAACAAAACATTAGAATTTTTGTATATTCAAATTTTGTACAATGCAATTCAAATCTAACGATGTAAAGATGTACTTACCGGACATTAGAACTGTCAAGTGAAGTCCTTATGTCATTTAGTGAATCGGTTATAGATTTAAATTCAAATGAATTTAATTCTCCTCCTTCTGCCAAACACTGTTCAAATTAATGGATAAGAAACACTGGAATTACAGACACTACATATGTAAGTAATATCATCAACTCATTAAACTGCAGACTTTCTCCATGTTCTTATTTCTCAGCATCTCATTATTTAAAATGTTTTCAAATTACTTGCTAAATACCAATTATACATACTACTATATCCTATCCCTGGTATGATTAATTAAAGCATCATCATTGAAAACAAGGTGTGCTGGGGATATAAATCCATTTTGAAATCTGGCAAAAACCTGTGTACCTCGAACAAACAAACAAGTTATAAAATCAATTATTGTTTTTCCCCCCAAAATTTATTCTAATGGAAAAAAGCTTTTTAAAAGCTTAAGAATTCTTACTCCTCAATTCAATTTAATTTTTAAGGTGCTTTAGATTTTTTCATAACATTATAGATCTAAAGCACTGCTCACTAACCTTTAAGCTTCAACCATGATTGACTCCATGTGACCCGTGTAATTTTTACCTTCAGAAGCCCTTGATTAATTCAATGAGGTGTGACCATTGATTTACAGACTATTAGTTTACCTTTATTTGTAGCAGCAGCGTTGTAAGGTTGGAGATGAGCCGAGTCAGTTTCTGGTTGTGGACGCAGCGCTGGCCGCTGGGCAGCTCACTGGCTTGTCTAATGATCTCCTGAGCCTCTCCCTCACAACGGAGCTTCAGTGCTGTGGAAGGATCATCCACAAAGGGACACTGATCTGGAAGCAGCTGAACCAGACAGATACCCACACTGGCTTTAGATGCTAGATGACAAATACACGTTGAAGATGTTTCAAAAAGTGTTTACAAGCTAAATCAACTACTCCTGAATTAAACAACTTTACATAGTTAAAGAGTTCTGTATAGTACTGTCAAGAAAAAAACAAACAAACCCCCACCACAACACACAAACAGTACACATGTCCTAACTCCTTAAATAATATTAAAACTTTAGCACTGGGGCAGACAATTACCACAAGAGTGCCATAAGAACATAAAAATTAACTGTCCAGAAAAGAGATTTTCCTGACTACAGTTGGTAATTAGTCATAAAACAAGCAGCAGCAGAAATGCAAACATCGGATCAATATATCAATCAAGCTCCATTATAAAGTCAATACAAATTCAACATTAAACATTGTACAAAGAAATGGATTCTTTACACGCTGCAACCACTACATGACTGTTTTAAGTCACCAAGATGCCAAGTAATGCTATAAATGCTTACCTTAGAAGAGTACTGCTGAAGCTCAATTAAGACTTTATTCAGATCTTTGTTTAACTGTTCCACATCTAGTACAATGCTGGCATACTTCTTCTGAAAGTCCAACTGTAATGCAGCAGAGTGCGTTTTCTGTCAGAAATAAATGGACAAATAAATGCTTATTCTCAAAACACTTGTTCCAAAGCCAAAAGCAGAGCACTTGATAGACAGGTCTGTCACAAAAACAACCTGACATCAGTTTCCGTTGTCTGTACCATCTGCCATGCGTTTAAATTACCTGTTTCTCTGCCTCAGTGTTCATCTCACGCAACTGCTTGATATGTTCTTTCTTAATTGACAGAATCTTCGATAACCGTGTCTAGAAGGGGAAAAAAAAAAAAAAAAAAAATACAAAACAAAAAAAAAAAACTAACACATTGTTAATTGCAACGTTATTTTAAATACAAAGATGTTCTATATCTTTTTCATATCCTACTAGTAGCACTGACAGGCTAGACAGTGCCTGTATAAACATTTGCAGCACCTGCCTTTCATTATGCATCAAATGACAAAAGGGACCAAACACTAAAGCAAATTATGTGGCCATTCCTTTCTCATTGGTGTTTACTTTAATGGCCAATGAAGTTCCCAGCTCTACACATGCTTCATAAATCATCACATCGAGGCCAGTATGGTCATGTACTGACACAGAATTTGTGCACTTGCCAACGATTTAAGGCAACATGCATGATTTAAAGTTTGTGGGGAGTATGATTCATTTGCCATGTAGTAAGAGACATTCATATGTACAACACAGGTTCCTCAATTACAGACATTATACAGGTGACAGTTAGGCTAATTTAAAAACAATTGTGAAAAAGATTGTGTTGTATGAGTTATTAGAACAATATATTTGCTTACAACTTGGACAAGAAATTTGACAGGAAATCCTCCAAGAGTGCCATCTTCAGTTCCAGATAATTTGCTCCAAGTTGACTGATTCAGCCCAGAATCACAGCCATATGGGGGTGCAGAATGCAAGTGCAGAGTTACTTACTATGAGCTTAAAAAGAATATTCTCACTCAAACACTCTTGTTATAATAATAATAATAATAATAATAATAATAATAAGTATGAATATTTTAGTCTTACCATGACCTCTGCAGACGAAGAATAAGGAACTTGTGTTGATATCTGTGAGACTTTATTCTGAACAGGTCTACGCTTTTCAGCAAAGGCTGAGAGTGGCATTGTTTCAGAATGATCACTGCTCTAATAAGATTTCATCAAAAAATTAAAGCAGTGCAAAATAAAGTAGTAAAAAAAAAAATACAACAGAAATCACACACAGTTTACACACACATCTTAAAGCATGATTACATATAATTAATATGGTATAATTTAGAAGAACAATTAAATAATAAAGTTTCTCAAGCACTTACAAGCACTTCATAATCTGGTACAGTGCGGGTTCCCAGGCCCCTGCGCTCAAATGTTACTCTGTATGTGGCCGTTTTAGAGTCTACTGCATCAATCTGCCCAGTAAACAGACCATCAAGGGATCCTCTCAGTCGAGCTAGGGAAAAAAAAAAGCATTTTTATGCAAATATTTTAATTACTTTTTACACAACTGGTTTTAGCCAGCAGAGGGCAAAATGATTTGAAATCAACTCATTCTGAATACTTGAAAAGCCCAATCCACAATTTTATGCAATTTATAAAAAGAACTATAAAATATGATCGTTTAACTTTAACATATTTATTTAACTGCCTAATGTTAAATGCATTGTGTACAATGAAAAAAAAATCCTGATCAATATCCAACACTGTACACATCTGTAGTGTTTGTTTGTTAGCGTCTCTACAGAGGAAGCCTCCATTACTCATATGACACAAAAACCTACAATAAAACTTTTCAAATGTATTTTTTTCCTTTAACTGTTCTGCTGTTTACTTAATGTAAGTACTCTTATCTAAACCAAAGTCTTACAGCCTCACCTTTTTGACTAAAGTCCACTTCTGGGGAGATTTTTGATTTCCTGTTTGTTAACTCCTACGGTTACTTAAATTCCAAAATTAGTAAGAATCTCCAATCTAAATCAGCGCTACGAAATGAAGAACTAAAAGCATCTGAAACACAAGTAATTATTTGTATTGATAAAAATGGTTTCACTTATATGCTCAAGCTCATTTTCCATTGCTTTGAGAATACATTTAGTCAAGTTCTTTCCTGAATGTATTGAACCATGCTAAGAATAGGTATACAATAACTTTGGAATTAGGGCTACAGATTCAAAACATCCTTAGTCACCAGAATTTCTCATTTTCATGTCACTGGTCAGGGGATGTTGTTAATCTCGCTATTAATGTTGAGAGAAAAAGAGAGCCCATACCAGTGACTTTAGTTCCGATGACAAGGGGTAGAGGAATCTGATCTGGCAGGTCACTGCAGTCAGATATATCTGTAAATGTCCTCCTTTGCTGAAGGAGCCTTATCTTCTGCCGTCTCTCATTCAACGCTCCCCTCTCCTCCTCCAGGAAAGCTGAAGAACACCTGTTCAAAGAAATAAAGCACAAACATTTATTTAGAATTATTAGACAAACCTCAAAAACCACAGCTACCGCAGCTTTTGATGACAGACCTCAAAAGAGCAGTCCATGCAGCCCAGGAAAGTCTCACAGAAAGCTTTTTGCAAGAAAGAATTAGTGAAAAATCTCTTAAACAAGAAATGTAAATTTAGGTTATTTAGAGACTTTAAAACATGGCAGAAACCGTATACCTTTTGGAAAATTATGCCATATTTTTCTCACTTAGCTGTTCACAGGAACAAACATGCCACTGTATTTATTTATACTATTAAGTATTATGAAATCTTTGTGTTACATTTTGTGTGTAATAATAAATCTGCACTTATAACAAACTTTTCAAAACACCCCAGAGTTTCTAAAAAAGGATTAGGTAGTAAAATAGACATACACAAGCAAGAACAAAAGTACATATTTAAGACGAGAGTAAGTCAATGAAAAAAAAAACTACCTTCTAGGCTTCCCCATGAGTCTTCGGATTGTTGACCATTCAACTCTGGTTAGCTTTCTTGTTTTAAGTAGTGGGAAGGAGTCATTTAGACAGAGACAGAAGTCATTGTCACCTTCAAATAAAGCTCTGAATGAAGAAGAAAGGTGAAACTGTGTTAATTGTCTTTCCAGATAACAAGCAAATGAAGATGATAAATATTTGGTGCCACATACCGATCAATGTTCGAATAAAACCATTCATAAATACACCACTTGTGTGCTTTTGGTAGTTTCAGCAGATTACGCAATCTTAAACCAAGCTCCTGTGTAGATTTTTTGTCTAGAAGTGCACTTGAGAATTTCTGAAGATACAAATAACACAAAACATGTTCATCTAACAAATCTAACAAAACAAGCCAGTATAAAATCAAAACAACAAACCTGTCAAACGTAACAGTACCTGTGGTGTAGTTGTCATTCTGTTTTTTTTCTTAGATTTGGAATTAAGGAGTCCCTCATCATCGTCATTATCCAACATAATATTTCTTTTGGAACCAAGTGTCTAAACAATAATCAGACAGAACTTTCAAAACACTGTGGGCATAAAGGAGATCATGGTACTGACTGGATCGTAAGGTAAACATAATATCATTTAAATCTTACTTTCCCTGTTGATAAATCCATATGCAAACTTGGTAAACTCCCGTTGGCTAAACTTGCCCCTGAAAAAATTATTTACAATCACCATAAGTTAATTAAGGGTTGTTTTATAGATAGTCAGATGAAATTCAGTTAAATATCGGAAAATATGAAACTGAGAAACACTAGCTACATTACCTCGGAGAGTTACAAGGGCTGTTGCTGATAATCCTAGTAAACAAACAAACAAAAAAGCAACAGCATTTTTAGCAGTTAATTTTGAATAAACCCAAGAACAAATCCTGGCCTCTTTTCTAATGTAATGCAAATGTAACAATACAACAACTAAAAGACCAAGAGCATTTGCATATTTATTATCAGACATCTGTCACACTATTACTAACAGATGGTTTGCAAGGTTTCATGAGATAACACAGAACTTTCAATTTCAGGAACGACGTTTCTAGTAACTTTTTTATCGTTTTTTTTTTTTATCAAAAACGATATGAAAATAGACTTAGAATAATTTATATTCAAATCCTCGTGTTGAAGCACAGAGTTCAGTAAGAGTGTATTGTGCCGACAAAACGTCACACTTCTATTAGCTAGAGCTAACGATAGCAAAAACAATCATTATCCACAAGAAGCCAAAACTGTGAATGTATAAATGACAAACAATAACTATACCCAATAAATGCAGTAACTAATAACCAGACATCTCGGATGAACACAGGGAATAACGTTACAGAGGAACAGACCATCAGACAGCAAAAGAAACATCTGAATGCGTTAGCTAGCTAGCTACATTGTAATAGCCGGCTACGACAATACTAATGAAAACTGATCAGGCTGTACGGAAATCCTAATCGTACGCTCTGTACGATGACCAGTGCAATGCAGCAATTTATTCTAAACAGGTTTGCCACCAATTGTCACCAAGTGACTAACTACTCACTCTCATCTAGCAAACTCTCCGCCATCTTAAATCAGCCGCGCTGTGTTTTCAGACGCTGAGGTGCATTGTGGGGAAGAGACAGGAAAAGGTGAAAGGGCCTGATCCGGTTAGATCAGATCAGATCAGCCTATTCAAGCAGACGACGCTAAATGCATAAACTGTCTTTATTTTGTGTAACGATGTGTTGTTTTTAATTCGACAAATACAGTGGAAGGCATCAAAAGAGAACTAGCTAAAAAGCATGTAAACAAAAGCTATGATAATAATGATAATGATATAATGATTCAATTCATTAACTCATCTGCTATTCACTAGTGCTACAAATGTCTTTTGGGCGTTCCACGCGGTCTGGTCAGTTACTGTAGCGTAGCAAACGCTACAGTAACTGACCAGACCGCATGGAACGCCCAAAAGACATTTCAAAGAATATATAGCTAAATAATTGATACCAACAGCTAATAATTGTGAACTTCGTCCATAGCATATATGGTTCGTTTAATCATCACTAATAGGTATTTGATGTTTATAGTGAAAACGGAGGGATACATTTTAGGCATAAAAGGACAAAGCAATAATATTGTCAGCGATTCAGTAGTAACGCTTAGATTTATTGGACACATTTTGGTAATGGAAACATTAGCTAGCTACTTTTGTAAGGCAACTTCAGGATAGGTAGCTAGATAAGAACTGGACTGGCAAATAGTAGTATTTATTCATGAAAAGCATTGGACAATTAAGTAGCAATTGCAAATTTACAACAGAACATATATATTTGGCAGGGCCCAGAATTTGTTCCGCTTCATTTCATGCTTCAGGAGGGAAGTGATGAGACGGGAAGTGATATTTAAAAGCACTGAACTAAAGGGTTGATTGTTAGCCTGTTGTCCCTATTCTCCACCACTGTGGGGCACTGTTGAGCCCAGGAGACGTGTGAATCATGTAAATACATTAAGGCAGGTGTACATAGTTCAAAGTTTGAAGTAGTCATAAGGCTGCATAAAGAACTTTGACTATTTGTCCACGAGTAAAGGCCCTTTCACTCAGAGTCATATTTTTATGGACAAAAAAAACGCACATCAAGTTTTGCAAACAAATATATTAATAATGTTAATTCACACTGAGAAATGTACACTAAAACGTACAGATTAATCTTTTTTTCAGTGGTTAAAATTAGTCTGACCAATCAGAGCTTAATTGCCATTGCAGATTATACAAAGGCCATCTTGTTCGTAGCAGAACACAAACACGTGACAAGCAACACACTAACTATAAAAATGTGGAGGTTAAATAAAATATATGGCGGTGCAGAGCTGAAAGGCAGAGGAATCATGAATACTTCACAGCCACTTTATGTAGCTGTTTTTTTTCTATGTTTGCCTAGGTGCATCCTAGTTTGTTCATGTCCACAAAAATGTGAACTATAGTTTCCCTCGCTAATATGGAGGTGAAAGGAAGCACCCATGGGAATTTTGAGGGGAATAGGGTAAGCCAGGGTCTGCCAGTGTTGGAAGCATGTGGCATCTGATTTAATGCTGCTTCTCAATCCACCAGACAGAAAGACATAATAGGGGAGGGAAAAGAAATATACGTACAAGCAGGTGTTCTCATTATGTAGCACAAGCCATGAGGAGTTTTGGGGCTCTGCCTTAGAGCCACACTGTTTTGGTTTGGTAAATTTTATGTGTGCTCCAAAACAAGAAGTAGTCTATAAACACCCCTGGTCTGTGTGAGGGATGGCAATGCTGGTTTTGCAGACGCAGCTTTACAATGAACAGCATTCTGACGTATGAGACTTTATTCTCCAGGTGGGTGAGGGACTGCATTGGGTGTAGTGAGAGGGGCTAGCATTTTTTGATGTGCCTCTTAACAAGCCTCTCGAGGCACTTCATGATGATGGGTGTAAGTGTAGTGGGACGGTAGTCATTGAAATAGGACGCAGGGAACTTCTTTGACACAGTGATAATAATGCTGATTTTGAAGCATGTTGGCACGACTGTGGTAAAAGATGTCAGTGAGAACATCTGGCAGCTGGCCTGTACATTCTCTAAGCCCTCTGCCGTGGCTGATATTTGATCCTGGGGCTCACAATGGGGGACCCATCCCCTTCTGTTCAGAGCTATTTAAGAAATTATTGATAAAAGTCACTGTACCGCCACTTAAGACTGTTCTTTTGTTTAGGTGTGCTGATATAATCATATTATACATGATAAAAATAATGAAAGTAATGATGGTTAAGGGTAGTCATAATGATAGTGGCAGATAGTTGGATAGTAGACATGGGTAGATAGAGTCCATGTCAACCTTAACATAGTTAGGCAGATAGCAGTGGCAGGAGGGTGTGCAGCTGTTCAGACGTGGGTGGCAGGGGAGCCTGGCGGTCACTTTGGTGGGGGGGTGCTAGTCTGTCGCACTGGAACTTTAAACCTGTAAAACCTTATGGAATATGAATTGCCTGTGTGATTTGCCTATGTAAAAACCTGAACGTATATATATGTATGTTTAGTTGTGTGTTCAGTGGAGTGATTTATTATTTTATGTTGAGTAATTTACATGTTAATGCACTATAAGAAAAATGAACAACCTCATGTCTGTGATTAAGAAAGCTTTTTAAATTGTCCAGTAACACTATTAAAAGTCCCTCCTTAGATTTTCAGAACATTGTATTGTTGTTGTGTCACTTGCATTCAATTCAGAACATGAATTGGCCAAAGTTAAATAAACAGAGACCATAAATGCCCTTTAGTGATAACGTGTCATGTCATAGACAAACTGTGTAGTATTTTTATACTTACTGTTTATGTGCAACAGTTATGAACTTTTTTCAGAGGAAGCATTTGCCAGCTCCATCTCCATTTAAATAATAGAATAAATTGTGTGACATAAAATTATGAAAATTAAGGTTTACTCAAACCCTCAGATTCTTAATAACTTCGAATTTGATCAGCGTTGTGAAGTAGGCTCACATTTATTGTAATACTGAAGTCATAAATGGATTGCTAAATATTTTTTAAATTTAAAAAATTAATTTAACAACTCACTGACAGTGTACATTAAGGCAGTTGGTTCATAAAATCTGCTTTAGCTACTAGACTTACTGTGCTATATTATGTTATTCTTACATATGGACATATAAATGTGGTAAATATGGTACATGCACTATTTTTAATGTGCCTATAAAATATTGGAATGGCAAGGCCATTAGGTTAGATATTAAAAAGATATATATATATATCATAGGTTTGCTTGCTTTCTCAGCTCTTGGTTTGCTCCTCTTTTGTCTTTAATTTAGTTTATCCTTTTGACATAAAATGCCAGCCTCGTCTCAAAACAGCACAATCCTAGACAGACATACAGAACTATTAATTGTTTAAACAATTAATCTTAACACAAGAAACTTGGGCAACAAGAAACATCTGTCAGTCAGTGTCTTTGCACCCTTGGGCCAAAACGTTTAATACATCTAAATGTTGAAAAAAAATAAAATAACCGTTGAATAAAAGCCACTCCAATACTTTCATAGGAGAGTACGATTTATGAAAAAGATGTTATACATGCTGTATTGAAGACCTGCGGGAAATACAATATTACCAAGCCATGGCACAGTATGGAAAATACATTCAGCAATGATCATAATCTGTATATTTATACTAAATTGAGATCATTTATAAGCACAGTATGTGCTGGATTTCAATTTGCCTGAATTTGTTTTATAAGATATTTATAGCATTATCTTGTACTTCTTTACTTTCAATCAAAGCCTGTATTTGAAAGATTCACACTACACTACACTACACTACACTTGTTGAAATAAAAGCATTTAATGAGCACAATGGACAATGGTCTTTATTTTGTCCCAATATTTGTATACAATAGAGAAAATATTGAGACTTGGAAGAACATGAAGGCACTAGATACTAAATAAACAAACAATACAATTGACAGTTTTGTCAGTTAAATACATATAAAAAATAATAAGATCTTATCAATGCAGACACTTATCAATGCCTGTCATTCTGCCTGCAACCAATAAGTTACATAAGCTTAATGTCTCATGTTTATATCTAAAACAGCACATGTGCTGAGGTGCACTGAATTAGTCCAATGGACTAACACAGTGTTCTTCCCATTTTCACTGCAACCTAGGGTAATGTTTTATGTTTGTCCCTTACATCATCATAATTTAAAGAAAAATAATCTGACCTGTTCTTTTTCATTCCAGTGATTTATACTAATTACCCAGCACTGGACCTCAAGTCAGGATGAAGATAACCATTAACACCACCTTGGTGATTTATCAGAATTTCTCAACTCAATCCGTCATCCAGCCCTCTTCTAACTTCTTAATGGAATCAAGGAATGCTAGAGTAGTCATACTGATAATCTGGGTTCTATCTTTCTTGCTGGGTACAGTACCACTGATGGACTGGCATGACATATTTAATCAGATAAACTACTGTTTCTTTTCCTGTGTGGTAGACATGACCTACATTGTGTACTTCAACTTCTTTGGCTGTGTTCTGGTTCCACTGGTGGCCATGTTGGTCATGTATGCTCACACCTTCATGACCATAAGGTGACATGTGAGGCACGTTGCAGCTATGCAGACTGCATTCGGGTTTGAGGCCAGACAGGCATGCAAGGAAGGCAACCTCAATTTATTCCGCTTGTCTTCTTCTTTGTGGTGTGTTGGATACCCTTATACATAGTGCACTGTCTGCACTTGTTCTGTCCACACTGCTATTGTCTTTGACCACAATCATCATTTCACATGCCACCTCAGCCACTAACCCTCTTTTGTATGCTTACAGAATGCAATCCTTTTACCTATCTTTCAGAGCCATCTGCTGTTGAGTGAGCAGGTAAACAGATAGCCCATGTAATGGTAAATGGCCAGCTTTATTGTTGTTTCTGCTGGGCCCCTGAGTAAGATTTGCTTTCAAGATTAGTGTTCTATGTGAATAGTTAACAGTGAAATAACAAATAATAAATATTGATATCAATATCAGAATAACAAACAAATAAACAAATAACAAACATTTTGCATCAAATAATATATATATTTGTTTCAAGCTAATTTAGTGTAATTTACAATCTTTACAACACATTTTATAATTGATCACATCAACATAGACATTCACCGAAACAAAATCAGTATTCACCCAGATCTTTGAAAGATTTATTTTAAACATTGTAATATTTAAACATTATATTAAACATTTAGCATTGGCACTGACTGTGTTTTGATCTTTGCTCTTTACCACTAAGCTGTATCTTTAGTGGCTAAGGACAAACTGTAAAGCATCTACATACTCTCGCTGTTTCGCAAAAACCTTGTTTTCTTCATTATTATCTTTGTTTTTACTTTTTCACATAATTTGAGTAACATAATTTGTTCTTTACATTGTGCCAAAATAACATGATAAACTGACCAATAGAAACAATCCAAAATTGCTTGGGATCTTTTTAATTTGGTTTCCACTGACAGTTAAGAAGGTTAAAGGCTTAGTAATGTTATCAAGTCATTGTTTTGTGGATGGAGAATTTGGTTAACTAATTATGTGTTTAGGACTGTCACTAGCATGTTAACCAACGTATGTTCTAAGCTATAACATACAACCATGCATATTAAAAATGACTTAAATGTATTTTTGAGAGCAAGTAACATCATATTATTAGTACAGTGATTAAAACCATCAAACAGCACAGTGTCTTACTACAAGCCCACATATTGAATATTCTACGATGGCATTCATTGTACACAAATGAAAGAGTTGACAAGATTTCAACAAGCAGTATAGGACAGTATTAAGGGTTTTAGCCATCCATGTTTTATACCTGCACGTCCCATGGTGTATAAGTCCCTGGTTCTGGAGGAGGACACTGAAACAAAACACAAACATCCAAAGGTCAATTATTGCTGTGGGGTCATTGAACAACCAGAAGTTAACTTTGATATGAATCTTATGATTGTAAAATTACTTTTTGAAGGAAATCTAGCAATAATATTTAAGACATAAGACATAAACACAGCATTAACACATTGAGCACTTGCCTTCAAAATGCAGTCAGGCTGAAACTGAAAAGGTGGACATATAAAAATGCACTCAATTTCCCACAAATCTGAATTTAAAACATGCTTTTTTTTTTTTACAGATTTACAGAATTTATTTATATTCACTGTAAGGGTGACACTGTGATTTTGTTTTGTTTTATGTTAGATTAGAACTGATAAATACAGCTTAATCTGTTTATGGTTTATAATCTATAGATTGTGTTTTATTTAACCTTTTCTTGTACCTTCTTTGTTTTATTTATGAAAATACTGTAATTACGTGGTATAAAAAACTGCAATAATACTGGTCCACAAATAAACAATACATATGCTTCATGTGTAACTACAGTATGGTACAGCCCAGTAACCACAGTTTCTAAGGACAGTAAAGCAGAAGTTGTAAAGCTGTGAAATAAGAAAGTAAAGCTGTTTTTCTTAAAACAGCAACATACTAGCTTGGTGAATCTGTCCTCACAAGCATTGCGTATTCTCTCAGGCGTAGCAGGGCTATCTAGTCTGAAAGGTCCGGTGAGGCCAGACTCAGTCCTGGCAGCAAAAATGGCGTCTTTAATGGCATAGAAGACTGAAGCTGCTAGGAAGAGAGGAGGCTCTCCAACAGCCTGAAAAACAGCAATGTGAGTAACAAATATAGATATACTTAATTTCTTTGAGTACATGACCTAATACTGATCGACAGTATACTGTAAAAAGACACTGCATGAAGTGGTCAAATATAATCTTTAGAAGCATGCAGGAAATCATGAGAGCCCTTTACTTTGGAGGAGAAGATGGCCCTCTCATTGGGGGCATCTCTAAGGAGCGAGACCTTCAGCTCAGTTGGAATGTCTCCAAAAGCAGGAATCTTGTACATCCCAGGTCCACGAGTATACAGATAACCCTGGGGTGAGTAGTGCAGCTCCTCCAGTGTGAACAGACCCACACCCTGCATGAATGCACCCTCCACCTGCACACAGATGGCAAGTAAAATAACTCCTATAAAGCAAATACAGTAAAGAAGGTTGTTATAACTGTTGGACAGTATACCTGACCAATGTCCAATGCTGGGTTCAAACTTTTGCCCACGTCCATGACAATAGAGGTATGAAGATTCTAAGGAGAATATAATTGATATTAACAATCATTGTGTAAATCAAAATATACTAATAGTAAGATCTTTCATTGTTTGGCCATCATATAAATGGAAGGACACATTCCTTTAAAATCAGTAACCATCATTGGTCATGGTTGTTATTACCTTGTGACTACCAGTCAGACAGTCTATCTCCACCTCTGAGACAGCAACCCCATAACTAAAGTAGTTAAATGGACGCCCGGAATTAGTTTCAAAATCATAGCCAAGATCTGGAGTTCTACAAAAGAAAATCAAGATTAACATCATCAAGATTCTGAAGTCAGAAGTAAAGTCGAGTTATGCAACTTTTCATATACCTATAAAACCCATTGGCGGATAAGTTCACCCTGTCAAAGTAAGCTGCTTTGACCTGCAAAAAAAGAGACCAAAATATGCAAAACATGACAAAACTTTAATTCAATTGTCAGAAAGTTAATTTGCCTTATAGGAAAGCAAATTTTCTACTGTACTGCAGATTACTGTAGAGTAGGATTACTGTATTGCAGATGTTTTATTTGGAATCAATAGTCCAATTCTGAAGAAAGGAAATTGTATGTTTAAAAGAAATATGGCAATAAGTGTAGTAATGTAGTAATATAAATCTACAAACCCATTCTTCCCAGCTGCCCTTTGGGTTGCTGGCTTTGTATGTCTCTAGTCTCTGCAGCAACGTCTGACATGCATTCTGGAAGATTTTGGAACATGATTTTATGCATTCAAATTACTTGATTTTATGCATTCAAATGACTTGTGAATGCAAACATTCACATTCACATAGCACATTTCACATGTGATCTATTATATCTATTTTTTCACAAATGTTTTTTTAACTAATTAAAGTGAACACTACCAATTCTAACAAAAAGATATCAAAGAAATCAAATAATATAACAAATATCGAACCAGAATTCTGCAAGAAGCTTATTGTGTTGTGTGATTTTTATTTCTATTAAAGATGCATGTTGTACACTCATTCTGTCCCCCAAAATCAACAGTTTAAACATACAGTTTAAGGGAATCACTTAAAACTCAATATTGCAGTGACATTCATGTTCATGATGAGTGTATGTATACTTCAGGCCACAACTGTAGATATCAGATTTTGTGGCTAATACAACAGAAAAGACTAGAATGTCTGAGTGAAAATAGCATTGTATATTAAATGCCAGAAGGAATTAATCTTACATAGACGGCCATGCCATTAAGATCTGACGAAGCAGATGCAGCAGTGGGGCTTGTGTTTGGAACTGTGTTAGTGCTGGTCTCACTGATGTGGATCTTTGAGATGGGGATTTCCAAAGTTCTGCTTGCAATCTAGGCAACAGAACAACACATATTAATATACAACGGATGTGTAATATACAAAATACAGTGCAATTAAAATTATTCAACCCCCATTGTGAATTAGGTTTGTTAGCAAATATTACAAATGTTCAGCACTTTGCAATAAACCAATCAAACAATTTAAATAGCTCAACACAACTAATATAACACATGCTTTGTTCAAATGACACTTTTTTTTCACTATTTTGATGCTTATTACCTGTATCATTTTAGTGTGCAGTCCTTGTCCCATCTCTGTCCCACCATGAGTGATAAGAACTGAACCATCTGTGTAGATATGCACCAGTGCTCCTGCCTGTAACACAAACATGATGTTTGCATATATACATATTCATATATGTGTACATATGCATATTACAAATACTTATATATACATATAAGTATTTGTAAAAAAAAAACAAAAACAAACAACAAAAAGACTTGACCTGGTTGAGGAAGACTGCAGTGAAGCTGATGCCAAATTTGGTGGGAATAATAGACAGGCCTCTTTTGGTCCAGCGATGCTGTCTGCAATAACCATATGACACTAACTGTTAAGGTGTTTCAAAATATAAAGCATACGTGTGAAATGTAGTCTTTTGTTTGACAAACACATTATTTCTCTTACTTGTTGTAAAGCTCCACTCTGGCCTTGCGCTGGTAGAAGTCTGAGATGTTCACGCACTCCTCCCAGCAGCGCTCTATGGTGAACTGCTCCAGACACTGATTAAAGGGGGTGATTTCTCCCTGCTTGTACAGATTCATCTTCCTTACCTGAAAGTCCATGAAGAGACTATAATTAGTATCATTTTTGTTAAACAAACAGCAAAAGGGAAAGATTTATGAAGGACATGCTAACACACACAAACACAGTGCCAACACTTATGACTTCACTAGCACTTGAAACTTGAGTGCCCCAGCTTAAGATCCTTTCTAGGCAGTGTGACCAGATACAAAAAAAAAACTACCCTGTGGTCTCTGAGGGAAAATGGAAAATATGTTCAGTTACAGCAAGATATCATTATGAAATGAATAGGTTATAGATATATTTATTACTATCATATATTTGCCAGGTTCTGTATATTGTCACAGAGTCTGGAGCTTTTAATTGTCAGAAAAGAGAGAGAAAGCTGAAAAAAAAAACATACTCATGGTATAAAGAGCATGTACTGATAATGTACTGTATTATTCTATACCTATTCTATTCTATGTCTTTTCTATTGTTGTTGATAAAAAGTATGTAATACTTTTTGGTAAGGAAGGCAGTATTATATACACAGCACAGATAAAAAACTTCTACTCATACTCACTGATGCCAAATAAACAAAAAATAATAATAAATAAAACAATTGAATTGTTTAAATGTCCATGCCTTTTTACTTTCTGATACCTATTATCTTAGTCCTTCTTACACTGGAGAAAAGGCTGCTTGGACAAGCTGTACTTTCTCGTATTGACTTGTAATGATAAATACATTCTCAAATAACTGTGTTAAGCCCATCTTTTCCTTTTTAGCTTTATATTAGAAACATTTGTAAATATTACCTACTTACAGTGCCTTTAAAAAGTATTTACTTCCTTGGATGATTTCCCTTTTTTATGCCTTTATAAATGGAATTATGGTAAATAAATTATTTGGCTTTGGAGTGAAGTGCTCCTTTTCCCTAATGGATGATTTGTCATCATATTTGGCCAGAAATACTGATTGACCAGTGATAGGACCTTTCAGACAGGTGCCTTTATACTACAATCACTTCAGACACATTCACTGCACTTAGGTGATCTACATGTTACTAACTGGGAGACAACTGCCTTAATACTGTCAATCAGTATTTCTGGCTAAATATGATGACAAATAATCTATTATTGAATATTTATGCAATCAATTGTTATATTATATAATTTTATTTCATTGACCTTACTTTGTAGGGGGTGAATACTTTTTTGTAGGCATGGTAAGTATGTAATGTGGACAAATGTTTCTAATATGCAGCTAAAAAAAGTAAAAGAGAGTGGGCTCAACACAGTTTTTTCTATGTATGCAGTGAAATAAGTCAATACAGTGAACAAAAATCTTAATCACAGCTTGTCCAAACAGCATTTTCTCTAGTGCAAGAAGGCCTAAAATGAAAGCTGTCTATAAGGACAAGCTGCAATTAAAAGTGTTGTTTATTAGGTATCAGTGCATAGGGGGTTTTCTATAGGTCATATTAAGCTTTCAGGACTGAAAAAAGCAGTTCTTGTCCTAAGGGACCTTCAGCATTATTTGGTAACTGGCTAGATACTCACCTTCCCAATCACAAGTCTGGTAACATAAATGCAAAATTACAAAAAAAGACAGAATCTTGAAATCCACACTAAACCTGATCAGCAGGGAGACCACAGCACACAGCCACATCGCTTATCCAGCTTTCTGCTACCATCATTCCTTGTGGCCCACCAAAGCCCCTAAATGCAGTGTTGGAGGGCAGATTGGTTTTACACATATAACCAATCCCACGTATATGAGGGATGTTGTAGCAGTTGTCCATATGAAAGAGTGCCCGTTCCAAGATCTAAAAGCAAAAAATACATTGTTACACACAGGTTTAAACTTCGGACCAAATTACTTGAGGCAATTTCACACCAAAGTAAAGTGTAGAGTGTGTGATGATATTGTCATTTCCCTGTCAAGTCAGTAAGTGGCACTACTGAGTGCATTCTATGAAACAGCAAAGGTTCTGTTACTCACTGATAGAGAAAGGTCCATTGAATTTCCTGCGTTGCTGTAGTAAGTAACATCAAGAGCTACAACTTTTCCATTTTTCTTGAATCCAACCTGAATGAAATAAGGGGAAATATACAGTGAGCAATATACACATGTGGACAAAATTGTTGGTACCCCTTGGTTAATGAAAGAAAAACCTACAATGGCCACAGAAATAATTTGAATTTCAGTCTAGCTTTTTTATGATTTGTTTTCAACAGTGGTGTCCTCCTTGGTCGTCTCCCATGAAGTCCACTTTGGCTCAAACAATGATGGATGGTGCGATCTGACACTGATGTTCCCTGAGTTTGAAGTTCAGTTTTTTTAGGCTCTTTTGTTACCATTTGTATTATGCATCTCTTTGATTTGTCATCGATTTTCCTCCTGTGGCCACGTCCAGGGAGGTTGGCTACAGTCCCATGGATCTTAAATTTCTGAATAATATGTACAACTATAGTCACAGGAACATCAAGCTGCTTGGAGCTGGTCTTATAACCTTTACCTTTAACAATCTTGTCTATAATTTTCTTTCTAATCTCCTGAGACAACTTTTTCCTTCGCTTCCTCTGGTCTATGTTGAGTGTGGTACACATTATGTCACCAAACAGCACAGTGGCTACCTGTAGCCCTATATACAGGCCCACTGACTGATGACCCCTATGTCTCCATAAATATCTCCAAATCAGTCTGTTAATAACTGTGTTGCTTTAGGTATTTTAGGAAATCCGTCTTGAGTACATTTCATATGGCTGAAATTTTTACCTTATAGCGTCCAAAGAATGGATGTCGGCCACCTGAGACTAGCATGTCCTCATCACGGTCCAACATACAGCGAACTGGTCTCCTGACTCTATATAAAGAACATAAATATCAGTAAGGAGTGAGATACTTTTGAATACTACCCCCCTAAAACATAGGTTAAATATTCAGTTGTTAATATTTAGGTATACAAAAATGACAATCAGCTTACCAAAATAATTCTATCATGAAAAATTATGGAAATTTTGAGATTTCACAATACATGGAATAATTTCTTACAAAACTGCAATCAAATTGAGCCAAAGTCAGAGATCTACAATGCTAGTAATTACTATTAAACTAAACTGAGCATCATTTAGTTATGAGAGTAAAGTAATTAATAGATCCACAAGCTTAAAAGGTTAAGGAACAAACATCAGCTTTCTTACTTATGAGCCGCAACAGCCACAACAGTGGACAGAATGGTGCTCCGGCTCTCTTTCCCACCAAATCCTCCTCCCATTCTTTTCACTCGACACACCACATGACTGGCTGGCACTCCTAGTGCTTTAGCTACAACAGCCTAAACCAAGCAATTCAGACTGTGATGTCAGGCATACTATAAACATTCTCTTACACTTCCAAATCATATTTTTTCTCTTTGGAGAGGGTGAAAAAAAATCTTTTTGCCATTATGCATATATGCATGCCTTATTTTGTCTTTGCATGATTATTTTTATTTCAACCAACTGTTATTAATATGATAAGTGAGAATAAAAAACTGTTAGATTTTAACTCTAGGTCCCACAGTACTTTGCCTAAGAGTTGATTACTTGTGTCTTTGAGGCTGCCTGAGTAGACACAAACAACTCCATCTCCCCATCTTCCCCTCGGGGGACAGCCAGTGTGCAGTTTGTTTCCAGATAAAAGTGTTCTTGTCCTCCTATGTGTATCTCACCTAGGAACCAATCCAGAACATCACACAAACTAACTGCTAATGCAATCACAGAGTTAATCATTTGCAGAACTTTCTCTTTCCATGTCACTTTAAGTAAAAAGAATGCAATCAAATGAAAATAGAATGGAAAAAAATAATTATATTATTATACAACAGAATTTGAATAGTGCACAATACCTTCCATGATGTTATCAGACTCTTGAAACCCTTCGGTGAGATTTCCGTTCTCTATCATTCTCACTGGCTTGTAAAATGACTGATTGATAATGGCATCCTGTACAAACAAAGAAAGTTTGAAGCTAATGACCCAGGCATGTATGGTAGGTACACAAGCTGATAACAGGTAGATGATGTCGTCAAGCTTATCTTTCTTCAGTTGAGTATTTTTTTTTACTTGCTGTGGTAAATTCTGTGAAACCTTCAGACAATTTTATCATTGACAGTATAACAGTGAAAACACTGACAGTGTAAAAGTTCATCAACACAATTTAAGAACAATCCAGTGCTGATTTGGTTACATTTAAATGTAAAAAAAAATGGGAAGATATCTTGTTGCAAGGGGGAAGTAAAAAGAAATCCTTTACAAAATTATTTTTGTTTTTCACTCCATTTAGTTAAGATAGTAACACAAGTGTTTGTAACACGTGTGTGGAGTTAAAATAGAATGTAAAATACTGACCCACCTCAATGGTAACAATCACAGGCTGAAGTTCCTCATAAGTAATCTTAATGGCTTTGGCTGCTCTTTGTGCATGGACTTGTGTGTCAGCTACAATGGCTCCCACTATGTGACCCACACATGTGACCTGGGAGTTAGAAAAGAGATTGTCCTGATGTAATGATAAATTTGTCCTGTCCTGTGAACTTAAGAGGCGATAAATACCACTTGAGAACATTTTCCGGGTTTGTCAGACACAAGAGAGCACTCCCGCACAAGTAAAAAAAAAAAAAGAGTTAATGTGGAGCATTTGAGCAAAACAAAATGTAATCATTTGCATACTGAAAAAAATGCATTAATTTCCCCAACACAGAACAGCATCAAATGTTTCAGCACCACAGACATATTTTTTAAAGCAGTACAAGCTTAAGTTATATGTCAACTCCAGCATCAGCATCATATATATACAGTGGATATAAAAAGTCTACACATCCCTGTTCAAATGCCAGGTTTTTGTGATGTACAAAAATGACAGCAAGACAAATAATTCCACAACTTTTTCAACCTTTAATGTGACCTATAACCTGTACAATGCAATTGAAAAACAAACAGAAATCTTTCAGGGAGGTGAAGTAAAAATAAACAACTGAGATAATGTGGTTGCATAAGTGTGCACACCCTTATATAACTGGGGGTGTGGCTGTGTTCAGATTTAACCAATTACATTCAAACTTATGTTCAGTTGGAGTCAGCACATACCTTTCACCAATTAAAGTGCCTCTGATCAACCCAAATAAGGTTCAGCTGTTCTAGTAGGCTTGTCCTGACATTTTTGTAGCCACATTTTCCAGCACAAGCCATGGTCCGCAAAGAGCTGCCAGTGCATCAGAGGGATCCCATTATTCAAAGATATCAGTCAGGTGCAGGCTACAAAAGAATTTCCAAGTCATTAAATATACCATGGAACACAGTGAAGACTGTCATCATCAAGTGGAGAACACATGGCACAACAGTGACATTACCAAGAACAGGACATCCGTCCAAATTTGATAATAAGACAAGAAGAACACTGGTCAGGGAGGCTTACAAGAGGCCAAAAACAACACTGAAGGAGCTGCAAGAATTTCTGGTAAGTACTGGCTGTGCAGTACATGTGACAACAATCTCCTGTCTTCTTTATATGTCTGGGCTATGGGGTCGGGTGGCAAGATGGAAGCTTTATCTTTCAAAGAAAAACATCCAAGCCCGGCTTAATTTTGCAAAAAGACATCTGAAATCTCCCAAATGCACATGGAAAATGTTATGGTCTGATGAAACCAAGGTTGAACTTTTTGGACATAATTCCAAAAGGTATATTTGGTGCAAAAACAACACTGCTCATCACCAAAAGAACACCATACCTACAGTGAAGCATGGTGGTGACAGCATCATTCTTTGGGGCTGTTTTTTTTAGCTGGAACTGGGGCCTTAGTCAGGGTGGACAGAATTATGAACAGTTCCAAATACCAGTCAGTGTTGGCACAAAACCTCCGGCCTTCTGTTAGAAAGCTGAAGATGAAGAGGAACTTCATCTTTCAGCACAACAATGACCCAAAGCACATATCTAAATCAACAAAAGAATGGCTTCACCGGAATAAGATTAAGACTTTGGAATGGCCCAGCCAGAGTCCAGACCTGAATCCCATCGAACATCTGTGGAGGAGATGTGCACAGGAGATGCCCTCACAATCTGTCAGATTTGGAGCGGTTTTGCAAAGAAGAGTGGGCAAGTATTGCCACATCAAGATGTGCCACCCTGATGTTTCCCTGATGTGCTTCTACCCAAAAAGACTGAGTGCTGTAATAAAAGCCAAAGGTGCTGCAACAAAGTATTAGTTTAAGGGTGTGCATATTTATGCAACCAAGTTATTTTAAGTTTTTATTTTATATTTTTCCGCTGTAAAGGTTTCTATTTGTTTTTCAATTGCATTGTACAGGTTATAAGTCACATTAAAGGTGGACAAAGTTGTTTTACATCACAAAAACCTGACATTTGAACAGGGGTGTGTAGACCTTTTATATCCTTTGTATCCACTATATATATATATATATATATATATATATATATATATATATATATATATACATGTAATAAGAGCTGTATTAAACGATTACTTATAAAATAAATAATGTTTTTGATATAAATTCAGTGCAACAGATCAAAGAAATAATGGCAATAGATTAGGACTCTCTAATAATAAACATGACACCATGCATAATACCACCATGGGCTAGAGTGCCCTATGTGACCGACCATGGAAGTATCTCATATATCACATTTGCAGCTAGCTGACAGACCAACCACATCAGTGACAAGAGAGTACCCGCCCCCTATACAAACAGATGCAGCTTCCAAATTTGCAATTCTATCCATGTGAAGTGCAACAAGTGCGGTGAGATATGTGGTGAAATATAAGGAAAAGTAAAATGACATCTTTTTAACTTGAACTGAGCTATGTACTTTAGACAATATAATGTCCATATCATGTAATTAACCTGATCATCAGCGAGAACAGTCTCATCGTAGACAACAGGTCCGGTCATATTGCTACCAGGGATGTCCTTTGCAGAAACAAATGTAACTACACCTGGGACAGCCATAGCATCAGCAGTTTCAATAGATCTGTCAAAACATGGCATACACATGACAACTTTTAAGCAGCAATGCTTACTGTCACATCATAAAAAGGAAAAAAAAAATGTAACAATAATATTTAATAGTTAGTTTCTACTCACTTAATATAGGCATGGGCTTTACTGCTGGTGACCAGCGCCAAATAGAGCTCATTTTCGTAGTGAGGGATATCATCACAGTACACTGCCTCACCTGTGGCCTGCTTCAAGGCTGACAGATGCATCATAGGACGACCTACCACATCATCTGTGCACTGACCAGGAGGGACTGCCTACAAAAAAGTGAATGTTAAATTAGTCTCCTAGCATGCAAAATGGTTTTGCATAAAATAAAGCTTGCAATAGGCTGTGTACCTGGTAAATTTGAACACTGGTTGGAGAGTCCAGGTGAAAGAGCTCAATAGCACTTGCATAATCAGATCTGACATCTTCATCAGATAGATGCTGTAGAGACACAGATAACAATCAGCTGTACAAGGGCAATGTGTATAATAATTTGTAGTTGATAAATTCTATGCTACCCAAGCACTTTATTAGGAATACTATACTATTGCTTGTATAGGGCATCCTTTTTTCTCAAAACAGCTTCAGTTCTTTGTAGCATGAACTCCACAAGATGTTCATGAAACCAGTTTGAGACAACTTTTGCTTTGTGACATGGTGTATTATAGTAGCAATTAGAAAATGGGTTGAACCATGGCCATGAAGGGACGCACATGGTCAGCAACAATGCTCAAATAGGCTGAAAAAAAATTCCCACACCATTTCAGCACTTCCGTGAGCCTGGACTCTTGACACAAGGCAGGTTGAGTCCATGGATTCATACTGACCCTATCATCTGTGTGCCTTAGCAGAAGAGATTCACCTAAGCACTAAGCACTAGTTTTCAACTGTCCAATTTTGGTGTGCAGTGGCCACTGCAGCCTAAGGTTTCAGCTCTTGGCTAAGATAAGTGGAACCTGATATGGTTTTCCTCAATATATTGTGCATTATGAGATGCTTTTCTACTCACCACAGAGTAATTGTACAGAGTGGTTATCTGAGATACTGAGACCTTTCTGATCTCCATTGAACACCCTCATCAATAAGATGTTTTTAACTGCCACTTATTTGATGTATTTTTTTTTTTTGCACCATTCTAAGTAAACTCTATAGATGCTGTGCATTAAAAAGTTCCACAAGATCAGCAATTCTAGCCATAAACTGTTCGTCTGGCAGAGTTATGCCATGTTCAGAATCATTGAGGTCCCATTTTCCCCCATTCTGATGTGTACATTACATTTTAAACAGTGCAATATATTAGTGTTTTTACTACAGTGGGGGACTATGCGCCAAAGCCTTTCACTCACCTTTACACTTGTGTTAATGTGATGTGACAATATTCTTCATTTTATTTGAGTTGAAATTATCTGAAGCTGCCTGTATATGCCCGTATATGCCAATTTCAAAGCTCTCAAACCCTGTCCCAGCAATCAGTAGTCATGCACTCCTCTAAGCTGCTGCCCACAGAGAACAATAGGCTACACAGATCATGCGATCATGCTTTTAGATCATGTTTATGGTTAAATTTTACTTAATAATGGATTAATAATGGAAAAGGTAATAATGGATTCAATTAAATTCTAGCTAATTTTGAAAGGAAACATCACATCTTCATAAAAAAGTTGACAATGGCTTCTACAGCAGAAAAATGATAAACACACCTCAAGTCTACAATGGACTCAAGAGATGCAAACTGAAGGTTTTAAGGGCTTAAACATCATAGACAATCTTTGGCTAGAACAGTACATGCAGTAAGTGCAGTACATATAAGATAGTCCAAGAATTGCACAAAACTAGAAGCCTTTCGCAAGCAAGAATGTGTGAGAATCAGAACCGAAAGACATGCTTAAAATATTAAAGAAAAGTGCCAACATTAGGTTAATGCCGTTGGAATTCAGTTCACCTTTCACCCATCATTTACTGAAACAAATACTGTATCTTGATCGGGGTGCCCAAACATTTTTAACTTTGACAGATGAAGCCATGTATGCTAAAATGCAATGAAACGTTTTATTATATTAAGTCAATAAAGATTTTTTAAGTAGTGGGAGTTGTGCCTTATTGCTACTTTCTAATGTTCTTTGTGATGCTGGCAGTATCCCAACTTGAGCTATTTGAGGCCAATTTGTGCTATTTTCAATTCAAACCTCCTGAGCCAGTTTGTGCAGGACGGTGAGGTAGAATTTGAAGAACAGGCTGATGGTCAGTGTGCGTCTGTATGCGACCATCCCACCCGGTGCAGAGGGAGACAGCATCATCTCCTCAGCTAAGAAAGAGCAGGCATCTTCCATCAGCTTCTTACCCCACGGCCTATAGTCATGTGAACAAGGCAGTAGTAATTAAACAGTTTCTTGTATCTATTGTGGCTGTATGTATCTCTAAAATGTCAGCTTTACATGAAACAAAACAAACTTTAAATTTTCATGGAAGTCATTGTAAAAAATGATAGTAATTTTGGGGCATTTCTATTGGTCCATTCATCATGACATGTAATGTCATGTAATAGATGGCTGTCATGTCCAAATTATTATTTTTAAAAAAATTGAGATAATGTTTTGGGGTTTATAACATTACTTGATTTATCTTTAGAACATCTATGTTAATCTGTAGTTTAGTAATTTAGTACAGAAATGCTTAACATAATGTAAAAATCAGTTAAAAATTAGTTAGGCCCTCCATGCCTCAGACTAGGGTTTGATACCCTGCATGGGCAAAAACATCACTATACACATTACATTATGCTATACATTAAATAATACTTCTAAGGCTCCTGGCATTTACCTATGAATTCCACAGAAAAGTAGTCAGTTACCTGCCAATGAGTCTATTGCATGTAGCTGTGGTGAGAACAGTGGTGGGGGCCATCCCTCCATAACTGAGCTGGATATCCTGCACAACGTTGGAGCTGTCTTGAAAGACCACATTCATTCCACAGGTAACAGTAGCAATGTCATCCTCTTTGCGAGGTGACTGCTTGAACGCTGAGAAATACTGTCCCTACAAAACCCAGAAGAATCTCCATTTTAGACTGACACAAGTAAATTATTAATTTTACTGTTTATTAATGGATATTAAGATTTTGACAAACAGCTTAAGTAATTGTTTCACATTACAAAGCTAATGTATCTAGTTCATCTCATTTGATTTATCTAGCTGTGCTAAATCTGACCTTTTTTGTGTATGGTATCTCAATTGACAGCAGAATTTCATCAGGTTTCACAGCGGTTTTCCGGTAGCCAGTGAAGAACTTTTCATCCATCTTAATGATACGTTTCCCCTCTTTAAACAAAATATGTTGGTCAAAAGAAACAACACATTAAATAATAATCATTACTTTCCTGGTCAAAAAAACAGCATTAAAATTACATTGCCATATAAATTGGCTACATAATTATTTTACACAAGAACACAATATCAAATTCTCACTTTTCTTTGACTCTCTCTCTCTCTGTTGTCTGTATATTCTCTGTATATTATCTTCCTTTATCAGAGCATGTAAAAATCCAAGCAACCTTTGATCCTTGACTAGGAAACGACTCTGGAAAAATCTTTATTTTACCTTTGGACATCAGAGTTAGCTTACAGCCCGCCGCCATAAACACAGGGTTAAGGTCTGAGATAGGACTGGCTGTCATAATATTTCCACCAATAGCCTGGTGAAGGGAGAAAAACTTTTGTGAACTTGGCATCAGTCGGTGTTGGAGATGTATAATATACAATATAATTCAAACTAAACTTAATTTAGTGTAACAGGAATAATAATAATAATAATAATAATAATAATAATAATAAAAATTTTTATTTTTTATGCTGGTAAGGCACAAAGGTAAGGTCCAAAAGATTAAGTGATGTAACTTATTGTTAACTATTTACTGTGCCAATTAAACTTAAAATGTATACATACATTTCTGGCTCTTCAATCTTATTTGATGAGCCACTTTGCTATTCAATTCTTAATGTACATATCGTCACGGGCTCTATTTTTTTTGTAACTCTTAACACAATGGCAAAATTAAGTGACATACTGCAACATTTCGGATTTGTTGTCCTGCAAACCAGCGCAGCTGCTCAAGAATGGCCTGGAAGAGTTCAGTTTTGTAGCTGGGGAGCTTGTCTATTGCCCCACGCAATACTTTCCCCAGCACAGTCAGTGTGACAGATGTTCCAAATTCAATCCCTAAGCATGCCCACACACAGACACATGCAATGCCATTCAATAGAATTGTAAAAGCAGTATTGCATTAGTCTCTGTTTCACGTAATATAAAATGTAGTAACCGAGCCGTAGCTTTAGTTATATGTTATACACCTGTATATTGAGTAAAAGTTACTGAATTACTCCTAAATGAAAACACCCAGACACAATAGTGTACTGACCATTTTCCGTGTACTGGATGTTGCTGAGTTCCTGGATGTAGGCTGGTGACAGGATCACAGGGTACAGGAGGTTCTTGAATTTCATCTCAACACCTTAAAAAAAGGTAAAAATAACATAAATACAAAACGTACACATGATATACATCATATACATGAGCATATTAACTATACATGAGCTCTATTTCACTACAAAATTACTAAAATTACAATCACTTTTAGGTGACCAAAATGCAACACATTTTAAAACCTTTTTTGATTGGTTTGGAAGTACAGTAATAACATCTTTATTTGGCACTGAACATTAGGTGGAAGTTATGTTAACTTTGAAAAGGTTCTCATTTACAAACAGTTTTGATAAAATGATGTTTAGGATATTGAGATTTAGATTTGGTTTTTGACATTATCCCAAATAACCAATTTGGCATGTCTATGTTTAAAAGTGTTTTCTTCATTGCATGATTTTATTGTCAGCTGAAGGCCTTACCTACTTCAGTGTTCCCAACAACCAGCTTGGCTGCTGGATACATTGCCTTCAGCTCCAGGAGCTCTTTTAGTGAGTTGGGCTGAATCCATTGTACTCTCTCCCCTATGAATCTCAATGACCTTGGTGTTTTTTTACCAAGACTCTGTAGATTATGATCAAAATTAGTACAGACAGCACTCATGAAAATAAAATAAAAAAAAATAAAACTATACACAAAAATCTAACTTTCATGTTTTGAAACAAATGGATAGAAATGTGTTGACTATATACTATAATATGTTTATGTTTCTATTTTATGTATAATAGAGCATTCAATCTTATAAGTACAATCTTTGAAAATAAAAGGTATGCTTCATAATGTCCTGATCTAATCCTCTGGTCACAAGCTAACATGATACAACAATAAGAAAATGATACAATATCATACACTGTGATATAATTCATTACAATACAACACAATGCATCATATTAGTGCATCTACTATGCATTTACACTCAGTAACCACTTTGTGAGTTTTTTTAAAACCTTAAAATCTGTGTAATAGATGCACATACACATATACACATATATATTATTTGAGTGGAGGGACATTCTCAGTAGTAACACCAATATGGTAGTGGAATATGAGAGCATGTGTGGCACTGGAATGAATACATTATGCAAATGCCTGGTTACCAATGCATTACCGGGATCAGTTTCAGCAATAGGTTCAATGTGATCCACTGCCACACAGCAATATTTAACTTACAGTGGTCCTGTGGACACTGATAAAAGGTTAGTTAATCACTACCTCAAGCTGTGTGTCAACAAATGACCACCAACTGCAAGTGAAAGGGTTTCTAATAAAGCTAAGTATAGCTGCGCATGCCACAGTGGAACGAGGTATGTTATGGATCATGTTGTTACCATAAGTTCAGGAGGGAAAATTATTTCTTGAGTTGGGTCCAGTGGCATAAATTCTGATGGGTTGAAAAGTGGTTGAACTGGACTAGGTCCCTAGAAAACAGAAACATACGTCAGACTACTACTAGAAAGGGACTAAAGAGCAAAGGACAGTGTACACAAGGGAAAAAAGTACTGAGATAAGAGGTTTGTATTAGCTGATCTATAGATAAGGTTTGAGTACTTTTTTGTACAGCACTTGGACCAAATAAGAGCTTGTGAGACAACTTTCACCTTATATCCTTATGAATTTCTGCACAAACATGTGATTCACATTTTATGAGGTGTGACATTGATTTCAAGATAGGAATGCTAAAGGTTTATCAAGAACAAATACAAAACATTAATGCCTTGATTACTGAGGCATGACAATTCAGAAAGCTGCCACAGTTCACATTGGCTGCGCTCACATGGACTTGATGTTCACTGGTCATGCAACAGCCATTGGCCATTCCTCTACCCTGACAGCATCCTTCTACCTGCCCATAGAAAGGGGAGATTTTCAGCAATTAAGAATATAAAGTTTGTGTCACCAACACCTATCACGGATACCTAGAGATACAAATTTCAACTACAGATAATATTATTAATAGATATGGTTAAATTATGCAAAAAAAAAAAAAGATGATTGATGGAAAATCGGGGGCTATGTAAAATGGCTGCAATTCTTAGCATTATTTTTTTTGTACCTTTTGATTTAAACAGTTTAATGAATGTCTAAACTTTTCCCATTTTTGTTATTTATTTTAAATCCACTGAAGTGGTCTAAAAAAGAAATGACAAAAAATGTATCAATGTCCAAATATGGACCAATGATACCAATGATACCATTACAGACAGACATCACTAGGACTGCATTAAAAAGGAAATTAAAAAAATAAAAAGCAGAACAGAAATTTTGGCATATGCCTGGCGGCTAACAGCAGCAAATACACTGGTAATTTAGGAATTGGGTTACCTTTGTGAAGGTCTTGTAGCCCTCTAGTATGGGTCTATACCCAGTGCAGCGACACAGATTACCTATGACCACCACCAAAACTGCATTTAGTGCATCTGAGTGAATAAACCTCCTATATATTGTCTTAAGAAAAAATAAGGGTGGGTGATACAGATAAACATAATACTATTCAAGTTTCCACAATACACAAGATGCAGCACAACATTTAGGATTGTAAATAGTTTTTAAAATGTAAAATATAGAAAAACACTATTTTAAAAAATTAGGAAAATATCTGCCTATAATAATATGAAAAGTATTTAGGAAACGATCCACGTCTTTCTTGTGATATCTAAATGATGTAGTCAGAAAATTTTAACAGAGTTGATCTTAACACTAACATATTTACATTTACATTTAAGGCATTTAGCAGACGCTCTTATCCACAGCGACTTACAAAAGTGCTTTGTTATTTATCCAAGAAAAAACTCAGCTAGTTTGAATAGACTAATAATTCAAAGATACCTCTAAGTTTAGACACTACTAAACACAATCAGTAGGGTGACCACTCTGCTATTCGCCCAAGTATTCTCTGAAGAGGTGGGTCTTCAGTCTGCATTTGAAGACAGCGAGCGACTTTGCCGTTCGGACACCCAGGGGAAGCTCGTTCCACCACGTTGGTGCCAGGACATATCACCATATTGTTCACGTCTAAGACTTGCCTTCATCATACCTTGAAAAGCTTCCTCAATGTTCTGCATCGTAGGCTGTGGGCTGTTCCTCAGCAGTGTGTACATTGACATGATGATTCCTGGAGTGCAGAAACCACACTGAGACCCATGAGCCTTAGCAATCCGCTCCTGCACAAGCACAATACTACTTAGTACATTGTGAAAGCACTTACAAGGGATAAAAATGGTCACATTTTGTCTAAATGTAACATTCAGACTGATATGCTACATCGCGAGACATATACACTTCATGAGTGTGTGTTTTTATTAGTTTTAATTAATATTAACACACCTGCACTGGATGGAGTTTGTTGGCTACAGAGCCAATTCCCTCCACTGTGGTGACTGCACAATGATGTAGAGAGCACAGGGGGGCCAAACAGGCATTAACAGCATGGTGACTGTAGCAGGGTTGTCAAGGATGGCATGCATACAAAAATAGAAAGACAAACTAAACCATGCAGTAGCAAAATTTATGAAGAAGTGTTTTGTTTATTGCAGATGCCTACTTACTTTTCAGATCTTGGGTTAACTTTATGTCATATTAACGATTAAATGAACTATTAAATTAACATGAACAATATACTACATATAACTATACAGAGCAGTATGTATAATGCATTAAGTTGGTACAGTGAGGTTGTCTGTAATATGTTTGTGACTTAATGAAAAAGATACACAATCTGGTTGTGATGTGGGTTGAACCTGGACACCATCACAGTGCAGGCCCCACAGCCACCTTCAGCACATCCCAGCTTAGTCCCAGTCAGACCCACTATAGGTGTTAAGGAAAACCACAAAAAAAAAACACACTCTCATGCCCTCACAAATGAAAACCCCCTTAGTAAACATACTGACACTGTCCTTGCATAGACAAATCCAATCAAACCCTTACACTGTTCTCTTAGAAATCTGAGAAAAAAATGATCACACATCTTTTCATTTTACATCCTTGTTTCTCTTTGTTATAAAATAAGGTTGTGTAGTAGTATAGTAACATTGCAGATTTTACAAGATTCCTATTCATCTTGAATCTTAGTATTTACATAGGATACAAAGTAAGCATTACAGATTGATATAATACACAACTAACGGGATAATAGTATTACAAAAGAATTATACAGCACTAACGATTCTTGTATTTTTTTACATACTGGCGCACCATTAGAAATACTTTCTAGTTCAGTCGGTAGACCATTATGTACATATTCATCAACATATTACTGCATCACAGCATACACGTCTCAGAAGAGAAGCAGTGTGTGAGGATACATTTTCTCCTGATAAAAGTGAGCAGTGTCATTTCAGGTTCAGCATATCTTTCAACGACCTGCGCAGAAAACATTAGAAATTATCTAATATACAATATACAATATACAATATATATACAATATATTCGAATATACAATATATACAATTTCACTCGAATAGTCATAGCAGTTTAAGAGTATAAACTATTGGGTTTCAGCCTGTTCTTCAAACGTATAATAAACTATATCAAACGATAATACAACGAGGCTAAGTTACCTTTTTGCCATTGACGAAGATAATTAATTCGTCGTGGTGGTTCTGGCTAATTTCTTCCATGGTTTCGATCTCAGCACTCCTCTGCAGTGTGTGGAGGAACTCCAGCAATCAGCAGTGTGATCGGGAATTAAGTATAGGGCTCTGCAGGGCGGCAAAGTCGGCGTTTCGAAATGTAGGCGTGTCAAAAGGCGTGTGCTACCGAGCAGATGTGCCATAGGGTTATTCCAATTGGCCGACATTGTTGTCAGTTACTTATGCAGACAGACCTTTCAGTATCACGTTTAAGAGTTTTCCTAACATACCGAAATTTACTGTAAATCGTAACTAAACAATGAAATGATTACTCAGTAAAGGGCTCTGTTATCCACTTGTCTGAGATATTAATAACTGGTACTAAACTACTCTGGTAGCTCTTTGGGATACGGAGATGGATTTATGTGTGAGTAGAATCACCAAATGATTTACCGTAGTTTATGATTATATAAATGTGTTCTGCGTGCGTACAAAGTTGTTAATTAACTCGTTCTACAACTCTGGGTTTTTAGACTGCAAACAAATATTATGTAAGAATAAGTCTTGTATTTTAGAAGATGGAAATGATCACAAATAGGGTGTATTAATAGTATTAAATAAATGTCAACAAAAGAGTTTGTGGATAAATAAAAAATGGTGGTGATGAACGATGGTTTAATTGTTTTGGTTTTTTTTTCACTTTTTTTTTTAGGATGTTGCCAAGTGGTTGCTGTGGAGTTGGATGGTGGTTGGTATGGTATCCCAGGTAGTTGCTATGCGGTTGCTATATGGTTGCTTAAGTGTTGCTAAGTGGTTGTGTGTGTGATAGTTTAATTGTTGTTGTTTTTTCGCTTTTTTGTGGTGTGTGTGTGTGTTTGTGTGTGTGTGTGTAAGGTTTTGTGGTCCTATCTCTAAAGACCGTGGAGCAAAAACATGGTTGGCTTGTAAAGTTAAAAGTTGTATTTACTTGTTGATCGCTTTACTTTGCAGTTTATGAATTTTATTAAGCATTTTGGTTGAAGGTGCTTGGTTGATTTGCTGGGTGGTTGCTATGGTATCCTAGTTGGTTGATATGTTGCTGCTAGGTGGTTGCAGTGGAGTTCCAAGGTGGTGGCTGTTATTGTATTACTTATAGGTTGTTGCTTTGCAGTTGCTTTTCTGTGGTTGCAATGGTATCCTAAATAAATGCTGTAATGGCATTTCAGGTGATTTCTAGTGTTATAGCTTAGTGATTGCTAGGGTGCTGTTAGGCAGTTGCTATGATGTTGCTAAATGGCTGCTATGGTATCCCAGATAGTTGCTTTTGTGTTGCTAAGTGGTAGCTGAGCAGTTTCAATGGTTTCCCAGGTGGTTGCTATGGTGTTACCAAATGAATGCTGTGGTTGCTTGGGTGTTATTAGTGTATTTGCATCATCTTGACATAAGGAGTGTCCATAAACATCCGTGCATTCCTATGGAAAAAAATCCTACCACCAAAACAGCTGTATACAAGCCAACATTACACATCAGGCTGAACAGGCTGGAGTTGGAATAGTGTTAATTTCTCCAAAACTGTGGGATGAGTTATGTGGCACACTGCCAAAAATATATATTAGTAATAAGAAGAAGAATGTCAAATCTGACAGCTAAAGTGGTTACCACTTGCATGAAGTTGCTAGGCTGTTGCTGTATGGTCACTAGGGTGTTGCTAAGTAGTTGTTAATTGATTGCTAGGGTTATGTTATGTGGTTAATTATGTTATGTGTTGCTAGGTAGCTGCTAGGAAACCAAATTCAGTTGCTGCAGTGTCTTAGTGTGCTGCAGTTAGTAGTCAAAATATGGGCATCTCTGGTCAGGATTTCTGTTACTGTGAAAACGTAAATGAGTGGAAGATGAACTAATATCCAAAAGGCATAGATAAATATAATATAGCCATTTATTAGTGTTTTGTTCTGTACAAGTTTTTCAATGAAAAAAAGGAAAGGAGCTCCTCCATGTTTTGGACCTCAAGAGATTTGAGCTTGTCTCAGACCCAATGAGCTTGATAGGGCTATGACTTGTTCACAATCATAGTTAGGAAAAGCCAGATAATGAACACTTCAAAGCTCTATGAATACTCTGAATCCTTATTTCAACAATCAATAGGCATTGAATCCTCTATACAGCTGCCTAAAGCTCTGACTTTTTAAATGTCCACAAAGAAAAACCTAAAAAAAAGTGAGTAAATCATGGACAACCAATCAATGTCCTTTTGGAAGAAACAATAAATGAGCAGGTGTTCCAGTACTTTTATCCATATAGTGTGTATTATATGTGTCAGTCATCTAATCATCCAATAGTGATGATGCAACTTAATTTTAGGACTGACTATATAAATATTGAGACACATCTTAAAGCAAATAAAGATTTTAGTGGAACAAAACTTTCTATCCATATTCCCATCTCATTATTCACGTCTTCTTGGTCAGGGTCACGGTGGTCTAGACCCTTCTTGAAATCATTGGGCAATAGGCAGGAATACCCCTTGGACAGCATACCAGTCCATTGCAGGGTACTACACACATTCATTTATTTCCACACTTGCACATGGAGGCACAGATAGGCACACTCTCTCTCTCTGTCTCTCTCTCTCTCTCATACACACACACACACACACACACACACACACACACACACACACATACATTTATAGAGGGAGAAAGACATAGATAGAGACAGAGAGGGTAAATAAAATGTAAATAAATACTTCATATATATTCTCTTAACATTTAGGAGAACTATACTAATACAAAAGTCCAACTGCTGTTTGGGACCTAGTTTCTCTAAAGCCATAAACATAAATAAATAAACAAACAAACTGATCTATAGATTCCTTGGTACTGTTAGGGTTAATATCCAAGATTGTTGCAGGGCACTGGCTACTTTCACTTCCTGTTCCTTAAGTCTATTTGTAATGTCCTAAATCATTTCACAATGCTGTATGATTCTGGGTGTAATTCAGTTGCTAATGTTTTATTTCAGCTTTTTGTGGGAGGGTGGCACACTGCTCACACCACCCAACCTCATACACATTGCAATCAGGGCCACAAGCATATACCTGCAGCACAAATAATTAACTTCAAAAACAGTTACAAATTCAAGGTTTTATTCAACTGGTTTCCATTACAAAGATCAACGTCTTTGTCTAAAAAAGAAATCCAGAACTCACAATTTTGTTAGAGTATAGAGTAATTCACTGACCACAGTGATTACAGTTTTTATTTTAGTACACTGAATACATGCATTTTTGGCAGAGAACAAAATCATACAATGATCAGGGGAGGAGCTTTCAGCACAAACTGCAAACCTGTGCCTGAGTCTTTGTCTCCACTCATGTTTGTGGTATCTGTGGTCATAACAGCAAGGTGTAGCCAAAGGTAGAAGGGTTGTTTGCAGATTATGTCCTGTTGGCTTCATTTTGCAGGAACCTCCAGTGCACACTTAAATGGCATGGAGTGTGAGATGGTGGGTATAAATTAGAATCAATTCCTCCAAGTCTCAGACCATGGTTGTCTCCCAGAAAAGGATGGCATGCTCCATTCGGGTAAGGGGTGTGAACCTACCCCAAGTGTAGTTTTAGTATAGGTCTTGTTTACTTCTGTTGGTTGAGTAGTAAAATGTGTTTTTTGCTCTGTGACAATCAAATAATTATCATGATGTCCATAATAGAAGTGTTCAAAAGTTGTGCAATCATTAAGTCTAAATTTAGTTTTGATACTAGTAGAATGGTTTAAGGTAAACAAGCTACAATCTTATCTTAGCTAGTAGTGTAGTGCTCTGGATAATTACTTTATGTGTATCTCCAGGCTACTTGAATTGTTTTTGTATATATTTTCCATGTGCTATAAGAAAATGTTTGGGGCATCAGGTAAAAATAGCCAAATTCCTCTTTAACCATGTTTAAGGTTAACAGTTATGTGAACTTATAGGATGAAATGATCACTGTACAGTATCTTAATATTGCAATAAGCAACAGGAGCGTTCAATAGAACTTTGCTACCATTAATTAAAGCTATGTTAATGGATCTACATATTCACCTGTACTTTGTATCTAATTGCAAATTCATAATGCTACCACAAATATTGGTTAGTTTGTGATCATGATTACTCAATATCATGAGTAATCATAACATGATTACTAAATAATTATTATCTCTATTGGTCATAATAAAGTTGACCTCTATTAGTTACACTGATGACATTTGTGTTTTTGACATCAGCAGATAATTATGAGAAAACAGTTCTTTTCCATTTTTAAAGTGAGTAAACATACTGGAATATGTTGTGTCTTGGTGGTCCCTGCTAGATTGATTGTTTTAACAATTAAAGAATTGTGAAGAATTTATTGTCAAAAAAGATAAACCATGAAGCTAAAGCTGAGAATAGCCAATACCACTGGTGTACTAACAACTAGACACAACCAAAAAATTCTGAATGAAAACAACAGCAGCTAATGTGTAAGAAGCATGTCAGATCTGTGAAGAAAACACTATAAATAACAGTTAGTGACATTACCAACAATCTCTACAGGACAATTTTCTCAATTGTCTCAAAAAAACGATTTTAAGAGCAGAAATATATAGGCCACACCATTAGCTTAAACAAATTGGTACAAATTTGTAAAAAAAAAAAATAATAATAATACTTGAAATCATGCTCCTCCATGTTTTGGACCTCAAGAGATTTGAGCTTGTCTCAGACCCAATGAGCTTGATAGGGCTATGACTTGTTCACAATCATTGTTAGGAAAAGCCAGATAATGAACACTTCAAAGCTCTATATATACTCTGAATCCTTATTTCAACAATCAATAGGCATTGAATTCTCTATACAGCTGCCTAAAGCTCTGACTTTTTAAATGTCCACAAAGAAAAACCTAAAAAAAAAAAAGTGAGTAAATCATGGACAACCAAGAAAACTTCCCAAAAGAACTGCCCATTGGATTGCAAAAAAGTAGAGTGACAAACATGACCATGTGAAAGTTGTCAAAAAGATGTAAATCTTGATGCATTTTAGGAACAAGTCCTGTGGAGTGATGAAGTTAAAATAGAACCTTTTGCTCACAATCAGAAAAAAGGTGTGCAATTTCATGAAAAGAAAACCTTGATCGTGCTTTGGGCTTGTGTTGCAACCAGTGGCATGGGAAACATTCACTGCTAGAGAGAAGAACTGATTCAGCGACATACCAGAATGTCTGGAAGCTCACAGCAAGATGAAAAAGTATGAACCGAAAAAGGAAGTCTCCTACAGCAGGATTATGATGCAATACACATCTCAAAATGCCAGAAGAAGAGCAAGCTAAACTTTTGCCATGGCTATTATAGTCCCCCAGCCTCAACACAACAACAAACTTCAATGTAGTGCATGCAAGACAGCATTTAGCATTTACTTTAAAGTGCACATATTGCTGACACAGATGTGCAAATGCACATACACAGCTTGTCTTATCCCTGTACAGAAGTGCTGGTAATAGAATAGAACTCTCTGAAGCAGATAAACATGAACCAATGTGCATCATGGCTAATGCGAGACGTGAGTTTGAGCATGATAAAGCCCCTCAGCAAGTTGAGGATGAGGTTAGGTGGTGATCATCCAATATCTCCACTAATGCTCTTGCCACTGAATGCAGGAAACTCTTTTTTTAATGTCCTTTTGGAAGAAACAATAAACGAGCAGGTGTTCCAGTACTTTTATCCATATAGTGTGTATTATATGTGTCAGTCATCTAATCATCCAATAGTGATGATGCAACTTAATCTTAGGACTGACTATATAAATATTGAGACACATCTTAAAGCAAATAAAGATTTTAGTGGAACAAATTTTTCTATCCATATTCCCATCTCATTATTCACGTCTTCTTGGTCAGGGTCACGGTGGTCTAGACCCTTCTTGAAATCATTGGGCAATAGGCAGGAATACCCCTTGGACAGCATACCAGTCCATTGCAGGGTACTACACACATTAATTTATTTCCACACTTGCACATGGAGGCACAGATAGGCTCTCTCTCTCTCTCTCTCTCTCTCTCATACACACACACACACACACACACACATACATTTATAGAGGGAGAAAGACATAGATAGAGACAGAGAGGGTAAATAAAATGTAAATAAATACTTCATATATATTCTCTTAACATTTAGGAGAACTATACTAATACAAAAGTCCAACTGCTGTTTGGGACCTAGTTTCTCTAAAGCCATAAACATAAATAAATAAACAAACAAACTGATCTATAGATTCCTTGGTACTGTTAGGGTTAATATCCAAGATTGTTGCAGGGCACTGGCTACTTTCACTTCCTGTTCCTTAAGTCTATTTGTAATGTCCTAAATCATTTCACAATGCTGTACGATTCTGGGTGTAATTCAGTTGCTAATGTTTTATTTCAGCTTTTTGTGGGAGGGTGGCACACTGCTCACACCACCCAACCTTTAATGTTAAACAAAACATACACATTGCAATCAGGGCCACAAGCATATACCTGCAGCACAAATAATTAACTTCAAAAACAGTTACAAATTCAAGGTTTTATTCAACTGGTTTTCATTACAAAGATCAACGTCTTTGTCTAAAAAAGAAATCCAGAACTCACAATTTTGTTAGAGTATAATTCACTGACCACAGTGATTACAGTTTTTATTTTAGTACACTGAATACATGCATTTTTGGCAGAGAACAAAATCACACAATGATCAGGGGAGGAGCTTTCAGCACAAACTGCAAACCTGTGCCTGAGTCTTTGTCTCCACTCATGTTTGTGGTATCTGTGGTCATAACAGCAAGGTGTAGCCAAAGGTAGAAGGGATGTTTGCAGATTATGTCCTGTTGGCTTCATTTTGCAGGAACCTCCAGTGCACACTTGAATGGCATGGAGTGTGAGATGGTGGGTATAAATTAGAATCAATACCTCCAAGTCTCAGACCATGGTTGTCTCCCAGAAAAGGATGGCATGCTCCATTCGGGTAAGGGGTGTGAACCTACCCCAAGTGTAGTTTTAGTATAGGTCTTGTTTACTTTAGTTGGTTGAGTAGTAAAATGTGTTTTTTGCTCTGTGACAATCAAATAATTATCATGATGTCCATAAAATTATTATATTATGTTATAATATATGTTATAATATTATATTATGTCCAATCTTATCTTTTTTTTTGTTCTTCTTTTTTTTAAATAATAGAAGTGTTAAAAAGTTTTGTGCAATCATTAAGTCTATATTTAGTTTTGATACTAGTAGAATGGTTTAACAAGCTACAATCTTATCTTAGCTAGTAGTGTACTGCTCTGGATAATTACTTTATGTGTATCTCCAGGCTACTTGAATTGTTTTTGTATATATTTTCCATGTGCTATAAGAAAATGTTTGGGGCATCAGGTAAAAATAGCCAAATTCCTCTTTAACCATGTTTAAGGTTAACAGTTATGTGAACTTATATGATAAAATGATCACTGTACAGTATCTTAATATTGCAATAAGCAACAGGAGCGTTCAATAGAACTTTGCTACCATTAATTAAAGCTATGTTAATGGATCTACATATTCACCTGTACTTTGTATCTAATTGCAAATTCATAATGCTACCACAAATATTGGTTAGTTTGTGATCATGATTACTCAATATCATGAGTAATCATAACATGATTACTAAATAATTATTATCTCTATTGGTCATAATAAAGTTGACCTCTATTAGTTACGCTGAGGACATTTGTGTTTTTGACATCAGCAGATAATTATGAGAAAACAGTTCTTTTCCATTTTTAAAGTGAGCAAACATACTGGAATATGTTGTGTCTTGGTGTTCCCTGCTAGATTGATTGTTTTAACAATTAAAGAATTGTGAAGAATTTATTGTCAAAAAAGATAAACCATGAAGCTAAAGCTGAGAATAGCCAATACCACTGGTGTACTAACAACTAGACACAACCAATGTCTGAATAAAAACAACAGCAGCTAATGTGTAAGAAGCATGTAAGATCTGTGAAGAAAACACTATAAATAAAATTTAGTGACATTACCAACAATCTTTACAGGACAATTTTCTCAATTGTCTCACAAAAAAGATTTTAAGAGCAGAAATATATAGGCCACACCATTAGCTTAAACAAATTGGTACAAATTTGTAAAAAAAAAAAAAAATACTTGAAAAAATAAAAAGATGAAAATGATTCTGGTATGGACTTACTTATCCTTACTGATGACATAACTTATGCCTTATGATGGTAGCAGCAGAATGAAGTCAGAAGTCTACAAAAAGATTCTGCCTGCCAATTTACAGAGAAACAAACCCAGTCTAATCAGGAGGAACTTTATAATGCAGCAAGACATTGACCCAAAACACACTGCCAACAAAACACAGGATTTCATCAGAAGAAAAAAGTGGACTGGCCAAATCACCCACCACACCTCAAATCAACTGAGGAGACTGGAAAAACATCACTAAAGAAAACGCACCAGTTTAGTGATGTTAGTGGGTTGCTGGCTTTAAAATATTAAAGTATTAACTTTAATTTAGTTATTTACTTTACTATTTTTACTTTAATTTTTTTTTCAGTGTAATATCAGAATATCAGATATTCGGTGTATAGCAGAAACAAATGAATTGACCTTGCTGTTCCAATAGTTTGAAGACTATACAGTGGCGTATACAAATATATCAATATATATTTTACATATATCAACATTTCTGTTACTGTGAGTAGTTAAATGAGAAGGCCTTGTGTTGCAGTCAGTGACACAAGGCATACTACACTGGTAGAGGAAGAGTTTCATTAAATACCAGCTGTCTGTAAGAAAAAACTGAAGATAAAAAGAGGATTGCTTCTGCAGCAGGATAGTGATCCTAAACACACTTCAAAATCAATAAAGGGACTACTTCAAGAGGTGCAAACTGCAGGTTTTTATTTCAATTGAGCAATTAGTATAATTATTAAAAGATTATTAGACTGTAAACAACATAAATGACACAAATAATCTATGGATTAACACTGGAATGTAAGAAGACCTTTAATATCACATAGCCCAATACATGCTTTTGGTGTATACATTTTTTTACTGTTTTGATAATGAAACAAAACAATGGCACAAAGAGGAGCTGCTGAATTGACTTCGGCAAGTTAGCCTGACTAGTACAAATTTAAACTAAATTCTCTAGATCTGCGGCCTTATACCATTCCCGTACCTATTGGCTGCATAATAACAAATCTCGACCTTGGCTTCCAATAAGATGATTTTTGCTTTGGAAGACTGCAACTGTACATTGTGACAATGTTTGTGGTGCCTAGCGCATTATCATCCCTTCAGGCATTAATGTAGTTAATGAGCAGTTAAGTATTGCAATATTAGAGACTTTGAAAAAACATTCACCATTCACTTGTTTTTGAAAAAAAAAATACATCAGGACAAATGTATGTGGACCCTCCTTATTATCACATTCAGGTGTTTTAAGTGTATAAAATTAAGCACATAGCGATGCAATCTCAAAAAACAAGCATTGCCAGAAGAATGGGCAGTACTAAGACAATTAGGACACATCATGCTTCATGAAATGGGTTTCTTTGGCCAAACATCATCTGGCAGTCTGATAGACGAATCAGGATTTGGCAAATGTCAGGAGACTGCTACACAGATTGCATAGTAACCGTAGTAAGCAAATTTGGTGGCAGAGGGGTGATGATCTAAGGCTATTTGCCAGGTTTTCAGTTCAGTGGTGTTTACAAAGCAAGCTCCATAAAGACATGGTTCATGGGTTCAAGACATATTTGTATATCTTGAACCAGCAAGCTGTGGGGTCCACATACTTTTGGCCAAATAATGTAATTGGATCTTTTCTTGAGTTCTTTACTTATTTTTGTTCTATACATTTACAGTAACAGCCAAATCACATTTGGCTACTCAGTCAAGTTCAGGCTTTCAAAAAAAAGAGAAGACATGTACAAAAGCATTTTTTTAATCTGTAGTCAGATGTCTGGCAATTGTTAAAAAAGTCAAAAAACATTAACATATGTATATGTAGCATACTATAATTGTCCATTGGCCTCCAGTGCAAACGTCTTGGCCTTCAAAATTGAAGAAATGAGACATGAGCTTACAGCTTATGAAACCTATGAGGTATATGATGTGCTTTTTAAAAATCTTGTGAGGAAAGAATCTTAGCAGTGAGTCACTTTCTAGTAGCTGTTCTGGTCAATTAACCAGATATCATTTGACATTAAAATTTACCATTTAACTCACATCACCTCCAACAGATGAAATCCTCCATTAGCCTCACGTAACTGCTCCCTCTTGCGAGCCTGCACCAGGTTAAAGACCACCGCAGATAAAGTGTTTCTACCCTGAGAGAGCCTCCTGGTGGTGCTTCTCTCAGCATGACTAGACCTCTGGTCCCTACTGCTCACAAAGTATGTGCGAACGCCACCGTGCTGCTCACTCACCCCTTTGACATAGATGTCGCCCCGGAGCTCCAGAACAAAGCCTCGGTCAGCCAGGATGTGGCTAGTGCTCTCTGGGACCTGGATGCGCCCCTTCACCCCAGTGCTGTCCATGCGACTGGCCAGGTTGACAGTCGTTCCCCAAATGTCGTACTGTGGCTTCATGGCACCAATGACCCCTGCCACTACTGGTCCATGGGCGATGCCTACATGTTGAATTTCAGAGTTAATATGAAAAAAAACTAATTTTAAGTGTCTTTATCAAATATTTCTTGGCAAGTAGAGAAATCAGTTATTAAGAATAGCTTAACTTAGCAACAGTCCACAGTGCTAAAGTTTAAACTTGCTATTAATGCTTTTCGAGAATAACAGAAATAATGCACAGAATAAAAAAAATATAAAACTCAGAGAACAAAGTTCCACTGTTCCACAGCTTAATGCTGGGGGGTTTATACCCCTCTAGCCCACGCCTCGCATTAGGTTCACGTTTATCTGCTCCAAAGAGTCCTAGTCTTATGGAAATACTTCTTGAAATTATTCAATCCCCTTTGCAAATTAGGTGTATTATCAGAATTCACACACTTTCAGCTGTTTGCAGTAAACAATTTAAATGGTTCAACCCAACTAGAACAAATGGTTTCTCCAAATTCAATACAAAATGCCACTTTTAATGACAACTGCAGTCTCAGAATTATTTAACCTCTTCATAACAAGCATCTTTAGTACTTTGTAGAGCACCCCATTGCTGTTATGACGTGCTGCAAACATGATGCATAGCTAGACAATGTTTTTAGTCATACAAATAACCTATATACATTTGAAGTTTTCTTTATCTTATTATAAAAAAACAATGTCAGAAAAAGACCAAAGTACTGCAAAATAGCATTCTTGAGATTTCTCATGTTTGCAATTGTCCTGTTTTGCAGAGCCTACTGCATCTCTATTTTTGTCTTGTTTTTTTAATAGTTCATAGTATTCTTGCTTCAGTAAAAATGCTAACTAGATAACCTGAAAGCAAAAAAAGCAGTCAAACAGCCTAAATGGTGTCACCGCACCACCTACGTTATTTACCAAATGATCAGTCTGAGCATTTCTTAATTTTCGCAATGGCTTTTTTTTTGTTAACACAAATTCAGTTATACTGACCTCTGTACAATAGTTAGGGGGAGGAACAGACTTACAAAACAGCATAATAAAAGTTCTTAAAACAGTTCTGTTATCCACATGCTAAAGTTTAAATGTTAAATATCCACATGTTAAAGTTAGTGAGGTTCAACACTACTCAGTGTGCTCATGGCAAGACGTGAATGATCAGTTGGAGCGAGACATGATAGCAGGTGCCAGGAGTATTGGACATTCCCTTCTCTGAAGTGGGCATTTAACATTACAAATGGGGTACAGGAGAAAAGGGATTGTTTATTTCAGATGGGTGGCGTCTGTTTTTATTTAACTAAGTTAAAACTAAATTTGATTTGATATAATTATGATGCCAAATAAATACTAAAACAGTATAATAATACATTTTGAAGTCAATGTAAAAGTCATGGATGCAATCATCACTAACTCAAGTATTATTTCTAGAAAGTAGAAGTCTCTTTTTAAAGAATTCATTTTTTACTTTAAGTACATTTAGAAGCATGTTGTTTTGTACTTTTACTTCAGTAAAGAAAATACAAATAAAACAACTTTTATCCAAGTATTTTCTAACTTATTTAATATTTGTACTTTTACTTATGTATGGGACTTTTGTATATAAATATATACAAAGGCAGCTTTAAACCTTGTGGGACAGCACATCATATGAGCAATATAAATTTAATTTTGTTATATTTAGTTATTATAATAATTATTTATAATAATTATTATAATAATTATTTTTTATTTAATGTTATTTAGCAGGTTTGATAAAAAAATAAAGTGTTCCAGTTATTTCTGTGTTGTGTTGTCAGTGCACAGTCTGATTTTAGCTCTTACTTTAGTACATCTATACATTTGCAGACTATAAATTGTCCTGTTAATTTTTATCACACTAAATGAAGTCTTCATTCAGAAGAAAGTATGACTCTGAGGACTTTAACATGAGGTTAAGGCTGAAGTAAGGCTGCATTGATATGTGAATATTTTTCACACATTCCAAAACGGGTGTTATAAAATACAGGCACCTCTTGCTCACAGCTTCACAGCATATTAGTGCAATCCAATTTCCTTAAAGTCGAACTGATAGCCCTTGGTCAAGCCAATTAGTGGGCTGTGCTCTTGTCAGCACTTGACAAGCTGAGTGTGTACTCACCAGAGAAAGAAACTTAAACAAATATACACCGTAACTATTGATTTGCCTTGATGTCAAGCAAATGTGCAGTAAGTTCAGATCGCAAATGTTCTTACCGACTCGTAGTTGGAAGTTGTTGCAGGTGCGCTTGTTTATTTTTTTTAGAGTTTCTTGCATGCCCAAAGCAAAAAGGACCAACTCAGAGAAATGAGCCCACTCATCCTCACGCTCCTGAAACACACACATTAACATGTATATATATCTACACTCAGTGAGCATTTTACAACTGCTCATTCATCCAATTATCTAATCAATCATTTCTAATCATATATTAGAAATTATAAAATGGCGCCCCTGCACTTCTTTCAGAAAATGCACAAAATGCAAAAGAAATTTTGATTTCGATTTTAGATTTTGTTTCAACATTGACAACATACTTAAAGGGGTTTATTATTTTTAATAAAATTATATAGATCTTGGGGACTATAGTGGCACCACTGCATTTCTCCCAGAAAAACTGTCCAATTACAAATGCTGTCAATACAATAAAGCAGAGAGAAATGTGACATTTCATATAATTTCATACAGAACTGGAAATGAACTGGACAAAATTATTGACACCTTTTTAAAATTGTAAGAAAAAATAGCATTTTAATCATGCAATGTTTCTTCATTTGTATTTGTGGCAGGTAACAGGAGCTGGCAATGTAGAAATCATTTGTTTAACCAGTTTAAGTGGAAAACGTTGACTTAATGTTTGTCTGTGTACCACACTAAGCATGGGGAAAAGAAAGAAGAGCAAAGACTTGTAAGAACCAAAACTGACAATCCCAAGGCAACAAGTCCTCTCCAGGGAACTGAATGTTCCGGTCTCCACTGCAACATGATTATCATTTACAGCCCATGGCTCTGTTACTAACCTCCCTGGACATGAACAGAATAGAAACATTAACTGAAGATTGCAACAAAGGATTGTTCAAACGGTGTTTAAAGAACTTCCAAACAAATTGAAGCTGAGCTGCAGAGACCATGTCTGAGTAAAGCCACCACCTTTGTGGGAGAACCAAAATTAAGCTTTTTGGTAAAGCGCATCATTCTCCATTTACAGAAAATGGAACAAGGCCTTCAAAAAACAGTCCCTACGATCAAACATGGTGGAAGTTTAAATATGTTTTGGGTTGTTTTACTGCTTGTGGCACTGGATGCCTTCTAGGTCCTATAGAACACAGACACCCTTCAAATCTGAGAGACCTGGAGCAGTTGGCAAAAGAAGAGTGGTCCAACATTACAATAGAGAGGTGTAAGAAACTCATTCATGGTTACAGGGAGCCATTGATTTCTGCTATTGGTAGCAAAGGGCGTGCTACAAAATATTAAGTTGAGGGTGGCAATAATTTTGTCCAGTCTATTTCTGGTGTCCTATGTGATTTTATTAGTTTTTAACTTTTCTCTCTGCTTTTTTGTGTTCTTCCAATGCAAACAAAACAATAAACACAGGAATACTAAAGCATTTGAAATTGCAACAATATCCTAGGAGACTGTATATGCATCAATAAAAATAATAAACCTTTTTAAGCACTAAATATCATCTTTCCAAACTTAACAGCAAAATACTTTCTGCATTTTTCTAGACTTTCTGCTTTAATTCGGTTTTAGGAATCGTTGCCATTTTTTAAATAGTTTTACCTGCTCAAAAATAACCGGACCATTAACTGATAAGAGGTTTTATTGCCAGGTGTGGTCTGTTCTTGGTATTTAGTTTGATGATTTTGTAGCATGATATCAGTGTTGATAAATTTGCATTTGGTATCTCTTCATGGCTCTTTTTAAAAACATTTTTAAAAACAAGGAATGCTCTGGCAAGCTCAGCAACACCTACAAGTCAGAAAGACGACTAGTGTGAATAAACAAAGAATTCTTTCCATAGTGAAAACCCCCTTTATAAAATTTAGTCAGAAACAATCCTGAAGAGGTAGTCTACAAAGTCTACAATAAAGAGACACCTAATGGCAGTATTCTAGATGCAAACCAATGGAAACACTGGTTTCCAGGCCAGACTATTTAAAAAAGATCTTAAAAAATCCTGCTTAGATCTGGACTATAAGCCTTACAGACAGATTACAGACAGATTAATTGACTAATTAAATTAATTTAGAGGTAAAGAAAGGCTTCTTGTTTCAAAGCGTCATCTGTCAAACAATTGAAAGCACTCTTTTGGCATGGGCATGTATGGCTGCCAATGGAAATGGGTCACTGGTGTGAAAATATGCCTGCTAATAGAAGCCGGATAAAATCTGAAGAGTATAGAGCTATACTTTCTGCTCTTATTCAGTCAAATGCTGCCAAAAGTATAATATGATGTTTAACAGTATATATGGATAATAGTTCAAAACATACCAAGAAAGTAACCCAAGAGTTTCTTAAGACAATTTCTGTTAAACCCCTTGAATTAAAGCGGAAGGTCTTCACTTTAGTCATACTATTGCTTCATTTTAAATCCATTTGGAAGTGTACAAAGGCAAAATTACAGGCAACAAAATGTGTCATTGTCCAAATACTTAATGGCCTGATTGTATTTACCATGATCAGATTGAGAAAGAGATACTTACCAGTTTATCAGGAGAAAGACCAGAGGCAGCCATGTAACAACTGCCAATTGTTTTAATTTTCTCAATCTCCTGGAAGTAAGGCTCATCCAATAGCTAAGAGAGAAAACAAAATAAATATATTTTTTTCTTATGAGAATGCTTATTTTAGTGGAAGATACATTCTCTTTTAATGAATATTTTGGTTTTGGTCTCAGAAAACATTTCTTAGTAATAAAGACATGACAAGCATTGAAAGCAAAGTCATTTGTTTTTGACAAACTGCTCACCTCATCAAAATCTGCAATGATCTCATTGAGTAAGCGCAGACACTCCACATCTTGATTAATAATCTCCTTCTGCTCGTAGTAATCTGTAAATCCTGGAATAGAGGCAAACATCACCCCAACCCTCTCATAGGACTGAGAGTACAGATCCTGACAACCAGAACAATACACAAAAAGACATAGTTGCATACATACTGGACCACAGATATTAGAAACTGAAAACGATATCTGAGAACAGATAACATATTATGCTTGTTTATAACAATTTCTGGTGCATGTGAAGAAGAATCATATTTATTTACATTAACAATATACGTAACATATACTGATAAAGTTCATACACATTTTATGTATAATCTTCATAATTTTAACATCCTTTTCAGTATTTTTAAATACCTCATCATTCCTATCTCTCTCAAGGAAGTGCTTTGCAACATGAGCAGGGAGAATGTTGTACAGTAGGCACTCATTATGTTTTCTCAGTTCCTTCATGTCCTCCACTTCCTGCCTGGCCTGCAGGCGCCACAGGAAGTCTAGCCGTGCGGTTGTCTCTAACTGAAGAACAACATAAAAAAAAATCAATCAATGTCTGATACAAATTTACATGAAAATTAATGGCATCACCTTTCCTGCACTGTAAATATAACATTACAGAAATCATATAGCAATCCGGATTTATAACTTAAGAATCATGCAGGTACTTTTACATAAATAGAAAATTCAAGAATTTAACTGGCTACTGTAGGAATTTTGAGCATTTTCTGATATTTAGCTTAACATTTAAAAAAAAATAGTACAGTGCAGTACAACATTCATTTCATTTCTGTAATTATAAAAGCTGTATATCAGAATAAATATTACTCTAAATGAAAAGTTGTACCTGTCTGCTGTTGTAGAGCACAACAACAACAAACATGGCCATCAACAGCACGGAGATGCTTTTTCTTCTTAAGTACTGAGATCTAGACAAATAATAATTAACAAAACCTAAATCACATTGAAACCTTAATCTTTATATAACATTACACATTCGTTTGTACAGATCATTCAGGTGTATAATTTACTAAAACATAATCAAATCACATCTTACATCCTCAAAGAGGTTTAATGTTACAATGAGAAAATTATTTATTTATAGTGGTGTGAAAATGTGTTTGCCCCCTGTCTGAATTCTTTATTGTTTGCACATTTAAAGCCTAAATGGCATTACATCTTTAACTAAAAAGCTAATAATGCAAAACAAGAACACAGAAGGAGCAAAACAACCTGATAGTCATTTTAATGTATTGTTAAGAAACTAGGAAATATTAAGGCTTTCAGGCATGAACTGGGTGTTTCCCGTCCTTCAACATTTTAATATGATTTATGTCAGGACCATTTTTTTTACCATTGTAAGGTAGTTGCTTGTGTGTTTTCGATGACTGGCTGTTGCATAACTTTTATTTTACTGACAGATAAACTGACATTCTCTTAAAGAATTCTCTGATACAGAGCAGAATACAAATCATCCATGTTATGATGCAACATAACATCCCAAAACCATTACACTACCACATGATTCACAGTTGGTATGAGGTTCTTATTTTGAAAAGTAGCATAACAGAGCCTGTGTTGCCCAAAAAACTTTTGATGTTAAATATATCTTACTTTATACTGACACTTAGCTTAGCTTTTATATATAACACTTAGCTTTTATAGTAAACAAAATAAAGGTTAACAAAAACTAAAAATGGAAACATTTAACAGGGCTAAACATTTTTAATTTTTTCAAATAAATATTTACAAATTTAAATAAATTCTCCATTGGTCGACTGATGAAGTGCAGGAAGTGAAAGACAAATAAAAGGTGTACCTCATCTATGCTTACACCACAGCCTTACAGCCGGCATAGTTTCTGTTTTAAATGCAAAGATATTTATTTTATGCTTTTAAAAAGCTATCCGCTCCAAGCTATTAAACTATAACTGAAAAATATACAGTTGAGGCTGAAAATAAAGATAAACGGCTAAAAAGATTTTAGTTAGATAATATGTAACGTAAATTAATAAATACAAATATCAACGTGCTGCATAATTCAAGCTGCCAGGTCAGCAGGGGGCAAACACGGTACTGTATTTAATAAACAAATGAAAAATGGTAAGCCAGACTCTACCGTGGAATTGGGCCATTTTGGTGTTCATGGATGAAGAGCATGTGGAAAGCCACTTCAATGAGGTATGTGTAAACAGCAATGGCCATCATCAGCACTGCAAGCTTCAAGAGGCAACTCAACCTCAGGAATACAGCACATGTCACCATAGCGACCACCCCACTCAGTATAAAGAACTGTAAAAAATGTATGTAATGACATGATTTGTTAATTTTCATTTCAATTTCAGGAAAGAAGAATTTAACATATTGTTAAAAATAAAACATAAAATGATGGAATTATTGAACATTATATGCAGTTGCAATCAAAATTATTTAACCCCCATTGCAAATAAGTTTTTTAGCAGCATTTATTTAGCATTTTTTTAGAAGCTGATGTCTGGCTACGCATCATGTTTGCAGCAGGTCATAACAGCAAAAAAGCTCTACTAAGTACTAAAGTAGCTTTGGTTGAATCATTTTGAGACTGCAGTAGTCGTTTAAAGTGGCATTTTTTGTTGAACTTGGAGAAACCAGTTTTGTAGAGCTATTTATTGTTCTTGTTAGATATATTTATTACCAACAGTTGAAAGTTTTAACTTTTTCTAATAAACATAACTACATATATTAACATATACTACATTGTCTTTAGGTACTCTCAGGTACACTGAGCAAGTGTTGCATTAGAAATAATTGTACACCTACAAATTAGTTATCTAATCAGCCAATCGTGTGGCAGCAATGCATTGAATAGTGATTATGCAATACATATAACTGACACTTGCTTCAAATAAAAATTGGGCATAAAAAACTAGAAGCTAGAAGATGGGTCTTCAAAACCCCAAAATTGCTTTGCATCACTTATGATTCATTATATTTACACTACCAACATTTACCTAGCCCACTAGTGAAAGCCCTAGTAAACTGTGATGGTGACTTAGGGAGAATATTGTGTAGTTCATACTGGAGAGCAGCACATCACCACCAGAAGCTAGCCATGGGAATATGGGTTGTTGTGTGAACCAGTCTTGTGACTGCAGCCTTTTCTGATTGGTTTACCATGTGCCTTGTAGCGCATGACTCTGATTGTTTTGGGCGATGTCTCCTCCCTTGTCCAGCCTTTCCTTTTTGTTCCTAGCTGCTAACAATGACCCAACAAATAATGGACAAAGCAAAATAGTTACTAAAGGTTTGTAATTTATTAACCTGAAGTGAAATGCTTCCCACATATTCTACATAGGTTGGATTCTTTGTCTCCATTTTTTTCTCAACATATTTCAACAAGACCTCAATAAGTTTTAATTGTGCCTGAATTTCACTTAATGAACTGTGTGATATCTTGCATTTTTTTGTTTTAATATCTGTAATTCTGTTTTCCTACTAGAACAAAATCAGTTGATAAATGCATGACTTATGTGCATGTGCACAATTCTGTTTGACTGCCAGTGTATTAGGTGTAAAATTACCAATGCATATAAGAACAAGGTATCTAATAAACTGGCAATTCAGTGTATATAAGCTACCTGCTTATTGTACTTAATTCAATGACAGTGCTGAAGTGAACCTCTGGATAAGTGCATATGTTGACTGGCCATTGAGGTCCTTCTGAGCTTCCATTTCTTTCTGCAGTCTCTGCTTCCACTGTGTTGCACCACAACTGTCCAGATAGACAAATAAACAGACAAAATAATAAACAGTTAGTCATTAGACACAGACAGTGTATTCATGGACGGTCATGTGTAATACAATGTTTTCCAGTCCTGGTTCTGGAGTCCCACTGTCCTGCTTTAACACCCCCACTTCAACTCAGTAAGTGGTCCTAAATGAGCTGAGCTTAGTTTAGTCAGATGAGTTGGGAGCAGGAAAATTATATAAAATGTGGGCCTATAGGACTAGGGTTAAGAAATACTGGTCTAACATAATGTCATGTCTGATGACCTCTTTCTTTCTGAGGGCACACAAATAAACCTCAGCACTACAAAAATCTATACTCACAATGTCGGAGGACGCCACCCCGAAGTTGATGGTGACTGCGGTGAGTGTGAGCAGGTTGCGGATGCTCTTGGTTTCATGGATCCAACAGCACAGGTGCTGAAGACATGCAGGTGAGCTCTTGAACTCTTCAGCCAGAGTGACCATTAACACCAGTGAGTAGGCCACAAGGAACACTAAGAACATGATCACCATAGAGCTGATTCTGAATGAGAGTAACACAGGAAAACACAGGAGAAATCATCATCATTAAATGTTTCCAGTTCTGGAGAACTACTGCCCTAAACAATTGAATTTTTATTTCCTTGCACCTCCTAAAGAACTTAGCTGAGTAGCTAAATCAGGTGTGCTATACCAGAGCAATGAAGACCCAGGACATAATAGGAACAAGTGGTTATTAATCTCTGCAACATTATGAAAGTAATATTAGGTATCATTGCTATCTTGTTTGAAATAGAGAATGAGAATAAAATTTGAGGAAGGAAATGGAATGTTTGCTCACTGTGGGGCAGGTATGAGACATTGGGCAGCCATGTTGAGGAGCAGCAGGAGGAAGGAGCAGACCAAATTTGACTTAAACATCTCATCTCTCATCTGAGAAAACTAAAAGACAATGACAAATGTTTCCAATGAATCACAAATAATTAGTCTCATCATAAACCGAAACAGTATGTTATTACAGAGTGTGCCAAGTAAACATTCCCCACACCATCATAACACCTCTACCAGCCTATACTCTAGACAAGGACAGTTGGGTCCATAAATTTAATGCTGTTGACAAATGTAGAACCTGACGCGGTAACTCATCTGCCTTAACTCCTTATATGTTGTGCATTCTGTACTGACAACCACAACAGAGTGGTTATCTGAACTTTTTTAGCTTTTGTCAGCTTGTGTAGCCTTTCTTCTTTTGATCTCCCATCAAGTAGGCACTGTGACGAGTTCACTCTTTAAAGTGCTGTGTATGAAAATGAAATCAACAGTTATAGAAATATTAATAACCAGCCTGTCTGGCACCAACAATCATGTCACATTCACACATTACCTGAAACTGCTGGCTCATATGTGCATAATCTTTTGCATTTCACTGCTGCCAGATGATTGGTTGATTTGATGAGATGAAAGAGTAGGTATACAGGTATATGCGTTATTAATAATAGCCCAAAATACTAAACAATTTGGAATTATTTGTCCAGCAAAGAAAAATCCCCCCAAAAAGCCCAGAAATACAATCTGTACATAATGAAGATTATTCATACCTTTCCTTCTGCGTTTGTGTCCTTAAAAACTAGTGTGAGGGGTGTGATGTGCTCTTTCCGCATGCGCTCACTGCTGCGGACCTCAATGGCTTGTTTGATCCTCTTGTTGATTTCTCTGGAACCAGAGCACGATCCAGCGACTGGATTAGGCAGGTGTACCAGGGAGCCATTGGTGAAAGTGGCCAAGATCTGTAGCATGGGTACATGACAGAAACACAGGAGAGATATCTTTGTATTTAGTATTTTTGTACCCAATGTTTTACTGACACCAGTATATCCCCTTAAACTCATTACAATCTCCTGTTTGAGTAGTTGGGGTGTCTTTTCTTTTTTAAATTAAGTTGCACAAAAATACGTTTAGTTGTTAATGTCACATAATAGATTTGTTGCACAATAAGGATAGCAATGTCTGAGGGTTACTCCTATTAAGCTTATTTATATTGGCTTGCTCAAAAAATATTATTTATGCTCTTTCTATGTCAAAATAAATGTACTACATCATACAGTATAATTTTAATTCAATTAAAGCAGCATAATGTGAAAACTGGTGTTATGCTTATGATCTCCCCCTACAGATTAAGAGTCAAGTTCACTACGGTCTTGTGCCTGCTTCAGAAAAGTTACAAAGTGCAGCAGTTTAAAAACAGGGTCAGACGCTCGCAGATGTAAAATACAAAGGCTTTACTCTAATAAGCACAATCCAAGTTTGTAGTCGACACACGCCAAGGTCAATTCCAAAAGATCACACAGAGCAAACAGTCCAAAAGGGTAAAGGCAAAAATGTAGTCCAAAATACAAACAAAGAGTCGCAATCCATTAATGAAAAACGCAGGCAAATAATCCAAAGGGTAAAGACAAAAGGCAAAGGCAAAGAAACACACAGTAAAAGGTCATACATAGAAAATATACATACATCAATAACAGTGATCAGTAGATCACCAAAATGGGATTCAATACCTCACAACCTGCCTAGTCTAAATCCCGGGCTTAAATACTGTACTAAGAGAATCATATGATCTAATAAACAGGTGTCAGTCATTAGAATTCCAGAATGTGAAAAGGAGTTCGGAGTCATGTGAGGAGTCATATGATCTCCCAGATAATCGAGTCTGGATGTAAGGAGGCAGTCTGCGGATGAGTAACAGCAGTCCAGAGTAGCAATGACAGAGACGCGATTCTCAGTATTAAAAGTCAGTGGAACGTCACAATGATTTTGAAGCTGATTTTCATTTTAAAGTAAAAATGCTACATAGTGTTGCGTCTATTGGCCTTCACTCCAACATCCTTAATGTCGCTTACATGAAGAAAACAAAAAGGTTAGTTCATGTTAGAGCCATGTGCAAAGACCCTTCATGACTTGGAGCAAAGAGAAACAAAAGAGTTTATTTTATATTTCTTTTAAACACTGATTTCCCAATTAGCAGCGTTGGAAAAAGCAGACTTACACAGTTCATGCCAATGATGTTATCGAAGGGCAGCTCAGCGCTCCAGGACGTCTCTTCTTGGCTGGGTCTCCTTGCTTTAGGAGGCTCCATGTCCTCCTGTGGTGCATGGCATATGAGGAACGTATCAATCTTGTGCTTGCGCAGGAACTCATTGCGCTCGTAACCATGGCCTTCCTCTGTCTCGTAAATGCCTTCCAAACAGTCAAGGGTGGCTCGGGAGATATGAATTCGCCTGAGAAAACATATTTTATCCTTTTAAAGAGGCTCCATAGTTCTGTCTCAAACATGCCATCACCAAAATTAACTCACCACTTGGAAGTATGTTGAACACATAAAGGGGGGGATTGCACTTTATATTTTGAATGCTCACATCCTCTGCCAGGTCAGCCTCAGTAAGCTAAAGAGCATACCAGACAAACTTTGCAATACAGGGCTGGGTTTCACAAAAATGTTATAAATTTAAATCGTCTTATATTAATTGGTATAGAGAATGTGTCATGTGATGCTTGACTTGACCATGTAAAATCATCTGCTTTGAGATGTCAGAGAATAACATTTAAATTAAATGAATAATTGCTTTCTGGAAATTGCATTTTACAATAAAATCTCGAACACAGATATCAACCATCCCGTAAAGTTCAAAACAGTTTAAAACTCAGCAAAATGTGAAAGAGATAGAAAAGATAAAGAGCTGTCAATTCTTGCAGTGGTCAGTACTGATCAAAACTGGCTAAGACGGCAACAGGCTCATAAACTGGCCCTAACTGGCAACAGGCTAATAAGCGCTCAATGCTCATTGATGCAATTCATGCTTACAGGACTAGCAGGATTTGCTGCTAACATCTTTGTGTCAAATACCACAAGACACCTTTATAGATCTTGTGGAGTCCATGTTTTGATTGGTCACAGCTGTTTTGTCAGCATGAGGGAGACCTTCACAATATTAGGTAGGTGGTTTCAGTGCTATGGTGGATTGGGGTTTATGATAGAAATCAACTCACCCAGGGATTCCTCCTGCCTCCAGCATGTTCGCAACATCAACATCCCAGGACCACACATCAAACTGCCACTTCTGTAGACCCAAAACCCCACAAAGCACTGAGCCAGAGTGGATTCCAATGCGCATGTCCACATCACATTTCAGCTCATTACGAACATAACTGAAAGAAACAGATAGAGAAGATGAAGTAAAGATTGAACTTGTCAGACTTACACCAAGGATCTTGCTGGTTTATGCTTGTAATGGTTATTTTTGAGGGTTCTATTAAGTATTGTATATGTATATCCAGATTTAGCACAGCCTCAGCTAATGAGATAAGATATGACACCCAGTAATTAGCTAATAACATATGACATTAGCTTATATGCAGTAGAATAGGAGTTATGAAATGTTACCAACAAAGATAGTGGATGAAATCTAAACTTAATACAATCGATAAAGTAAGCAATGCTTCAAAATGTCTAAATAAAATGTTTGTCATTTTCAAAATGTCTACATTGATAAACTGTGGCTTGGTAATTAGTCTAAAATACTGCACCATATTAAAAAAAAAGGCATTTCTATCTCTTTAAATGAACAAAAAAAAAAACTGTGGTCAACAATCCTATCAGCAAAGGGCCAGGATGACTGTAGACTTGGATTCCAATCTTGCAGAAGCACATCTGATTCCACTTGTTTAATAAGTTGGTTTCAGCTTTGAGTGATGTATGCTTCTGCTTGTTTGGAATAAAAACCTGCAGCCACACATGCCCTTTTTATTATTGTTATTCTTGTCACTTCAGTGCTGGTGAAGGTACACAGTACGCTCACACACATACCGTATAGTGTTGATCATGGCAAGACCCATCTCCACACAGCATCGAGCATGGGCTCTCTGAGGCTCTGGTACACCAGAAACACAGTAGTAACAGTCCCCCAATATCTTTATCCTCATGCAGTGGTGTTCCTGAAATTTCAGTACAGACTTTTATCAATATTTACTGCACATTGTATGAAAGTATGGTAAAACTAAAAATTTATGTCAGAATGATACCCATCACATCAGGTATATAAGGAAACAGTCCCTTAGATTCTCATATTAAAAGATTTGAGTCACAATCACAGTAAAAGCATGTTTTACTGGTTTGAGGTCAGGTACTTTCCATTTAGATTTGCAGAATTTGACTGTATATGAGCAGAAAGTATAACTCCCTGGAATTTATCTTGCTACTTCTATCAACAATATCATGTCATCAACAAACACCAGTGACCCAGTTCTATTAACATCCATACATACATACGCCATTAGATTAGATTAGATTAATACTGTATTTACTTTCATGAAGGCATTTCTTGGTTATTAGATTTCTGTGGGCTTTTTGATGAGTGCATTTGTTCTTTTTAGGCATATACTGTGGTGGTGAGGAGGCAGGGGATCTATAGGCCAGCCCCCTCAGCACCCATTGCACTAGGTGGTGCTTAAAAGGACTAGAGGAGCCCTCACACAAAAGAGGGACCATAGTGGTGAATATTTATTTGAGTTACATGTGGTATTGGTGAAGGTGTGTGTGAATAAGCCCACTTCTAAATCGCTGTGAACCTGTGTCTGTCTCTATGCTGAACCTACTACTGGGTCACCGTGTACCAAATTGGTCATTTGGCCATTTCTCTGATAGGTTTGTTTTGTTTTAACCTAATGATGGCCTCTTTCACTTGCATCAACACCTGTTTAGACTGCAGCAAACAGCCAACAACTGGCCATATATATGTGTGTGTGTGTGCTTCACTGCTCAAAAATCTCAAAAGTGTCTAGATGTATCAACACATTAAAACATTTAGTTTTTAAAAAGTACTGTATTACTGCTTTTTATGAGTTTCTCTGTGAACATCTAACTCGTAGAATTCAATCAGCTAAAGATTACCCACATCCTCCCTCACCTCTGCAAGGCGGTCAAAGCGCCCAAACAACTCATTCAGTGTACGTACAAGGTCCTGAGCTGACATGGTCATGGAGAGTGTGGTGAAGCCTTTAATATCAGCAAACAGGATACTGAATGATGTGAGAAAGACAAAAAAACAGATCTTATTGAACCATGGTGTCTGAGAGCACTGGAGAATAGGTAGTTTACCCAGTAAGACAACTGTGGTATGTCTACCTGACATCTTTGTACTGGTGGATGTAGATTTTGTGAAATTGCTGAGGCAGTAAGACATCCTCCATGGCGCTCATGTCTGCCATCATTTCCAAGGCAATAAAACGAGGTAGAATAGACATCACCAACCGCTCCTGCCATGAAATGACAAATTAAGTGAATGTACAAATGACAAATTTCACATATTTGTAGTATGCTGCAGGGAACATTAACTGTTAAGACTTGGGCTTTTAACACATTATAAATACATCTGCTGATCCCACTCTGTCATTTTACATGGCCTACCACTTTGTGCTTGAGTTGCAGACATTCCCAATCGCTTCCACTTCCGCTTCCACCCATACATGAAACCTTTCATGTGTCGGTGGAAGCGGAAGTGGAAGCGATTAAAGAAGAAATTTACCTTCTTAAGAATGGTGGTGAATAAGGCCCCCTTTTTTACTATTACTATTAAACATACAACACATATTTGGTTTGGTTTTTAGTGGTGTTGGACATTTATACACCAGAAGAAATGTATGCAGTTTTAGCAGTCATGGTTTCCTCAAATAACCAGCCCATCAAGATCAGGCCTACCAAGATGCCCTAATGGCAATGTAAACAACAAACATGAACTTTTCTCTGACCTGTCTGTGATTCTCTCGCTCCAGTTTCACCTGTCCTTCAATGCAGCGGCGTGTCTCTAGGAAAGCTTGTCTCTGAGTACGATCTGACAGATAATGGATGAACAGCCCTGCAGTGTTCATCCCCATGTACAACAGCCCTTTTGCTAACAGCTGAAACAAATGCATACAATTAAAATATAATACATGGTAACCTGGTGAAAGACATTAAAGAGTGTCTGCCAGTTCTATTAGCTCTTTATACCATGGTGATTTTGTGCAGAATGTCTACTGGGTATGCTTAAAGCTAAATTTATTGTTTTATAAATGCATGCAACATTCTCCTCTTGCTCATTTCAAACGTTTAGCTTGGATATGAAGAGAATGTTGTTTGAATTCTTCAAAACTTTCATCAAACTAAAGAAATAAGAGGCTTACTTTCCAATTTCCCCAGATCTACTTAATCATCAAATTTAATTCTTTAGATTTGTACTGGAGCTAATGCTTTTACTACCTTACAGTGCCTTACTTACCTTACAGTATCAGAGCAAAACTAATGACGCAAATTTGAAATGGCAAAAACACAAAGCCAACTAAATTTAGGGTATGGGGAAATATGTGTTGCATTCTTGTAAAGTAATCTTATTTCATTTTATAATAAATGCATAATATGGTAATATAGATTAAAAGCTACACATATTTAATGTTTACAGTAAAGTGCTTTGCTAGATATATGAGACTTACATGCATAGATATTTAATACTGTGGGTAAGAGCTTTTCACTCATTGGAGGCATCTTACCACTATCCATATGCTCTTAGCTATAGATCTAAAAGGTAAAGAGATTAGGATACAAGCTGTAAGAGGGGGTTTCCTGCTTCCAGGCACAGAACCCAGTTCTGTAATTACTAAGGAGACACAAGTTAATACATATACATGCTTGACTGAATTTATATAAGAGTTTCTACTTTTAAAAAATGCTCATTTCATTCACATATTCAAACCAAAAAACAACATTAACCAAAAAGGTTCTTTAATAAAAATTCACTGGAGTGTTCCCTAGAGAACCAAAAGTGGTTCTTCTATACTGGCACATAAAAGTTTTTTGGCATATGAGTCCACACTCACATGTCACATGTCGAATATCTTTGGGCGGAAAAAAGGAGAAGAAGGAGGTCTCACTACCTTTCTGATTATTGCAGAATTATTGTAGTTTCCAAGGGCCTCAACCAGCAGATGCAGGGCTGCGGTGAGACAGCCAGTGTAAATGGACCAGAGTAGAGGCACAGGTAGCAATGTGTAAGTGGCAAAGAGTGTGAAGAGGACATACCAGGACTGGTCCTTCTCCAGTCCATAAACCAGCCCACCCATAGCCTGCACAGTCTGAGACAACCAGCTGGCCAAACCTGCATAGTGGAGGTACTCTGGAGACATGGCCCCCTTGCAGGAGAGGACCAGGATACACAAAAGTGCACCTATGGCCATGAAGAGCCCAGCCAACCAGCCTCGCAGTGAGTCCACCATTTCAGGAGCCACAGCCAGGTAGATGAAGAGGATGTGTAGCTTGGTAAGTATGTCAATGACATTGGTGACCACCAAAGAGGTGCGACGCCGAGCCAAGGAGTGCTGCTGGTACAGGCGCTCCAGGTCTGGGGATTTAAATGTATGGTGGAGGGTTGGGAGGTAGACTCCTCGCACTGTGGTGCCCCAGCTGATAAAGAAAATTCCATCAGTCAACGAGTCAGTAGGCTTCTCTGTGGCGGGTGATTCATGCTCCTGAAGAGGGTGAACATGAGCAGACGAAGAACGGCGTTTTTGCTGCCCAGCATTGCCCCGTGAGGCCTTGTTGCGGATCTGACGGTTGATATCATCAATGTAGGCATCAGTCACAACAATTTTGTGCATGGAAGTGTTTTGGACATTTTCATGGATCTCTCGCTGGTCTATGATGTGACGCATGGCTTTCTGCCACATGAGCTGCTTTCTTTTTACGTTGGGACATGGAAGGTCAGCTGGGCAGACGGATGAAAGCAGTCTTACATCTTTGGTGCTGCATATGTCTTCAGAGACAGCCATGTTGACACAGGTCCCCAGTCAAATATACCTCTCACAAAACACACCACCTCAGGAACCACAACAAAGACCAATAAATAGCTATTCAACAAAATACACTACAACACCATTAGTATTCTTCCATAAGACATTTCTTAAGTTTCAAAACTGCACATAAGTAGTCAAACACTAAATGTATTACACTTTACTAAATACAAAGAATGCAGGTAGTACAATTAATTCACCACTTGTTAAAAAAAAAGCTGTAGAAAAAGTCATTTAAGAATTTAAATGCCAATGCAGGTCACATAAAAGCTTCAATGTATAGGATTACTGTAATGTAAGAATACAGCAGCTTGGAAAAGAAGAGGCATAATTTTACTTACTTTTGATGCAGTGTTGTAGTTCTGGCAGGGACAAGAAAGATATGTGCACGTTCCTCTTATTCGCACATTTAAATTCAAGGACAGAAAAAAGTACATAAGTGCATTCTTCCCTGTCATTAGCTAAATCTATGCACCTCTTTTCCTGTTCTGTCTCCGTAGACATCCAAAACATCACCATGAGAATGATTAATCTAGCTGTGTAACTCCTAAGTCATCCCTGTTACATCGGCTCCACATACTTCTAGCCACAGGCACAAAATGTCAAGCCTGCTTCGTTAGTCTGAAGTGGTTATTCAGTGACGGATTGGAATTAAGCAGTGGTGTCCTCAGGTAATGAAGTCAGCCCTAGACCATATGGTCTGAAAAGGCCTCCTCACCTCTTCTGATGGCAGGCATCAGCAATCTGCTTGAGCTTATCCCACGAATCCTAACCAGGTTAACAAGAACATCAGTACATAAGCAGAAAAAAGTGACTTGCTTTGAAGTTAAAAGTGGGACTGAGTAGAGAATAAGATCCATTATACACTCGCTTACATATGCACATTCTAGACATCTGAGTAGGGATTACCTACTCAGCAGGGGACATGCGCTGCTGCACTGAGGAATGCAAACAAGCTAAAAAAAAACGTTGACCAAACATTTCATGTCAGAAGTAAATGCACATGTATTATAAAAGTAATGTAGTAAAATTTTGATACTGTCACTTTTTACGTCTACAAGCATTTGAGCAATGTGATTTTGCTCTGTTGATGGATTTAGGTGCGCATGTGCAGAAGAAAGAGTGCTAATACGTAGGCTTGATGTGATTGGTTGACCACTGACCCTGGGCATTGACTGCAAAAGGCTGGGCAGTTGATCCAGGCAATATGTGGAGTAAGCTGGATCAAGTGCTTCACACTGATCTGATCACCAATACTGTGAGCCAGGTCAGAAAGCAACCATCTGTCTAGAATCCAAACAAAGCCATGTTCATTCCTGTGAGCAAAGTGCAAAACAAGACTAAATGTAGGTTGCACTTGCTCACTGATGTCTGTAGTTCTTGGTTTAATAAGGTGTAGTGAACTACAATGTAAAAAAACGTTTGGTGCAAAATGTATGGCCCTACATGATATTCTTTACATCCTAATTTACATTTCTTTTCTAATAATTGGGTATTCTGTTATTTAGGGGAAACATTTTTTAATCTTGTGATGATGACATAATAGGTGATAAAATCAGCTTATGATTTGTAGCTGAAATGTGATGTTTGTTACTTACTGATATGACTGCCATGTTCTGAACTGTAACATTGTTAAATATGGCTGGCAGCTATCAATTGTCACTTCAAAGAGCTTCCCACAATTCTTAGTTTTTGTTGGGACTGTTAATTATGCTTTTTAAATCATATTTAGTATTTGACTTTTTTACCCCACCAGTTTAATCTATATTGCTACACCACCACACAGTATTATTTCATCACTGCCATTTCAAATCAAAAGGCAACATCCAAGTGCATTGTAATTGTTCTTTTATTACAGTACAAAACCCAAATGGAAAAAGTGACTATGGTGCAAAAAGATAAGTTCTGAAAACCTTCCCTCATAGATTAGTGAGCACAAGCATTCATAAAATATCAAGCAGATCACATTAACAAGTTTTGCATGATCAAATACATTTGCTTAAGCATGCGGTTCTTCCATGCTATTAATCCACTTTAATATCCCTACTATTCAACTGTATAGTGAATGGAACCATAAGCCTGTAGGTACTGTTTAGATTAAAAATTTAATTCAATTAATAAACTTTCTTGTACACTATAATGGAAAGTCAAATACCAGCAGCCAAAATGAAATGTAAAGCTACCAAATACATTTTTGTTTATGTGAAACAGAACATTTAAATTGATAAATATACTAAATGGAAACAAGACCTCCAACAGAGCAAACACACATCCAATACCCACAACAGCTTAAAATGTATTTAGTAATAAATGCTTAATTAGACAATTACATGGTATATATATGCAGATAAATACATTGTAAAAATATAAATTATGGTTACATTGCACATGAACACTTACAGAAAAGAAGTATAGTTTGTGTCTCTCACTTCATATAAAAATACAACTTCTTAAATTTCATGCAGTATATGTACACTTTTGTAACAGTGATGCCTTACATTGTTGCAATTGTTGGTGTTGCAACAACAATCTGGCACATCTACCCACCTTTCTGGATGTCTTTGCCATAAAAAAAAACTACAACCACCAGAAAGAAAGAACATAGAGATGAAAATCAATTCCTGGAAAATCAGTTCCTTTTTTGTTTTGATCACAAACTTTAACATCCTAAGGCAAATCTATTCACTAACCACACTCACTGTAGCTTGTACATCATGTTTCATGCATGTATTTGTGTAAACAACTTTTTTTTTTTCATCTCTCAGTATACTGGCTGAAGGATGAAAATCCATATTGAGAAAAAAAATTATAAAATAATAAAATTAAAATTAATCAAATAATAATAAAATTAAATTATCAGACAATATCTTACTCATTTTCGGTGTGAACAAATGTTAGAAATCAGTCACTACCAGGCAAATATGCTTTGAAGTGCACATCTATTTTTTTTATACTTAACACAGTGCACTACAAAATTTCATTTGCCTGTCCTTTTATATGTAAACATTACAATAAATTACTCTTGGCACCACAACTTGTAATGTAACCCACAAGTGTAATAAATGCATGAGGTTATGATATTGTTTTTAATGTCATCCATGATTTAAAATGTAAAAAAAATTAAAAAAAATGTACACACAGACCTGTGACAGCAAAGCCAATTCAGGTGTACATATAATCACACTGTAGTCAGAGCACATGAACTTCAATGTGTTGGAATACACACTGTATTTGTACCTCAATACTACAGTATCTCCACTGCAAATCCTTAGTACTACAGTATCTTAATTGCACATCCATTTAATTGCAGTTTATTTGCACGGTATATTTATGGTTATATTTACACACGTGGACAAAATTGTTGGTGCCCCTCGGTCAATGAAAGAAAAATTCACAATGGTCACAGAAAAAAATGGAATCTGACAAAAGTTATAATAAATAAACAATTCTAAAAAAAAAATAAACAAATGAAAATCCAACATTGATTTTGAACCATGGTTCAACAGAATTATTTTAAAAAGTAAATTTATTAAACAGGCCTGGACAAAAATGATGGCACCCCTGAAAATAATGTGACCAAAGGGATATGTTAAGGTGTGTCCACTAATTAGCATCAAAGGTGTCTACAATCATGTAATCAGTCAGTGGGCCTATATGTAGGGCTACAGGTAGTCACTGTGCTGTTTGGTGACATTGTGTGTACCACACTCGACATGAGCAAAGGAAAGATTAGAAAGAAAATTATAGACAAGAATGTTAAAGGTAAAGGTTATAAGACCATCTCCAAGCAGCTTAATGTTCCTGTGACTACAGTTGCACATATTATTCAGACATTTAGCATCCATGGGATTGTAGCCAACCTTTCTGGACGTGGCCGCAGGAGGAGAATGGATGACAAATCAAAGAGACGGATAATACGAATGGTAACAAAAGAGCCCAGAAAAACTTCTAAAGAGATTAAAGGTGAACTTCAAGCTCAAGGTACATCAGTGTCAGATCTCACCATTGGTTGTTGTTTGAGCCAAAGTGGACTTCATGGGACGACCAAAGAGGACACCATTGTTGAAAACAAATCATAAAAAAGCCAGACTGGAATTTGCCAAACTACATGCTGACAAGCCCCAAAGCTTCTGGGAGAATGTCCTATGGACAGATGAGACAAAAATGGAACTTTTTGCCAAGGCACATCAGCTCTGTGTTCACAGACGGAAAAATGAAGCAGATCAAGAAAAGAACACTGTCTCTACTGTGAAACATGGAGAAGGCTCTGTTATGTTCTGGCACAGGGTGTCTTGAATCTGTGCAGGGTACAATGAAATATCAAGACTATCATGGGATTCTAGAGAGAAATGTGCTGCCCTGTGTCAGAAAGCTTGGTCTCAGGATAATGACCCAAAACACCCAAGAATGGCTAAGAAACATTAGATTTCTAAAGTGGCCTTCTATGAGCCCTGACCTAAATCCTATTCAGCATCTTTGGAAGGAGCTGAAACATGTCGTCTGGAATAGGCACCCTTCAAACCTGAGACAACTGGAGCAGTTTGCTCATGAGGAGTGGGCCAAAATACCTGCTGAGAGGTGCAGAATCATTTGATAGCAGTGATTGCCTCAAAAGGTTGTGCAACAAAATATTAAAGTTAAAGGTACCATCATTTCTGTCCAGGCCTGCTTTATGAGTTTTTTTTTTTTATTCTGTTGAAGCATGGTTGAAAAGCAATGTCTGGCTTTCAATGGTTAATTTTCATAGCATTTTATTTATTATTAACTTTTGTCAGATTCAAGTTATTTCTGTGACCATTGTGGGTTTTTCTTTCATTAACTGAGGGGTATCAACAATTTTGGCCACGTGTGTATATAGGACATATTTTTCTATTTTTATTTTATGTTTGCTACCTGCACCAAGAGAGTCTTTGTTCCCCTGGTACTTGCCAAAAATAAAGTTCCGCTTTTGATTCTGAAGAAGCATGGCAATTTACCCCCCCCCTTTCTTTAGGGTACTTTGGGCAACAAATGATAAAATATGACATGGGTCCAGCAGTCTTCCATGTGTGTCTGTCATTCTGAGATAATTAACCATGATGCCCACCATATTGAAATCTGGGAATAGTGTGGCCACTATAGAATGGATTAGAACCAAAGCCTAACAGAGTGCCCTGGCACAAACACTTCTTATTACAAGGATAAGAAACTGTGCACATATACATTTGGAGTCTAACACACATAAAAGCTATAGTGTGGTTCACACCCCAGGATGGACATCATGATCACCCTTATTATCAGCAGGTAGTTTTACATGTGTATTACTGGGAAATAACCAGTCACTGGAGATAAAATAGATTACCAGTCACAAGATTTCCCGCCCACAGCAACCATACATGTCGTTTTTTGAAACTTTTGTAAAATTTAGTTCTGCATTACATGTATCAATCTTTGAACATACCTATAGCACTATATGACTGTGTGCACCGAACTGCGACGTCCATACAGAATATATATATACACACAGTGTGTTCTCCATAACTTGATGTATTAAGACCCATCTCTTATAGCACTTGATCCACTTACAACAAACACAAACGCATTCATGTAAGACTACATGAAGAACTGATCAATGTAAACTATATTCCTTATTATATTCCTTAGTGTGCTTGAATATTGTGACATAACTGAATGCTGAATGGTTTTCAGATAATCTTTTTTTTTTTTTTTGCTGAACACACAGGAGATGAAGAAGGAAGTGCATGGCATGGTTCTCAAGCTAAGCAATAACTAGGCCCTTTCTTTTGAGTTTTTAGCAAGATGTCCCTATGTATGTAGGCTTGTTTGCATACACTCCTACTTGATATTCTTGAGCAGAGAAGTTCGAGCATTGACCACTGCTTTAAAGGCATCTTCACTGCCTGGTGCAACACACTTGTCTGGATGCAGTAGCACAGCCAACTTCCTATATGCCTTGTTGACTTCCTCCCTATGAGTAAAAAAACAAAAAAAGCACAGGACTCAATGAAAGTATTTTCACTGACATATCTGAACCAATGACACCACTGAATAAATGAGAGATAGCAATAATAAATTACACTACTAGTGTTGTTTGCTGATTAAGCCTGTCTGTAAATGTATTATGTATTACTTCTCTGAGAACCTTATTAAAATGTGGAAAGACAATATAGGAATGACAACTGGATTGCAGTTTTTCCCATGAATCTAACATACATGATTACAAGTACCTGCCCAGATGCAAAGTATATCAGCCAACAAAAAGTATTAAGATTCTCCATTGGTGGATTAATGATAAACAAGAATTACAACATGGTGTAGTTGTTTAGGTAATTTAGGTATAAATAATTGTTTGTGCTAACCTTAATAAGATAAGATAATCCTATATTAGTCCCACAGTGGGGAAATTCTCAGTCAAATACAAAGCTTAGGAGCCCCTGTTCAAATGAAGTAATGTTTTGTTGATTTATAAATGTTAATTGCAATTACTGTTAATTTATTGGGGAAAAAATAAATTGTGGCATGTCATCAATTCCAGTCTTACAGGACTGAGCTCGCAATCACAGTTAGGTGATGTCCAAAATGTTATACACCAACTAAACAAGGTAATTAACTAAGGAGTTCAACCATGTGTAAAATCAAAACTGCACTCTTGTCATCAAATAAAAAAAAAAGAAATTAAATGCAGATACGTTTATATGTTTGGAAATATATAATTACATAGTTACAATATACAAGTTTGTTTCCTATAGAGGAAGAAAAAAATTATACTTCTCCGTTTTACCTTGTAGCCCCAGGCTTAACTCCCAGCATGTCCCAGCTGTCTTTGCTGCTGCGGATACGTCTAATGGTGTCAGCCTGCTCTTTGGTGAAGCCTATGCTGACCTCTGGGGTTGGCTTCTTTCCTCCATTCTCACACATGTCAGTTATAGAGGAGAAAAATGCCTGTTGAACAATGTTAACATATTAGAGATACACCAATAATTACTAATTAAATACTTGACACAAGGGCCCATGCTTGTTTCTTTGAAGACATACTTCTTTCATTATAATTTAGTATTTCTCCTATCATAAACACAATATCAACATCTTTATCAAACACTGCCTAAAATGTCAGAGTAAGAATTAAAATGTGTAAGAACACAAACCTGGAACATTTCACTGATGCCTTCACCACTCTGAGCAGATGTCTCAAAGTAATGGAAACCTCTGCTTTCTGCCCACAGCCTACCTTCACTTTCATCCACCACACGTCTTTTAGTTAAATCAACCTGCAGGAGTGACTGGATTAGTTAGATGGAAAACACTAGCTTTCTATTTCCAGTTTTTACAAGCCCTTGTTAACTGATAATTTACCTGATGCCACTCTAATACTCAAAGACAAATGACATACAAAGCAGTTTATATGCCAGTCATCTGATATATTTAGAGTGAGTTTTAGGTAGTAAATGTGTCTATCAGTCATACTTGATGGCTGATACAACATTATTACTTTAATCTACTATCTTCCTAATTAGTAAGCTAAAGGCTACACTGCTAGCAACATCTAAAAAAAAACTAAAAAAAACAAGCGATGCTGAAGCAAAGGTCATAGCCAGACAAGACAATGATTTAAAATTTGCATATTAAGTTTAGATTCTTTAAAAAAAAAAATTCTGCAAACTTTGCAGGGTTAATAAACTCACTGAGGCTAACTGAGCCAAGTGTATGCATTGTGATTGAATTTGCATCCCCGTTCTCTCCTCCTCTTCTAATACATAAGATGTATGACTGGAATACTATTTATGTAACATAAGTGCCAAGCTTTAACAATGGTTCGTTAAAAAAACAGTATTCTAACATATTAAACAAAAGGTGTTTAAGTCAAGGTTGGGGAACAAGGCAACTATTGAAGGGAAATTAATCTTTGGATTTCATACACAATACACTGCATATATAGTAATTCACTATAAAAAGACTAATTATAAATAATTTAGAAATGGTTGGAATGACTGACCTTGTTGGCACATACAACAAAAATAATGCTCTCCATGTTGGCTTGTGAACCCATCTCTTGCTTCATCTCTGTGAGCCAGCTGTCCAGGGCATCAAAGCTCTCTCTTAGACCCACATCATAAACCAGGATCACTCCCTGAGAGTCCTTATAGAACTCATTACGTACCTGGAACACCACAATGCGCATTTTCAAGAGTAGCACTGTACTCTATTTAACAATGTCACAGTAATCCATAACATGATTGGTTTTGGAAATCATGTCCAGTAATGGCAAGCAGTGTGTGCTTACAGTCACCGTGTTTATGTCACTAGTGTTTTTGTGTGTTCAATGCATGGATGGGTTTAAAAAAAAAAAATCCATCTGTGTCCGACACAAATGGTGAATATGGTCGCCTTGTCTTGTAAAAGCACAATACTGTGAGTGGACATACTGGACATTACAATGCAGGAATAATCATACCAATATCGCTTAAAATGAACAGAGAGGCATATTAATACCTCATAGAAGAAAGGATGTCCTGCCATGTCAAAAATGTTTACTTTTATTTCCCTGTCCCGTACTTGAACCCTTGATGGAGAAAAAAAATAAAATAAAATATATATAGTTAATATTAAAATTTATAATAATAATCATCATATAACAGTATGTTTACACAGTTTATTTAACAAAGTAATATACTGAGGGGTTCAGCATATTATTCAATTTTAATAATGAATAATAATCTTAAGTGATATTTGGCAAGTACCAGTCTCTAAATATGGAAACAGAAACTATATTCTAAAATACCACTAGGATTAAAAACATTAAAACAACGTTGTTTAACATATAAATAAAAAGAACGGTAATTTCCTTGACATAACCATATTACTTACTTGGTCACACCATAATCTATTCCGATTGTGGCCAGATATTTGGGTACAAATCGCTTCTCACAGTACCTTTTAATGATGCAGCTCTGAAAAAAAAGTACACCAGTACTGGTTATAATTAGAAACCACATCCGTCTCGTGTTTATACGTATGCTAGCGTTAGCTAAACCCAGAACAGGACTGTGCTGTGGGGGGAAAATAGGAACACAACCACTCAATAATAACAACAAATAGCTAGTGATTAAATAACTGAACACGAAAAAAAAAAAAGACGAAAAAGAAACAGAAAAAAAGAGGGAGATAAAATGACAGTTCACAAATCACAATTAGCGTGTTCTAAAAAGAAATAAGATAAGCATATGATATGGACGTTTGTAATATCTGCAGTAGGAATAATCATACCAACAGTCTAAAGTTAACCAGCTAGCTAGCTAGTATGCTAGGCACATACCTTCCCAACCTCTGCATTCCCGAGGCTGATAACCTTAACCCGAAGCGATTTTTTATTTTCTCTCCTTTTCTGCACATTCGTATCCATTTTCAGAAATGCACTCTCAGTGCCAAGCAAAAAGTATTGAATCTGACAAGCGGTTCGCTAGTGCGGCTACCGTCACCTACCAACATACAGCCAAACACCGGTTACACTAGCTAGCTAGCGTTAGCTGAAACTACTAAACAAAATGAGATTTTAGTTAGCTAGCTAGCTAAAGCAACAGAAGGCATCTCGCTAAAACTAGGCTACTTATCGGACGTTTACTACATTGTTCGTAAGACTGGTTATAACAATTCAAAACATAAATACGACTTAGCACCACAGATGTGTCCAGGTGTTCCGTCAGCGATACTTTCATATGACCATAAATAGTTCCCAGGTCTAGATATATGCTAGCTAGCTAGCTATCTATAACAACCAAGCTAGCTACTAGCACATGTTTAACATTAAGATTTGGCGCAACAGATTCATCGCACTAAGATATAAAATGTAAACTATTTAAAAGAGATTTTCCTATTAATGCATTCGTGAAATAATACAGAGTAATGCAAAATTAATAGAACAACAACATAACCTGAATTTGAATGAAAAAAAAACAACTAATAGAGTCAAACTGAGCCAACACGGAATAGCGTTCCTATGGCAACGACGGCAGGTTACAATAAGAATAGCACATTCGACAAAATAAACTAAATCGAACCAAAATAAATCAGTAATCAAATTAAAAGTATAAAAGTAAAATATTGAAATAATTTAAAAATGTGGTATTACTGTTTAATTATATATATTTTAAATTAAGACCAGTGAAAATAGCTGGGGAGGGCATGGCCATAGGATAGATGCAGAAGTGGGCTGGATCTACAGTGGATGAAAGTTAACAGTTATGTTAGTCTGACTTGTGGACTTCAGGCTCTCCAAACAAACTCTTTTACGCTTAGAATTAGAGCATTGACATTAAATTGCATAGAGGCTTTAATAATACTGACAGCTGGAAAGATGCCACTGCAAAGTCTTCCAAATCTGCCAAATTTACCAAGTCTTCCAAGTCTTCTGCGTTTTCCAGGTCTTCCAAGTCTACCAAGTCCTCGTGAACTCTTACTGGACTGCAGCACTTTGTTGGACCATCAAGTCTGGGGTGGTGAGAAAATATAGAGTTCTTTATTTTTCCCATCATCTGCTCCTGTTAAAGTTGCATGCCATGCCTTTTAAGTTCAGTTACTGTTAATTGACAGAACTACAGACATTTTAGGTTTTGTAACATGAAAGTACTTAAAATAATTTAGTTTAAATTATCCTATAACTACAGCAACACTCAGCTGTGACCCATGTGTGACCAAGCAAAAAATGCAACCCGTCATATACAAGCTGAAACTGAATGTGGATAAATGTATGAACTATATGAACTACATGAATGTAAACTGTATGAATGTTTAAACAGTGCTGTACTTGCAAAATCAATAGATTTGACTGCAATGGAGATAGATGTTTTTTTCCTTCTAAAACTGTATCCAGATTATCTCTGAGCCATTTCACATGTCAAGGATCAGTCGCTTGAGCCTCTGCTATGGTAAATCCAGCACACAGCGAAAATGGATTTAAAATGCAGTTGTGTAGCAGTTTATTTTACTTTATTTTAGAAATTAGAGTAAAAATGCAGTTTTGTTTAAAATAAAAAAGAGTTAAATGTAAGACTTCCTTTTTTGTTTAATTATTAAATGATTAATTTACCGATTATGATTTATTTTATTTTTTTACAAAATTATGAAACAATATATTACAAGGCAAAGCAATAAAAACTTAACAATAACATATTATACATATACTTTGGAGGTTACAATATACAACATACTGGGGAAATAAACTAATAAACTTGTACAAAGACGTGTGACAACAAAGCGTGTCCATTGGTCTTTTTTTCTTATCAATATGGGCATTAAAAAATGCATTGTCATCTCAATTTATGATTGCTGAATTGTCAAGACGCATTTAAACAAGTTTAAGAAAACAACCATGACAGCCTTAGTTGGAATGCAGTTCATAACAAAGAAAGATTCACTTAGATTATTCTGTCTCAGAACTGATAAAGGGGATGGGGAACATTAAATATACGCAGCTATTCCAGAATAAGGGGAGTTGGGATTTTTTATTTGATTGATGTTTGGCTACACCAATCGCCTGTTGTCCTTCTCTCGGTCCTCTGTCTGCGTCAACACTCACCCACTCTGGCTTCTCCCCTCCCCCCTTGTCTCTTCGTTTCGCTCGAGTGGTCGGGGTGTGTGTGTTTATCAGTGATGGGGAGGGGATGAGTGGGGTGTGCATATACGTGCGTCTGTACAATATGTGTATATGTAAGTGCGTGTGCATGCGTGAGTGTAGGGGCGCACCTGTGTATGAAACCTGCTCTGAAAGAGACAGAGAGCTGTGTTGTACTGTTGAGAAAATCCAAGGTCACTGGTGCTTGGTCACATGCGCCATGTGTGAGTGTGTGTGTGAGAGACTGAGCGTGCGTGAATGTGTGTGTCTGGCTATGTGACAGCGGCAGGGAGAGAGAGACAGAGACGCTTGAGGCAAGGAGCAGGGAATTTCGTCAGTGTTTCCATCGATGTACGGTAAGGACTAATCTATATCTACTAGGACTAATCTGTGTGTGTGTGGCTATGGATGTGTGCTTTGCCTGTGTGCATGTGTGTGGGTTTAATCTACTGGTCATTCTTTGTGCTTGTGCAGGAGTGTTCATGTGCATTTACAGGAGATGATGGCGCTGAGTACAGGATAATATTAAAGCAACAGATTGCATGCAGCAGCATCTTCCTAATATTGTTTTCACCTGTGAGCTGAATGCGATTTTTTTAGTTCTTGTGATCAAATAGAAAAAAACACATGCATGGGCAATATGGCAAAACAAGATCACAATACTAGTAGCGATATGTCAAAATCAAATGTTTTTTGAAGGTAGCAAAAGGACAGGACAAAATGCACCAGCTTCAACCGTTCAACCTTTGTGTAAATAATCTGGAACAGGAGGAAAATGTCATACACCGGGGAACAATAAACTAATAAAAATGATAATGGCACAGTCACTTTTTAATGTGTAAGGTAATGCGGTTACTATACTGGCTGTTGTTCACAGTCTCTATATTTTGTCTAAAACACTTGTTCATTGTTCGGGAGTACTGGTGCTACCAACAATACATAAAAGCATGTTGTAAAGTCATTTATTACAATAACTATTACTATTACTTACTTACCTACTATAACCATCTTAGTATTATTATAAACTACATTTACTATAAACATTTATATATTCAATCTCATATTTCTTTTAAACACCTATAGACAGTAGCAATATACTGTGATTCCTCAAGGCGATATGTTGCAATATTTTAAAATTAATTTTGTAGAAAACTGTCTTTCTATAAATAACACACCACCATATGCATACAATCTGTACGTCGGTACAATACAATATCAAAAATACATTATTAATGTTATGTTGGTAAAAGCGGCATCTCAGTATTGGCTAAAGCTATTGCCGCACCTATATAATGTTTGAGAATGAATACCAAGACTTTATGTGCTTGGAGCAACTGAATTTGATTCTATAAGTAGCACACCACCATATGCATACAATCAGCTCAAAATAATGAATAAACATTACAATCTCAAAAAATACATTATCAATGTTTTGTTCGTAAGAGCGGCACCTCAATATTGGCTAATACTATTGGTGCACCTATATATTGTTTGGTAATCAATACCAAGACTTATTTATGTCCACGGAGCAACTGAATGTCATTATATAAGTAACACACCACCATATGCATACAATCTGCTCAAAATAAAACTTTTTATGCAGTCTGAACAGTGAGATTTGAAGTCAGAGTACAACACTGCTATCTTACTGTTGGGGTTTAAACACAACACAAAATTAACCACTGTCTTTGCATGTAAACTGTTCATTTAAAAAATCAATTTTATGCTTTTGAGAATTGATACATAAAAAAGAATATTGTGATAATCAAATGTATAAATTTTTTATACCCTTAATAGACAGCATAGCTTCTCTCCCAATTCAGGATGCAGAAGGGTGCTTTAGTCTGTCATGCTTAGTCATGATGATAATTAGGAGTGTGGAAATGCTTCATAGACATGAGACTCCTATGTCTTCATCGTCCCATGTGTGAAGTAGAGTTAATATATTAATTCATGCTTAGACCAGAAGCTCTAATTACCACCGCAAGGCACTTACTTTACATTTACACATATATGCTGTTTCACTGGCTCACATGATAATGCAGGGATGATCATGGTTTCAGTTCTCAACTGTCTTGTTTCTTTAACTTAAATAATAAATCACTACATCTTCACAGTTGTTTTTTTCTTACATCAGACACGCCTGTACATTACAATATCAAAACAAAAATAATAATGTTTTGTTGGTAAGAGTGGCATCTCAATATTGGCTTATTCTATTGGCGCACCTATATATTGTTTGGGAATCAATACCAAGACTTATTTATGTCCATGAAGCAACTGACTTACAAAAAATGATTAAGATAATGGAACAAGGTATTATGAAAGAGGCTGTAGTCTAGGCCGGAGCACCAGGGGCGAGGTCAAAGGTTAGGTAACCTGTCAATCATGTTTGACTGCAGCCAATCAAACTACATATTTGTTTTTTCAGTGACTTTTTGTCAAGCACCTAAAGTGACTTGTCCATCGTTTTCTACAACAGCCACTCACCTTAACAGTTCAAAAGAAGGTTGTAACTATGTTTGTTAGAAAGCAAACAACTGAACAAAATGTCTCAGCAACATTTTGTTTGTCTGATCAAGTTCAAAAACTGATTTCAAGCATGCTGAGTCTGCCCCAGGGAGATGTTGACGATGTCTGAAGACATCAGGTAGCTAATAGACGCACTCCTTGTGCACATGCCCAAGAATTTGCTCAGGGCCAGTAATGCCACGTAGGACAGACACAATGTAGTTGCCAGATGAGGTGTGATCCTCACTGCTGAGTCTGTGTTACTCACTGAAGATTATCAGCAAAACTTTGCTTCTTCATGATGACTGTCCTTTCTCTTACTAATTCTTTACATAAAAAACATATGTTGCATGTTACCTAACAAATCAGTTCCCAGCCCCAGAATTGGAATCATGAGCCACTGTTGAGAATTTCAGAATTTAGAAGCAACAATTCACAAGCTTTCCATTATCAGATGTGATCTTGGCATAGTGCTTTTGTATCAATTTAAAGGAGGATCTATTTCATGGCATGTAGACAAATTGAAGCTTACTGGGCGATATGACCAATATATTCAATCGAAGATTGAACAGTGAGTACGAGAGAATGACTCATGCACTGAATGTATTATACACTTTAAGAGGCTTTGACATTTTATTTGTTTTGGGACAGAGTCAATGGGATGCTGCATTTGTGATGACAGGCATGCTAAATTTAGCTACTGTTGCAAGAATCCCTAATATTTCAGAGGAGCAGTATTTAGAACAACTGCATCACAGGGAATTGGGAACACAAAAGTGTGTGAGAGAAAGAGGCACAGAGGCATGGTAAGATTTTGCAGGCAACAGTAGTTCCTCTACATTGGATTTTGAATCATTTACATGCATGGGTTGCTGTGTCTTACTACTGCAGTGGCAGTAGTACCAGAGCTGTAACAAAGCTGGATGCCCTCTTTTTTTAGTGGTTACGGCATGGTCTCATTTATTATCACAATTCCAAGCACAGCTTATGTTTTACATGCCAGATATGCATGCAGCATTTTACATTACTCTCTTAAAAATAAAGATTGTAAAAAGTGTTCTTTAATGGACTGCCAGTGAACAGTCCTTTGGGGCTCCATTTTGGTAAATGAGATGCGTGAGTGTGAAGATCCTTTTTAATTTGTGAAGAATATCCAGATGTAATTAAATGCCAGTTATACACTAATGAGCAGAAATATTGACAAATTGACAATATGACAGTCTTAATAATACTCACTGTATAGAATTAAATAGAAATAAATAACTAATTACAGAGAATTCACTCAAATTAGTTTAGTCAAAAGTACATAAGTAAATGTTCTGCAACTGATGTTGCTTAAGTATTTTGTACATTTTTTAATTGGGTCCCTCCACCTTACTAAGTTTTACTGCTATGTGCTACCTGCAGACTAGATATGCTTCCCCTATAACATTATGTTTCATGAGTGGAAGACTTTTGACAATGTAGCACATGCTGCATTTTAAACTTATGATCATCTCACTCTTGATGAGCACACTGTGCCACTGTATAGCTGTGAAATAACACTGCATAAGGACACATATGTCCCAATTACAACTGTCAACAGCAAGCAGGTAATTAAACAGTTGCACCACTCCATAGCTGTGAACTCCAATTACATATCTGTGTCCTCAGAAAGTTTTATGTAGTGTAATTTCACAACTCATTAAGTGTAAGGATCTGGAGCAGGAGAGCATCGCAGTTAGTTTGGTTGCAGTAGTAGTAGAGAGCTGTGTTGGGCAGGACTGTAAAATCAGGATATCCCAAAACAAATGAAAAGGGTTTAGGAAGGTCATGGCAAATATTGGCTAGTTTACACAGTCGGAAAGTCTGATCTAGAAGGCAGGCAGGCAGCAGCACCTAGCCACAAAGAGAATCACACCAGCATCGAGCAGACAGAAGGGGGCAGCTCTGAACATTGGAGAGAGAGTAAGGGAAAGAAAGTAAAAAAGAAAGGACCTGTAATAATCAGAAATCTGTAATAGTATGGAACAGTGGTAATATGTGGACAACGACACAAAAAAAAAACAGTTCACCTGTAATGGAGGATTAACCAAAAGCTTGTACATGTATAATATTTCCTAGACCTTAATATGGTTGTAATGAGATAATTAGCAACACCACATGGAAAAGTTCCATAAAATGTTTAATGGTAATTTATGACTGGCTATTACTAGTTGTTAGTTGTTGTTTTTTTGGTTTTATAACAAAGTATGAAAAATGGTCTATGGAGAAAAGTAAGCTTCATGGTATCGGTGCTCTTTATTGCCGATACGGATACTGTGTGTAAATGCCGGTATTGGTGCAACACTAGTTTTAATTCAGAACTGTTTTTGTCTAGAACTAATTGCTTGTTCAAGTCTAGAATGAAGGACTTCTAATATTAGTGTTGGTGCCTAAACTTAAAATAATGCATTCTTTATGTGGTTCCATGACTAAGCAGATCTAAATTTCACAACAATTCTCTTTCTCACTAAATAGCTAGCAAAATCAGTCATCTATTTACTAAGTAATAGCTGTGGTGGTCATGTTGGTCATACTGAGAAATATTGAGAACTTTTTACATAAGTAAATCTGTAAATGTAGATGGCACTTTCTACTCATTCCAGTGCATTACTGGCCAGCACTGGCATTTGCTGGCCAGTGCATCAGAGCCAGATACACAGCGCTTTCCTCTGAGCTTGTTGGTTGTCCTATTATGCTGCATGGGGGGGAAATGGAAGGAAGCTGTGGAGGTGCTGTTTATGCGCCATTACAAAGTGGCACTGCAAAAACACTTAAGCAAATCAAACATAAAATTGAACACAGACAGGAAACAGCTGTTTTTGCTACTATCAGATTGATGCATATTGTTTCAGGTACCATGACAGTTCTTTATGTTTGAGTTTGTATATATTCATTACAAGATTTGGGTATATATGACTACTCATACAGGCATACAGTTAATAATTTAAGCCCATCTATAAAAAGAAAACCACCTTAGCACCACCACTGAATATGGACTATATTAGATTAGAATGCCTTGCACAGTTCATAATTCATGTTGGAAAATTAGCAGTTGAAATCACCAATAATTACTGTATTTCAGACATGTATTTGTCTTATAGAAGTGAACAATATTTTACTTTGTAGCACATTCTTTGCAAATACATCGTGACTAGGTTCCTTTTTTCCTCCATCCGAATGTGGAGAGGCAGTGCTTAAAGAAAGGGAGCGAGAGCAAGCCAGAGAGAGATAGAGTGAAAGAGAGAAAGCTTTCTTTGCAGCCACATTGGAGGAGTGGGTGGTAAAAGTCATCATGCTGTCAGTTCTTCTGTTCAGACTCTAGGTCTAGGGGTAGACAGTTTCATGCTGCGCTGCTGAAAACACTCATGGGTAGACAAATCTGTGACTAACACTCTCCCTTTCCCCTCACACTCTATGCCAGACCCGCCAATCACACTATCAAAGCCTTGATTGCTAGTCATGCGTCCAGCTTTACTGGAAGCCTTGAAGTGAAATGTATGAGAAATGTATGACTCATTACAGGCACAGGCCTTCACGAGAATATGTGAATTTAAATCTTGATGAGGGAATAGTTAGATTCAGATAGATAGATAGTAAACTGTTCACATCTGAAATTTAGCAAAGTAGATTATAGGATATAGTTGATCATCTAATTATGTGAATGCACATGGAATGCACACAGCAGAAAGATATTTAGAATATAGGGCAATGATTTGAAGGTGAAGTGAAGAGATTTGTGATGTACATAACTTTATAAGCCCCCATCTACCTTTTGCTGTAATGTATTATACATTATATTGCTAGTTTTTGACTAACATCCATCTTGTACTGTTAGTAATACTGTTTATACTTTTATTGCGCATTGAAAGAACATCCACTGTGCAAGCCTGAAAAACTAAGTGAACCTAAAGTAAGTGAACCCCTTAATGACTTCTCCAAGATCTAATTCATGAATTAGAGATGATGCTTAATGAGATTACTCATTAAATATGTCTTAATGCAAACATTGTTTAGAAGACATGTTCAAGGCATACATGATGCTGGACAATGCTACAAAAGCTTATTGTCTATAAATAAAATAAAAACAGTGCTGCTACTTTCTAGGAGTGGGCTCTTGGAGAGTTACTGATTCTGTAAAGCTGCTCTGTGAAAATACCAGTTGTAAAGAGCACTATACAAATACATTTAATTTGGTTTGATTTAATTTGATTTAAGATCACTTTGACAACAGCCAGTCTGGAAAGAGTTAGAAAAGAAGTTTATACCAAGTGTGAAGCATGATGGAGGGAGCATAATGGTTTGGGGCAACTTTGCTGCCTTAGTGCCTTGACGCCTTGCACTTTGAGTATGCAGTGTGCTCAAAAAAGACTTGAACAGTGCAGATTTTTGTATTATTAGTTTACTTATATTTAGGTTGGCTTATTTTCAGTCCAGCAGAGTCTCTGAGGTATTCACAAGTCTAAGCAATGCTATAAATGTGACTTAGATAACAATTAAATCAAATTTAATTAGTTATCATTGCAGAAATCTGGGTATTTTTTCTCTTACTTTTTCCTGCAACAGTATGCCTATTGGACTTTTTATCTGGTACTCCTACCACTGCACATCGACAGATATAATTTGAGGGGGCAGTGAACCATTTTTGGTACAGCAGTAATTCCAATGTGTGTTGTGTTGGTCCAGGGTGTATCAAGCACAATAGCGTTGCTTGGACTGTTGAAAACCTCAGAGACTCTGCTGGACTGAGAATAGTCTTTCAATTGCAGTGATGTTGTGGAAAAGTGGAGGATGAATAAATTAAATTCGGCATTGAAAAAGATGTGCCATAGTATCAAACTGTATGTTGATGATTTTCTTATAAAGAAATAAGCTAGTGACCAGGAAGTATACACAATGTTTAAAAGCTTGTACCAGCATAATACATACTATAACTGCTGGTACCATGTTAGTTTGTCTGTTGTGCTGGGAATGATCCACCAGCCAAGTAATATCTGGCCAGCAGTAGGTGCAGTAAGTAAGTGCAGACATATATGGATAGTGATTGTAGGTACAAGGTGGATAGGGCTGTGAATTGGATGTGTTACAATTTAATATATTGTGATACTGTAAGCAATGCAGTTTTTCTATGGCACATTTGAAAGCTGTCATTATAAAAAAATGTTTACATTGGAGTGGAACAGTCTAATGACTGAAAAGTACAGCACTGCAATCTAGTGGTTGGAGTTTTAAACACAACACAAAATGTACCACTCTATTAATTAAAAATCAATATTGTGTTTTTGAGAATTGTAATACAAAATATTGTCACCCTCAAGTGTATCAATGTTTTCTTACACCCCTAGTAGGTATGTCAGTTATCTGCCAGTTCCGTTTACAGGGTTCAGTGTGGTAGAACACAGAATGTTTTTGCATTTATTATTGAGACAGTAATGACAGGTTTGTGTGGGTGAAGCATGCTGTTCAGGCATCACTCTGCCTGCTTTGTAGTTGTTTATTCTCCATTGTGGTGACATCCTCTCTCACTATGGTAATAGAATGAACAGCTTCCTCCGTCCCAGGGGTCCTGCCAAGGTGTTCATTATTGACTCATCGTTGGGGGGGTTAGTGTGTGTGTGTTTGTGTGTGCATGTTCCTACATCTTTTGCTCAGCTTGGGCTGTAAGGGTATTTTTCATATCCAAGCATACGGCAGCACAATTGTTCAAGGTCAACCTAAAATATATCATCTAAAACATAACATTCTTAATACTGCGCCTTATTGATTTTTGCAGGGTTTGTTTCCACCCAAAGCTGCAGATTTCCTAAACATAGAGGAATTTCTCTTCCTGATCAATCTGATCACTTACTAGATTGCACTTCTCCTACCTTATTTATTTAACATGTCAAAAATAAACAAGCCAAATGTACAGTGCAATTACACTAATGTCTAATCAGTGGAGAACCACAAAATGGAGATGACTGTGCACTTTTTACTTGTTTTAGACGATGGGTTCATTTTGAGTGTGTGTGTGTCCTGCAAATCTTTGAGTGGTAGCAGTATGATTTTTCAGAAGGATACATGTTCAAGGCAGTTTTCTTTTGGGCTGGGGTTTAGGTGTGTGTGGATGCTGTGGGGCATTGAGGCCCCGATACAAGAGGCTGGTGGATAACATCTTTCCAGAAGATCCTGAGGTAAGAACTGATCAACACTTCAATAACTTCATAGAGTCTGACATTTACAGTGACAAGATTTATGTGAATATGGAATGTTATGGTTTTCTGCATTAAGTTGTTATAAAATTGTATTTACAAATATAATGTGCCTAAAGTAATAACAAAAAAAGGATCTTGCAGCATTCAAAGTGGTAGTGGAAAAAGGAAGCCCATTTAAATTAATAGCTGGTTGGCAGCAATAACCAACCTGTGGATCAGACCTGCACATCGTTTAGGAGGAATTTTAGCCCATTCTTCCTGGCAGAACTGCTTTAGCTCTGTCATGTTCCTTGGACACCTCATATGTAAGGCTTTCTTTAAGTCAGCACATAGCATTTGTATATGGTTGATATCTGGGCTCTGAAGTTTTTCATAAGCCATTCTGTTGTGGACTTGTTCCAGTGTTTTGGGTCATTGTCCTGTTGCATCACAGAACTTCTACAGAGTTTCAGCTGATGCACAGACACTCTCACATTATCCTGTAGAATCTTTGATACACTTGGGAATTTATCTTCCCCTCAATGATTGTAAGCTGGCCAGGCCATGATGCAGCAAAGCAGGCCCAAATCATGATGTTCCCTCCAACATACTTTACAGTTGGGATGATATTTTTATGGTGATGCATGTTCTTTCCAAATAATTAAATCTTAGTTTCATCTGTACACAAAATTTTTTGTCAGTACCGTTGTTGAGTTTCAATGTGCTCTTTTGCAAACGTCAGGCCTGTGGCAATGTTTTTTTTTGTAAGCAATGGCTTCCTTCATCGTGTTCTGCCATACACCCTACTTGTTAAAGGTTTTACGGACTGTGGACCCATGAACAGCTCACTTTTCGGCAGAGTAGCCACAGTACCAAATTGTATTCACTCATATGCGTATTCTTCTTGAAAAAGTTTTTTTTGTGTTTTTTTTATCAGTCTTAAGTAACTCTAGTCCCTATATATTCTTAAGAAGAGTCCACGTATTCCAGTTACTCCAGTTACCTTTTTTGGGATTATTAACTCAAGGATTCACATACTTTACCCACTAGCACTATGAGTTTTTTATGGTTGTTCTCAATGAAGACATGAATGATCATTTGTGTTATTATTTTAGGCACATTATATTTGTCAATACACTTGACTTGGATGAGGAGACAATCACATTTTATGACACATTAAGGCAGAAAACCATAAAATTCCAAAAGGTTCACATATTTTTATCATTGTATCTAAAATGTATTACATGCAATTAGAACTATCATTCAACTAAATTCATTGAAAACAGACCATGCATAGCTGCATTTTACAGATTTACAATTATTTCATTGGTGTTTTGTCATGCTAAGGGAACTTTGCTATGTCTTATACTATGGTAAAGTGTATTAGTTTTAGCACTTATGTCTGTTGGCTATCAACTATTGGCTGTCTTAATAGATTTAGACCTTAGCTTGATTCATGTGTTTTTCTGCTTGAACCAGGCAGCAAGGTACTGGCAATTCAGTTTTCTTTCATTTAGAAGATCATAGCACACCCATATGGTCTACTGGCTTCATTGATCAGGACTATTTTTGCAATATTTTAGATAGTGTAGAGGCCTGTCTACTAATTTAAAGGACATTTAAAGACATTTAAAGGGCATTTGTATTTTATATCTTAAAGATGTGATGAATAGTGCAGTCTGAATGCCTTTATTCTCTAAATATACTTTTTATTCTCAAATTCACTGTAGAGTTAAAATGCCAAAAACACATGTTGCTTCCTTCTTTCTTATTGTCTTGTCCATTTAAAAAAAGAATTTATTTACATGATTGCATATCAACAACAATTTCAATCACATAATCATCAGTAACAGAAATAATAATAATTAGCAGATTGATGTGATATATTTCATTTGTGGTATATAAATAGTGCTCAGTATATCCTTACAACTGTCTGTTTCTCTCTGTGACTATATTCTCTGAAGGACGGCTTGGTGAAGGCTAACATGGAAAAGCTCACCTTTTATGCTCTTTCTGCCCCAGAGAAGCTGGACCGTATCGGAGCATATCTGTCAGAGAGACTCTCCAGAGATGTGGCCCGCCACAGATATGGGTAAAACAGGGACATTGAAAAGCAGCCAGATGCCAGTGACCATATATTTTACCATATTTAGCTTTATTTAGACTTGTTTGGTAGGTAATATTTGTTCTTTAGTTTACAAGAGGAAACTAACATTGCTAACAAACACTGGCCTTTCTGCAGAATGTTACAGTAACTTAAAATGAAAAACTTTAGTCTTGCCCTGATGACCTTTTAAAATTATTGGATACCTTTTTATGCATTTTGTGGGTTGGGATGAACTTAACAGGGTGACTTGACCTAGCCATGTTGGCAGTTGTTTTGCATGTTCTCCTGAGATCTTTTTTAATCCCTCTCCAGACTTTTTCGACCTTTTTCTTCAGATCTTATGGTGATACTACTCACTTTAACAATCAAGAGCAAACCAAACTAAATGTAGAAGGTTTAAATAAGACAGCCTCCTCCAAAATCATCTCTAATAATATTTTAATCATCTGTAGTTGATCTGCCGCACCTGATTCTAGGTTTAGTGTTACAGTGTGTAGAGCTTGGAGGCAGACGTACATGAACATAATGAAATGAAATGTAATGAAATAAAAACAGAACACTAAGGATAACCAAGGAAGGCTGAAGCAAAGGGGTACTTATACACAGACTAACAAAGAACACACGAGAAACACCTGGGACTAACAATGGGGCGTGGCTACAGAGGCGGCACAGGTGGGAACACTAATTAACAGGAGGGTCTTCAACTGACAAGACACATGACATTTAGGCATTTGTATTAGTAATAAATGTAAGGGTGTTGTAACTTTTTGATCACTATATAAACTGCATTTCTATTGACTACATTTTAAATTTTGTTATTTTTTTTAAGATTTTTAAAATGAAAATCAAATGTCCATCTGTTTAAATATGTTACAAATGGGGTGCCTTAATTGTGTCGCATGACTGTAGTACTTAGTGAAACAGTAATAAGGTAATGTGTGTTTTTCAGGTATGTGTGCATTGCAATGGAGGCTTTGGATCAACTGCTTATGGCCTGTCACTGCCAGAGCATTAACCTTTTTGTGGAAAGCTTTCTTACGATGGTGCGCAAACTATTGGAGGCTGACAAACCCAACTTACAAATCCTTGGCACCAATTCTGTGAGTTGTACTTTTTCGTGTTAGTGCTGTTTACTAAGATTTGCTCTTGGCGGTCCATAATGCTGCCTTCATTGTTGACTGCAGTTTCTAAGCAAGTGTTAACACACATTCAGGTCACTAAGGACCTGAAACATTGGTAATAACAAGCAGTGCCATGTGTTAGCAGTATGTAATGCAGGAGAAAAAATGGGACACAATCTTGTAATCTGTATCAACCACCATCTTTACACAGGTCACATTACGAACTTACACAGTTGCAAGCACCGACACGACACACAATGCTTTGCTGAGGTCGGCTGTAAACACTGACAAGGCTGTTGGCCGGAAATCTTTTTTTATAAATAGCACCTAATACACATAATATACATGCTGATGCCATTAAATACTTATATTTTTGTTATTATGTTCTACATATTGCACAGTTTATTTGAATTAGTAAGCAAAGGAAGAGGAGAGTAATGAATTCACATTTGTAGAAAATCTAATTTCTATAAAAACTCTTTCGTCAGAACATTGTCAATAGACTTCAAAAGGCTAATGAAAATTGGCGCAAAACTGGCCCTCAAACTTTAGTAAATTTTAAATTACAATTTTTTTTATATGCCTGATATTTGTTGATTAAAAGAAAAACAGCTACCTGTCAGGAGTATTTCATATGTTTATCATTTTATTTTGCACAGCCATCCCTTAAATTCATATACATAAGAAAAAGAAACTCATTTTGCATTTTATTTATATTCTACATGTTTTAGCCACGCTAAAAAAAGTATTAATTTAAATGTGTCAGGTGGTTGCACGTGAACAAATCTCATCTGTTAAAGCTGGCACCAGTGCTGATCCATGAGGGCTGGAATATAAAGGCTTAAAGATTTAAGTGAGATTGCTTTTACCAGATCTAGGCCAATGGTGCTTAAAACTGCATTTCATAATAAATATGGAAAGCACTGCATACACTTGTACGCATGTAATTCAGCAGTTTAATTATTTATTTGGTATTTGTGTTTTTTATTTCCATTGTATCATGGAATTACATTTTAATTATAGTAGTGTTTTATCTGTAGGCCTTTAAGAAATATGTAGTAAGTATCCTATTTTAGAATACATGAGTGAAGTGTTTTTAGGGGTGTAAAATATAACCACTAGAACTACAGAAGTATAGAACTTTAAAAAACTTTTTTAAAAATTGTAACAATACAAATGCTTATTATATGTTTCCATAAGCTATATAGGTTTTACAGACTATAAACCAATCTTTACAGTTTATCAGCCATATTCTATCCCATCTGTCAATAGAAAGAATCAATCATGATCCCTGATCATATATATTATTTGGCAAGCAGATTTGGCCATTCACAGCAAAGCAGTGACTCTAGGATGGAAGTGACATGAAGTTGTTGCATCTTTCCTCACTCAACTCACACAGCATTGCAAAGTACCCAGTCCTATAAATTGATTAGCATTATTCTGATCAATAGCTTCTGATCACCAGAGAACAAGTCATGTTCTCACAAGTCAAGTGTTCTTTCTTGGACATGACTGTATTTCAAATCAAATCAAAACAAATTTATTTGTATAGAGCTTTTTAAAACTGGCATTGTCACAAAGCAGCTTCACAGGAATCAGTAGTAAGACAGGAGATCAACAAACCATAAAAACCTTAGACTCCCAGTGAGCAAGCCAAAGTCGACAGTGGCAAGGAAAAACTTCCTCGGAGCTGGAGGAAGAAACCTTGCAAGGAACCAAGACTCACAAGGGGGTCCTATCATCCCTGTCAGAACTATTTATAAATTATTGATAAAAGTCACCGTACCACCACATAACACTGTTCTTCTACTCAGGTGTGCCGATATAATTTGATGTGACTAATTAAATCATAGTACAGATGGTAAAATAATGAAAGTAATGATGGTTAATGGCGGTAATAATAACGATAGTGGCATATAGTTAGAGTCCATGTAAACTTTATCAGAGTCGTTAGGCAGACAGTTGTGGCAAGAGGGTGGGCAGCTGGGCTGTAGCAGGTGCAGGGGACCCCAGTGGTCAGTCTTTCATCAGGTCAGGCTGGATAAGTAGGCAGTCATTAACTCAGAGAAGGTAAAGAGATAGAATTAGTTTTGATTGGATTTATGAAGTATAGGGAATGTTGAATAGTATCAGAGTATGGCTGATGACTCCAGCAGATTTAAGGAGAGAGCCAGAAGGTAACACAGCTACAGGAGCATCCTGAAACACTCACATCCATCTGTTTTACAGTCCACAAACCTGAGTGGGACAACAGCTCCAGCATCTCCATAATTCACCATAATTATATGCAGATCACAATTTATTTATTGTGGCTTTTGAACCCAAAATTAGAACCTCTGTTCACTGTTCAGAAGGAGGAAGCATTTCACATATTTTACACAGTACTCAATTTACAATTCCTATTTATTTATTGAATTTAATGCATTTATTGTATGTAATATTATTGTTGTTGGCTGTACACTAAACATAATTGTCCTGTGCATTTTATGGTATTCAGCTATGGTTGCCAGAGATTTACTGTACAATAAACATTTTTTGGTCCTACACCAGGACTACATTTTGGTGGGTTTAATCTCCACAATATCCCTCTATTAATTACTATATCACTATACCACTGTCTTGGTTGAAATACAAGGAGTCCAGAAATTATCACTAGTGAAAGTGTGAATAACCTTGTCATTAATAGCCTGGTGCTCTAACTGCTGAGCCACCAGTAAATTCTGTCTCCTTCACTTATACCCCACATAATGGTCTATGTAGAACAATCTATATAGTTAATAGTAAATGGACCATTTCAGACACAACATTTGTCTTACAGGTGATTTGAACATTATTTTGGCATTAACTGCAGTTGATGTCTAATATTTGTATTTGTATGGTATTTTGACTTATTTTGACTATAAATCAAAAGCTTTTTTGTGATGTGATTTTTTTTTCTTTTGGTGAAGTTTGTGAAGTTTGCCAATATTGAAGAGGATACACCATCTTATCACCGGAGCTATGACTTCTTTGTTTCCCGCTTCAGTGAGATGTGCCACTCCAGCTATGAGGATCCAGATATTCGCACCAAGTGAGCATGCCAAATGAGCAATTCATTAAAATGTATAACATGTACAATAATTAATGAATACACATTTAACATGATCCAATTTGCTAAATGTTAACTGTTCTTTGGCTGCTTTCATTCATTATTACCAGCACATGCTATACCAGTCTATACACTGTTGATTTCAATCAAATTTATAGTATCTGTAGTATTTACAAATGAGTGGGAAATATGCATAAACATCTTTAATGAGAATTAAATACCATCTACCATCTACTTACACTGTGTATGTGTGTAAGGATTCGCATGGCAGGAATTAGAGGCCTACAGGGTGTAGTAAGGAAGACAGTGAATGACGAATTACAGGCAAACATCTGGGATCCACAGCACATGGACAAGATAGTGCCATCACTACTGTTCAATCTACAGCGGGATGAGATTACTGAGAGGTAAAAGACACGCTCATGCACACACAAAGAAAACATTTCCTCAGATACATTGTGAAAAAATAGCTGAGAGCAAATGTGTGATTTGCTAATTACCAAAAGGCTTGATAATAAATCTCTTTAGCTAATGAGCTAAACACACTCATATGTATTCATTGCTAATGAGCTCTTAATGAAGTATCTGCCAATTGAATACAACTGTTGTATTTTCAAAACTAAAAGCACATTCACACTGTCATGGATTTCAAGAACACCTGCTTCGTTTCTCAGGATACATGTGAAAATAGAGCTCAGCAGTTCCACTCTGAATAAATAGATTAAACAGTTATAATAACTAATATAATAGCTTAAAAATCTAAAACACAGTAAACTGTTAAAATACATGTTTAGTGGTATTGGAACTAAAATATACTGTTTCCCCTGCTTTTATTTTTTACAATGCACTGCCTAGAACATTTTTCCCAGTCCTGAAGTACCTTTGCATTGTGTGATGTGATTTGCTTACTCACCTCTGTACTGCTAAGTTCAACGTTATAAGGGGCTTTAAAATAAATTTGTACCAGATTGCAGTCACAACCTCAGTACATGGCCAGAGAAAAGAAAGAAATTTGTTTTTTTTTTTAGATCTCCTTCTCCTGAAACAGAAAAAGATAAGGAGAGTCCAGTGGAGCTGACTGAGAGATGTTTAAGAGAGCTCTTGGGTCGTGCTGTGTATGGCAACATAAAGAATGCTGTCAAACCGGTCCTTATGTGAGTTTGTCTTACGAGTGTTTAGTATCTGAGTTCCACAAGAGGGCAGCATGGAAAACATGACAGTTTTCCTATTTGTTTGACTGAGAATAGTAATCCCTTTAATCAAATTGGAAATGCAGTTGTATGTTACATGTAAGTTAGGATCCAAGGAATGATGGATGTGAATTCTTAATGTCTGCTTTCATTGCATTAATTATGTTGACAAAAATACTAACAACTAATAAAAGGTTAAAATATTGTATATGTTTTAAAGAAATATTATGTTTAAGTGAAATGATACAGTGCCCTGCTTTGCCTTCCATTTTCTGATTGTCAAAAGTAATCATTAATTCTCTCTTTTTTTTTAAGGCACCTTGATAATCATTCACTGTGGGAGGGGAAAACCTTTGCTGTGCGCTGTTTTAAAATCATAATGTACTCCATTCAAGTAAGATTTGTGACAGAGATTTTACATTAGCTTGTAAGGTCTGTTAGATTTGATGTCTGTGATGTCTGCCTTTTTTGGATGTCATTTTCCACAAATAAATCCCCTTCCCTCTTTCAATCAATCAAAAATGTTACAATTAAAATTTGTAGAACCATTTCTTGGCCTATTTTTGTATGTCATTTTATGTCAATCGATAGAAGTAAATCATTGCTCTGTTTTCTTCCCTATTAGTCCCAGCATTCACATCTGGTCATCCAGCAGCTGCTTGGTCATTTAGATGCCAACAGCAAGAACTCAGCGACAGTGCGTGCTGGAATAGTGGAGGTGATCTCTGAAGCAGCAGTCATAGAGGCCAGCGGCTCTATTGGTGTGTGTGGCCAGACTGCACACTGATAAGCCACTAGAGGGACTAATAAACCCTAAAATAAATCCACAGAGCAAAGTCTTTTTTCTATACTTTCAATATACCATACATTTTAGTTATAACTGATTACCTGTTCACTTTGCTCCAGAGGTATTGCAAAAAAGTATTATTATTATTATTATTATTGGTACTACTACTTGTGTTACTTTGATAATAAAATCTGTAAGAATTAAATCTGCATTTGTTCTTGCAATTAAGTTCCACTGAACTGTTTGTTCTACTCAGGGCCAACAGTGCTAGAAGTGTTTAACACACTTCTGAAGCAGCTTCGGCTCAGTGTGGACTACGAGCTCACTGGTTGTTATGAGTCCTACACCAGTGCAGGATGCAAGGTCATCAAAGTGCATGAGGAAAGGCAGCTCCAGGAAGCTGTCATCAAGACCATAGGTGAGGATGGATGTGTGTTTTGAGTGAGTTCAAATAAGATTCTTGACTGTGAAATCTTTCAGTGGGCTATATGCCATTTTTGCTTCATTTTTTGACATGCCCCTCTTTGCTCTTGCTCTTTGCCTAAAGGCTCGTTTGCCAGCACTCTGCCCACATACCAGCGCTCAGAGGTCATGCTTTTCATCATGGGCAAGATTCCTGTGCCAGGGATGTATCCTGCACTGGGGTCCGCCAACACAGGGTTAGCTCTTTTCTGATGCTGCACTGCAAAAAAAAAAAATATATATGTATGTTAAAAATGTATGTTAAAAAAAACTTAAATGTTATATGCCGTGTAGCATTTACAATGCTAATCTCAGGTGTTCTTACTAATCTCTGAATTAGGACACAGATTTTCTAACACATAATTTATTTCTGTTTTAGATTTGAGGGCAGCAGGATGATTCAGATTATGTTGCTGAAATCTCTACTACAGGTTTGATGATTTTTCTCATCAGATTATCATGTGTCATGAAGGTATTCTAAAGGTTTTACACAAATTACTCTCTTTCTCTCCATCTTTCTGTCATTCTCTCAGGTCACAGCAGGTTTCCAAACAACAAACATGCTGACAGCTCTGCCCAACTCATTTTTAGATCCACTATTGTCATTCACACTGATGGAGGATGCTGAGATCCGTCTGCTCGTGCTTGAGATCCTTATTAGTCTCATTGATCGCCATGACAACCAGCTCAAGTTCTCTCTTAGGTTGGCAGTGCAGGTGTCATGAGTGTGATAAAAGTACCATATTCTATATTATCATACTCTATTTTCTGACGTTCTAGCAGATGTGGTGAAATATGTTCTCATTCAATTTATGAAATCATTTTGTAAGAATTATTCATTATAATTGCTAATAATTACGTTTATTCTGAGTTTTTTTTATAATTAAATAATAATAAAATATGTTTATGAAATACATTATTAAGTAATTTGTTGTATGTTTATTTACAGGGTGCTAACTGACATTTCTGTGCTGAAGTTAAAAATGGACAAGTGCTCACGGCAAGACAATCTCTTCATGAAGAAGCACTCTCAGAGGCTGTACCGCCACATCTTCCTGGCCTCTAAAGAAGAGAACAGCCGTCAGCAGCACTTTGAGTCTCTGTACACACTGCTGGGGCTCATCTGTGTAGAGCTGGCCAATGAAGAGGTGGTGGTGGACCTTATTCGGCTGGGTCTAGCACTGCAGGTGATTTTGGATTTTTGTATCTTTACAAAATGTACTAACTTCCTAAGACACACTACTGCATGAATGCTTAGGATTCTACATTAAGGATTTCTAACATAATGGTTTTTGTCTACTTAAATGTTTACATATAATTCATTAGTGAAATATGATGAGTTTGGTACTTTATAGGGCCTCTCCTGCAGTTCCGCATTAGGGTTGTAAATGACAAACCGTATAAGATGTCTTATAGTTTTTAACCGTGCTCTTATATGCATGTAAACAACAAACCTGATTTAAAAAGAACCCGAAAGAAAGAATCCAGGTTTAGGATTGGGTCTGCCCAATTCTAAACCAGACTTTTTTTTACACTGCATTTTAACCGATGCATTCTCATCTAAGGACCTGGCCTTAACTGAAGAGGTTCTTCCAGTGTACAACCGTTGTGCCATCCACGCGTTGTCAGCTGCATTTTTGAACCTTATTAGTCAGCTGACCACTGTGCCCACTTTCTGCCAACATGTCCATGAGGTGAGCTTGAGCTGAGCTGGTATGTATGTAGCATGGTCATGTGTTTAGAATAGGACACACCTGAGTCTAGAGAGATGTGTCTAGAATAGGCAGGTTCAGATGAAACATAGGTAATAAAGGGGTCTCAGAAGAGGCTAGGATATGGGAAGTCTAGTCTAATACAGTTTCCTCCAATAAACTGGCATTTTCAGATTTATTTTACATTTTCTGTTTTATTAAATGTACCATTCACTAACTCTGTACACAGATAAGGTGGATATCATATGAGAAATGAGCCAAGCCACCAGAATGTCTTTAGTTCTGAAACACTTCATGAGCCTGGCTTGTAAATCACTTACTCAATCTTTTCACAAGGGGGTGCTATTAGTACTCAATAGCTCTAAGTGATTTGCATCATTGACTGTGTGTCCTTTTTCTGTTACCTGACAAAACACAACAAAAAATAGGTTCAAGTCTGTAATGACCCGGTCATAGGTCAGACTTGGTTTTGGAGGAGAGATTTTTGCCTTTAGGCTTTTTGGCATTCTCACTTGCAGATTCACGGACACACTTTGTTGAACTTTTGTGGACAGCAGGTTCACCAAGCATGAATCTTTTGGGAAAATGTTTAACCGGTATTTAAAAGGTCTTAAACTGTGGAATAGAGTTGATACCTCCACCTCCTAGAAACCTTATTCTTAAATTGTATGAGTTTGGAATAGAGGCCTGGCTTTTTAAGGGTTGCGAGTCATTATGTGTCATTTCTCCTCTCTTCCTGCAGGTGATTGAAATAAGACATAAAGAGCTCCCTTTCCTGCTTCCAGAGGATGTCTTTGTCGAAGCTGCAAAGTAAAGAGACATTTCAAAAACAACCTGCATTTTACAACCCTGTCCTTAACTAACACTGAGTTGATCAGAAGTGATTTTGGCCATTTTAGTTGCTTTGCTTACCTTCAGTGAAATCTCAACATAGAAGAAAACATTTAATTGTAAATACTCTAAAGACCAATTATTTCCTGCTATACAGATGATAATAAAATCTAATCATTCATGGTACCCTCTCTGTCAACATCTGCTCAGTGATTCTTGACTGTTATAGGCACATAATTCAGTTACATGCAAACAACTATGCTAAACCCTAGAGCGCAAAAGATATTTTTTTATATATGTAGTTATGTATTTACATATCTGCAATGAATTACACTTACATTCGTTATAGTCAGATTTAGGTTGACATTTTTCCTATTTTTTGCTGTCAAGGAAAAAAAATATTTATTGTTTAAATTGGGCTGAGAATAAGAAATTGTTCATATCAAAATATATCATGCTTTTGTTTTTGCTAGCGGTAACCGTGGCTACTATGAGCTAAAGAATAATAAGTTGTTGTTGTTTTTTTAGATCTTTCCAGTTATACATTTCTTTTAGTGTAGCTGAAGGATGGATAATGACTTTCGTTTTGCTATTTCAGGCTTCCAGAGAAGTTAGAGAAGGTGGAAGGAGAGGTGCTTTTTTCACAAGCTAAGATTGCGGAGACACTGGGCGGAAGTGGCTATAACTCTGAAAGACTTGTCAGTCCCTACATCCCACAGCTCACAGGTGTGTCTTTAAACTGAGTCTGAAGTGGAATGTGGGATACTGCCAGTGGTGGTCCGGCAAGACTAGGCTTGATTGCTTTTCCCGAAACTGTTTTTAAAAAGTCAACTATTTCTGTCAAGTTAAGTCAAGTTAAATTTATTTGTATAGCGCTTTTTACAACTGTTGTCGTCACAAAGCAGCTTTACCTAATTAGTAATTAGTAAAAGACAGAGACAAAAAGAAATAATGTAAGACATGAAGGATCAAAGACCCCCAGTGAGCAAGCCAACAATTCTCCTGTGCATTCTGCTTGTGATCCAGATGAAGACAGACTGTCCAAGAGAAAAAGCATTGGGGACACCATCTCTCTGCAGCTGGAGGTGGAGTCCAGAATTAGTCCAGAAAAGGAACAGGTTAGAGAGTTCAGCATTCTCCGATAAATGTTCTGAGCAGATTTTTATTTATTTTATTTTTTTTAAACAAAGGGCCAAATCCATTCTTGGTTACTGGGGTTAAGGTTAAATGTTTAAAGGTTAAAAGTGAGCCATTTACCTGTTTTTACTCATTATCAAGACTGTATATATAATAATTAATTGTCACTTATAATCATTTAGTCTAATGTTAAATGATAACAATCCAATGATTTTCTTTATTTAGAAATCTCCAGCGGAGCAGATCACGTTTGAAACTCTCAAACAAGCCATAGGTAAGTACATAATAATTGTTGTTGGCCTCATATGCAAGATGTGAGGGAATTGTATAGGTCTTGTATTTATTTTTGTGTGTTGTGTGTCTGCGTGTTTGTGTATGCTTAGCAGATGGTGTGAGTTTGGAGGAGCAGGAGAGGGAGCGTAGGAGACAAGTGGTGGAGAGGTTTCAGACAGCTCCATTTGAAGAGATTGCAGCTCACTGTGGGGCCCGGGTTAGTATATGTGCTAAACATGATGCACAATTTTTGTTTTATTGCAAACCTTTCAGTGTATTTACAGTGTATAATCTCCCTTGGGATAGTGATATTTTAACCATAACTGATGTTTTTTTAAGGCTTCATTGCTACAGAGCAAACTCAACCAAATCTTCGAAATCACAATCAGGTATGTAACATAACATAACATACCATCAACAATGAGACATATTTTCACACAATTATCTGTACTTTCCTATTAAATTTTTCTTTACGGCTTGTCATCGCTCAAAGAAACGAAACAAAAAAACCTTATCCAGATGAGAAGTATGAACATATACCATTCTGACACCCTATTGGTTTGTAAGCGATCCATCGCACCTGCACATCACATCACACTCCAGCAAGGACACAGCAGATGTATGTAGCCTAGAAGATGAAGACATGAAGATGTCCGTGGAAGAGACTCAGGAGAACTAAGCACAACATTTACATTCCAATAAAGGTTATTCATAACATGTCTCTGAAATTACAGTCGTATGCATAAATCATTACTAGTTTGTATAGGATGGAATCCAAAGATACCTCAAGCTTAGATGCTGCCAAATATAAAAGTCAGTATGACTTTCTAGATACACAATACCCAACATAAACAATAATAAGTGCAAGACAAGTTCTGATTTAAGTACTCTTGGAAAAGATAGGTTTAAAGTCTGTGTTTGAAGGCATCAAGCATCTCTGCCATTTGGACACCCAGGGGGAGTTTGTCCACCACTTCGGTGCCAGGACAGAAACAAGTCTACATTGACTTGTCTTCCGTGGATCTTGGTGGTGGTGGTGGGTCAAGTTGAGCCATACTTGAAGCTCGCAGTGCTCCTGGTACAGATCAGGTTTTGAACATTGCCATTAAGTATGGAAGGGCTGGTTGAAATTCTCATTTTCTCAAAACTCATTTTAGAGTGTGGTCTGAGTTTGTGTAAACTTTGGCAACCCTTTTATGGCATGGATCTTTCCTCTGCATTTCCCTTTGTGCCACTCTAACATAAACCTAAACTACATGTACAGTGGGGAAAAAAATATTTAGTCACCAATTGTGCAAGTTCTCCCACTTAAAAAGATGAGAGAGGCCTGTAATTGACATCATAGGTAGACCTCAACAAAATGAAAAAAAAAAATCAGAAAATCACATTGTCTCATTTTTAAAGAATTTATTTGCAAATAATTGTGGAAAATAAGTATTTGGTCAATAACAAAAGTTCATCTCAATACTTTGTTATATATCCTTTGTTGGCAATGACAGAGGTCAAACGTTTTCTGTAAGTCTTCACAAGGTTGGCACACACCGTTGCTGGTATGTTGGCCCATTCCTCCATGCAGATCTCCTCTAGAGCAGTGATGTTTTGGGGCTGTCGGCGGGCAACACGGACTTTCAACTCCCTCCAAAGGTTTTCTATGGGGTTGAGATCTGGAGACTGGCTAGGCCACTCCAGGACCTTGAAATGCTTCTTACCAAGTCACTCCTTTGTTGCCCTGGCAGTGTGCTTGGGATCATTGTCATGCTGAAAGACCCAGCCACGTTTCATCTTCAATGCCCTTGCTGATGGAAGGAGGTTTGCACTCAAAATCTCACAATACATGGCCCCATTCATGTACACAGACCAGTCGTCCTAGTCCCTTTGCAGAGAAACAGCCCCAAAGCATGATGTTGCCACCCCCATGCTTCACAGTTGGTATGGTGTTCTTTGGATGCAACTCAGCATTCACTCTTTGGTTTGGTTCTACTTTGGTTTCAGGACAGAGAAGCCTCTAAAGAAGAAGTTACAGGTCTGTGACAGCCAGAAATCTTGCTTGTTTGTAGGTGACCAAATACTTATTTTCAAAATACTTATTTGCAAATAAATTCTTTAAAAATCAGACAATGTGATTTTCAGAATTTTTTTTCTCATTTTGTCTCTCATAGTTGAGGTTTACCTATGATGTCAATTACAGGCCTCTCTAATTTTTTAAGTGGGAGAACTTGCACAATTGGTGACTACTTGGGATACTTTTTTCCCCACTGTATTCTCATTGGTCACCAGACAGTTTGAAACAGGGGATAAACGTCTTTTGGTGCTTTCAGGAACCTTCAGGAAACTTGACAAAGCTTTGTGTGCTATACAAATACATTTTACATTTTAACTAAGTTCAATTAAATTAGCCTTGAGTACAGTAGATAAAATGAAAGAGCAGAGCTTGCCTTGTCTTTTTCATGTGATTGACTCTCTCTTTTTCTCTCTTGCGCTCACACCCACAAATAGGCCTCCCCCTAGTCCGTCTGGTTCCCTTGGGAATGGGAACGGACAGAGCCGCTCTGTACCAGTCTACGAGATGAAGTTCCCTGACCTCTGTGTGTACTGAAACTGCAGCTCCCTGATACCATTGTTTGTTATCTAAGCCATGTTTTTTCCATTGTTGTGTCATATGTCCTTTAAACTTATTTTATTTTGACTGACATATTTTGCCAACTTTGTTAAAGTGTGGTTATGTTTCTTAAGGTGTCTTGAAGTGTTCAGTAAGAAATAAGACAAACACCCAGCCAAGTAACAGAACATGTCTGTGTTCAGTTATCACTGAAAAAAAGCAATGCGCTAATCAATGAAAATTAGCTACACTGATTTTATTTCCAGGCATGTCCATACCTCCAAGTGTGTCCATGTGATATGAGAAGTGAGATAAGTACTGGAGTTATATAGGACTAATGGTTATTATTTGTGTATGTATTTCTATTATGATGTTATTTTTACTTGACATAATGAACTACCATAAGCAATGCAAAATGTAGTGTGTATAGATGTGTTTGATTTCATTTAGCAATTCCACTGGCTCTGTAGAAAACATGTTCATTTTTAGAAAAACTGGATCAATAAGGGTCAGTTTTACTTGAAATGTTTAGAATGGCTAATTGCAAAGGAAGACATATTTTTTACATGCTGCAATACAATTTGTACTGGGAAGCAATAATATTTAAGGCCAAACCAATCTCTGTTATGGTTTCTGATTAATCACAACATCTCACAGTGTATTTTAAATATGCCAGATATTGAAAAAAAAAGATAAAAAGATAGACAAGAAAGATAATTGATGACTCAATTATAACATAATTTGTATCTGTATACTTGAGTAACTGTACCATACTGGCACAGATTAAAGGATGTGTGTTAATTACATTACTTATATAACCAATAAGTGGTGTCTTTTGTTAAGCTGCGTCTCAATGCAAGTACTGATTGCAATTTGCTGGAAAGACGTGTGTAATTAAGCTGAGCATTACTTTTCTTTCTAACCTATTGACCTGAGTACTTTAGCTCTGTGGTATGCCAGCAGAATTTATGTGAATACTTGTTTTTCCAGGATGTTGTGCATATCATTTAAGATTTTTATCTGTAGAGCTGCATTTGCCTTGGTCCTGTTTTCCTTCTGACTTTTTCCATAGCAAGCACATGTACTATGAATATGATAGTACAACATGTATTATTGTTTCTGGAACAGACAGAAGTTCTCAAGATTTCAGCATTGTGTGTATGTTTATATGCTACAAAAGGCACTTAACATGTCATTGTGTTATTTTAATGTCTCTCACCCACTCAAACAACAGCTTAAAGTCCCTATTATTTGCCTTGTGTATTATTGTTTGCTCAGTCACAGTCCTTATGTTCCTATCTATGTAAATGTAATTTTTGTTTACCAAAATATTAGTTTAGCAAAATATTGGATTTAGAAAGGCAAAATAGTCTGAATATTCACATTTTCACTGCAAAAGCTATAAGCTACCTTTGGTGGGTATTGTTTCCAAGTGAGGTGATTGCATGTAGCAACACATGTTTTGCCTATTGCTGCATGCCCAAAGTCTTGTCTATGTCTTTGTCTAATGTTTGTCAGGACTTTTAGATGTGCATTTCAATCACTGTGAGAGGTAATTTAGCTGTAATCAAAAACTTCTTGTCTGGTAAAGGCATTGTCCTGAACAATTCTTTTACACTCCCTAAAGAGTATTATATATTGGTGTAAATACATGTTGTAAAGGCTACATATGGATAATTAAAAATAATTTTGTGAAATGAGTGTCTTGGCTTGTGTGCTTAGCATTTTATTACCAACTGCATGTGATTAAGAATATCAATATCTCAGGAATCAGCTTAACACTTTCTGCTTGTCATATAATTAGTTTATGGTTACATTTTCATAATTTACAGTTTTATACATTCTAATAAATGAAATAAAAAATACTTAACCAACATTTAATCACCACAGCATTTCTATGTACAATAGTATTTATTGTCGAATACATTGTAAATGGACTGCTGTCTACAAGTGCTATTTGTTGACAAAGCCCCCTCAAGTTTCCTCTGACTTTACCTTTTGCTGTCTACCATTAATCCACATTTTAAAGAAAATAAGGGGAAATAAGCAAGTACTAAGCGCATTATAAAACAAATCTACTCTGGTCCTCCCGCTCGTTCTTTTCCTATTTTACTCTCTCTTTCTCTGCGTAATGCATTAAGGTAATAGTTCCTCTTCTGTACCCTTAGTGGTCCTTCTTCTGGTGTCCATCTTTGTTAATGACGTTCTTGAAGAGTGTGAGCAATGGCTTCTGACTACGCTCGTCCCAAGACTTCATAAAGCCTCCGTAGCGTTTGCTGGCTGGGGGCCCGCTCCAACGAAAGTGATTCATCTTGTACGAACCATCTTTCTTCTCTTGCTGGCTAAACGAGCTGTCCTCTACAGGGTAATCATCTCCGCCAGTGGCCAACTCGCGTTTCATCTCGCCCGGCAAAGCCTCAGCTGACTCTTCCTCCACCCCGTTGGTGAAGACCTTAATAGGCCGCCGCTTACGGCCCACAGGCTTGCCCCAGCGGAAGTGTTCCATGGAGTAGGAGCGTTTGTCTTCGTGCAGAGTCCCAGGTTCTGGTGCTTCTTCCACCACACCGGTGGACAGAGAGACAGGGGGCTGTGCGACAGGGATCTCATTGGTCATGGAGTCCAGAAAAGGCTGGAGGTGGCTCTCTCCAGGAAAGAGAGGAGACTCTTCTTTTAGATCAGACTTGCACAACTTGATACAGTCCTAAAAAAATAAGGTTCCATATAGCAATTACAGGTATTTCCTAGAACTGCACAATCCATATAGGAACGTTTATTGTTAAGCATGTACTTACATAGAATACTAGAAAAGAGACATTTCACAAATACCTAATTAATTTAGCATTTTCAAAGAATAAATGTATTGAAAATGAGACAATTGTAATATTTTATGATGTTATAATTTCAGTAAATGTTTAAATTCTGCCAATAGAATGAATCACTAATCGTGCAATGACTTACCAAGATATTTTCCTCAGAGCTAAGGTCTCTGCAGGGAGTGTTGTCCCAGCATTGGGCTTTCACATCTCTGTTGTTTGCACACAGCATAGCCAAAGTCAACAGCCACGCAGGACAAACCATTCTCAGTACCATCACAGGGGAACTGCAGAAGAGCGTAACTTAAGTCACATCAACAGCAAAGAGGTAAAGAAAATTCGCGGCCATCTGTCTCTGGGCTGTTTGCTCATAAATATATTTGGGTGTCCATTTTTCATTATAAATGGCATTTAAGGAACTGTGCAGTTGGTGAATGTAATATAACAAAAATAAATGAATGGCAGCGTATTTAGAAACAGGACAGTACACTGAGAACCTTTAGAGTTTAGAAAAAACAATTATGTTAAATTCAACATGAAATGTAATTTTCAAATTTATCAAATTAAAGGATTCAGTTGAACATTTGGAAATGTAAGATCACTTACTTGTTATTATGAATTACGAAGATGTCTGAAAATGATGAAGCGTTTCCCCCCACTCAGACGTCCCACTCTATGTTTCTGATGTCTGAACCCTCTCTCTGCTCTTCTTTTATAAGCCCACCTAGGTGACACATCGTTCAAGGACACATACTATAAAATTTCTTGTTTGGCTCTCAAGATGGAACATGCTAGTAAAACCCAGCGTATCCTAAACCACACAGAAAAAATAATCCATGACCAATTACCAACTAACACTGAAATGTCATCTGTCACTAAGGGCTGGAGTAGTCAGGATTATCAGGTAGTTGTCAGTGACAAAATCATGATGCCTGTTTTCCAATATCTTAAGGGCACAAGTGTCAGTTTACATGACTTGAATTGTGAAGGCTGGAATTTTACATCCAGTTAGTTATCCAATTATTTAGTTTGGCTACCAGCATAGAGGTGCTAAACCTGGGTCTTAGTTACCTGAAAAAGGATAAATTAAAGAAAAAGTATTCAGAGAGAAATTTCAGCTCAGTTAGTAATCTTATATTTTTGGGTTTATTATTACATGTAATTTAATAGAACTAACAGTAGCCAAAGCGATTAGCATCTATGCTAACTAAACAAACTATAATGCAATAATGGAATTAATTACAGTTTAAGTAAAAATGATTTGCACTATATGAGCATAGTCAAAGTTTCTTGCCTATGATATATAATTAGATTTTTTAACCTTAAATAATAGCTTGAATAGTTAATATTGCTTGCTACTACATCATGATTTTGTTTTTACAGCGTACACATTAGTCAACCTGTAGTGAGCAAGGTGATTTAGTGATTAATTTTCTTTTGATTACTGGATATTGCTTTGCTAAAGCACACACTTTGTAGGTTATTTTCTGCTAAAGCAACATGATTATAAAGGTGCTTTGACCTTGCTGGTCCTTCATGTTCCTCGTATCGTCACATAGTGCTAAGAAATGTTATGCTGGAGTGGTCCATTGAACGGAAAAGCTTTTAGAGATAACCCATAACAAAGAATTCCAATAAACATCCAGAATACTTATTTTCTTTTCATTTTAGAGCTTGCTATTCTTGGTGCCATTTAATATAATATTTCAACATTAGACAATTACTTTGCAGATTTCAAGAACTATAAAAAAGTAAACGTTCACTACACATTTAAATTTGTACTAGATGTCTGTAATTGGTATGTTGAGAAATATGTTTTGAGCCATTACTTGATTTCCTTACATTGACAAATGGAACAGCTAATATGTTTTATTTCATAAGATATTGCACCAGAATGTTCGGGAAGTGCCAGTTTCAAGAACAATATTATTGAAACAAAACCACAGGTTGTAAAACAAGAGAAAATGTGTAAAATAAATAAATAAATAAATAAATTCCTTGCCACTGTCGCCATTGGCTTGCTCACGGGGGTCTTAGATTTTTCATGTCTATTTATGTTATTGATTTTTTTCTGTCTTTTACTAATTACTGATTATGTAAAGCTGCTTTGTGACAACAACAGTTGTACAAATAAATTTGACTTGATTTGATACTAAAAATCTACTTAAAAGAAAGTGAAAGAGTAAAAACATACTTTACAAACAACAAACTACTGAATATAACTAGATTTACTTGATTTATAATAGATATAACCATTTGCAGTAGTAACCACAAAATAAATAATCTGAAGGCAAAAATAAGATTAAAAATAAGATAAACCCATATTTCCCATTCACTGCCTACTTTTTTTCCTGCTGCTCAAGCGCTGGTGTACAAATCCTATTAAAGAGGCTTAAGAGGATAAGATGCCTGTCACCCTGACAGGCATCTACTCTGCAGTCTCACTTGCTCAGAGAAAGAGCAGAAGAAATGCATTCTCTTCTCACTCTGTTTTGCTTTGCTGCTGAAGACATTGCTCTAGCTAGAAACAAGGTAACATTTTTCTCTTGAGTTTTTTGTTTATTTTTATTTTGAAACTAATAGAGTGTGATTTGTCACTTCATAGTGGCTTTCAGGTAAACTCTTTAGATTTTATGTTTTAAGTTTGTGTACGTGTGAGATATTTGAATGCATGTAGGTTTAATATTGTAAATTGTACTGTAACTGGTCAAATGTCTGTTTGGAAACACTGAATAACATTGAAATACACAAAACTGACTAAAGACTGCAAATTGCACACTTGGAAACAGTACATTAAATTAATTACCTATATTCCCATACTGTTGTTATCGTAATGAATCAGAAAAGGCTCAAAACACATAAAACTAAATATTTTGTTAATGACTTTAAAGCATGGATAATTGCAAATACTTACTTACTTGCTTAGTAAACAATATGAAGTGTACATAATATCACTTTTTTGTCATAATAATTGCCAAAGATTCATGAAAGGACAGAGCATTTTGTTTACATGTTCAAAGCTTTTAACTGTGTATAGACTCCAGCATTAACCCCTTAAACAGCATATGGCTCGCCAGTGAGCCAAAACTGTTATTACAAACTTCTATCGAAAAAGAACAGCCCCACTTGTTTGTACTGATGACCAGTGTAGTTGCTAAATACTACACCTTAATGTGAAATAGGCCTTTCTGCATGAAGGGGTTAGTGTGAAATGCTAAATAAAAAAGACTTCTCCTATCAACTAGTGTAAGTCAGTAAACATATAGGCAGGAAGATCATTAGCTTCTTAAAGGGAACCCAGACTGCTAAGGCACAGAAGCCTCAATATGGTTGTACAATCATGTGGAAATTTTCAACCCCATGAAAACTTTTTTAACATATGGAGGCATTACTAAATACATCAAACTGAAGAAATGTCTTAGTAGAAAGTTAGTACTCCCCTTTTGGCTGAAATTACTTCAGTTAGACATTTCCTATAATGATCTACCAGTGTCTGACATCAACTGGGAGAGAGTTTTTGAAGTGCCCTCTGATACAGTAAAGAATTACTAGTGGATTCTACGTTGGATATCTCTCCAGGCCCTACTACTACAAAAAAAGCCCCAAACCATGCTTCACAGCTGATATGGGTTCTTGTGCTCAAATGCTGTGTCTGATTTATGTTAAACATGTCCACTTTAGTCATGTTCTAATGTTTTTTGACAGCAATGGTTTCCTCTTTGCACACCTCCCATGAAAACATGTGTAAGCTCCTTCTGATGGTAGTTGCTGTACTTTAACAGTTGGCACTTAATTGACTTGATTGATTGACTAGCGGACAGTGAAATGGCTCATTAGTTATATTATCCCCATCTCCAAATATTGGTCAAATGCAGATTGAATGTAAATGTGTTTAAATATATTTAAAAAGACAAAGGTTTCCACAGAGTGTGCTAAATTTTTCACATGACTGTATAATCAAAAAAACAAACAAACAAAAAAAAACAACACTTACTACTACAAACAGAAATAGTCCCTGGCTCTGTTTCTTTTCCAAAGAGTTAGATACAGTGAGGCAAATATCTAATTAACCTTAAAAAAAATTATTTTCTAATTTTCTGGAGAATTTAGGGTGACACTGCAACCAACTAGTAGAGAGATTTGCCTGTTTGCCTGTTTGTAATACAGAAAACATTTCTACGTAGTTTATTCTATTTTAGTTGTATTGCATATGCACATTATCTTAAGGCATACAATTATTAACATTGTGTAAATAATTGTTATGAAGCACAGTGTCTTGTAATAAATGGTCTTCAATGGAACCAATTATTGTAGTCACTGTAGTCACAATAAATTATACTGGAAAGATACGCTAGAGTATGGAAAGGATCTTGAAAATGTTCCCCCCAAATCAATTTCTTAGACAGAAACCAACCAAACAATTAAGGGAACAAGCATGGCTTTACAGTTTTACCATTTCTCTGCACAGTGTTGGCACTCACATCCATTCATTACATTATATTTCTTGCGGACATATAATGTATGCATATTTGAAGGCATCTGAAGAGAGGAGATGACTGGACATCGAAAGTGAGTGTTAAGTTCCCATGTGGATTTTTTTTTATGCCCTCTTTGAGAAATTTTCCTCTAGTGCAGAATGAAGTTGTCTCTGCTGTATTGGTTCTTACTTCTAGCAACTTGGAGCCAGTCACTCTGCAGTGATACTGGCACAGACACTCAGGAAACAGACTATCATGAAACAAATTCAAATGAATCAGACTCTTATCAAACTGACACACACAGCATCAGCAGTGGCCTAATGCAGTGTGGTGAATATAGCAATGAGGTTATGCCCAATGGACAGTGTCGTTTGATGGCCACTTTACCACAGCTGGAGGAGCAGAGATGTCCTGACATGTTTCGCTGCACAGATGAGGTGTCTTATTGGCTGCATGAGAACGAGGAGCGCAAACAGCAAATGCAAGACTTGAAGGAGACTATCTCAGAGCTTCAGGAAGAGCTACGGAATCACAGACATCGCATCAAAGTTCTGGAGTTACAGGTAAGAACTACACTAAAGTACATTTAGAGTACTCTAGTGTGTCTAAATTGCTTCCATCTGAAACTGTCAGGCAGATCAAACTGAAGAAATGTCTTTTAAAAAAACATGGACATTGGAAACAAAGATGGGATGTTGCCCTATGCACAAAGAATTCCTTTTAGGTGTGTTGAGTGATGTACTAAATGTGATTTTGACAGAAAGAGATATTACCATTATTATCATTGTTTTGTTAAAACATAGGGTGCCTAGTGTTTTAGCTTACAAGACAGACCAAGAGATACAAACCAGCATTCCGCCACTAATACCTCCTTAACCCTGAACAATAAATGGATTACAGTGCAGTTGCACCACAACCACATGGCCTGCAGACAGTGGTGCCCTCTGAATGATTTGAGTTTAATGTGAATATTTAATGTATCTAGTCTAGTTTTATTTCAGAAAGAAGTGTGGCATGCAAGCATGCTTTGCAAAGGCCAAAGAGATCAGACATGAAACCACATGTATTTCCAGCTTCACTTACTTTTTTGATTATTAGTATTTGACAATACAACCTAATATTTGTCCCTCTGAAAAATGTGAGCTGCGAAAACATATTGAACTTTATTCATCTATGATGTCAAGTACAGTTTGGTCAAGATTGATCCTACTTTTTAAAAACATTTGATTTTGACTTAACAGTTAATTCTAAAATTTAATAAGCATATTAAAGCAGGGAATTGTACAGTACTGTAAATAAATTGAACTAGACACTAGTCATTTAGAACTAGAGGTGTGCATGATAGTGTTGTATTCAGTGCCTTTCACAATGTTTGGGACAAAGACATTTTTTATTACTTCTCTCTGTACTGTATTTAAAATTGTACTTATTGATTTGCATATCAGAAGATTTGCATAATTTCACAGTGTTGATAATTTTATTGTCAGAACCAGTAACAATTATTAAGTATTGTTTGGCTTCATTAACATTTAGAAATAGCATATGAATTTGATTTCACACCAGTTGCATGAGAAATATCATCAACATTCACACTTAAAATGGGAAATTACCTGCTTTTGGCTTACTTGGTCAGTCTTAGTACTAGGGTGCTGACAGGATAAAGCCCTGGTAAAGCGCAGTACAACTGATTTGGACATTTGTGTTTACACATACAGCTCATCCAGGTAATTTCCAGAAACATTCTGTCTGAAAGAAGCCTTTGTTGCATGTATTTTGCATGCAACTTTTTGAGCTCTAAGACTCAAAGACTAAGGTAAGGTAATAAAGATCTTCTCTGGTGATGCCCTGCCAAGCTTGTACTGAATCCACCCTCAGCTCCTGCTTGTATGCATATTTGATCTTAATTTTACCAATAGAGAGAGTAAGTGGCATTATGCGTTTTGAGGTTTAAGAAGACTGCAAGATGTATAAAGAAGTGTCATGACAAACAAAAAAACCCTAGACCAACAAATCCAAAGTTTTATTATAAGACATGTTTATAGGTGATTTTTAAATATAATCTAAAAAGAATCAGGAACACCCAGAGTGAGACATTAATTTTATATTTTACTGTAATTATATTTACACTGATCAGCCATAACATTAGCAGTTAAAGTGAAAATTGATCATTGATCATCTTCGTCCACAGTGGCATCTGTCAACGGGTAGGATATATATCATATGCGATGAAGTAAACTACATGACTACGTGACTACATTAACTAATAGAAGGAGATACAGGAGAGGACATTAGCACTAAATTATGACAGTTAATAAAAACGTCTGTTTATTTGCAGAGTGAAGAGAAGAATAATCAGAATTCGTCATTGGAACAGAGATTCCGTGCCCTGGAACAGATCTATGAGGAGGCCATTACACTATTGCATGTTCATGGTTCGCTCATCTATGATATGCAGACACAGATTCGAAACCTTACCTTGGCTGTAGAGCGCGTCCAACGCAACCCTGGCTGCATGATCAACATTGTCCGCACAAGCCCACTGCTAAGTGCCAAAGAAACCTTACATCCAGGTCAGTTTGAAGCCTTACCTTCGTCAGTCACAAGCTGTTGTAGATGTGTTAGAACTTACTAGTTTACTGGATGACACTGCATAATACTTATCTGTACTGTCAGCAATATAGTGATCTAAATTGTTGGTGCTGTAGTTCCCAAGTATTCTTATTAATCCCCTTTGTATTTATGTTACAATATGTTGCTTATTTAACTATGTTAGCTAAGTCTATATTTGATACTGTGCACTATTGCACTCTTGGGATAATTTGTGCATTTCTTTTTTAGAGGTTCAGCATATACGAAATTGCCCAATCGACTGTGCCTCCTTGTACTACAATGGAGTTCACAGATCTGGGATTTTTGCTGTTGTCCCTTCATTAGGCTCAACACCAATTGAAGTCTACTGTGACATGGAGACTGATGGTATTCTATTTTTTATTTGTTTAAATACTGATGGGCAAGGGGCTTCAAAAGTGGCACAAACATCTAAACATGGGTCCAATTATTGGAACTTGCCCTTAGTGCTCAGGAGTCCAAAAGAGCATAATTGGCCTTGCTCTCTGTAAGTGGATAAGATGGCTCCCCCTTATTTAATAAGTAATTCATTGTGAAGCCCTGGACTTTATGACAGACATTTAACTATGATCACTATTGTTAAGATAAGATAATCCTTTATACAGACTGTCTTCATTACAGGTGGTGGCTGGACCACATTCCAACGTCGACAGGATGGCAAGGTGAATTTCAATCGCAAGTGGACAGAGTACAGAGATGGTTTTGGAGACCTGCATGGGGAATTCTGGTTGGGGAATGACCACATTCATGACATTTCTAGCCAGGGAGATTACTGCTTACGCATCGACCTAGAGGACTGGAACGGCAAACACAAACATGCTCTCTACCAAAGTTTCAGGTGTAACTTTTCCTTCATTACTTCCATTTCCTAGATTTCTTAGGTTCTAAAAAATATTTAGACAAATAAATAAACTGGGCGGCTCTTCCAGAACCAAAAAAATGTTTAAAGGTTCTTTAGTAAAGGTTATGGTTTTGCATAGAACCATATCAACTCAAATAGCTTTTGGAATAGTTCTTCAAATAAGGAAAACCTCTGGTAGATAGAACCATTAAACGGCTCCACCTTTGTTACAAGTCAGTTTTTCATTTCATTTTTATGAATCTATAACTGAATACAGTCTTTTCTTGCAATGGAATTAAAGATGTCAACTATACCAAACATGCTTGTGCTGTATGATTTACTCCTCTAGAATTGAAGATGAGGAAAACCAATATCGTCTCCATATCTCTGGGTTTAGTGGGACAGTAGAGGACTCGTTCAGCTGGTACCATGACAAGCAGAGCTTCAGCACACCAGACACTGGCAATATCTGTGCTGAAATATCCCATGGAGGATGGTGGTACCACCAGTGCTTTTTTGCTAACCTGAATGGAGTGTATTATAAAGTAAGAGACACTTTTAAGAAAAATCAAGCAATCAAACAATAGCCATACTACTAACCAGGACTGTCATAAGTAATAGAGTTCTAAAACAGGCCAACAAATTACATAAATCACCTTGCCAATGTTTTAAATTACTTTATGGAGAGACTAGAAAATGTTATAAAATATGCATAAAATATGCGTAACATGCAAACTGCTAACTAATCATTACCAATTCATAATCATGTCAGCTCTATTACTGCTACAGACCATGTTTTTTCTTGACCACCAGGGGGGGCGTTACTCTGTCAAAGGAAAGAATCTTCTTGGTCCAGATGGTATTGTATGGTACACCTGGAAGGATTCAGATTACTACTCACTAAAGAAAGTGAGTATGATGATCCGCCCACGGACCTTCAAGCCCCGTCTTTCTCCATGACAACTGATGCTACTTGATGCATAATGGAAACAGCATGTAATGTTCAATAGAGACTATTGATTCTGCGTGGTTGGAAGAGAACGTCACCATTAGCACATTGACCAAAGTATGCTTTTACGACTTTCAAGAAGAACTATCCCGACCGACTATGAATTCCCACTAAAGATTCAAACAAGGCCGTAGTCACAGTAAATATTGAGAGGTACACATCCAAATCCAATATTCAGAAATGGTCAAATGTACCCCAATATACTAATGTAATAAAAACATTAAAATATTCCCTTTACTGTTCAAGGTTAGTAGGGTGATCAGACGTCTTCTTTTTTGGGGGGTGTGGCATCCGGCAGGGAAAGTTGTGTAAGAAGTATGTGATTTTGCTTTTGTTTCTACAGTCGCCAGTAGAATAGTGTGGATTTATACAGCTTTAAACACGTCCTGCCATCTCACTGTCACCCTTGGCCTACATGTAGCGACATCCAGGTCAACCATTGGTCAAACTGCTCCCTACCACAGCGGATTCGGCCGCAGCCTTTAAACACCTGGATGGAAATTTTTATCTGACATTTTAAATGTTAAAGTAAATGTAAAAGTTGCTTTTTAAATAAAGTATGTATTATATAATTAATTATATGCCCATGAGTTAATTAATTCCCTGATTTGGTCCCCCCAATGTTCAATTCATGACTACAGCCTTGGATTCAAACTGATGACTGCAGATACAGACCAATGAGCTGTATGAAATATCAATAGTAAAATCATGATATATTATTATACTATAAATGTGTTTATTTTTGTAAATTTTATTGAGTAATTTCGATGAAATAGTCACTGGACATTATTCAGTGCTCAGTATACCATATACTGTGTATATCTACAGCTTCATATTACTACTGTTTCATAACCATGTTTATTTGTAACTACAGACAAGATTTATCTGATTTATTTTTTTTTGCTGAGTGCAAAATGTAAAGCACAATTACTAAAATGTGAACAACAATTATTGCAAGGCCTACAATGTCCATAGCACTTTTTCATATTTTTTAACTGCTTTAAAATGTATAAATGTAAAATGTAAAAATGAATTTTAGTAGGCACTTTAGTAATGCAATTTTTAGCTGATTGTGTTTTTTTCCAGCAGGTCTTTCTTTGTAGATAAATATACCTTAGTAAATACAGTCATCTATTCTATGTATTACTCACATACAGAAAGGGCCAGCTATGGTAGCACTTAAAAAAACTAGATTACATTTTTTTTAACATATATTTTTTTTTAACATATACACATATGTTACACAAACAAAAAGTGCACACATATATGACATGTTACATAATGAACTGACCAGACAGGCACACATTGTTCACAGGAAAATAAAATTCTAAAGTCTTGTTTTGCTGGTTTTGATAGTTTTCTACCTGAAGGAAATGGTTGGAAGAGGAGTTGGCTATAATCATGCCAGCGCTCTTTGTGATCCTCATAAGGGCCTAGTCAAAGTCCCAACCTAAACCTGTTACTAAGCTAGAGCAGTTAAAGCAGTTGCCAAAATGACTGCAATAGCACTGTAATGTTTGGATGCAGTTATTGCTGATAAGGGGATATATTTCAATATCCAATCAATAAAGTACTTCTGTTCTATAACTAGATACAAGATTCAAGAGTTTTGTGAATGCAAATACAAAAATTAATGACTATACACATTTAAACTAAACAATAGTATAAATAATAGTTTAAGTAAACTATAGACATATAAAGAGGTTCATATACTTAGGTAGCTTAGTAAATATTGCTGTTTACTAAGCAAAGAGCATTGTGCAAAGAGAATAGCAGTAAAAGTTACATGTGCAGTGTTGTGCAAATAGCATAGTCATAAAATGTGCACTTTATGGCAAACAAATGTATGACAGCAGCAAGTAATGTGAATAGTGAGGGGGGTGCTACTCCTGATATTGTGCAGTTTTGATCACCAGCTGGATGGCCTTCCTGTTCTGAGCATTGCAGTTTCCAAAGCAGACTATCTCGACCGTGCACCTGTATGAGTTGCTGAGAATTTTGGCTGGCAGAGAGAGATCTTGCATTGTTTTTTTTACATTTGTGTTGAGCTCACCAAGACAAGTTCAAAAATCGACTGTGGAACATAAGGCCCTTTACCCTCTCTGCTCCCCGGGCGCTGGAGTTGGCTGCCCACCGCTCTGGGTGTGTGTGTGTACTCACTGCCCCTAACACATGTGTGTGTGTGAGTGTGTGTTCACTACCAGATGGGTTAAATGCGGAGGACACATTTCGCTGTACAGTCCACACTGTACAGTGACAAATACTTGCACCTTTTTACTGTAAAAAAGAAAAATTCTAAAATGCAGATATTTTAAAAGAAAAAACAGATTCAGGCTCAGACTGGTATTAACCCCACAACCCCCCCCCACACACACGGTCACATGCTGAAGTCAGTTTGTCCCGACACCCTTCTCACTATGACCGCTCGAAATGCTTCCTGTCACATAGTTGCGGAAAAGGACTTTGCAAGAGTTTAGAACAGGCTTGTCAATGTCTTTTTAGTAAGGAAAAAAATCTTTTAGATACAGAATGAAAATACGGACTAACTGAAAGATGGTTTGACACAATAGACCCCAAACACATCCCAGACTGTATACTATATACAGCATACAGCATTTTCTTCTTCACCATTGTTGACACCATTGAAAATTCTGGCAGTCGTCAGACTTTGAACATTTACCATGTTATAATGCTTACCAATGCCTTATTTGTGTCCATTTGCATTTCCATTCACAGGGACTCATGTCCACATATAAATATGACTTTATTTAACACAGGGTTATGGAAGAACTACTTAGAAACATTTGTAATTTGACATAATATACTAGTACAAATGAAGTAGAAAAGTTAATAAAATAGTGAACATATATAATTAAAATAACATTAATTGTTACTGGAGAGAAAACAGACAAGAAAGTGTAGACACTCATGGTTTGGTCACACAGTTTAAGGCTTAAGATCAGTGCAGCACTCTAGACATAAATCTAAAGATGAAACAGGAAAGAGTACTGGATGTCCATCTGAATCAACTGACATGTCAGATTTCCAACACTGAACATTTGGAAACAAGTATATTCATTAAAATTTTTTGGAATGCTTATTTAATAGGAATCAGTTTGCTGCTGACCAAGTCTAATCTAAACGATTCTGGAAAACGACTGTTTGATATTTGACATCAAACAGTCGTTTGACACCCAATTCATGCATGTGCATTAACAAGGTAACAACACTGAGCTTGCAGACCAAAAGACAGCAAACACAGCATCACACAAAGGAGTACAAATGATATCTAAAATATATATTGTTATATTATATTGTTTATATAAAAAGAGTCGACAAGAGGACCGTTTGCATCAGCTAAGCCAGCAAGGAAGGTTAGCTACATACCTTGGTTATAGTACACCAGCTATCGCCCTCATCGAATATTGCTACCTTGGTGATAGCACACCGCCTAGCAGCCTGAACCTCTTCGGTAGCATACCACCTACCAGTCTTTTCCAACTAATGTTAGATATCATAGCATTTTGAATTATGCATGAATTGAAATAATCCCAATGTGCTATCTTTTCAGATCTTTGTGACCTTAAAATCCTTTGCCAATGTTGTATGATCAAATAACATGATAGAACGTTGCAATTGAGCAACGTAACGTTGAGCAATGTCACGGCAAGTAATTAGCTTTAGCTAGGTTAGCATTAGCAAACTGTTGCTACAATTGCTTTCACAAACAAAACAATACTGACCTATTTCTGTAAAACAGCAACAATAAGTCAATGTTACCCATCTATTAAGGATGTATAGAGCAACATCCTCATTTCTCTTCATGTCTTTAAATGTTCAAAGGTCTTTCCAAAACCTAACCAATGTTGCCTGATCTAAGAACATTTTGTTCAACTTTTGTCCGTCAGATCTTTTGCTCTTTGGCTGTTTCTTGTCCAGCTCTCTTAGACAATGCACCAAGTTCACACATAGTAAGCAAGGGCCAGATAAAGGCCAAACTTCCCTGTCCTGTGCATGAGCACAGATGTTCCCTGTTGGTCAATGTCTAGTGTTGTTTCGCTCAACTCGGGCCACTGTGGCTCTACTTTACAGAGCCAGGGCAGAGTACAAACACCAGACTCTTTTCAGTGCTAAACAGACTGGAGAGCTAGCAAACTGTAAACACTTTTATAAAAAGTGTACTCAACTGAAATGGTTTATAGCTCCTTTAATGTTTACCATAGCATTAAACCTGTCAGGTTCTACGGTTTAACCCAATCAATTAAAGCCCTTTTATCTGTGCACACAATGTTTCGCTATATATATTTAAACACTTAATTCAATTATAAGACCATATATGAGTTGTAGCATATTTCACAGCTAAAAGTAAAGTGAGCTCCTCTTATTAGTTTTGTCGTTGCTGGTAGCTGGATGAGGTGGTGGTGGGACTGGTCTCACAAGGTTGTGTACTGACTGAGAGCATGCTTTAGCTTTCCTGCAATCTAATCAGACAAAGAAAATATATACAGTATACAATGACTGGCAGTGCAAGTTATCTAACTATATATACATTTATAATTTATAATGATTATAACAACAATAATACTGTACAATATTATGTAGATTAATAATTATTTTAAATATAAGTTAATGCTAGTGGTAGTAGCACTAGTACGAAGTACTAAAAAAAAAAAATAGGACATGTTTTCAAAAATGCATAAGACTTGTTTAGATGGTGCAGTTAATTGGTTAATTTTTTATGTGCATGGTAGCTGCTTAAAGGAGTTTAAAATTTACATTACTCTTACTTTATGCCTTTTGGAGATTCATCAGTTCATCTTTTACTCACTTAAGTATTCACAGCAACCGAAAGTTTGACCAGGGGTGCCCAAAAGTTTGCATGTCACTGTGAATATATACATATATATATTTATTATGGAAAAATGCTAGTGCATGGTTACTTACAGTCTCGTAGAATTGCACCTGCTCTTGCAAATAGAGTTGCATGACTCTGTTGTAGTCATAGATACGGTTGCTATGGAAGTGGTTCATCTCCGCTAAAGATACAAATGGCAAAAGAGGAAGCTAAGGTTACATTCTCAGCCCCATAAGAGGCACACAGCCACAGCCACATACCATTCCATGTTAGAATATGCATATCTAGTTTCTAAATTAAAACTGTTTCTCTATCTTCTACTTTCCAAAGTTATAGCATAAGCAAAATACATTTGGGATAAATGGATAACATACAGTCTGGCTATTATTACAATAAAAAACAAAACAAAACGCAAAAAGACGCAGGGCAATATTCTTCCTGATTGTAGTTTGACATTTCAAACACAATACAAAACATTAATAATCAATAAAATTAAATGTGCAACAAAATAAAAATAAAAAAACTCACTGAAACAAAATAAAAAATGTCTTCCTTTTGAACTTTGGGCAGGTTGCGATGTTGTTATAGACACTACATAGTTTTTTACTAAGGCTGTGAATTCAATGTCATCAACAAAAATATCTTCATAATTGTTTCTTTTTTTCTTCTTTCATCTGACTATCTGTTGGAATCAAACTAACTGCAGGAATTAGACACTGAACATGGTCATTTAGAGGAGAAAAATTAGATGGAAAATGGGCGATGTAATGGATGAGATAGAAAGTGAGTTTTGTCACTGAAACATATAGGGGTTAGGCAGAGCTACCGTCATATTGCAACCAGCCAGTAGAGGTGCTAGACCTGTGGTGGCTTCACTTCTGAGAGACAATGTGCTGTTTACAGTTATTGGTATCAACATTAAAAATCCAATCCAATATACAGTGGTATGAAAAAGTTTGGGCACCCCTGATAATTTTGATGATTTTCCTTTGTTTGGATCAGTTAAATATATCATATAGCAGACGAACACAGTGATATTTGAGAAGTGAAATTAAGTTTATAGGATTTACAGAAAAATTAGGCAAGTGTATAAATTTGGGCACCCCAACAGAAAAATAATATCAATATTTAGTAGATCCTCGTTTTGCAGAAATATAGCTTCCAATGAGATTATAGATTCTGGTTGAAGGTATTTTGGACCATTCTTCTTTCCAGTCTCCATTTCAGTCAGGTTTGATGGTTTCTGAGCATGGACAGCCCGCTTTAAATCACACCACAGATTTTCAATTATATTAAGGTCTGGGGACTGAGATGGCCATTCCAGAACTGTACTTGTTCCTCTGCATGAATCCCTTATTAGATGTTGAGCAGTGTTAGGGTTGTTGTCTTGTCCAGCCCCGACGCAACTTCAACTTTGTCGCTGATTCTTGAACATTGTTCTCAAGAATCTGCTGAAATAAATTATAATCCATGTGACCCTTAACTTTAACAAGATTACCAGTACCTGCACTGGCCACACAGCCCCACAGCATGATAGAACCGACACCAAATTTTACTGTGGGTAGCAAGTGTGCAAGTGTCTTGGAATGCTGTGTTCTTTTTCTCGTCATGCATGTTGTGTCCAAATAACTTAATTTTTGTTTCATCGGTCTGCAGCACCTTATTCCAAAATGAAGCTGGCTTGTCCAAATGAGCGCATGTGCGCATGTGGCTTCTTCTGCATTACTCTCCCATACAGCCTCTCCTTGTGCAAAGTGCGCTGAATAGTTGAACGATGCACAGTGACACCATCTGCAGCAAAATGATGTTGTAGGTCTTTGGAGCTGGTCTGTTCTCACCATCCTTCACCTCTGCCTATCTGATATTTTTCTTGGCCTGCCACTTTAGGCCTTAATTAGAACTGTGCCTGTGGTCTTCCATTTCCTCACTATGTTCCTCACAGTGGAAACTGACAGCTGAAATCTCAGATAGCTTTTTGTATCCTTCCCCCAAACCATGATGTTAAACAATCTTTGTTTTCAGGTCATTTGTGAGTTGTTTTGAGGCTCCCAGGTTGCCACTCTTTAGAGAAGATGCAAAGAGGAACCTCCTTCTCATAATTGAATTCACCTATGTATGTAGGTCAAGGGTCAATGAGCTTACAAAACAAATTTTGTGTTTCAATAAATAGTGTTAAAAGGTATTCAAATCAATAAAATGACAAGGGTGTCCAAATTTATGCACCTGCCTAATATTGTTTAAATAATTATTGCACACTTTCTGTAAATCCTATAAACTTCATTTCTCAAATATCACTGTGTTCGTCTGCTATATGATATATTCAACTGAAATTGCTGATCCGAAAAGCCAATGATTTATAAAGGAAAAATCATCAAAATGATCAGGGGTGCCTAAACTTTTGCATACCACTGTAATATATATATATATATATATATATATATATATATATATATATATATATATATATATATATATATATGAATGGAACGAGAAGATGCAAAAAACTTTGTAACATAACTCTGTAGCTCATTCTTCAGTTTTCTATTGTGATGATTAAAGAAAAAGAAAAAGAAAACAACTGGTTGACCGACCTTGCAATGCATAGGACATTGTACTTAGATTTTTTGCCATAGTGTGCTTGTCTTGGGGTCCAATCTTACTCATGGCCATAAGGCGGTCCACCTCTTTAACTTTCTCAATAGCAGCCTGAAAACAAACAAGCGTCTTCATCTTTTAGATAATCTCAGACCTCTAACCATGCATTAATTAAAAAAGACTATTACAGTATTTGCTCACCTCTTAAATGGACTCTTAACACAAATATTTTAAAACTAGAAATATATTTTTCTCCATGTTAAATGTGGCCCTACCCTGTGGACTCCTATCAGGTCAGGAAAGCAGCCAAGAAGTCCTTTGTATTCATTGTTTGTTTCCATCAGGAAGTGCAGGTCTTTTTTTGGCTGATAAAAAAAGCACAAAAAAAAAAACAATAACAATTTAAACCACTGGGCTTCAATCACAAGGTCAGACTAAATATAGTAACCTGGTCATGGTTAACTAAGGATTGTCGTCAAGGAAACAATCCTTTTATACAAAAGTTACTAGCAAAGACAAAATTAAGAAGTGCACATCCTAAAACATAAACAAATTATTTCAGGGCAAAGGGAGAAATATCATCACTAGCTGCCTTTAAAACAAGAACTCGGAAGGTCAGTACCTGTCCAGCAACTACCTCTGCTATTTCCTCATACTCCCTGTTGCTGTTAGTGCTTCTGCAAGAGTCGCTTCCCCTAGAAGACAGAGACGACGCAAGAGAGGATGACAAAGAAGAAGAAGAAGAATACATTTCATTCTTACTGGCACCTTGGAAATATAACATGTTCATAAAGTGAGTTGCTTGGGATTCTTACCCTGGTATCCACTGGTGTTGAAAACTGAGGACAGGTTTTGAAATGCCGTTCCTATCCGTTGGTACTCTTTCTGTAATGCTTTAGAAGAAACACAGAAGGTAAGTATAGTTTGTATAATTTACTCTAACACTAAGAATTTGTTGTACTATAAGCAATAATAAAAATAATTGTTACTGTTCGTCAGTGTTGCTAGCAGACCTAAGACTTATAAGTCTTATAAGAACAGTGACAATTATTTTTGGAGAAACTAAACATTTCCTGTTGTTAGATGGTCCTATGCAAAGGTTGCCCTTAAAAGACTACTCAAACAACAAAAAAACACACTACTCAAATCCACAGATGAGACATAACTAAATGCAGTATGCATGAACAGTGTGGAATTGACCCTGACAATACATATCTAATGTATATCTGACAATGTACATTCTCCAATAAACTCACATCCTGTACATCTCTTCCAGTGAAGATGGCCAACAGAAAGAAGGTCTTTAACCCCATCATCCATGGACCTGGTGAAGTGGCTGAATGTTTCACATTTTTGCTCTCTACACACAACCGAGAAAGGAACCTCATTCAGTTAAAGTCTCAAGTCTATGATAGGCATGTGTGTAAAAGTATAAAACATCTCCTCACACTTCTGTAGGATCTAGTTCTCGGATATCAGGATCCACTGTCGAGAAGACCATCACTCCAACTCTTTCATCTTTCTCTGCTTTACGTTTGCCTACTTTCCAGTCCTAATGAAGACAAAGAAATTAAAAATAGAATTGAAAATATTTATATCATATTGGTCACTGATGAATACTACTCATCATTATATAAAAAAAATGTAAAATAGTTTCCTAATTTGATACTGTAATTACAGTACATGATTACACTAATATGGTGCCCCATTTATGTCTTATAAAGATACAGTGGAATGCAAATGATAAAAATTCATGTCATTGTAAATAAGTTTAGTAAATAAGCTAGTTAGTAAAAGATGATCGGATTTCCAAAATGTGCATGTTAAATATGTTAATATGTTAATTAAAAATTACTTTTATTTACATCATTCAACGTTTTAAAACAATCTCAAAGGAAAATGTACACTTTGTATGGTCAGCACTTAGTTACAACTGCTTTGGCAAGTATTAGAGCTCAGTTTAGCCAGATGCCAAGTGTCATTCCATTCTTGTAAGATGGTGGGGGGTTCACCTATTCTTTCTTGCTTCTAGACTGTCTAACATGACTGTTTATTCACTGGTTTGCAATGTTTAGGTTGGAGAACTGTTAAGTTCACAGAACTTGTGGAGAGGAAAGGGAGTCCAAGTCTTCTTGAAAGTTTGCATTTTGTAGCATTCTGCTACCCAGTACTGCCCAGTTTCATAAAGCTTGGTCTCAGTCGCAGGTCACAGGTCTTGCAACAGGATAATGACCCAAAACACACAGCTAAAAACACCCAAGAATGGCTAAGAGGAAAACATTGGACTATTCTAAAGTGGCCTTCTATGAGCTCTGACCTAAATCCTATTGAGCATCTTTGGAAGGAGCTAAAACATGCCGTCTGGAAAAGGCACCCTTCAAACCTGAGACAACTGGAGCAGTTTGCTCATGAGGAGTGGGCCAAAATACCTGCTGAGAGGTGCAGAAGTCTCATTGACAGTTACAGGAATCATTTGATTGCAGTGATTGCCTCAAAAGGTTGTGCAACAAAATATTAAGTTAAGGGTACCATCGTTTCTTTCCAGGCCTGTTTCATGAGTTTATTTTTTTAAATAATTCTGTTGAAGCATGGTTGTAAAGCAATGTCTGACTTTCACTGGTTAATTTTCATAGCATTTTTATTTACTATTACTTTTGTCAGATTTAAGTTATTTCTGTGACCATTGTGGGTTTTTCTTTCATTAACCAAGGGGTACCAACAATGTTGTCCACAATGTTGATGTGTGTGTATCCACTCACATCTTCAAAACTCAGGTCTTGCCTACACATTAACCATTGTATTTTTATTTTTATCTGACCAGTTATTCTACTACTGTTAGGTTATCTGGTGAGCTATTTGGTGGTGACCAGAGGAGGTCTCCCCTCCCTCTTTTGAGTCTCTGTAAAGATGCTTTGTGACAATGTCTGTTGTAAAAAGCACTTTATAAATATATTGAATTGAAATGAGATTTTTTTTATCAAACCATTTTAAAGAGGTTTACCTACCTTCTCATCTGTGCAAGTGAGGAACAATTGGAAAACGTCACTGTTTGAGACTACAGGGTGTCTGCACATACGAGACATCCAGCCCTGTAGACGCTCCATTCGCATTCTAATAAACTCATCTTCAAACCGACCTATGGGAGAGCGTGAGAGAGAGAGAAAAAAAGAAAGTTAAAATAGCCTTAAATACTGAGCGATATCTAACCATTTTTATGCAGATATGTAAAACATGTTTGAGTTTCACTAAGATGTTTGAGCTTCTTAAAATCAGAGGTTACTTTGATTGTCATTAAAAGGTACATAATTACTTATGTATTACTTATTACTAATTACATAAATACAATTATATGACATTTTTTATATGCAGATAACAATTACCAAACTGCATTCAAATAGTTAATGATCGCCCAAAGTAATTAAAACTTCTTAAGTCAAATTTACAATTAAAGTCACCATTATAGACATACACAAACTACTAACTAAACTAATAACACTCAAGCAATTGTATTGTTTACAGTTATTTTAATGAGCATATTGAGTAAATATCCAGTGCAGGCTAGAAAGTAAACCCTTGAATTTAATAACTTGTAGGTCCCATTTAGAAGAACCACCTCCACAAGGTCAGGACTCAGGACTCAGCCTTTCTAAAACAAAATATATTGTTAGTTATTAAATTAAAATAATTAGTTATTCTTTAGCTGATTTACTTAGGTCACCGTCTTTATGAATCATTCTTGAGCTTAAGGATGTGGACAGCTGCCCTTACACTTTCTTGTAAAATGTTTGGATACACATTTGAATTCATTGGTCCATTAATCATTGTAAGGCATCCAGACCTAATTCAAACTTATTCAGAGTCAATTTAGATAGAAAAACACATGTTAAATGTGTTAAATACATGTTAAAACACATGCTAAAATGTACTTTTATAATGACCTGGGTTTAAAATTAATTGTTTATCAAATGCATTCTAAACAGCATGTATGCAATCATAATGTAATATCATGCTTTTGCATTCACTGACCTGTGACTTGTTTATCTGGGAGACATGGGATGGGGATAGCACAACCAAACTTTTCCATCAGCCTCTCGTATAGCCAATCAAAGTGTTTGTATCTGTGGTTGACAGGTTTGTTTGTACTCTGAAAAACAGCATTTATATTAATACAACAAGTAGCCTAAACCAAGAAAGATCAGGAAACCCAGACAACAAATATATGGTAAACTTACATTAGGTGTGATCTGGTATTCAATGTAGCTCTTCAGGCCATACATTTTTGTTCCTTTCTTCGGATCAGCGACTACACAGTCTAGCTGAGTTTGTGGATATAGCCAAACAGCACCCACCTCGCCCATCTATCAAAATAAGTTTCAAAGCAATTATTAAAAATTGTAATTAATAATAATAATAATAATAATAATAATAATAATAACAACAACAACAAAAACAAGAAGAAGAAGACGACGGCTTACATATATTGGCAAGCTGTCATTTTCTTTAGGCATATGTTTTGTTAACAGATACACCTCAGGATTTGGGGTCTTAGAAAAGCCTGGAAATCTACAAAGAAATTACAAACAAATTATGTATTATGTACATAGTTGCCACAAACTTTATTAGCAAGACCTGTACATATATTTATTCATGCAACTTTCTAATTAACTATTTTTGTGGCAGCAGTGTATTTCTAGAACTGTGGGTCTCCTGGAGTTCTCATCGCTACAGTTTACTGGTGCAGATTGATGCTGTAAGAAAAAAAATCCAGTGAGCAGCACTGTTACGAATGGAAACACCTTGTTAATAAGAAATACCCTCTCAGAATGGCCAGACTGGTTTAAGCTGACCGTAAGGCTACATTACATCAGATAACAATGCTGAGCATAAAAGCATCTCAAAATCCACAGCTAGTTAAACCTTGAGGCAGCCTCAATTTCAATTGATGCACACCGATGCTAATGTCAGAATTTGGCACCAACAGCAGGAATCCATCTCAACCTGCCTTGTGCAAACAATCCAGGCTGGTTGATGTGGTGCGATGGAATATGTTTTCTTCTCTTTGGGCCTGGTAATACCAATCACTTATTACTTAAATGCCACCGTTTATTGGGATACTTTTGCTGACCATGTGCAACCCTTCACCGCCACAATCTGCTAATTCTTTCAAACTGGTTAATTGAAAATGAGTTCAGTTATCATTAGTGGCTTTTCCAGTCACCCGATATGAATCCAATAGAACACCTTTGGGATGTGGTACAACAGGTTCTTAGCATGACATGCAGGAATTGCATGTCGTAACTGTGTCAACATGGTTTAGTAACATCAGTTGCAAAAAAAAAAAAAAAAAAAAAAAAAAAAAAAAAAAAAAAAAAAAAAAAAAAATATATATATATATATATATATATATATATATATATATATATATATGTGAACCCTTTGGAATTGCCTGTATTTCTGCATTAATACTATAATTTGATCTGATAATTTTCTAAGTCACAATTATAGACATACACAATCTAACTAAACTCTTAACATTCAAACAGTCGTACTGTTTACAGTTATTTTATTGAGCATATTGAGTAAATATCCACAGTGAAGGCTAGAAAGTAAACCCTTGAATCTAATAACCTATAGGTCCCCTTTAGAGGAACCACCTCCACTAAATATTCCCTGTAGCTGCAGTAAGAGTCCCTTTTTAAGGTCAGGACTCTGAGTTAGCCTTTCTAAAACAAAATATGTTTTTCATTATTAACCAATTCTTTAGCCGAATTACTTAAGTTACCGTATTAATGAATCATCCAACATCTTGTGTGTGTAAGCCTGTGAAAATGGCATTGTGTACAAATGTCTGCAATTTGCTGAAGTCTACACTTCAGTCACATTTTGATTGCTACATTTCAAATCCACTGTAGTGGTGCAAATATGTACATCGGTCCAAATAGTTTTGTACCTGGCTATTTTTTGTACTTGTTCCTGATGCTGAAAAATACTCTAATGCTTTTTTGATTAGAAATTAAATTGACCGTTACAACTATTTAGGTCAATTTTATTTTATAGGGGCAGAGAGCTTCCAATTTTTCCTATGACATTTCATCATTTATGCATTTGTATCATGCTGGACTTGAGCCATTGTTTTTAACCAAGATTTTAATACAGTGTCAAGTAAATTATCCTTTACCCAATTTTATATTTTCTTAAGTGATGACATAAAGAGTTAATGAAGTGCTTTTAGATTTATGTCAAAGAATGGAAGCTGCACATGACAAATTAACAATGTGAAAGACGTAGGAATGACATTTAGGGCCTGCTCAAAGGGGTTCACCTTGCTAAGATGTATGCCACTTAAACACTTGGTGCTTTAGGGCACTGTAGACACCACTAGTGCACAGACAGAGTGCTGCAAAGGCCATAAATGCCTTCAGCTTGACAGGCTGATCTTGTCTTTTTGATGGTGTTCATCGACTAGTCTTGTATAAAACCATTTTGCAGTGATCCAATAACACAGAAAAAAGATTTCTTAAGCAACCATAGTTACGTGAGCTTACTAGATCGGTCCAACATTTGACACATGAACCCCTTTAGAGTAGTTGCCATTGTTAAACTTGAGGACAAGATCTGTGCCAATGAAAGTTAAAGAAAAAAGCTCTTATGAGGCTGAAAAACAAGAATTGAAGCATTGAACACATTTTAGGATTATGGAAAGAATCTTAGTGGAATATTAGTAAGAAGAAAAAACAGACTGGTGAGCTCAATAATTGCAGACTGCTGCAATTATTGGCCAATTAAGACATTTGGCCACTTAAAACTTCTACTGCTATGGTAGAAGAATCCTCATAAATCTCAACCAAAAATTCTCAAATGTCAGATCAGACACAGCCTTCAGGAGACGGGTGTTTATTTGTCAGGGACTAATATCTGCAGAAGGTACAGCAAGGTAATGATTCCAAACGTAATGCTAAAGCAACACAAGTGTTCTTCAAAGTAAAAAAATAATGAAGAGTTCTTGCCTCACCTGATTTAAATCCAACGGAGCATGTAAAGCTGAAGATTTCTTTATTAGAGGCATCTAAGAAGAACTAAACATAACTGCTTTAACGAATCAACCATTGCATTATTGGGCCCTGATCTTTTCCCCACCTCACACCCCTGAATTAAAGTCTGGAATGTGCACCTTATTCACTTCTGACTGGTTTGATTTTAAGCACCGTGGAGCAAAAGGGCATAAAGAAATGGTTCTTTGTCCCAAACATTATAGTCAGTCCCAAACACACCGTAGTAAGTAAACCAAGATGCACTTTTATGTCCTACTTGTTAAGAGAAATCTTCATGGTGTGATGGGCTGCACTCCGTTGCACTGTCCTTCCTCCCTCCTCACTCTGTGACCAACTGTAGCCGCTAGTTGACTTGCCATCATCTGACTCATCATCCCATTCATCATCATCTATGGTACCTGACAGACACAGGAATAATCAACCAATTAGTACGACCTCTATTTCTCAGCATCTTTCATTAACTAGAACAAGAACATCTTTCATTAACTCTTTCTGAACTGTGGGCTAAATCTACACAACGCTTAGTTATCATGGCTAATTAATTTGTATCCATTGTAATCCATTGTAACTTTAACAATTTTAGGTGGTGATCTTAAGTTATATGGCAAAAGGAAAAACTTGCCATGGTGATACCACTCACTTCAACGACAAAGAGCAAACCAAAGACAATGTCTGAGGTTTAAACAAGACAGGCTTCTCCAAAATACTCTCTAACCATGTTCTAATCACTACCATATAATGTGGCACAACAGATGTGTCAAAAATATTTACAATATTTTATATTATAGTAATAGTAAATATGAAATATATAGCAAATATATAATATATTACAATATTTACTATTTTTTAACATATAGACATTCATTCTTCATTACAATACTGAGAGAATAAAACAATACAGTTGTGTAAAAAAAAAAAATACACCCTCTTTAAATTCCATGGTTTTACATATCAGGACAAAAAAAATCTGGTCCTCAGAAAGTCTTAAAATTAGGTAAATACAACCTCAGAATATTAAGAACACACAACCACTGGGATTCCACTGGGTCATTTTTATTAAACAAAAACTGAATATTTCCAAACAATTTGATGTCTGTCATTCTAAAGTAAGAAAGGAATTTCACACCATGGTGAAATACAAAGAGCTTTCTGACGTCTTCAGAAAGAAGGATGTAGATATATATGAATCTCAGAACAATTAGGAATCAGCCATGCCACTGTCCCTAAAATAATATACTAAGTAATATATACTAAATAATATAATAAGTGAAACTAAGTTTAGACCATCCTAGCAAGTTTAACCTAAGAGTAGATGACAAGGGTCTCCAACAATGCTAAAATTAAAAGAATCAATAAAACTGGCTTTTGACACAGTTGATGCCAAAGTCTATGCAGTCTATACAAAAACAACTTTCTCTGAGTTAATGACTGCCCACTTATCCGGCCTGACCTGTTGGAAGCTCCCCTGTCCCTGCGCCAGACTAGCTACCCCCCACCAGACTGACCACCAGGCTCCCCTGCCACCCGTGTCAGACATTACTGCTACCTGTCTATTGACTATGTTAAAAATTCACATGGACTCAAAATATCTGCCACCATTATTACCACCATTAACTATAATCACTCTCATTACTCTTACCATCTCTACTATGATTATATCAGTTATATTATATTATGATTAGTTTTCAGACCTGAGCAGTAGAACAATCTCATGTGGTGGTAGTGATTTTTTTTTTATAGCAATAATCCATAAATAGCTTTGACCAGAGGAGGATAAGTCCCCCTTGTGAATAGGATAAACATAGTGGTCATGGCCACCATAAGGTTATGCACTGTGTACCACAAAGACAAGGGAAGATTCCATTACATTATATTACATTGAACATACTAATAGGTACCTGGTAGTGTGTGTGAGTATGTTCCACCTAGGATGTAAGAGTTAGATAGGTAGTTGCTGTGTAATACTATTTACATTTAACACTATTTTACAGCACTGTTACCACAGTATTACAGAGTACACACAACTATTATGTACCAGACCTAACTGATGACCTTTCTTTCAATTCTTGAGTGGGGGATTTTCACCCAGTCTTGCTTTCAAATGGAAGAAGGAAGGAAGAACCACTCAATCATCAATTGTATTGCACACATAGAATCTTGACCTTTGAACACACGTATGCAAGGGGGCAGTGAGCACACAAGCCTGTCGAGGTGGGCAGCACTAGCATTTTTAAAGCATTCTTACCTCCATCAGTGACATGTTCCCCATGCCAAACCTTTGTGGTAAAAACGATGATCAGGTGAAAAAACTCAGGTGACTCTTAAGGTTATATTTGTGCATATAAGTAAGTACAGTGAACGACAGTTGAACCACAGTTCAATATCAGAAATACCTTGGCAAACCATCTTAGTCAATCAAAACAAATAAAGACTGCAGAGAAATATTTTGCTGTGGTCATTATTTAAAATAATTAATCATCAACTCAAAGCATCTACAAAGTTTGGGTAAAGAACTATTTTTTTTTTACCTTGCTTGCTTCAGTGGATGGAAGTTTTTGTTACATGTAATACTATGTTGAGATTATTTGCTTATCCTTTGTTGTCCTGATGTTTCTTCAAGCATTGTTTGCTGGATTTTACCTCATTTAGAATCTGTATAGCCGCTCAGTGTTAGTCATTAATATGGATCAGCTTATTAACATTTTGCTTAACTGTTACGGAGATCACATGTTAAAGTACAGAAGGTAAAGAACAAGAGGCACGCTGGCCATTGTATACTCTAAGTAAAAAGGATTTTATTCTTTTTAAAAAGGATTTATATAGAACCATTCCCAAAAGGTTTTCCCACCTATATGAAGAACCATTTAAGCACCTGTGGAAAAGAACCACTTAACAATACAAAGTGTATTGTTAAAAATGTTAACAATACATTTCCATCTGTATTGTCCTTTTACCTTGAAAGGTTAGTGCTTGCTGTTGAGTGTCATCCCAATTATTGTCACCTGACCAGGCTTCACTGCCATTAATTTCCTGCAAAGAAAAGGAAGAAGACATTTATTTCGATAAATGACAAAACATTCTGTTTCTGTGACACAACAAATCCTTTAAACATTTTAAATGTTTGTTAAAGAAAATGTAGTAATTGGATTGCATTTGAAAACTTCAGACTATTACACTTTTTTGAACATACAACTATCAAGAGGATGCAATAAAGCTTTTACACACACATTTGTGTCAGTGGAATTTTGCTTAAAACATTAGAAAAAATTATTTAAAGCCATTACCACACATATTTCTATAAAAGTCAATAACAGCTTCTCTTGGAATAGTGAACAACAGACAGCAAATGGAAACAGTCTAAAATTCTCTGGCATGCCCACTGATAGTTACACACATACAATTGGACTGACTGTGCTGGGGAAGTAAAAGGTCTAAAGCTCTTGAATCTCTTCCCAGCTGTCAGTCTAAATCTTAATGGCCTGTCTTTTTTTAAAAGATCTGACCTTGAGTGAGCTAAAGCACTGATCCACTGCTACACAAATGCATTTAGCTTCCTTCCTGCCCCAACTTTAAAATCATTTATACCAATTTATCTCACACACAAAATCACTCAAGTGTTTATTGTGAGCACTGCCAGTGAGGATCGGCCTTTAAGTCAATTAATCATCCATTGCTGATGGCCTTCTTGAATGCATCTTTTGCCTGTCTGAAGCACTGATGGACATGTCCTGCAAATACATTGTCTGGAAACACACAATTTCTTTCCACAGCCATAAGTTTTTTTTTTTACTGCAAAGCCACAGCATTAGGGATACTGCATGACATTTGGCATTTTTATGATCAGTGATCAAGAATGTCAACAGAAAACTCAAAGCACTACACATCCCACAAACCCATGCACACACATTAAATACAAAAACATCAGAGACATATTTAAAACTAAAAAGGTAGAAAGCAACAGTAAGAAGTAACATTTAGAAATGTAACAGTTTGATCAATTTATGCTTCTTATCAATCTTTGGTCCAATATTTATGTGTTGCGACTAGCTCTACTGATTTACCCCTTAAGCTAAGAGAGAAAAGCTATAGTCTTGGTTCATCTGAAATTGCTAACCTCTGTTGTTATTGAAACTATGTTGTAGTAATTATCTGTGCATCACTAAAATAGCTACCAATGGTGTGCGATCTGCCTAGTTGTCTATACTGTTTAAGCAAAATATATAAAACACACAGTCTTTTGGGTCACTCATGCTGATAGCTCTGACCAATGACTTCACAGAATTTCATTCAACTCAAGAATTTCTTAACCATGTTATATTTATTCTAAACTAGATTAATGGAGATTTCTAGTAATGGAAAAGGTGACACACAAAAAGAGGAACTGAAGTTTTGATAGTTGCTGTTTTGGGCTGCACTCTAATTTAAGATGCTACTGCTTTACATTTCATTTAGGGAACTGGGTCCGACAGCTAAATCTTGGTGGTGAGAAAGATTTTTTTTTGAGTGTGAAAGACAGCAAACTGTATATTCACTAGGTTTAATGTGACGGAAAATTCTGTCAAACTAAATATAACATAAAAATTAATAGTAAATGAAACTTAATATACCTGAGTTGCCACAGTGTTGTGGTAACTGGTACTGTAGGCATCAAAACATTTACCTGAAGAAGCTGCAGAACTTGAACCGATCTGCAAAATCAATGAGAACAGTTACATGTTCACTAGACTATTGCAAAGACTTGCTGCGCCACATCTGGAATTTATTCCAGTATGGCTACCTTTAATGCAGCATTTTAATTACAGATATGTACAATAAAACATGATTCCTGGTTTCTCAAATTGACAAACGTCAGTGCTGTACAGTGTAAAATGAGTAAACATCTTGTTTTTGTCAATTAAGTAGCCAGATTAAGAATTACAACAATAATTCATGGAAGAAATTACCAAATGACCAAATGTTGAAATGCTTCGATTTGCTACCCCCGTCAACGATTCCAGCAAAAGTGCCTTACTGTAGCGGCCAGGTATTCTAGCCAACCATTGTTTTGGTGTTCACCACACACACACACACACACACACACACACACACACACACACACACACACACACACACACTTGCCTACTTGTGGAGTAGTACATTTGCAGCACAAATATACAATTCATATAAAGTATAATGTGCAAATTTAATGAGTGCAAATTTAATGAGCGTGCTGCTCATGAATTAGCGCAATAAATGAGGGACAAAACAGAGAAGCAGCTATTCCACAGGTGACTAAGAATGTCAGTGCAGGACATGATTAGGCTGTACATAGCTATTATACAGGGGATTAAAGTAAGTATTGTCACCAAATATGTCACCAGAAAATGTCACCAAGTAAATTTATTTCTAAAGGTGCTATTGACATGGAATTTGCACCAGATGTTGGTAACAACCCATCCAATCCACACATGCAAAGTAATCAAACCATAGACGTCTATAAATTAAGTTATGTGAGAAATGACACAGGGAAAAAGTATTGAACATATGAAGAAAGAGAGGTGCAAAAAGCCATGAAAGGTCAAGGCACCAACTAAAAACCTATTGCCACTTATTGCAAATTAATATCAGCTGGTTCAACTGATGGCCTATTAAAAGGTGTCTCGTTACCAAGGTGCCACACAAGAAACATCTCAGAATGGTAAAAACAGTGAGCTCTCTTAAGATCTCCGCAACCTTATTGTTGCAAAACATACTGATGGCATTGGTTCAGAAAAATTCTAAACTACTGAAGGTATAAACCGGCCACGATCAGGTGCTCCACGCAAGATTTCAGACAAAGAAGAGAAAAGAATCAGTTGTCTAAGAGCCAAGGGCCACCTGTGGACCACCTACAGAAAGACCTAGAATCAGCAAATGCAATTGTTTTAAAGAAAACAATAAGAAATGCACTTAACCGCCATGGGCTGTATGCACCCTCACCATGCAAGACTCCATTGCTGAAGAAAAAGCATGTTAGACAAGCCTGTGAAATCTGGGAGAAAAATAAGATAAGACTAAAACTCTAAAACTGTTTAGAGGTCAAAGGGCACTACATCACCCTAAAAACACCATACCAACTGTGAAGTTTGGAGGCAAGAACATCATGGTGTGGGGCTGTTTTTCAGCATATGGCACTGGCACGCTTCATATAACTGAAAGAAGGATGAATGTACCAAGACTTTCTTAATAAAAATCCACTGCCATCTACCAGAATGGTGAACATTTCAGCAAGACGGTTATCCCAAACACACAGCCAAGGAAACTCCCAATGGGTTTCAAAGAAAAAAAACCTGAATGGCCCAGCCTACCACCTGACCTAAATCCAATTGAAAAAGGAGCTAACGCTCAGAGTGCATAGAAAGAGCCCACTGGGCCTTTAGGATTTGAAGAGTGTTTGTGTGGAAGAATGGGTCAAAATCACACCTGAGCAATGCATGCGACCATCTTCTCTATACAGGAAGTGTCTTGAAGTGGTCATCACCAACAAAGGCTTGTGTATAGATGAATGAATTTCATTAAGCATGTTTTTCCCTGTGTCATTTCTCATTACTACACATAACTTAATTTATGGACATGGTTTTATTTTTTTGCATGTGTGATTTTTTAGCATTGAATGGGTTGTTACAGACATCTTGCCAATATCACCTTTAGAAATGTATATGTACTTACAAAATTGGTGACATGTTTAATACTTATTTTACTTGCTGTAAATAGCTGTGCATAGTCTATGTGTAAATAGCTGTGCATAGTCTGTGAGCTGTAGCCTAATCATGTACTGCACTGACATTCTGACACCATCTACCCAATGATGTTTTTTTTTTTCACAGAGAATATGCCAATGTTTATTTAGTTAATTAGGGTTATGCTACATACAATTGTTACAGAAATTGTACAGAAATATGAACAATCTTTAGCAAGTGGTGCAAGTATGCCAGAGAGGCTTCAAGCTTTATTTAAAAGTGAAACACACAAGTGTAACACTTACTGCTTAGATGGAAACTCTGGGAACGCAGATGTTTAGAGGTGGGTTTAGAGGTGGGTAAATTTCTTAAAGATCTCTTTGTTTCTTAAAGAGGCCCAATCCAAACATATATGCACAGACACACACACACACAACAGTATACACTAGATACAACAGTAGCACTCTAATTGAATTAATTTTAATAATCCAGGCCAGGTTAGAACTTATTTCTTGTTGTCAAAAGTGGAACAGCTCCTGTTTCTATGAAATAAACTGGAAAGACATCATAAACCATGGGGAACCCAACTTTATCTTAACCTAATGACCACGGTTAAGAACTTTCAGGCTCATAAGGACAGAAGGAATTTACAGCAGAAATAAAACAAAATATACAAATAAGTGATTGCAGCTATCTTTTAGAACTTTCTCCATAGCATTTACTCTGAAATGTTACTTCAAATTGAGTGTAGATACCTAGAACACTAAATGTGCTTTTTCTTTGTCATCTACTTGACCTAACCTGATAATCTGAGGTATTAAAGCTTTTCATTTCAATTTAATGCCACTGTGAACAACTAGAATCTCACTAGATGACACTCCTTCTGTAGTTAAAGAGAAACAAGAAACAAGGCTCTATTCAACTAAACACTCAAAGTTTCAATGTGTTCACCCTAAGAAGAATGTGCCAGTGGGATATTACAAACTGGAGTCTGGGCTTATCTCTTTTGCATATCTTTTGTGCGTATCTCTTTTTAGCAGGATGTTCCTTTTACATGTTATATCTTCACGTATATAGCACATTTCAAGAAAGGCTTTTCAAAATATGTGCAATATATAAAGTGCTACATATAGGAACAATGGTGGGTATTCCTCTTACCTGTACATAATCCTCAGGCACCAAGCCTATTTGTCCTATAGAGTTCTGAGCTTCAACCCAACCTCCACCTACATTCTACACAATGAAATGAAAAGTACAATATTAGGAATAGGAATAATATGAATAGGAAAAAAGGAATACTCAGTGTAATTCTAAGCTAAATAGCATTATATAATCAAAAACTAAAGGAAATATCCATAAATATCCATATTAAGCATAACATTGTGACAGTTATGTCAGTGATATCATTCATCAGAATTAAGCAGATTCATAAAAATTATATGCAGTGCTGCGGAAAAAGTATTTGCCCTGTCCAAATTTCTTCTAGTTTTGCATATTTCTTACATTTAAATGTTTCCAATCATTCAACTAGTTTTAATATAAGAGAAAGACAACACAAGTCAAGACACAATGCTTAAATTATCACTTTATTTATTGAAGATCTTTTCAAAACCCATGTGAAAATGTAATTTGCCCCTTCTGTAGCTTCTAAATCAACCTTTTAACAAAATTCAAGAGACAACTGGGTTCCATTTCACTTGTCACACCCAGGCATGACCACTACTAGTAGGGGTGGGAATCGCTAGACACCTTACAATTGGATTTGATTAGGATTAATCTTTTACTAAATTATCATCTGTGCAGGTCTCTCTAAGAATGTTCTTGGTCTTATAAATCTCATCTTAATCTCTGCAGTTTCCTTAAAAACAGTCTGCACTGCAAGCTACAACACCAAGTCTATATCTTATAGCCTTCCTCTGTCTTGGAAGCATTTATTTTTAGGTCTTTAGACAGATGCCCATGACTGCTGGACTTAAGTTTATAAGTACAAGGAGTCAGAGAATGTATAATATTTTATTCAGAAGACAGTTCTTATTTACAACTGGAAAATGCATCAAGTCTGATCTGGTGACAAATCAGAGAAAAATGGCTCTGTAACGCGTAGGGAAGTCATTACTTTAAATAGGTCACAGAAGATTTTGACTTTGTAAGACAGTACATCACCTGGTTAATGACAGTGAGTGTTTCTCCCTCTAGAATGCTCAGTTCATTGTTTCCTGGCTCAGCAGTGAAATCATATAATACTTGAGCCTGAACATATCATAAAACATAACACACAGAAAATACCTGTTAGAACAAATGAAACATACCACAAAGGACATCAGGAGTAGTGATTGTGGATTAAAGTAATTTAAATTAGTTTAATTTTTGAATTTATTTTCTAGCTGCAAAATATCCATGAACATTGAAAACCACCAACTTAAACATATTCTAACAAATTGTAATTCTAATTACAACTGGCTAGTGATTAGCACAAAACACTGATATATGCAGCAAATGCTGACTCATTTGCATTCACCTAAACCACCTCAAAGTTATGGTACACAGCCAGGAAACATCTGTCCACAAAGAGCTCCAACACTGATTTTTGCTATCTTGCAATTTTACAGAGCTTATTTATCACATTCGTGGTCATAAATGGAAAACAATTAGCAGTGAAATGCTTTGATGACTGTCCGGTCACATGAAAACACGATTTCTTAGGATGGAAAAAAAGAATCTACAAAAAAAAAAAAAACTAAAGATACGGAGAAGTTGTTTTTGCAAATAAAGGTGGCAAAGTCATGCTTTTCTATTCTTATAAATTTAGAAGGTAAATTTCTTAAAGATCTCTTTGTTTCTTAAAGAGGCCCAATCCAAACATATATGCACAGACACACACACACACAACAGTATACACTAGATACAACAGTAGCACTCTAATTGAATTAATTTTAATAATCCAGGCCAGGTTAGAACTTATTTCTTGTTGTCAAAAGTGGAACAGCTCCTGTTTCTATGAAATAAACTGGAAAGACATCATAAACCAACTTTATCTTAACCTAATGACCACGGTTAAGAACCTTCAGGCTCATAAGGACAGAAGGAATTTACAGCAGAAATAAAACAAAATATACAAATAAGTGATTGCAGCTATCTTTTAGAACTTTCTCCATAGCATTTACTCTGAAATGTTACTTCAAATTGAGTGTAGATACCTAGAACACTAAATGTGCTTTTTCTTTGTCATCTACTTGACCTAACCTGATAATTTGAGGTATTAAAGCTTTTCATTTCAATTTAATGCCACTGTGAACAACTAGAATCTCACTAGATGACACTCCTTCTGTAGTTAAAGAGAAACAAGAAACAAGGCTCCAAATGATAACCAAAACACCAAACAGGTTTCTCCTGATCTCAACCGCAAACATGTAAATGCTGACTGTTAGTTTTACATTTTAAAAGTCCTCTAGTCGGACTGTATGTTTTGTACTGTGTTCCCGTCAGGATGCACAATTTTACTGTATTTTAATGTCCGTACCAAGTACAATGTTATGTTTACTCCTCGTTTTGGAGTTACAATATACGTTTTGGAGATACAACATGAGAATTATATACATATAAGGACTGTGAAATGTGGGGTACATATAAAGTGAAGTGGACCTACCCATTTTGTTAAACATTTTGTTAAACATTACCTAAACACCGACAGCTTTAATGGAAACATGACCTAGTTCACGAAAGCCTTTCGAACTATCTTAGGAAAGCCTAGCTACATATTTAATAACAACTCCGAGTGAAGAACGCCAGCACTGTAAACTAGCTAGCACTAGTTCCTTCACTTACATGTACAACATTTACTAGGCATTACAGTTTGTGCTACACATCTTACTACTAAACCACCTAAGCATTTGCTTGCCAATATGACCCATATACTGTCCACTTAGTCTACTGGTAAAGGGTTAGATGTGCCGTTGTTTCGTCGACAACGAAACAAGGCTTGTGTGCACTGTTATACTGTTTGGACGCTTATGCACACTTACCTTGATTGCCATTGCTGAAGCATTTATTTAGTCTACACGTGATTCTACCAGAATCTCTCTCTCCACAAGAACAGCGAAAGCTTTTTAAACCTGGAGTAATGGCTGCGACTGTTATAGTAAGTGAGCGGTATGCAACTGGATTCGATTAGCTACACAAATGCTGGCGATGATATCCAATTTTCTGATCCTTGCGATTTGCGGGTTGATTGGAGCTAGCTAGATGTCTCGCCCACTTTATTTCGCGTGCATAGGACCGGAAAAGGTACACTTACAGCACACTGCCCAAGAAACGCATGACAACTTTGTCTGGTGTCTCCCTTAAAGTGTCTTGCCTCGGTCTTGTTCAAAGTAAATGTCTCAGTGTGTATTCGGTTAATCAGACGTTTGTTATATACCTATGTTTGTTAAAAAAAAAATCAAATGTGAGACAGGCCTTCAGCTGAACAGTGCGGGTTCTTATTGTGGTGAAATGTAGGCATATAGATATGTTAATCCGCGAACTATAAATATACAATAATATATTTATGAGAAATAATTAAGCTCGCACAAGTAAACATTGTGTGGCTTACTGTACCATCATGGGACCGCCAGTATTTTTTTACTGACTGGAAAGGTAAACACAAGAGGGAGTGCCTGACCAGCTCAGCTCAAAGCTTCAGTCGATCTATCTGCACCATCTACTGCCTGTAAAGACTAACTACATCTGATGAATAGCATCTCAAATTAGACACATAGTTCAAGTATATATGTTTTTTGTAACATTCATAGTTAAGTCTCATTATTATTATTATTATTATTATTATTATTATAAATACAAGAGTAGGTATATTAATTCACAAGTGTCACAATAGAATTTGTAATATGATACACATACATGAACAAAAAAGTCTGTCTCTGTTTGAAATTGTAATAGCTTCAACAGTATTACAAGTCTTGGAAGAATACATTTTTTAATATCAAATTTGTCCTTTTTTAGGCAATGCAGATAGATCAGACATCTATTGACAGGGTCTCTGACATTACAATATTTGGATTAGGATTAGGTGGTTCCATTCACTATTTTATAGAGACCCGTCCCCTTCTCCCAGACCAAATGTGTCTCAGACCATCTTCATTGTTCAGCACAGCACAGCCAGTTTTTAAGTACAAATCTAAGTGAAACTAAACATTCAGTTTGAGCTAACATTTTTGAATATATTGAATAATCTCATTGTCACCCTAAAAAAAACAACAACATGGTTTTGAGTTCATTTTTAGTCAGTAATCAGATACATTTCCAGGATAATTTATAATAAGCTTGAATTGATTTTCTTTTTCTCTGAGTGCAACTGCTGCAGCATGTAAATTAAAACATGTGAAAAATGTGAAAAAGACACAAAAAGACAAACATTATTTGAAAACAAGAGACAAGAGTTTAGTAACATTTAGTAGGAACAAAACAAATTGTTGCTAAAGGTAACTTCTTTAAAACCACAGCATGCCTTGGAAATGCTGGTCTGAAACTGCTGGTACAACTACAGCTGGCTCAATGTCTCTGCAGAGGGACAATGTTGGGTGGCATCGCTCCAAAAGTCTATTCAGACCAAGTATGTTTTTCAAGATGAAACATTTTCAGATTAACATAGTAGGACAACAGGATGTGCCTGTGACTAAACTCTTTAAATCTCAGACTTCCAGACTTTCCTAATAATGACTTTGCCTAAGTCAACAGTAGTTAACATTACAATTAAACATTTCTAGAGTAAATGTCTCGATTAACATTAAATACATGGTATTGATATATGGTGATTTTGACATATGATATTTTGTTAGGGGAAATCACTGAAGAAAACATGACTGTGAGTGGTGAAATGGATTTAGTTTTTTCAACTGAACTAATGATTTGTTGGCAGTATTTAATAACTTTGTAACAATTATTATTATTGTAGAATACTTTTGCTGGAGATAATAGGTTATATATTTTGTCAGTAATCTAAAATGGTAATTTCCTGACTACTTGTGTCTATGTTCCATCAGGGTTATTGTCATGGTGTCAACAGACTGGGTTTGGGTCACTGAGGTAAAGGTGACAGACACAGAGCAATAGTACTATCTCTGTAAGCTTTTTTGTGTTTTGTGCTTATTGTTTGTAGACTAAAGCCCTATTTAAAAGGAATCATATAAGTGGAATCTTATAATCCACTTATAATAATAATAAAATTTAAGTTTGAAATTTGGTGCATTATTGGCGCATTTGGACATATATTATTATCAGATATTTCTTTGAACAGTTACATTTCTGATAAATTATGCTATATATCTTTAATAGAAAAAGAAACCAAAATTTGTTGCACAAGTTTTAAGTTTCGTGGGTTTTCCAGGCCTCTTTACTTATTATTAGTGATCAGTGAACTAAGAGTCTGCTGTCCAAGGCGGAAGCCCCTTTTTAGTAACTTCTTTTTTAGAAACTGTTGAACAATGACGCAGAAACAGAAGCAGCTTTTGGCCACAGCTGCCCTTGTGTGGAGGTTTCCCCCTATTAAAATATATATGTATTGCTTCTTCCAGTTTGATGCTGGAGAGAGCTCACTTATTAAACTATATTAAACAGAGATTTTATTGGAACATCAAGATGAGAAAAAAACTGAGTTAAGACAACTATCCTGACCACCATCCACCACACAATCTTGTAGACACAATCACTGTTTTAATGACATCACATGGCATAACTGCCATAACTTACCCCACTGCTTACAACTATTCTTGTTTTCTGAGATTGAAGAATGCCATTGCCACACTTCCTCCACTTGTACATGGCTTACTTACTTAATAAATTAAAGCTACAACTCTCTACATGTTACACATGCATCACTACAATAATTGATGTTTTATTTTAAAGTTTGAATTAAGTTTTTTTTTTTTTTTTTTAAGTATTATGTTTAACAATTTTAATTAATTATGTCACCAGCTGACATTAGTTGTTGGTATCCTGGCTAAATTACAAATTACGTGTAAAGACACTGCTATTGCATATTGCATATTTCTAAGGTGACTTATGAGGCAGCTACCTTCCATTTCAGACACAGACGATGATACCGATACAACTAAAAAATATTATGCCATGTTTACACCATACTCCACCAGCTCCAGATATTAAATCTGCTAGATATTTATCTGGGTTTGCGAAGCATTATCGATCACTTAATGAGCTCTTGTTTTTGGTCACGTGACAGACAGCAGCTCAGATACTCCTTCTCTGTATCTAGATTTAGGGAATTATACAGTGGCAGTAAAACTGTATTCCATACTATTACGTGCGTCACAAACCATAGGGGAGGAGCCACACTTATTTATATTGTGTATATTTTGTTAATTAATCTACGTTTTTGCATTTGAATGCCATGATATCCCTTTGCTGCTGTGACACTGTGTATTTCCTAACTGTGTGACTAATAAAGGATTATCTTATCTTAACTTATCTTACATTCATGATGTGATTGTAAACTTCCTATGGCTTGCCACGTTGCCACGTTGGCTTGCTCACTGGGGGTCTTTGATTCTTCATGTCTTCTTACGTTATTTCTTCTTTTTTTCTGTTCTTTTACTAATGACTGATTCTGTAAAGCTGCTTTGTGACAACAACAGTTTGTAAAAAGCGTTATACAAATAAATTTGACTTGACTTGACTTGACTTGACTTGACTATGGCAACTGTATGTTCCTAATCTAAAGTCACAGAAAACGTGCCACTGAAGGTGTCAGTACAGTTTAATACCTTTTTATGAGTATGTACCATCAATGTCTTAAAATGTGAAGGAAAATGGTCTTCTTGCATTGCATTACAGCTTCTTTAAAAAAAAAACAGGTGTTCTTCATTTCTCTCTGTGCCTTTGTAACGTATGTGTGAGTTTGTTTTCGGCTGTTGGCAGAACCTTTCAGGGGTCAGTTAAAGCAAGGCCTGTTGCATATGGCTCTATTCTGAGAAGGCCTCTGAGCTCTTTATGGAAATATACAAGGAGAGAACAGGGAGCAATCATTAACATTTGAAAGTAACTGAGTGTGCTTGTGTGTATGTGGGTGTGGGTGTGCACGCCTGTGATTTACTGTCCCATTAGGATGGAGCACCCTCAGTAGCCGAGGGGGATTCCCAATTTGGTGAAGGTTATGTGGTCATTTGCAAGACACTGGGTATGCATGCATTTGTGTGTGTGTTGGGGGAGGGGTTGGTATGGGTAGAGGGGTCAGGGTGCCAGCAGCTGCTCATGGTGTTCCACTTCTGTTCTCTGTCCTCTACACTCGCCTGAGGTGCACCCAGACAGAGATGCCCTCTTGTGTCAGTCGGCGGATTGAGGATAAAGACATCTTTGACATTGTCCCAAAGAACACTTTAATTATCACTTTAATTAAAAAGAATAAACATTTTGATTATGAAAAAGATCCTTCTTGTGTTCTGTTACCACCAGGATTTGAGGTTTACACAATGGTGTAGACAATAGCTCACAAATATGAATGCACATAAACAAAAAGTATTAGAGAAAGATTCATTTTTATGCAAGCTGTCAGCACAGTTGAAAAATGAAAAAGTAGACTTTATTTCTAGCACCTACCATTTGAACAAGTTGCTATAGTTGTTATAGTTGCTGTAAATTGTGCTAAATTGATAAGGTTATTCAATGCAGTTCTATGTTGATTAAGTCAATTAAAATATTTAATACCTGTCTGAAAATTTTATTTGTGAAAATAAGATTACATACTTCTGACAAAGTATAGAAAAGATATCAACATGATAAAAATAAACATTTTTAAATATATATGGGGAGATGTGGAAGTCTCCAATTGTTTATTTTGTGAGGCTTAGTAGTTGTTGCAACTACCCCCACCATGTGGAGGATGTAGTTTATCCAGAGTAGCTTTTATTGTGTTCCCATTAAAATGGTGCTATATTAGTCACCAAGCAATATTGGTATGAATTCTGTGACCTATACACAAAATAAACAAAAAAAAATGTGTGGCAGGATGTTGTATACCAACATCCTGAACATAAGATGACAAAAACAACAACAAAAAAACTCCCCTGACTTGCTTAACTACATAAAAAGTCTCTCCCATGCTTCATTGATGTCTACGAAAATGTATTTGTGTAAAAAAGTAGAAAATTATGTAAGGTATGTAAAGAGTGAAATCCATTTTCTATTCTCACCTAGAGCGAGGCTGTAGTTTGTAGATCCTTATATACTACAGTTCTAAATCAAGGCCCTCTACATGTAACATAGATATGTGGGTTCATTTTTGTCTGTGTTTATTACATGTTTACTTTGTGTTTTACTGAACTTCCATTTTCACTGATTGAAAACAGAGAAGAGACTTTACTTTTTGATGTATAGACAGTTGTTAAAAAAGACCAAATTAAAACAAATGTGAAAAACATTAAAACTACACACTAACATCACTAACTTCACTTGCAAATAGAAAAATAAAAGTAATATTTAAAATCTATTTTATTTACCTTCTGCTTCTTGCTTGTACCTCTGTAAATTTGTCTACAGGGACAACTGCAGCTCTAAAGCCACAATGTTTATATGTCTAAATGTGATTTTGGATACTTAAAGATCATCAATCTGTATACTTAGCCTTTTTGATAAACATTGGTGTAATCATTTATAATTAATTCTAAAACTGTTTAATTACAACACTGTCTAGAAATAAATAAAAAAAACAACTTTTAAAAATGTGGTAATGCACTTTTAACATTTGTCCAGAAGAGGTCTCCCTAACACAGTTGTATTGCTTCCTTAGTGGGTGGAAATTATATCCCATACAACTGCAGTGTCAAAATTCAGTTATATGTTTTATTTATGAGGTGTTAATAGCTCACAAAAACAGATGAAGTATGCACTTTAATTTGATTTAATGAACTGTTTCTAGTTTTTAATGTGCCAGTAACTATCTGCATATTGTTTATTAATAAAACATGGAGCGTGTCGCTTAACCTCTATTATCACAATAAATTATCCAAAATAAAGGATGGACAATTAGTTCATTGAACAGTGCTCTCAAGCTGAAATGCCTATAGATATGAAAACCTGAATCCATCAATTCAGCATTCGTGATTCACTTTTTGTCAGTCATGTTCTACATTCAGAGGGTAGTGTGTCCTGAAAGGGGCCTTGAACAAATCTCAATCAAGATCAGTATCAGCAAATTGCCCAAGGCATGCTAATTATTGTGCAGGTATTGCCAAGTATGTTTAATATCCAGATTGTTTACTAAAAAATGTAAACTTTGGCATTTAACAGTTTTCTAGTTTAATTTTAGACATTGCATAGATGTAGACTTCCACACTCTTATTTAATAGTTTTTTTTTAAGTTTAGTAATAGATCTTGAATCTTAGTAGTAACATGTTAATGTTAAAAAATCTAATAGGCATGGTTATATGAAAGGGGTTTTACCAATTCACTTTTATTTACAGCTACTTGTTCTAAAAGGGTCTTGATTGAATTAGTGAATATTAAAACAGCCATGCAGTGAAGATATTTATGCTAAACATTGTATAGTCACTATGCTTAATACTCATCTAACTTACTTATCAACATGTGCACAACATGAATTATTATTCCTGCTTAAATTGTGTCTGATAGTTTATGAGATGAACCAGATTAAAATATCTGCAGTCAAATTCCATTCCACCTTGATGTGTAATTGAGAGAGCTACATTTAATTGACATAAGTGAAATGTGATTTGAATAAAATGTAACTAAAAATGCTTTTAAATTAAGTGCTAAATAGTAATTAATAATAGTAATAGTAATTTACAGACAAAGAAGAAATCTAAATGTTAAACACTTAATTTACTGTCAAAGAGTAATAGTGTAAAAAATCTCTGGAAAAATGACTTAAAATGTATTATTAAATATATTAATTCATTAACTGCTTTTTATGTAAATGAAAAAAGTATTTGATTAAACTGTAATACTCAAAACACTTGACAACAAAAAAAAAATCTGTCAACATTAAGTATGTTTTGTGTTATTAACCACATGCACATTAGGCAAGTGTGTAGTCCCTAGGACCCATGGCAGTTTAGGTACATTCAATAAATGTGTGTATGGAGCAGAGTGGTGTGTGTTTCTGTGTAATTGTGTTTGTGTTTGCATGTATTTTAGTGTGTGTGTGTGTGTGCGCACATATGTTCTGCGACAGCTGTGACCCAGAAATAAGGCCGTTGTCTTGTTGCGGTGTGGCAAGCTGCCCACAGTCCAGCGCACTGTTCTTATAGAGGTATTGTTTGTAATCCTGAGGCTCAGGCAGTTTCCACCACTATGAAGGATCAACAGAACTACAAAATCCACTCATCTAGTGTAGCTCTTGGTATGGCATAATTTAGAGCAAACATTTAAATGCAATATAGAACAGAATAGAATAGAATACCTTTATAATAATATAGTGTGACAGGATCCAATAAATGGATCTGCATCAGCAGTAAGCAGACGGCAGTTCCGTTTTTATGCCTTTTATATGTAGTTTTTATACTTCAAGGAATTTTTTTATATATTTTTATTTTATTATTATTTTCTGACCCTTGCAGTCAAGAACGTCAGTGACAGTGGGATGGTTTTGGTATACTTGGGGCATCATAGATGCATGTAAATGAATGTAAATTCGAATTTATTTATATAGCATGTTTACAACTGCAAACCAGCTTTTAAAAAATCCAATAATGAAACAAAACATAAAACAAAACCCCAAAGAGGAGGCCAAAGGTGACAGTGACATGGAAAAACTCCCTCAAAGATGGAGAAAGAAAATAACCTAGACAGTTATTTCAACCACATTTCTAACCTTGTAAAAGTGACCAGTGCATGTGTTGTATGTTCACATTACATTAACAATTTACTGCAGCAACTTGTAAATATAATGCAGAACATGATATGCCCACAACACAAACCAGTTGAACAACTATAAAGTATTTTGTATCCCCATCACTTTCTTCAAAACACCTATCAAGATTCTTTTTGGAAGAATTATGTTAATTCCAATAGAACAGTTGCAGAGACTCAGTCAATCTGTCAAGGCACGTTTATGATGTTCTGTTTGCCTATGGAACATTCGTGTTTGATGTGGATTTTACTCTTAATGCATATACACTGAATGGTTTAAACTGAAAACAGTTAGGAATGTTAGGAATATGTTGTATGATTTAGTCAAAGTCAGCAAGAGTATAGAAACCCCACACAAAAGCACTGCACATCATGGTAAAAAAAAAACATTTAAAGAAAAAGGTCAAGATAATAAATGTATAGTGTTGCACTATGTTATATTAGCAAGTATGCAAAATATGTGGACAAGTGGAGTGTTGTTGTTAAATGCTATTTTTCCCTCTGTATGTTTACAGATCTCATTAAATGAGTGGTGGCTCAGCGGTTAGAGCGCCGGGATATCGATAACAGGGTTGTAGGTTTGATTCCCGGGCTCGGCAAGCTGACACTGTTGGGCCCTTGAGCAAGGCCCTTTACCCTCTCTGCTCCCTGGGCGCCGGAGTTGGCTGCCCACTGCTCTGGGTGTGTGTGTGTGTGTGTGTTCACTACCAGATGGGTTAAATGCAGAGGACACATTTTGCTGTACACTGTACAGTGACAAATACGTGCACCTTTACTTTACTTAAATGTCCAGTGATGTTTTATTTATTGATTGAAGACTCAGGCTACATACCATTGCATTTTTAAAAGGTCTACACAGTATTCCTTAAAAACAGTAAAAGTATTAAGATCCTGACCATAAAATGCATACACTAAGTAAACTAATATAATTAAAATAAAAAGAAATATCAGATATTATGCACAAATTAAAAAATTAAAAATATTTTAAACTGATGTTGATGCTGAACTGGATACTTATGAAAGCACAATTCTCTAACAAAAAGGGTTGGTTTCCCAGACAGGTATTGAGCCTAGACTGGTGATTCTCCACTTAAAGTAAAATTTAGCCTAGGACTAGTCTCAACCCCTGTCTGGGAAACCAACTCAAAGAGTTTACCAGACAAATGTCTTATTGGTCTTATGAGTCCAGTTCAAAGGGTAGAAGGTTAAAAAATAGAAAATGTGGGAGTGTTATTTATCAGAGAATTTCAAGGTTAGATCAGAATGTTTACACTGTACTTATACTTTGAGCCAAGGATCAAATGGATGTTTTCTGCATTTCTATTTTCCCTGCTACTGCCATAAAAAATGTTTGCAAGGAGCCAACAAAGGCACACATTTTTGTATGTTTATCTTAGAGTGTTAACAGTGCTTTATTGAGCGACCCTGTTGTGCCTTACATAAACCACAATGATCTTAAATACAAATGGTGCATAAATGTTTGTGAATAATTGTGCTTTAATCAAGATTCAAGAAACACCTCCTCTAGAAGGTATAATAGGTGAACACAATAACACAATAGGTGAACAATAAATATATATATTTTTCCATGTTTATCCATGTTTGTAATTCTTATTCACTGCATAAAGCCCTTCTCTACTCATACTACCCAAGTACTGTACAAGTTCTTATTGGACTATACCAAGAAGAACTTGTAGAGTACTTGGGCATTTGTCCAGAGCGTGCATTAAACTCATATGTCTTTGGGGCATGATGGTGGTAGTATTTTACCCTGATATAAACACTACTATGAGAATAGACAAGTGTATTCATGTGGTTGGTGTGGCGCAACAGATAACACCACTACCTGCCAGTGAGCTACCACACCACGTGGGAGACTGGGGTTCGATTCCCAGTCTGGGTGACTCTGCTGTGCTACACCAATAGCGTCCTTGGGCAAGACTCCTAACACTACATTGGCCCACCTCTGTAATACAAGAACCTTGTAAGTCGCTCTGGATAAGAGCGTCTGCTAAATGCCATAAATGTAAATGTAAATGTATTCGCTGCCCAATATTTCTTTCTAATGCGCTTACAGTTTTACACAGTTTGACACAGATGTGTAAATGCACATACAAGGCTTGCCTAATCTGTGTGCAGAAGGATTGTCAATAGAATAGGATTCTCCTGAGCAGAAAAACATAAACGTACTGGCACTGTGCCTATGCAGTTGGGGATGAGGTGGGGTGGTGATTGTCCAACATCCTGACCTCAATAACACCTCATCACAGCAAATCTCCAAAACACAGATAAAACAATGAATGAGCAGGTGTCCCAATACTTTAACAGTACACAGTACAGTCAACAACCACAGTACATATACTGCTTACCAGATTTTGCCATGTTTTCTGGCCATAAAGACTAATGAGTAATTGGAAGTTGAGGATTGTCCCATCAAGTCCTTTAGTGTCCCAGTTGAACAGCTTGGCATGATCAATTCCTCACTGTGTGCTAAAAAACATTGGTCAAAGACGCTATAAGTATCTGCTGTTAGAAATACATACGTATCATCACATCATCACCTGCTTCTTAAAATCATTGTATAATTTTCTGGGATACAAACAAAGCACAGAATAAATTAAAGTACTCATTAAGATATCCTGATTAAAACAAATACATATATATATGATAGTATGTTAGCCACCGTTTTTTTATGTGTACACTTGTGCCAGACTGAGACAGACAGTACACTTGCAGGAGAACAAACTATTAAATTGATTTGAGTTATGTATTAGTTGACTGTTTTTTAAATAAGGCACCTGGTATCCAACCATCCTCTCCCCAGTCCACTGGCTAAAAGCCTCTGTGAGTGGGGAAGACGTCTCCTCCCTCAGTTCCACCCTCGGCTCTGGGGCGACGGCAGATAGCAGGGGGGCAGCTAGAGCTGCTTTTTACCCCAGGAGGAGCCTCCCCCCCACTGGCATGCTGGCCTGCTCGGCCACCTCCCCGCTGACAAGGTGAAAGAGACGGCTCGCCGGGGACCTGGCTGCCTTGCATTCCGCCACACGCCGAATGGCTCTCTCACCAGGAATACAGGCTGAGTGCTGTGTCGAACACTGCTATTCATGAACTACAAGAAAAAAAAGATAATAATGGTGCCATTATTGTTACCAGTGATATTTGAAGGCTGTTTTTATTAATATATGCAGATTCAGGTTTGTAAAGTAAAATAGATGAGTAGGAAAAGGGGGGACAACCTAGTATTTGGGCAAGATAAATAATATTTATTTATATGTATAACAATAATCATCTTTGCAACAGCTGAAAACATTTAGCAGGAAGCAAAGTGTGTGCATATACGCTGTAACAAGTATATTACATTGATGCAATCACAATTAATTCAACACAATCCTATGGTGTTTAAACAAACTAGCCCCCAAACAAAAATGCATCCAAAATATCTGCATCCAAAATAATGTGCAATAGTGTGTGTAATAATGTAATAATGTGTAATAATAATGTAAAGAGAACTGATATTTTGCAAAATATCATCATTGTTTATTTATCATGAAAATGTACACAGTGTAAATGTCTTATACAAAATTTAAATATAAGATTTAAATTATACCAAAAAAAAGTTAAAAACTTTAATCTGATATATAAAGCTTTTGTGTTACAATATACTCTTACTGTAATTTGTCATCATGCTTCAAAATGTATCTGTGTGGTCGGGATGGCTGTCATGTTTTACCTAACAATGGTCAAACTGGCTTCCCACAAATGTTCTACTGCTGACCACAAACCTCCTGTAGTGGTTGAATTATTTTTATTTACATTTTTCTACGAGGCCCAGAAGTTCACTATAATATTTATTACACTTTTGTCTTTGGGTTGGCCATGACTTGATCAGTAATTTCCTTTCATTTTAAAGGTCACTCTTAAGCTGCATTGTTCTTAAAACTAACAAACAAATGAAAGGAAATTACTGACACGCTCATATTAGCTAAATTACATAACAACACTAAAACCACTCCAGATGTATTGTAATACCATTCACATACATACAAAATAAATGGCATTTGAAATGAACAGCATTCTAAATTACTATAGTTTCTTATTAAGTTCCCCTTGTTTCTTTTAAGTTTCTCTTTGCGTCCTTGCAACAAAAGAATGCAATGTTTGTATGTAGAAAATTATTATGTTAATTGTTAGTTTTTTCTTTGATTAAATGACGCCATTTCAGATGGAAAAGCTGATACATTTTCACTGTGTTCTTCAATAAAGTAATTAAAATGAATTGATGATATTTTGATTGTTGTTAAATTTGTATATTAAGAATACACTAAAAAGAATTAATACAATTAATCACAGAACATCATGCTTTAATGCAGCAAGTAGGTAAATGTAGATGAGTTTTTCACAATTAAAATCAGTTTGCACTTACTCTCAGAAAAAGTTTTGCCGAATTAAACTGAAAATATTAATCTGTAAAAAGGCCTGCCCAGTGTATCTTTTTTCAGATTTTCTTTTTTGCTCAGTAAGCTATCAAGGTGAAAAAATGCATCCTAGCACATACACTTCAATAAGCACTTCTATGTTTCAATGTGATGCCAAGCATTATCCAACAAGTAATCATTTCTGAGGGGGGTGGAGTGCCAGAGAGGTGGGAGTAGGGGGGCGGAAAAGGGAAATGTGTTATAATTGCTGCCGGTGAAGCATAGTCTCCATATAAAATGCATTAGTTTGGCTTGACACAATAATTACCTGTTTTTGCAGATGTTTTGCAGCATTGTTGTGCAAACAGTTTGGGGGGAGTAATTATGGGAAAGTGAGCTGAAAATAAAATAAGTGGGAGGTTTCTTGCAGATTTACCTTCATTCATGCAGATAGAAACTATGCGATGCAGCTGGAGAAAATGGAGTCCAAGCGAAAAGACTGTCCCAACAAGGTTGTTATTATGGCCTCGCTTGTATCTCTAACCCCTTCATTTTAATCCCTTTCTTTTTTTTTTTTTTTACCACATAGAATTTAGTCTCTATCTGAAAGTTGCCACTCTCTGTCTAGTGGTAATGAGGAAGGGGGAGGTCACAAGGCTTTTCATTCAAGCAGTACAAAGTACCATAATCAGGAAGATAAAGAAATTACACATTATAGATTTCAAAAGGAGATAATGGACCAGCAGTTTGCTTGTTGTTTTTCTTTATGCTTATTTATGTCAATTGTTGCCACTTGCATCCACCTCACAGTTATGGCAATGCTTTGATCCCTTTTTTTAAAGATCTTAATTGCAGTGCAGGCAAACAACTGTTGTTGCATGCCAAACACCTCTACACCTCTTTGTTATAGCACTGCACTTAATAAAAGGAAATAGACTGTGCCTTTTAGCCTTTTAGATGTCCTCATGTCAGATGAGAGAATGCTGCATTTTTTTCTTTTTGAATATGAAGTGATTAAAAGGATGGCTTAAAAAAAGATGATAAAAAATCATAAGGTTGGTTGATGTGTAAAATGGCGCAGGTGCCTTGCATTCATTTGTGATTTACCAAGAGAGAGCACAAGGTCACATTGAAGGGGCTCACTGGAATATTCAGGCAAACACACACACACACACACAAGCCTGTAATTGTGGCCTGCGTCTAAGTGAATGCTAATGTTCCCACTCTCTTACGCCCACTCGCTGCGACCGCCATGTTGGCTGAGGTGCCAGGCAAAGGAAACAGAATGCCTTATTCTAGCCCCACTGCCAGCTCTGTCTGCACCTTGTCTCACACTTAAATTCACTCACTCACACACACACACACACAGTGTGATAATATATTTGACTGTGTTGTCCTTATCTTTTACATATTTGTGCAGCATAATTACTACTCACTGTCACTGTAGTACAGTATATGGGCATATAAGGGAATTCAAATAAAGACATGAGCACTGGTATGCCTGTACATCAATACAGTCCTTTGGGATCATATAAACTTTAATCCATTTAACCTTTAATTTTATTTTCAGGTCATTTTTAAAGTACTTTTTATTGTGTAAATAATATTCTCTGTATGTGTAAATGTTTTACTGAAACACATACACAGGCACACGCATACAGTCTCTACTCAGTCAAAATAAAATTGACTTGGTTTCAGCATGTCAGACTGCGCCATTGGCTGAGAGTTTCAGCATGATATCAGCTTTATCTTTGCATCACAAGAGCAAGTGGAAGAGAGGCCTGATTGTGATATCTGTTTTCCTTCTCTCCACCGCTTGTGTTTCTCTAAGCTTTATCAAACAACCATGTGTTTGTTTGCAAATATGGGATTTCGTGGGTCATCCTTTATCAGCCCCCTCTCCTGTCACCTCCAGTCTTCCTAGCATATTGTGCCATGTTTTCTTTCTTGGCTCCAGCAAGCTGCTTGCCTTGGCTGTAGAGCCTGGCTCTTGAATGTGTGTGTGTGTAGAGACAGCCATCAGCCCCCTCTTTAAACACATGGTCCTCTCACACTTACTACCCCCCTCCCACCACTCCCCAACCCCCGCCCTTTCTCCCTCACAAAATCATGAGCTGCTTTTTGAGGAACGCCTCTGAGAACGTTTGAGCAACATGCAATTTTTTGGAGCTGTCGGTTTATTTACCCAAACAGCAGGGCTAACAATGTTATCACAACGCTAACAGGCGCTCCAGGGAGCTGTTACAGGGCAAGCAGCAGCTCTTCGCTAGCCCCCCTCATCCCTTCTCTGATACCCCTGAAGGTGTTAGCAATCGGCTCATCAGCGCATTTCTACAGCGATCCTCCGGAACCTTCCGCAGCGCTGCGGGGAGGTGTCAAACCCAGCCAAGCAGATCACCCTGTCCTCAAACACTACCACCACACTGGTTTAAATGGGACATGAGGCTGTGGAGAACAAAAGCAGTTCATATTAATGGGTGGGCTCTGTCAGATAGAGCAGCCTGCTAAACACCTCCAAATCAGGTGAAAATGTATATGCTAATCTGTAATGCCAGCTATCTTCTTTGTTCTGTTGCCGAAATTAACAAATATAAATAAATAAGTGAATGAATATCTGAAAGGAAGCTAGCAGAAGGATCCAGAACACTGGTAGTGGAATTGGGAAAAGGATCGTAATCAGAGGCTCCCCATCCTTTAGCTGCTTTCCAAGCTCTTGGACAGACTCCTCTAGCTGTTGCTTAGGGACAACTTTTGAGACAAACTAGGCCATCACCAGGCACTGAGAGGATTGCAGTGTTAGACCAGAACAATCGCTTCTTCTCTCTGGAAGATGTAATCCATGTTTTTAACCATTTATCATCTGTTTGTTCTTTTGTTTTGGGAAAGTAGAATGCCATCTTCTGCTTTGTGCCTGCTGAGGACAAAACAAAGCAACCCTACTTGTAGGGTCTGTGCAAAGTATTTCCCAATTTTATAGTTAATTCTAAAACTTTGATTAAAATATGTCTGATTATTATTGATTACACTGAATATTACACTGTATTGACAATACGCTACACCATACTTCTTGACAATATTGCCAGTTTCAGTGTAAAATTACTTTTTACTTTTTTTAATCCATCCAGCATTTTAAGGAATGTTACTGTAAATATAGTGTTACAGAAGACAATGTCTACTGCTACATGTAATGTAGGTAATTGTAAGTAATTGTATTTATATAGTATATACAATATATATATATATATATATATATATATATATATATATATATATATATATATATAGTATATTTAGGCTTATAATTACAGTTAAATATATAACAGTTAAATTTTAAATAAGTGATAGCCATGACACTGTAAATAATGATTTATGCTAGACCCCTGTGCATACTTTTTATTATTAAAACCTTTATCCATTATTTTCTCATTACTATTCTCTGCTATGATTACAATTAGTTATATTATATTATGATTATATCAACACATCAGAGCAGAAGAGTCTAGGTGTGTCCCAATGTTTCTTCCTCCAGCTCCGAGAGAGGTTGTCGCCTTGCTCAACGGTTGTTTATATGTTTAAGTTTTATGCTTCATTGTTCAATTACTGGTACTATCTCTTATCTCTTATCTCTGTGACAATAGACCTAGTGTGATCTCTTGCACTCCAGCCAGTAAAAGCCAGGGCAGCATGGCTCGGGATTCAAACTCGTAATTAGACAGCATTAGACTGCTGAGATACTTAGAGCCCCACAAATAACCTCTTGTTGTTTTCTTTTTCTTAATGCATAGTCAGAAAGCAGCAGCATCCCTGAGCATTCTTAGCCCCTTCCAGTTAACTAATTTTTATGGGCTTATGTGCTGCAACCTCCTTTAAATCCTTCCTTTTTTTCTAAACAGATGACTGTAATTGCCACTCCAGAACCTTCTAGTACTCCTTCTGAAACCAATCCTTGGTGGACTGGAGGTCCAATGATGCCCAAGCTTTAGCTTCCCCAGAGAAGGCATGTTTGTTTCATTGTTCCACAAAAGTTTTGGGATTTTGTTCTTCAATGAAAATGAACAACTGGACCTTATTAGACCTAGGATCAATGGTATGTCTGGAGGAGGAAGAACGAAGCATACAATGAAAAGAACACTCTCTGGGGCTACTTTGCTTCCTCTGGCACTGGAAACCTGTAGTGTGTGTAGGGCAAGATGGATTCAATGAAGAATGAAGAATGCTAGAAGAAAACTTCATGCCTTATATGCGGAAGCTGAAGCTTGGGCATTATTGGACCTTCCAACAGAACAATTATACCAGGCATTCCTAAAAGTCCACCAAAACATAGTTTCAAAAGATGTCTCGGAAGGTTCTTGAGTGGCCGTCACAGTCGTCACAGACTTAAACCCCATAGGAAATTTCTGGTGGGATTTGAAGGGGTTTGCAGCACTAAATTGCATTTAGTGAACTAGATGAAAATGTCCATGAGGAATGAGCTAAGATTCCTTAGGTATGCTGCCAGAAGCTGGTCTGGCTAAGCAAGTTTGCAGCAGGTTACAAAAGGGTACTCTACTAAGGTCTGAAGATGCTTGTTAAAAAGGAGTTAATAATTCTATAACTAAAGTAATATTGCCAAAATAAGCCATTTTGTGTTGCATTAGTAGAAACCACCTTTTATATTTGTTGTGACAAGCTATTTTGTACATTTTGCTTATAAACCTAATTTGCAATGAGGTTTGAATAATTTTGAGTGCAACTGTAACTAGGTGTTAATATGAAATTTTGGAGGTGGGGAGCTAATTCAATTTGTCATTTAATTTAATTCATGAATGAAAAATTATATTCATCTCGTACATTGAACACGTGAACATTAGTTTTTGAACATTACACTGCATTTTGACATTACATAATGTGTATCTTTGACACAGATTGTTTAGTTTCATCATTGTGTTAAAAGATTTAACACACTGCGTTAATGGAAATAACACACAAATTGTGTTCAAAATAACACTGAAGCGTCATTTATTAGTCAAGTCAAGACAAATTTATTTGTATAGCGCTTTTTACAACTGTTGTTGTCACAAAGCAGCTTTACACAATCAGTAATTAGTAAAAGAACAGAAAAAAAAGAAATAACGTAAGAAGACATGAAGTTTTAAAAAACCCTAGTGAGCAAGCCAACGGCGACAGTGGCAAGGAAAAACTCCCTCAGAGCTGGAGGAAGAAACCTTGGGAGGAACCAAGACTCACAAGGGGGACCTATCCTCCTGTGGTCAGAACTATTTATAAATTATTGATAAAAGTCACCAAACCATCTATACTGTTGAATTGCTCTGATCACAATCATAATATAGTAATAATAATTATCATTTTTCCTATTAGAGAGAGCTGTGCTTCTATGTTTACACTGCCTGCGCTTTTGCACTCATCTTGTTAAATGAAATACAGGTACAATGTAACCATAGTAACAAGCATTTTAGTAATGTCATAAGTGTCCTTTCTCTGTGAATTGGATTCAGGTCTTCTTGTCCAAAACACTCTGATTCAAGTTTTCTTGTCTTTGTGTCTCAGTGAATATATATCTGCCTTGTTCTTTCTCTATATCAGGGCTAGTTGCCCCAGTCCCGCTGCTGAAAAGCATCCCCACATCATGATGCTGCCACTGTCATGCTTCACTGTAGGGATGGCATTAGCCAAATGAGGTGATTTCCTCTAGCTATGATGCCAGGACTTCAGGCCAGAAAGTTTAATTTTGGTTTCATCAGACCAGAGAATCACCAAGGCAATCACCAAGCAGACTGTCATGTGCATTTTAATGAGGTGTGGCTCTCATACCATAAAGGTATGATTTACATGAGTGTTGCCTGGATGGTTGAGCTTCTGAAAGGTTCTCCCATCTCCCATCTTCCATCCCACAAAGATATGCTGGAGCTCTGTCAGACAGACCTTCGGGTTCTTGCTCACCTCGCAAAAAAGATTTCTCCTGGATTACTGAGCAGAACTACAGCACATGCCACTACAGGCCCTACATTTCCAATAACAGCCCAGCCTCTTTTCAAAAGCTTTAGCTGCTAATGCTTTCAGAAACTTGCATAATTCTGTTTTTAAAATAAAGTAATTTTTAACTGTGTGCTTGTGCTTTGCAATTCATTCTAAACTACAAACAAAAACTAAAAACATTTATGCAACATAAGGTCTTAATTTCAATGCTGCATAATATGAAAAAATATAATTAGTGGGCATAAGTGTACAATTAATAATATTTGTTTTTACTTTTATCCCAGTCTATAATCTTTTTTTAAACTGAAACTAAGTTTTTTTTACTTTTAAATTGAGACTGCATAAAACGGGATATTCACACAGATTACTTAGTAATATTAGTAATATTACTACTAAAAAGGTAAAGGTGCACGTATTTGTCACTGTACAGTGTACACACACACTAGTGAACTAGGGACAGTGAGTACACACACACTCAGAGCGGTGGGCAGCCAACTCCAGCGCCCGGGGAGCAGAGAGGGTAAAGGGCCTTGCTCAAGGGCCCAACAGTGGCAGCTTGCCAAGCCTGGGAATCGAACCCACAACCCTGTTATCGATAGCCCGGTGCTATACAGAATCAGTAAAAAGACAAGAAATCAACAACATAAGAAGACATGAAAACATAAGACCCCCAGTGAGCAAGCCAAAGGCGACAGTGGAATAACTCCCTCAGAGCTGGAGGAAGAAACCTTGGAAGGAACCAAGACTCACAAGGGGGACCCATCCTCCTCTGATCAGAACTATGTATAAATTATTGATGAAAGTCATCAAACCACCAAGACTTGTAAGACTTGTTTTGAGGTCTATTTACAGATATCTTCAGCTGATTTGGTTGGGGATCAGTTCACAAGATGCATCAGGCTTCTTTAGGTGTTTAGAATTATGAAAGCTATGGCAAAGAGCCAGTTTATGCTTCTGTGTCAAATCTATTGCCTCAAATCTATTGTACCTTCCCAGAAACATGCAGACCACAACAACTGTGATTGGTCTGCTTAGTAGGCTCCTATTACTTCTTTTGTTGCCACTTTTTTTTATTTGGCTTGCATTTCCTTGTCTATGTCTTTCTTCTTGTAAAAGTAACAACAGCTCTTTTGCATCAACTACAACATAATCCGCAGGCTACGTAAAAGAACTTTAACTTTATGCCTTGAATAAATCAGTTCATTCACTATTCATTTAACTATTTACAGTTACAGAAATTTTTTGGGGGTGCCCAAATGTTTTCAAGCCATCAGATCCTGTCTCAAGGAGTGAGCCAATATAGTTTATTCTAACTTAAACATATTTTGGTTACATTCCGAATATGTAGTAAATCTATGACATAGCACTGACTTTAAGCATGTCTTATTGATTACTGTGACAACTGCATTCACAGAATGCCATAATTCTAACATTCTTTGAGAGCTGATAGGTGTTCAAAAGTCATACTTTTTGGCATGGCTTTTCCTCCAACTCTGTTGCGCATCCTTCAAGTGGCTCTAATTGATGTTTTGTCTTTGATATCCATTACTGGACTCCTGGGGGCCTCGGTGCTTAGAGGGCCTCCTGTGGATAGCAGTTTATGCAACATAAGGTCTAAATTTTAATGCTGCATAATATGAAAAAATATAATTAGAGGGCGTAAGTGTACAATGAATAATATTTGTTTTACTTTTATCCCAGTCTATAATATTTTTTTAAACTAAAACTTTTTAACAAAAAAAAATCAAAACTGGATATTCACACAGATTACTCAGTAATATTAGTGATATTACTACTAATATTATCTAATCAAATATATTTGTATAACGCTTTTTACAACTGGTGGTTACAAGCCTCTTTACAGAATCAGTAAAAAGACAAGAAATCAACAACATTAGAAGACATGAAAACATAAGACCCCCAGTGAGCAAGCCAAAGGCGACAGTGGAATAACTCCCTCAGAGCTGGAGGAAGAAACCTTGGAAGGAACCAAGACTCACAAGGGGGACCCATCCTACTCTGGTTAGAACTATTGTATAAATTATTGATGAAAGTCACCAAACCATATGTAGATTTACTACATATTTGGAATTTAACCAAAATAATTTAATTCAAAATAAGTTAGAATAAACTGTAATTCTAACACTGTTTGTGCATCGGTCATGAAAAAGCCATGAGCTCACCCTCTCACCTCTTTGAGGGCTGATAGGTGTTCAAATGTCATACTTTTTGGCATGGCCTTTCCTCCACCTCTGTTGCGCATCCTTCAAGTGGCTCCTATTGATGTTTCGTCTTTGATATCCATTACTGGACTCCTGGGGGCCTTGGTGCTTAGAGGGCCTCCTGTGGATAGCAGAGGGTGGTGCCCCCACCGAGGAGCTGAAGGTCTACAGGGTCCCAGCAGTGCTGATCGAGGTGATTCTTGAGTGGCCACTTGGGGTGTTCAGTGGTGGTCGCCATGGGCCACAGGCCTTTTGAAGCAAGAGATCTTAAGGATATGAAACAAAAGCATGGATGGATTGAACTTCATCCGCCTACAGGGGTGGGGGCTTTTGGGGTGCTGGAGGTGCTGGGTTACTGGTGAGCCAGGAGAAAGGGTCCTTTAATCCAAGCATGTCTTGTAAGGTCAGGCAAAGTTCGCAGGATGAGCAAAGGGCAAGCCAAAGGTTGCATTAATTTATTTAGTGCCACATAGGGCAAACATTTTCACCTGTGCTTCTCTCTTTGTAACTATAAAGAGCAATTCAAAAAAGAGAGAGCTAGAAAGAAAGAGGGGGCTAATTGTCTGCATGCGGATATATTGTATGAATAACTGATCATATTATGATATGAGTTTTTATTTAAGGCTGCACAACATAAATTTACACTATTCTATTAGATGAAGGGCTGAAGACAATACTTCAGCACAATAACTGAGAGAGTAAACATAAACAATAGGAGAAACAGGGACAGAGTAAGTAAGACAAGTTAAATAAAGAAAACCAAAAGCACTAAAGCTAAAACTAAGGGTACAAATAATCAAGGCCTCCAAGGTTACCAGCCATAACAAACAGAAAACGCAGACATGGAAACCAAATACCAGCAGAGCCAGAGCCTATCGGTGCTGCAGTGCTGCATAGAGAGTGACTATAATATAACTAAAGTAACTATCAAGTGTGAATTACACTGCCCAAACTGGGGAGTCCAGGAGCAAGTAAAAAGCAATTCTTATATAATTCTGCTTAATAATGAAGTCATTTTTGAGCTGTGTTTGTGCTTTGTAATTTATTTTTTATTATCGAACCTACAAACAAAAATAAAAACATTTATTCACTATTCACTAGTCACTTGTAAGAGCAAGTTGCCATTTTTTGTGTTGCTGAGTGTGACTCTGCTGGTTGTGTGCTAGTCTTTACTCTTGTGCAACAACTTGATTTTAATTTCAGTGTTTGGCAGATTGTTAATATTAACCCATTTATTATTAATGAAAGAGTTATGGTTGACTTAACTCAAAACATTCAAATATTAGTTGTTTTATAAATACAATCTTGTTTCTATGTTACAAAAACCTGTCTGGGCTTTGTCTGGGATTTTACAGCTGATTTTAAGTTCACACCACTTTAAATGAGTGAAGTACTTATGGTTTGTCTGTTGACATGAATCTGTTCAACTCAGTGTTACAAATTAGAGACAACTAATTACATCAAATGATTTAACTTTCTTAGAGTTTACAGTATACTCCATTTATATGACTATATATGAAAGTAATCTCAATAATGTCTGATTTTAAGGCTATAATATACAGTGGGGGAAAAAAGTATTTAGTCAGTCACCAATTGTGCAAGTTCTCCCACTTACAAAAATGAGAGAGGTCTGTAATTGACATCATAGGTAGACCTCAACTATGAGAGACAAAATGAGAAAACAATTCTGAAAATCACATTGTCTGATTTTTAAAGAATGTATTTGCAAATAATGGTGGAAAATAGGTATTTGGTCAATAACAAAAGTTCATCTCAATACTTATATTATTATATTATTATTATATACATATCCTTTGTTGGCACACAGGGTACAGGGCATAAAGTCACAAGGTTGGCACACACCGTTGCTGGTATGTTGGCCCATTCCTCCATGCAGATCTCCTCTAGAGCAGTGATGTTTTGGGGCTGTCGGCGGGCAACACAGACTTTCAACTCCCTCCAAAGGTTTTCTATGGGGTTGAGATCTGGAGACTGGCTAGGCCACTCCAGGGCCTTGAAATGCTTCTTATGAAGCCACTCCTTTGTTGCCCTGACAGTGTGCTTGGGATCATTGTCATGCTGAAAGACCCAGCCACGTTTCATCTTCAATGCACTTGCTGATGGAAGGAGGTTTGCACTCAAAATCTCACAATACATGGCCCCATTCATTCTTTCATGTACACGGACCAGTCGTCCTAGTCCCTTTGCAGAGAAACAGCCCCAAAGCATGATGTTGCCACCCCCTTGCTTCACAGTTGGTATGGTGTTCTTTGGATGCAACTCAGCATTCACTCTCCTCCAAACACAACGAGTTGTGTTTGTACCAAACAGTTCTACTTTGGTTTCATCTGACCATAAGACATTCTCCCAATACTCTTCCGGAACATCCAAATGCTCTCTAGCAAACTTCAGATGCGCCCGGGTATGTACTGGCTTAAGCAGGGGAACACGTCTGGCACTGCAAGATCTGAGTCCCTGGCGGCGTAGTGTGTTACTGACGGTAGCCTTTGTAACGTTGGTCCCAGCTTTCTGCAGGTCATTCACTACGTCCCCCCGTGTGGTTCTGGGATATTCGCTCACCGTTCTTGTGAGCATTTTAACCCCACGGGCTGAGATCTTGCGTGGAGCCCGTGATCGAGGGAGATTAGCAGTGGTCTTGTAGGTCTTCCATTTTCTGATTATTGCTTATTATATTGCTTATTATTGATTATAGTCTTCCCAGCCTGGTGCAGGTCTACAATTTTGTTTCTGGTGTCCTTCGACAGCTCTTTGGTCTTCACCATAGTGGAGTTTGTGGAGATTGTGGGCAGGTGTCTTTTATACTGTTAACGAGTTCAAACAGGTGCCATTAATACAGGTAATGAGTGGAGGACAGAGAAGCCTCTTAAAGAAGAAGTTACAGGTCTGTGACAGCCAGAAATCTTACTTGTTTGTGGGTAACCAAATACTTATTTTCCACCATTATTTGCAAATAAATTCTTTAAAAAGTAGACAATGTGATTTTTCTGAATTTTTTTCTCATTTTGTCTCTCATAGTTGAGGTCTACCTATGATGTCAATTACAAGCCTCTCTCAAGTGGGAGAACTTGCACAATTGGTGACTGACTAAATACATTTTTCCCCACTGTAAGATCAATCATCAATTCACATACGGCAGACAAAAATGTCAAGCTTCAAAAGAATAAGAGCAGAATCTTTACACATGATTATTAATGGTTGAGCACTTAAATATTAATTAAAAAGCAGGTGTATCTACCCTCTATACTGACTATTAACCCTTCAGTCAGGAGAGACTGCCCATAGCGCTGACACCCACACACTCCCATCTGTCTCACAGGAGACACTCCAACAGTACCACTGTCACCTTCTCCAAAAAGAGAGAGAGAGAGTAGAAACAGGAGTCATTACTAGCAGATATGCAGTAATTTCATTCACAGAGAGTCTGTAATCATCTAAACAAACTAAACTTTCCTTCTCCACTGTTCCTGTGGTATAGTAGCCGAAAGGATGAATATTCTGACGAACAAAGCTGGAAAGAAGGATGATTATTTGTTCATCATGTTGACAGCCCATACGCGTAATTCCTTTGTAATTTAAACAAATGGGGCTACTGCTGTCATGGTCTGCCCAGTGCCTCCTTCAACATTCTGCTAGTTAAGAGAGAGAGAGAGACAGAGAGAGAGAGAGAGAGAGAGAGAGAGAGAGTGGAAAGGGAGAGCTAGGGGGATAAAAGAGTTCCTGTGTTCCTGTGTGTTAAGGAGAGTGCCTGAGGCCCTCGCTGACAGAGAGAGAGACAGAGAGGGCTTTGCAATTGAGAGTTTCTCGTCATTGCCAGGCCAAACTCTATGCTGCTGGGTCCTTACCGGCATGCTGTCCTCTCCGACCTTGGTGGGCCTCAGTGGACAGTGAGAGAGAGAGAGAAAGCAGAGACAGCCACCAGCTCCTCTTCTGTTTGTGTGTCTGGTCTCAGCCCTCGGCCCTGGGGCCAACCTTCTGCTGGCCCTTATGCACGACTCCTTCGGCCCCCCTCACCCAGGGTTTTGATGCATATGTTCTGAAGGTGGCGGCCACGGCGACTCAGGCATCATGGCAGATGGTAAACCTTCAGGCCTCCGCTGATCAGGCTGGTGTTCATTTCCGAACTTTTTTCTGCCTGAGTGTTTTAGATGAAGACTCAGCAGTGCAGAAGACCTTCTTCTGCTACATGAGAGAAAGTGTGTAGGGGGTGGCAGGCAGGAAGACTGGTGGCTTGGCAAGAGAAGCAAATTCAAGCAGACACTAAAATGCCCTCAGTGCATCAATGGCCATCTGTAGATAAACCCTCTTTAATGTAACTATTTACAAAACGTTCCTCTTGTTGATTAAATGCACATTTGAGATATTTTTTTCAGCAGCCAATTTTTAGTGTCCTTGTCTAAAAATGGTGAGTGATTTTATCTCTGAAATTGGCCTGATGATTTTGAATTAGATTCCACTCACGCTGTGAAAGTCACTTGCAAAACGTAGTACTTTTGGGAGGTTGGGCTCAAAATAAGTTTTTGACAAAGTGTAATTGAATGCAGGCAAGGTGAAGCATGGAGGACGAGAAATGAGGAAGGGGTGGGGGCTGGGGGATGAGCATTGTCTGTCCTTGAGATGGATCTCCTCCTCTTCCCTCAGGGTTCTATTTCTCCGCCTGTCCTTTGTACTGTGGCAGTACACACATACACACACTTCCAGACATTTAGTGACCCTCCTCAAGATGCTTGCAGGTATAGGCCACCTGCCACCTTTCCAAATCAAGCACACTGCCCAAATCCTTGGCAGAGGGCACCTGGAGACTGGCACTTGTCCTCCCGCCCCCATATTTTGATTCGTTGCCTTCTTAAAGTTGTGTGGCGGCAAACAAAACGGACAGATGGGGAGGCCTCACTGTCCTGATGTTTGGATTCTAATTATATTAGCAGTGACCCTGCATGGATCCACGATAAATGTTTACTTTGCCTCCAATTTATAATCATTTAGTCAACACCTGTTTCGGGGGGAAGAAAAAAAGAGATGAACAGGTCAGGGGCCATGTGTGGAGAGCAGTAAAAGTCACATGTGCTGCAAGCTTTTTAAGGGCCAGGTCAATCTTCAGAAAATCTGGTGGGTTTTGTTGTTCAGTTGACAAAGAGGTGATATTTGACTGACCAAAATTATAGATTCACTTAATGTTCCATAGATTGCTGTTTTGTGTGAAATGTAGGGGCAGGCAATCTCCAGGCTACAGACACGATGCTGCATCTACACATACAAAAGACATGTTTTTAATGGTGTTTAATGGTAACCAACAACACTTTACCTTCATCAGACACTCAGTGAATTTCTGTGGACTAGGGAATGAAGAAGGATCTGTCACTGGAATCTTTTGGTTTTGGTCTAAAACTGACATTATTGGCACTGCTCATGTTGAGTTATTGATAGGATTTTTGTCACCACTCTGCAATTTCGTTTGAAGCTAAGCTCTTGACTCTTTTTCATTTTGGCTTCTCTCACCCTTCTACCTCCCTCTAATTCTGTTTCGCTTTCTCTCGTTTGTGCTCTCTCTAAAAGGTCAGGGCTCTAAGTGGGTCTGTTTGAAGCACACTCTTCGTGGGTGGGTGAGCTCTGCGGGGTAAGGGAGTGTTCTAGCTCCCTGGCTATTGGCCCTGACAGACCCTGCAAGGCCTTAACATGGTTGTTTATTTAGCTTCTTAACCCTAACCTTCCATACTTGGCTTCCTTAGGGTAGAAAGGGAGCAAGAAAGAGAGAGACAGAGAGAAAGAGAGAGAGTGAGGCAGATATGTTTCAATGTTAAAGTTTCATCAAGTTACATATTCTTAAATATTCTACCATTTGAATCTGAAAATGTAAAGGTCTGATTGATGATTGAGTTAAGTAGCAGGACAAAAAACCACTGGGAAGACAAACAAAAGTGAAAAAAGAAAGAGCTAAAATGTGCAATTGCTTACCTGGCAGAACTTCCAGATTTCTTAAACCTAAACATATTAATCAGTTTCTGCCTTGTGAAAGGTTTTGCATTGTTGTTCATTATATTTTGTAATATAGAGTTGTGGTGAGAAGTTTATAAGCACTCATCACAGTAATGCATATCATGGCAATATTGGGCTTTCAATGATTTGAGTTGTTCTTGTTTGGGCAGAATGAGTGTGCATCATACATTTTTATTAGAAAAAAAGAATCTGCTGCCATAGTTTTAATTTGTGGTGGTTTTCTACAATCAACACAGGGTCTTAATTATACATACAGAGACTCGCAGAGATGGTCCAATGCAAGTAAATTTAGTAACAGAACCAAAAGGGGAGAAACGTAGGAAAAGCAGCAAGTACAGGGCCAAATGAAAAACCAAACACAACTGTGACAACTCAAACGGACAACTCAAAACACACACCTGAGGCTGGTGGGACTCCGGGAGCTGAGCTAGCAGTAAGGGAAGGACCGGGACGGGAAATAACAACTCAAACCAACAGGCAGTGCCTGGGGAAATACAGGAGAACAAAGGCTGTGCTCGTCAGGCACTAGGGAAACTAGGAGACGGGGAAACGAGAGCTGGGGGACTAGCTGCAGAACCAAAACGGCAATGCCGAACAGACCTGGTACCGACGCGTGACCATGAACAGTAATACTGGATAGAGAGCCGTCGGACACTCTCCCTGGAACAAGGAGCACACATTGTCAGATGCTCGAACCTCCGTGAAGATCAGACGTTGTTGACGGAGTTGAGCAGAAGCTGACCTAACGTTACAGAGATAGCGCAAGGTAACCTCTCGGATAAACTCAAGGTTATTGGACCTTGAACATCTAATCCATTTAGTTTAATTCTCGGCCTGGAGTCCAACATGGAAGCCCCTTAAGTACCCCCAGCCTGAAATGCACAAAACAATCAGATAATACACAACAATAAAAACCACAAACACAAAGGAACTGAATCAAACACACTTGAGCTTGAACTGAACACTGAACCGATACATGGAACGGGAACACAAAACAAATCCTCGTGTGAGCCTGTGGGCGGCGGCTTGGCATCGCCCCCAGGAGAGGGCCCGATACAGAGGGGCTGACAGCAGCATACCCTATTTTGAGTTAAAATGTCCATTAGCAAGTTGAACCTTGATAAGTCACTGATGGTAGCCACCATCAAGCTCTTGGCAGAAAGCTATATTTCACCACAGGATTTTACCAAACTTCTTGGCAAAACTGGTAGATTCAAATTAAATCTGTTTTTCTGGCACCAAATGAAAAAATATTTTAAGCACATTCTGCATTTATATTTGAAGTATTTATCCATGTATTCAGCTGCAAATTTGAGCAAAGTTGTTGGAGATGTGTCTACGTTCTGAGAAAATTTTTACGTTGACATAAAATTCCTGTGTTTTTTACTAAATTACTGAATACTCAGATAGGCATGTGGCATTTGGACTTAAGGATAGTTGGGTACATGGGTTCATGCCATTGGCACCAAAGTCCACCAACCCTACCATCAATGTGCTACAGCAGAAAGTCATATTCATCAGGCCAGGCTATGTTTTTCCAGTCTTCAGCTGCTCGTTTTTGGTGAGCCTGTGCCCACTGCAGCCACAGCTTTCTGTTCTTGGCTGACAGAGGTTTAACCTAATCTAGTTTTCTGCTGTTGTAGCCCATTTGATGTGAATTCTGAGATGCTTTTGTGCTCACCATAGTTGAACAAATTGGGAGGGGCTTATATTGATCATGTTCTGGGCTTGTGTTGCAATGAGTGGCACATTGAATATTAACTGAGAAGGTAGATTTAAATGAATAAAGCTGAAGATGAAAAGATAGAAGATAAAAGTTATACTAAACATCCCATAAAACTGACAATGGATGCTAAAATGGTTTTAATGGCTTTGCCATGGGCCTTACGTCAAGTCAAGTCAAATTTATTTGTATATCAAACTGTTATCACAAAGCAGCTTTACATAATCAGTAATAAGTAAATGACAGAAAAAGGAAAAAGAAATAGAAGACATGACAAATCAGTGGAAAGGAAAAACTAGGTGTCGGTGGCAGCTGGTCTGACACAGGTAGAGGGGACCTCAGTGGGCAGTCTTCCAGCAGGTCAGGCTGGATGACCATTTACTCTGAGAAGGTAAAGAGGTAGAGTTAGTTCTGACTTATAGAGCGCAGAGAACGTTGAACAGTATGAGAGAGTGTCAGATGGCTACGGCAGGTCTGACTATAACAACCTGATTAAAAGGAGAGAGCCAGAAGGTATCAGACATGGGAGCACCCTGAAATGCTAGCATCCATCTGCTCCTCTGTCCATAAACCTGAGTGATCGTGTGCAAGCAGCGAGACAACAGCTCCAGCATCTCACTATATTACAGTTCCCTGTGTCCACGAACCTCTAGACCTACAACCTTTATCTAAGGGGGAAACATTGATTACCAAAAGCTAACTACCAAAACTATACAGATGATTTTTCCACCTAGATTTAAAGATCGAGACTGTGTCTGAGTCCCGAACATTATCTGGAAGGTTATTTCAGTGTTGGGGGGGCTTTATAAGAAAAAGCGCTCCCCCTGTTGAAGTTGTCTAAATTTTGGGAACTACTAAGAAGCCAGCACCCTAAGATCTAAGTATTCTTGATGGTTCATAATATGTAATAAGATCTTACAGGTACTCAGGAGCAAGGCCACGTAGGGCTTTGTATGTTAGTAGAATTTTGTAGTCAAAAGTGCTGATAGAACTGGACTGATATGTTAAGATTTTCTAGTTTTAGTAAGGACCCTGGCTGCAGCATTTTTAACTAATTGAAGTTTATTGGGGTTCCTGCTGGAACAACCTGACAAAAGTGAATTATAGTAATCTAGTCTTGAGGTAATAAAAACGTGTACTAGCTTTTTTGCAACCTGTAGAGATAAGGAATTTTAGTTTGGCAATGTTCCTAAGATGCATAAAGGCTGTCCTTGTCATGATCCACATGGTCTGACAAGAATGGGTGAACACTCGCAGGGGATGGACCAAGGCGAGAGAGTTTATTGATCACAAACCGTAAACAAAACAGAAATGCAGCAATGATTACCAGGGATAAGGAGGAACAGAAACAACCATGACAACCAATACTGGGCAAACCAAAAGAACACACCTGGGGCTGGTGAGGCACTAGGGCTGTGCTAGCTGCCGGGGCTGAGCCAATACCGCTACTCAGAAACAAACTTCCAAGCCGAGCTTGGGAAAACTAAGAACTAGGACATAAAGAGTAGCGCTAGTCAGGCACATTGAACTTACTAGACTTGAGAGCGTGAGGAGTCAGCCGCCAAACCTAGACGTCTGATCCGGTCCGACAATGAGGAGAGCTAACTGCTGAAACGAGCTAGAGAGTCACTCACTCCTAGAGCTCCTGGACTCAAGCTCACTAAACCTATGAAGCTTGGCGAGGGATCGCCGCAGCCCTGCAGTAGCTCCCTAAAGGACCCTGAGATGAGCTGCCTAGCTAGTTAGCTTTCCCTGCTAAGCTAGCTAGGTTGAAAGAGTCCTCTGTACGAGGATGGACTCTACAGACTAGACCGATGAATCCTGAGTCTCTACCGTGAACTCAATAACCTGGGTGCATGAGGTGCACTAAGAGTAATTCTCGGCAACCGGCAGCTGACACTAGCCCTCCTTAAATACACCAGCCCACAGGTGTAACACATAAACCAAACAATGAACAGACACATGACAAACACAACCTAAAACCAAGATGGCGACGATGGGTGTCAACACAAGAGTCCTTTTCATCATAAAAGTCCAGAGCATAACTAAACAGGACATGAACATGACAAGACTTTCTAGATTGCCTGTGAGCCGCAGCGCGAGACCGCCCCTGGGGCGGGCATGGCGGCGCAGTCGTGACAGTACCCCCCCCCACGAGGCGGCTGGGTGGGTCATCCCGGTCACCGACCAGCAACCTGCAGCACATGAATGGCCGCCGAGGGACCCCGCTAGCCTAGCCTGCTGGGACGTGACCGCCGAAGATGCGAGGGCACAGCACCAGCAGAGAGGCGAACCACCCGGGGGCAACTACACGGACCGGGGACCGGCCTACATCCATGAAAACCCCGCCTCTGTGCAGGGCCAATGCCCTGATCGGCCAGCACCCCGAAGCGCACCCTGGGACCATACCCCTCCAGGACCATGAAGCACTGCCTCCGGCCCCCAGACCTCCGGGTACCCAGCCCCTGGCTAACCGCGCGAACGGGGGTCCCCTTGCCTCAGCAGGCCCTGGTGGCGATTCCTCCGGGGTGACCACATCCCGGGACCCGGGCTCCACAGGCCAGCTGAAAAACATAAAACAAGAAACAAGACCGGGGTGAAAACATGAACATGACCGAAAACCAGAGATCAAACAAAGTGAGGGCGCGCTGGGCGCCTCCTTGAGTTTACTGGACTGCGCCGTCTTGAGTTCGGAGGGCGCGATGGGCCCCTCCTTGAGTTCGGAGGGCGCGATGGGCCCCTCCTTGAGTTCGGAGGGCGCGATGGCCGCCTCCTTGGCCTGACAGGCGGGCTGGGCCGCCTCCTTGGCCTGACAGGCGGGCTGGGCCGCCTCCTTGGCCTGACAGGCGGGCTGGGCCGCCTCCTTGGCCTGACAGGCGGGCTGGGCCGCCTCCTTGGCCTGACAGGCGGGCTGGGCCGCCTCCTTGGCCTGACAGGCGGGCTGGGCCGCCTCCTTGGCCGGTGAGGGAGCACTGGGCACCGGCTTGACGTGATCCGGGGCCGCGAGCGGCGCCTTGACGTGATCCGGGGCCGCGAGCGGCGCCTTGACGTGAACCGGGGCCGCGAGCGGCGCCTTGACGTGAACCGGGGCCGCGAGCGGCGCCTTGACGTGATCCGGGGAGCTGGGCACAGCCACCATAGCAGAGACCCTAGGTGTAGGCCTAGGGCCATGCACTGCCGAAGCAGACGTCGGGTTGAGGTGGCACATGCCCACCTCCATGGGCTTGCTGACAGGTACCGCAGACCACGACGCCAACAACTCTGGACCCGTAAACCCACCCCGACGCTGCGCAACCAGACCGGTCTGCCTTCCAGGCCCAGCAGCTAAACCCCCAGCTCTGTGACTTGGGCTGTGCCATGGTGGGGGGTAGGGCGACCTGGGAGCTGGTCGAGCCTGATAGCGAGCGTTATGAGCTCATCCAGCTCAAGCGACTCACCTCGGCACGCCAACTCCTGCTGCAAACGGGGGGTAAGCCCGTTGCGGAACTGGGCAGCCAGCACGGCGTGACTCCACCCACTACGCGCAGCCAAGGAGCGGAACTCCAGCACATAGTGGGCTACCGACCTGCAGCCCTGCTCCAGCCACAGCAACAGGTCACCTGGCGTGAGCCCCCCTTGAGGACGCTGAAACACTGCCTTGAAGTGCTTCAGGTACTCCGAGAAGGGCTCCACGCTAAGCTCCTCCCAGGTGGCTATGGCCCAATTCAGAGCTTCTCCAGCGAGACGGGATACAAGAAAGGCGACCTGTTGCTGCCTCAGGCGACCAACGGCCTCAGAAACACTCTGTAGAGAGTGCTGCTGCCCCAAGACTTGTCCTTGGGCGTGAGCAGCCAGATCTCTGGTATCCATCCCCGCTGTTTGGGGGTATTCGGCCAAGAATTCTGTCATGATCCACACATCTGACAAGAATGGGTGAACACTCGCAGGGGATGGACCAAGGCAAGAGAGTTTATTGATCACAATAAACCATAAACAAAACAGAAATGCAGCAATGATTACCAGGGATCCTTATCCCTGGTAATCATTGCTGCATTTCTGTTTTGTTTATGCTCACGAACAGAAACAACAACCATGACAACCAATACTGGGCAAACCAAAAGAACACACCTGGGGCTGGTGAGGCACTAGGGCTGTGCTAGCTGCTGGGGCTGAGCCAATACCGCTACTCAGAAACAAACTTGGGAAAACTAAGAACTAGGACATAGAGTAGCACTAGTCAGGCACATTGAACTTACTAGACTTGAGAGCGCGAGGAGTCAGCCACCAAACCTAGACGACTGATCCGGTCCGACGATGAGGAGAGCTAACTGCTGAAACGAGCTGGAGAGTCACTCACTCCCAGAGCTCCTGGACCCAAGCTCGCTGAACCTATGAAGCTTGGCGAGAGATCACTGCAGACCTGCAGTAGCTCCCTAAAGGACCCTGAGACGAGAGCTGCCTAGCTAGTTAGCTTTCACTGCTAAGCTAGCTAGGTTGAAAGAGTCCTCTGTACGAGGATGGACTCTACAGACTAAACCGATGAATCCTGAGTCTCTACCGTGAACTCAATAACCTGGGTGCATGAGGTGCACTAAGAGTAATTCTCAGCAACTGGCAGCTGACACTAGCCCTCCTTAAATACACCAGCCCACAGGTGTAACACATAAACCAAACAATGAACTGACATATGACAAACACAACCTAAAACCAAGATGGCGACGATGGGTGTCAACACAAGAGTCCTTTTCAACATAAAAGTCCAGAACATAACTAAACATGACATGAACATGACAAGACTTTGAAGGGGGAGTTCTAGATTGCCTGTGAGCCGCGGCCCGAGACCGCCCCTGGGGCGGGCACGGCGGCGCGGGCGTGACAGTCCTACTAATATTAGTTATATGTTTCTCAAATGATAGATCTGAATTGAATATGACACCAAGATCTTTAGCTGCTAGAAAAGGAATAATGGAAGTTAATGCAAGTCTAACATTAAGTCTGATATTTTATTTCTAGTGTCATTTGGACCTAAAAGAAGAACCTCAGTTTTGTTACTGTTAAGAAGAAGGACGTTATGTGACATCCAGAGTTTTATATCCTTTGATTCTTTTTAACGTCATGTCTTCTTATAACAGAGCTCAGTGGTAACGTATAATGTAAATAATAATAGAGGGCATAAAATAGAGCCTTGGGGAACTCCATAGCTTACTTTTGTGCAATTTGAAGATAAATCTTTTATCTTTACAAACTGATAGCATTCGGTTAGATATTTGAACCACGATAGGACTGGTTCTGTGATTCCAACCATTTTCTCTAATCTTTCTAGTAGAATATGTCGAGTAGGACTAATAAAGATATGTAGCCTTGATCAGAGGCAAGAAGATTGTTTGTGATCTTTACTAGGGCTGTCTCCGTGTTATGATTGGGTCTGAATCCAGATTGGAATTTCTTTTTCTTTTGTAGAAAAAAAAATCCTTAATGTGAATTGGAAGTGTAATTTCATTGTTTGTTATTTTGAAATTGTAAAGAAAGAAATAAAAAGTCATCTTGCCTTTATGCTAATAAATCTTCAACTTATGCCTTGGAGGTGGAGGTATTTTAGTGTCTTGCAACAGTATTCACTTCCTTGCAGTTTTTCCTATTTTGTTGCATTACAACCTGGAATATATGTGGCTTTTGATTTTATGAAATGGACAAAATGAAAAGAATATGCCACCACAACAAGCCTGTCAAGAAAGGGCTGCCCACCAAAACTCTCAGACCAGGCAAGGAGGGCATAAATTAAAGAGGTCCCATCAGATCAAAGTGCCCCAGAACTCCAGCCCGAATTTCTCAAGTCCTCCTCCATGCTTCAGTGGTCTGCACTTCGCAAATGTCTTGTATTTTCAAAGTGGTTTGGTAACTTTTATCAATAACTTATAAATAGTTCTGACCAGAGGAGGATGGGTTTCTTCCTCCAGCTCTGAGGGAGTTTTTCCTTGCCACTGTCGCTGTTGGCTTGCTCATTGGGGGTCTTGGATCCTTCATGTCTTCTTACGTTACTTCTTTTTTTCTGTCTTTTACTAATTACTAATTACGTAAAGCTGCTTTGTGACAACAGCAGTTGTAAAAAGCGCTATACAAATACATTTGACTTGACTTGACTTGACTGGTTTATATGTGTGTATAAGCAGGTTGTGTAAATCAAATGATACAAACACCAAAAAAATATGTTTTAAAGATGGTCAAAGACGCATATGACTGTCTTTTTAACTAATGGCTAAACTAACTCATGGCTGGTGCACAAGCGAAGCTAGAATAGATTTCAGTTATTGTTTCCAATGTGTGTTCCTGGAGTCTATACAGTGCATCCGGAAAGTATTCACAGCGCTTCACTTTTTCCACATTTTGTTAGGTTACAGCCTTATTCCAAATTGTATTAAATTAATCTCTTTCCTCAAAATTCTACACAAAATACCCCATTATGACCATGTGAAAAAAGTTTTCTTGAGAGTTCTGAAAATTTATTAAAATTAAAAAACAAAGAAATCATATTTACATAAGTATTCACAGCCTTTGCTTAATACTTTGTAGAACCACCCTTGGCAGCAACTACAGCCTCAAGTCTTTTTGAATATGATGCCACAAGCTTGGCACACCTCTCTTTAGGCAGTTTTGCCCATTCTTCTTTGCAGTACCTCTGAAGCTCCATCAGGTTGGATGGGAGACGTCTGTGCACAGCCATTTTCAGATCTCTCCAGAGATGTTCAATCGGATTCAAGTCTGGGCTCTGGCTGGGCCACTCCAGGACATTCACAGAGTGGTCCTGAAGCCACTCCTTTGAGATCTTGGCTGTGTGCTTCGGATCGTTGTCCTGCTGAAAAATGAACCGTCGCCCCAGTCTGAGGTCAAGAGCGCTATGGAGTAGGTTTTCATCCAGGATGTCTCTGTACATTGCTGCATTCATCTTTCCCTCTATCCTGACTAGTCTGGCAGTTCCTGCTGCTGAAAAACATCCCCATAGCATGATGCTGCCACCACCATGCTTGACTATAGGGATGGTATTGGCCTCGTGATGAGCAGTGCCTGGTTTCCTCCAAACATGACGCCTGGCATTCACACCAAAGAGTTCAATCTTTGTCTCATCAGACCAGAGAATTTTGTTTCTCATGGTCTGAGAGTCCTTCAGGTGCCTTTTGGCAAATTCCAGACGGGCTGCCTTGTGCCTTTTACTAAGGAGTGGCTTTCGCCTGGCCACTCTGCCATACAGGCCTGATTGGTGGATTGCTGCAGAGATGGTTGTCCTTCTGCAAGGTTCTCCTCTCTCCACGGAGGAACGCTGGAGCTCTGACAGAGTGACCATCGGGTTCTTGGTCACCTCCCTGACCAAGGCCCTTCTCCCCCGATCGCTCAATTTAGATGGCTGGCCAGCTCTAGGAAGAGTCCTGGTGGTTCCAAACTTCTTCCATTTACGGATGATGGAGGCCACTGTGCTCATTGGGACCTTCAAAGCAGCAGAAATTTTTCTGTATCCTTCCCCAGATTTGTGCCTCGAGACTATTTTGTCTCGGAGGCCTACAGACAATTCCTTTGACTTCATGCTTGGTGTTTGCGCTCTGACATGCAGTCAACTGTGGGACCTTATATAGACAGGTGTGTGCCTTTCCAAATCATGTCCAATCAACTGGATTTACCACAGGGGGACTCCATTTAAGCTGTAGAAACATCTCAAGGATGATCAGTGGAAACAGGATGCACCTGAGCTCAATTTTGAGCTTCATGGCGAAGGCTGTGAATACTTACGTAAATGTGATTTCTTAGTTTTTTATTTTTAATAAATTTTCAGAACTCTCAAGAAAACTTTTTTCACATGGTCATAATGGGGTGTTTTGTGTAGAATTTTGAGGAAAGAGATTAATTTAATACAATTTGGAATAAGGCTGTAACCTAACAAAATGTGGAAAAAGTGAAGCACTGTGAATACTTTCCGGATGCACTGTATGTATGGATATGCATATTTTTGTTTTTACCACTGCAACCAAAAGAAATAAACACATGAATACCAAAGAAGCATTTGTAAAACAAAAATGTTTTACAAAGGTATGCATATATATACACAACACCACATGGTCCTCACATTGCGTGAACATTTCATGACAAAGGGGCCAATAGACAGGGCCCAAAATATTTAAATTAACATGCATTGAAGTTCTAACTTATTTCAAAGTTAACAAAGTTTTATCATTAAAATATATTACCAGCTAAACAGTCAATGGAAGTAGTTGAGCCTCCTCAATCAACAGTTCCTTAATGAGCAGTTCATGTAAATGAAGTTCTAAGCAAAGGCAGAACTTTTGAAATTCTATTTTATAAACAAATTACTGGTGAAATACATTAGAAAATTACCAATGACCATAAGCTTTCAATCAAAATACAATGGCATATCAATATATAGATAATGAAGAAGACATATTTGTAATAAAAGGAACAGTGTACAAAGCTACAGGTTTTACTAATTAAAATATCTAATCTGTCTCCAAAACTCCACATAGTCAAATCCCCAGTCTAGAACTGAGTTAACTATTACATTTCTTTTGTGATAACAATAACAATGTTTGTGTTCATCTGTGCTGAATGGATGAAAATTAATGTATGGTCTAAATCTAACTTATGGTATCATCATTACCTGTCCAAGCAACTGAAAAAGACTTAATGATTTTAAGAGCTTAATAAAGCTCTTAATTAGGGAATTGGTTGACGAGTGTTTTGATAAAAAAGGCACTCTCTTAGTTTCACACCTCACAGACATGCTTACGTGTATGCAGCACAATGCTAAAGTGGTAATGTTAATAGTGGTCTCTACAAATGCTTTAATGAGAGAAGTGGATTTATATCGAAAGCCCCATTGTTTATGCCGTATCCATACAAAATATATCTTATATGATACAGTAAACAAAAAAAGAAACTTGTCTCTGTAGAAATTAGTTGCAAAAGTGTATTATGGAACGATGAAGTAGATGAATGGTTTGGAAGCTTCTGAACACCATGGGCCCTATTTTTGCGACCTTTTGGCGAGTTGCCAACCATGCACTGCACAGCTTAATTTGGGGTGTGTCAGTGTGTATTTGCTATCGTAATGATGATAGTACACCTGCGCTGCTCAAAACATGCAAAAGACATGTACTAAGTCTCTTAATTATTCATGGGTTTGTTTTGGGCGCAACGTGCAATAAACCAATCAGCGTGTCACTTGCCATTCCCTTAAATAACCAGGTGCGGTCTGACTTTGGCAGATTGCTATTTCAGTGACGCAAAGTGGGGGTGTATGTTCAACGGGCAGGTACCTGTGTTGACAATTCACTGCCAAGATAGCAATGAATGTCTGACTGTTGATGTCTCCCTAAGTTGTTTTCAGTCAGTTGCGCACCAGTATTTTCCATTGCCAAAATAGCAATACGGCAGAATTTTACCTGAACCCACCTAATTTCGAGACCACCACGCCCATACCACATAAATATATTCCAAACTACCACGCCGGCTCCACGTAGATATATTCACAAGCACCGTTGCTATTTAAATGGCGCAGGCAGAAGGCAAGAAAATAGACTGTTGGCGAGGTGTGAGATGAGCATCACAACAAGGTGTAAGATAGGACCCCATATGACAAAAACATAAAGATATAACAGAAAGGAAAAAGATATAACCTTAATTTTAACTCTTTCCAAATCCTTAGTGTTGGGTGCATAAAGGTTATAGAGAGGTTGGGGCGACAGAGTACTGTTGTAGCATTTCCATCCTGATGAGTTCGTTTGAGTAAAAATCCTCTAATAAAAACATTGACCCATGTAATTGATTTTAATGGCAGCTCCATGCCATCTTTCCAGCGCTGGCTGGATGCCGGCCAGATGCCATCAGCACCACCCCAGGGGGACTGAGCTGGGTGTGTGTGTAAGTGTGTATGGATGGGTGGGGTGTGTGGTTGTGTGTAGGGGGAGCACAGATGAGCGCCTGCCTCTGAAGTAGAGAGTAACAAGAATAGATTAGCGTGCTTGATAAACACAGCGCGCAGCGGGCTCCAAAGGCAACCGAGGGTACAACTGACCTTTTTGTTCTCTGTCAGGGGCATGGGGAGGCTGCAGGGAAGGGGCGGAGGGGACAGAAAAGACCATAAAGACCATCCTCCCCAACTGAGAGCCCCCTCCAAACACAGTCCACACTCCATACCACAACACCACATTGTCTAAGAAGACCCTTTGCCACTCTTATTGTGGCAGTGTTCAACACAGTTCATTTGCCTTTGCTTTTGTTTTACCTTTTTCCATTCTTGTTGCCTCCTCATGAAGCATCATCACGTCCTTGCATGACCCTGTGGCCACTGGGAGGGTGATATTACACCTCTATAGTAGGCCTTGGGAAGCATTGTGGTAGCTTGAGGCTCAGAGGAGGGGGGCTTTTATTTACATCACTTTCTCCTGATACTTCCAGGGTCTTGGCAGCTTTTTGCCAAAGGGGAAGTAGCGCACGCCTGGAAAGGACCGCTTGCTTTAAGTGCCTCACACTGTTTGTGTCTTTTGTTGACCGCTATTGCTTTTCATAGTTCTTGGCAGGGTGGAAAAAGACACACTTAAATGCACACTGAGCAAATGAAGGTTAAGGCTGGTATGAGCTTGACTGTGGGATAGTTTACATCTGCTAAGGACCCAGGGAGCAACAGCCAACAATATTGACTCAAAGCCGGAGAAAAAAACAGCTCAGGTGCTATTATTTCTTATTGATTGCTTTAAGCTTCTCATGTGAAGTGGTAAAGGTGGAACAAACATTTCCCCTGGTCAATTTCACATGCTGATAGAGGAACAGCTTCTGATTACCTCCTGCCAGCTCATGGCTTTCCCCACACTTTAGGAAGAATGTAGATAGAAGGAGAAGGTCAAGATGAAAATTCACCCATAATTAATGGCTCGTTTCGCTCATCGGTGGATGGCTCTGTGTGACACAAAGTGTGAGCATTTTGCTAAGTTTGCAAGTGCAACTTTGGTGTTTAATTTACCTTGCTTGATGTCTGCCAGATGTACACCAATGCAGATAGATTAGTGAGCCCTTAATGCTCATCTCGCAAATGAACGCATCTGTGTCACATTGAAAATGAACGGCTGGCCTCCTCGGATAACCTTACACTCCCCTCACACCCCTCCCCCAAACCCCAACCCTCCGCTCAGTCTCTATCTCTCAGTCATGTTCTCTCCTTGTAAAACACATGAGCTTTAGGGGTTTAAGGTTTCAGTGAGCACACATTCAGAACAATACCCACGTGGGCCCAGAGAAAACTGTGCTTAATTGTATTAATTTACTGCATGGACTAGCGAAGAGGCAACAGGGGGGAATGGCGCATCAATGCCACTGCAGTCTGACAGAAGGGGTTCCAGCACAGCCTGCACTGCTCTCTCCCTATCTCTGCCTCTCTCTCCTTATTCCGCTCTATTACTCTTCTCGCCTTGCCTTGGGCTCAACCAGATGTTGTAGTGAGAAGGCATCGTGACACAGGGCTACAGCTCCCTACAGCAGGTGGCACTGCGGGTCATGATTAGCACACACACATTTCTTGCTTACATACCCACAGACCTGGCTGAGTACAGCTGTCTAATTGGATGGCAGTTAGGTGCCTGACAAGATTTCTTGCAAGATTACCTGCAGCAGTAGCTGGGTTAATGACTGAGCTACAAGATGCCTATGAGGCTGGCAAGGCCAAGGAAAAGGGACTGGTGCTTCTCACAGCATCTGCATTTAGGGCAGTGGCCACAGCATTACTAGGACATGGCGAAGATTCCTGTAGTAGGCCTCAAGCCAAAATGAATCCCTCTTTAGCTCCCAAACACAGGCATAGTGACTCCGGAGGATGTCTGAAGGAATGTGGCGATGACTAGCAGGCATCAGGTTTCAGTGGTTTCTCTGCATAGTACACTATAAACACACTAAAATACCATTTGTGTGAAGAAATACTTTCATTTTACTATACTATTCAAATGTATTTACATAATTACATTTTTCATTTTATTTTATTACGTAAACATTTTGTATTGGTGGGTTCAAGTCAGCAAGTCTGACGGTTTCATGTTTTTCAAGAAATGAAATGATGTTGGAATATAGATGTTTTTTTCTGCAAAACAAGCCTGAGTGCAGGACAATGACTTTCCAGCATTACATCTTGCTTCTGTTGTTATATATGTCCTCAATATTATAGGGTAACATATACAAAATATTAATATATTATACAAAGGGTAATATATGTGTAGTCACAAATAGACATTACATTATAGGCTAAATGTAAAATGAATGTAGATATTACTAGGGATGTTCCTTTTTGCTTTAAAGAAGTTAAAACACTCTCAGTGTCCAAATGTGTTTGCATGGAGAGTTGAAATCCCTGCCAGTGCAGTTGGGGGAAAAAAAACTGGAATCAAACTCTGTGAATAAATGAACTAACTAAGTGTTGGACCAACCCAGGATGACATTTGGAATGCAGCTTTTCCTAAATTATTAGACTACCGTACCGTCATTATCATAGCAGTGCTGGGCCAATTCATTTTCAAAGTGCACCACCAGATGTGCGGCCACAATTATTCCAGCAAGGACTGAGGTTCAGATGTGCACCCACACTCCCCATTCTTGTTGGAACTGCAAATGTCTTCCATTTGAATTCCTGGCTGACCTTCTCTCGTTTTGCTTTCACATTCCATTTCACATGCCATGCTTTGCAGCAATTTGAAGCAAGTTTGGAACATGACTAACAGTCACAGGCATTTCATAAATTTAACTTTAAATATTCCTTTGAAATCAGTGATGTAAATGTATTTAGGATATGCTAGATATGTTAGGCTAATGTGGGTGTACATACATAATGTATGTATTTTGTTTCACCATATTACCTGTTTCACTGTGTGCAACAATATCATGCATTATGCAGTTTGCCATCTCATCTAAAGGTATTGAACCTTTACATGACATGGATTTTAATCTTTACACATATTTTGCCAAAATGAGTCTTAAGAAAATTTTAAATGTGATTGAAATGCTCTTTTAGAAAAATAAACATAATTCTTCACTGTTCCAACAAACTCTTTTTGTTACCTTGCATGTATTATCTGGACCTTATTCCTTGGTGACTCAGACAAAATAAGTGTCACAAAGCAATTAACCTATGTAATGTTAAGTACAAGATAAAAAGATGCTGAGAAAGATGGAAGAATTGCCAGAATTGGATGCCAGAATTGGATTGTAATCAGGGCTAGCTTTGCAAGTGTCAACAAAGAATAGAATAAACAAAAACCTAACACATACATGTATCTTAGAATTTTCTAATTGTAAATGGATAAAATAAGTGCCATTCAAATGACAAGTTCCAAGTATATATATACTTTAAATTGCTAAAAGCAAACAGCCAAAATTATGAATATGAAAAATATAACATAATGTAGGATATGGATTAGTCTTTGCCGAGAACAGCACTGTATGTGGAGCTGGTCTAAAAGCATAGCATCGGGTCCTCACCCTCTAATGCCTGCTTCTGCATTGGGCTGAATCATATACTGTGATCTACAGAATGTACCGTCACTCTCTGCTAGAAAAGGTCGAGAACTTACCATGTACGTTTTTTTCTTTCTCTGCAAATGCATTTCTTTTCACTTCGCTCTTTGCTTCCAATTAACTGAGTAGGCGTTTTATCCCATAATTAGTATCTTCATTTCCTGTCTGAAGCCTCATTATCAATGCGACAAATTTGCCCGCAGTAATAGCTTCTAGTACTTAATGATGCCATTATTCTTAATGATACTGTTTTTAGCTACAAAGGAATAATTACAGTTCACTTCTGCTGGAACCATGTGCAGAGAAAAACTGTTTGGATTTGTCCTGCCAGTTTGGTGGTTTAGAATGGACATTGTTTTCTATGATCACATTTTTACAGTAGCATAGAGAAGGAGGTGGAAGGAAAAGAGAGCTGCTCTGCTGTTTTTTTTTTTGTCAAAACAATGAAATTATTCCCATATATAATTCACAATAATATCTCAATTAAAAAGAAAAAAATCCTTCATCGTTGGCTTATATTGATCCGTTTTCTTAGATAAATGCACCTGTAAGCTGTCAAGTTTTCTATCAGTTGTTCCTTTTTAAACATTAACATTTAAACATTGGCTGTGCACTTGATAGTACACACTGGGTAGTAAAGTGGTAAAGTGGATTATTATTATTGGATTGTTGTTTTATCATGACAAATTGAATTGGATGGATGTAGAAATTTGTAGCTTGTTATAATTGTAATTGTTGTTAACGTCAGTGTAAACTTCGTTTTAAAGTTTAATTAAGTCTTTAATGAGAATAATTGACCAACCCTTTTACATTAAAGTACATAATGTTTTAGAGGGAAGTGATTTTGTATTAATCCATTTGACTTTGGACAGAAGATGAGGTGGTCAGCTTTCCTGATCCAACTCCACTCTCCAATGTCCCAGTAACCAGATGTCCAAGTGTGTGCTACAAAGTGGTGAGGCATTAAACCACCCTGTCTTTATGGGAAGAGTGGTATCAATGATCATGTAGCTCAGTTTTGATGGAACGGAGAGAATTTCAGAAGCAATTAAACTGAAGCACGCTTCTAAACACAGGGGCAGTTTTAATGGTGCTTTGAGGGTACATTTGTTACAGTAACTAATTGTGAAAAGAGTTGTGCTTTGGTGTGTTCACCAAACTGCCTTTACATTGTAAAACCCTTAGGGCAAACTGTCTCTATTTAATGGTAAAATGACGGAAATAGTTTTTTTCCTCTTAGTGCACCTTAAATGTAAAGCCAAAGCATTTTAGTTATTTGTGATTTAAATGAAAGGCAGCATAATAGCCCTATCATTTCACATGGCGTATTTGTGCTTGAGCTAGAATTTGGGACAAACAAAGCGGAATCTTTTACTAAAATGGCAAAAAAGAACTTTGTTGCAGGTTTAATTGAAAAGATGCTTGAGACTGCCTCAGGTAATCTATTGAAACATAAAAGCTTTTTGAAAATGTACTGCAGTCCTGGATGAAACTAAAAGTTTGCATGGAAATGAATAAATGAATATGCATGATCATCATCTTATGTGTTTGTCAAAACATGGTATTGTAAAGCAACTAGACAAAGGTCTTTGTTGCTGTTTTCCTCTGATTCTATGCCAGGGCAATTTCCATCTGTCCACTCGAGCTGAACTCCCTCTCTCTTTCTCTCTCCCTCTCTCTCTCTCTCTCTCTCTCATTTCTATCTCTCACTGACACTCTCACACACCCCTCTTTTGTTCTGGCATTAGGACCACAGGAAACAGTGTCCATTCCTTTACGCGATGCGACGGTTCACCTATCCAGGGCTAACGCACCATGATGGGCTCGCTGTCCTGCTCAGGGAGCTGCTGACTCGCACCTGAGGCTCCAACCCTCCACCCCTTTCAGCCCTCCAATTCCCTACATCCCACAGAGCACACTCTCTTCTCTGCTCTCTTCTGTCCTCAACAACCTGCCCACTTTCCAGATTTTTTAGCAGTGTTTTTTGCTCTCCATTGAGATATTTTGCCAGATCCTCCAGCTACATAAAATGACAAGAATTGATAGCATTCTAAAGAATTAATATAATTATGTCCAAATGTTATAGTAGACTGCAGAGTCCTTAGTAATTTTCTAAATGGATTTTATGAAATGGAAGACATGGAGGAAGCATGTTTCATGCCTTGGTACCAGTCAATGCTTCTTTTCTCTGAAATTCTGCACACAACGTCTGTGCCATGGTTTCTTTATCAAAATGAAATGAAGCAATTTTAGATTATTCAATTCTACCAATATTGTCACAGAAAATTTCTAAATCATCTGCTTGACCTTTTTGTTGATCAAATGTTTATGTAAATTGAAGACTAATCTTAGTGATAGAGCATGCTGACATGCTAATTACCTCGAAACAAGCTTAGCACTGAGACACAAAGACAAAGGCTGGTCCAATCATCTAAAAGAAGCATTTTGTGATTGCTTGCAGTGATGAAAATAACTTTTGGCAGGAGAAAATAACATTTGGAAATATTTTTGATTAAATCTAAGAAGATTTCTTTCTCAGACAAACATATCTAATTTTATTACACTGAAAGCTCACTTAGAAAAATAGGGCACAGCCTTAAGCATTAAAGCATGTGCAGACCGTGCAATCATTTAATAAATAACTCTTAAATGTATGGGGTCTTAGGAAGATATTCTAGTAGAAGAAACCCTGGATAAAACAGTACGGATGGATGAAACAGAATCATATCTGCACTTATGAAGCTATCATAAATGAAGGTAAACGTAGTACTGGTGCCCTTTTATGTGACTGATCTCATGCAAAAGTGAAATACATGCAGTTTTTGTCAACTCCCTAAAAGACTTTTCCTAACAGATTTGTGAGCTGTATGCTAAACTCAATCTGTGGAAAAAGCCAGATGATTAAGAGTTTAGGCCTAACGCCTCCAGGGATGGGATTAGGGTGTGATTTGTACTGCTTCGAGGTAGCCATCCTAAGTCTGCATTTATCCCCAGATTGACCCTGCTACAAGCAACTCTATTAGGATCACTGATGCTTAGTGTGAAATCTTCTATCACACGTCTTAGAGAGAGTATGACAGTAGAATTTTTTTTGACCTTAAAAAATGTACAAATGCGTACTTTAATGAGTATTTACTTATTTTTTGTTTTTCTTTGCATGTTGTTTGTCAGCTGCCTTTTACATTGTGTGAATATTTCATGATTGGATCTAAAGAAACCTGCTTTTTATGGCTCAAGTGCAATGAAAAGCACATTTTTGATTAAATGCCCTTCTTAGTTTTTTCAACATTGAGTGTGCAAGTTTTGCATAAATGCCAAAAAGAAACACTTGACAGACATATGATCCTATTTGGTATGTTTGTACATCACCTCTGTGAAACCCTACTTAAAACTGCATCATACTCCAATATCGAGGATATACTATGCATGGAAATCAACATGTTGTCAGAAATCACTCATCTGTAGGGATATATTGAAAGAAACCCACAAAGCAAATGGTTTACTTTTGCCTGGTAGCTGCACAGACTGCTTCATTTGTTTTTGTTTTTTTTGTTTTGTTTGAAAATTCTGCAAACATAACATGATGAGTGGACCACCACAAACAGTACAAATCATTTCATAATTATTAATGCTTTTTACCCTTTCTTTAACAACCGTGTCAGAGATACGCTGTTAGATGGTGACAAAATAGTAATAATTTATTTTCTTGTAGTGAACTTCCTGGCTAATTCTCTCTTGGAACTTTAAGTGTCTACTCTTTTCCAGAAGGGGGCGCCCTGTGCTGTATCTGTCTAGGCATGAATTACAAACCATGCAGAGTTACACTCTTTTCCTCTCTTATACTCACCTCTCAGAGTTTTGTAGACCTATGCAGAGTGAAGTATATCACTTTCGTACAATGTGTGCAACTTGCATAAGGGAAAAGATGGGGTGCAAAGCCACGTCAAATTGGTCATGAGCTATTTTTTTCTTTTATCAGTCAAAACAAGTCATAAAACTGTTTGCTAAATACTAAAATCTGACTGGAAATGAGGGTTGTTAACACCTTTCGCTTCTCCCAGCAATCGAAAAGTGATTGTATTGAAAAGTATTGTAACAATTACAAACATTGTTTTCTTACAGTTACATTCAGGTTTACTTGATGACATGAACAAACTGCTTCACTATTTGACATCAGCTTCTATCTAATTAATGAAGTGTTATTATATGTAGACTAAAACTAAAATTAGTTCAGTGATAAAAGCCTAGCAATGTGGACCACTGGGTCGTGGGCTGTGTAACAACACTACCTGTGCTCAACTCCACTTCTGTTTGTCAAACATGACAGCTCAGTGAGAGGGTTCCTGTGCAGCACTGTTTGAGTTGTATGAGTGGCCTATGACACTGTATGTGCATATGTGTCTGTGTGTGTGTGTGTGTGTGTGTGTGTGTGTGTGTTTGTGTGTTTCTGTGTACACATCTGATTATCCAGTGTTTGGAGGGCTGATTCACACACACTGATTACACTGTGATCAAAATTTTAAACAAGAGTGTGGAGAGCCATTATCACTGTCTGCAGTAGGGCACATTTGGCAAGACAAGGGAGAAGAGCAAACAGAAAAAAATGACGCATTTTCCAAAATATGGAAAAGTTTCTTCAAAATGCTTTTGAAAGCATAGAGCAGATAAAAAACTTGATGGAACATGTAACTAATATCTTAACATTTTGAACAATCTGAACACTTTATAATTAGCATTATTAAACTAGACAAAACAATCAAATCCAAAAAAATATAAGATTGTTCAACTCTTATATTTATTGGGATTTGATTGTTTTGTCTAGTTTAAGATTGTTCAACTCTAGAACAGGTCATATCAGAGATTTGGAGGTTTAAGGCACTTTATTGGTTTAACTTTAACCTTTTTAAACATGATGTTGAAAATGTAGACATTACAAATATGATATAAGAAATTATAGATCAAAAGAAATTTAGTGAGATATATGCTGGAGTAAAGAAGACAAAAATGTTTTTGTTTATGAACAGTTTTCAATCTTCCAGTCAGTGTCATCAGGCATTGAAGCTTTGGTAATAAAATCAATAAAAAAATAATAGGAAAAATAAAAACTATAAAAGTTCTATAAAATATTCTCTCATTGGATGGGTTTAGGATATTTCTAATGGCCCACTTTTGGTCCACTGGTTCCAAAGGTACAAAAGGTTGCTCAAAGAACTAATGGATGGATGGACTCTTTAAATAACCATTTTCTCAATGAGATTATAGTTTAAAATATATACTCTGTAATGTGAATGTTTTCTGCAAATTAATGGTTTAGAAAAACATTCATTTTGCATTTTTAATTAATTAAAGTGTGCTTAGAAATCTTAACTGTGCTGCTTATTTCTTGATTTCTTTAGTGATTTGCTCTTTGCAGCTTTTTTCTGTATTTTGATTGCTTGTCCATCCAGAAACCCTTTTTCCATCCCTACCCTCTCCCAAGGGGGTAGTTAGTGCTTTAGCTCTAGTTTAGCTCCACCTGCTTGGCCTCTAACTGGGCCTTTTATCAACTCATCAACCCTCTCTCGCCCATTACATTCAACATCCTCTGTGTTTTTCAGAGCAAGAACGAGAGCATGCTCACGCGTGCGAGAGAGAGATTCCAACAACTTTATTCCCAATGACAGATTTGTGAGCTGGTGCCAAAAAACAAGCAGCGCTTCCCTTTTGTAGCAAGTCTTTAAATAACAAGCAGTTGGAACAATATGTTGTCGGCCAAACAGAAATTTCAGAGTGGCACAAGGGGCAGCAGGGATCACAGGGGCAGGTTTTTTTTTCCATTTTTCTCTTCCTTTTATTCTTGTCCTGCCCCTTCTTCACATTTCTTTTTGTTTCTCTGTGGGGATAACACATGATGAGTTGTTCTGTTTATTCGGAACAGCTGCGTGAAGATGTATTAATGGTGTGTGTCACCATTGTTGAGCGGCTGGCCACTTATGTTCACGTGAAAAGCAAGGGGGCTGGCTGCAAAAGGGAAGCGTGCTATTAGCATTGAGTGCATTACTGTGTACCACTTTCTTTGGTGTTTGTTGATTGTTGTTTTCTCCTTTCCTTAAAGTTGTGGGAAGTGACAATGAAATGGTTCATTATATTTGACTTAAGGCGAAGATTATGGGCTTGCTGTAGCCTTGGTACATGCATGTCTCATGTGAGTCATCTTTTGAATTTATTTTTTGCACCTCATTCTGTATTAACATCTTTCAAATTTTCTATATTCTTTTAGATATTGGGATATTCTTTATCCAAATACAAATGTGGTTGTGACTGAAAGCTTAGAAATCACACTTCTGATAGAGGTTTTCTCTTTTTTGGTGAGCTTTGGTGTATTGTTGTTGTAATCATTGTTAATTGTTGCAATTGCTGGTGATAAAATATATAAACATTCACATTTACACAAAATTTTGTTAAGTTTATTCAGTCATATAAAGATACATATGCATTTTTTCTCACTGTCTGACATGAATTTAGAATAAACGTTTCCCGCTTTAGGTCAATTACGATTACCAAAATAATTTTTATTTGCTAAATGCCAGAATAATGAGAGGAATTTTTATTACTTTTTCAAAGTCAAAAGTTTAAATACACTAAGTTTACTATGCCTTTAAACAATTTGGGACAGCCCATATGATGATGTCATGCCTTTGGAAGCTTCTGATTGGTTTATTGGCAACATCTGAGTTAATTAGAGACACACCTGTGGATCTATTTTAAGACACACCTGAAACACACTGCTTCTCTGTGGAACATCATGGGAAAGTTGAAAGAAATCAGCCAAGATATCAGAAAGATAATTATGCACAAGTCTGGCTCATCCTTGGGTGCAATTCCCAGATGCCCGAAGGTGCCTTGTTCATCTGTACAAATAATTATACGCAAGTACAAACAAGATGGGAATGTCCAGCCATCATACCGCTCAAGAAGGAGACAGGTTCTGTGTCCCAGAGATTAATGTGCTTTGGTCTGAAATGTGCATATCAACCCAAGAACAAAAGCAAAAGACCTTGTGAAGATGCTGGCTGAAGCTGGTAAGAGTGTGTCATTATCCACAGTGAAACAAGGACTGTATCCACAAGGGCTGAAAGGCTACGCTGCCAGGAAGAAGTCATTACAAAAGAAACATAAAAAAGCTAGATTAATGTTTGCAAATGCACACAGGGACAATGAACTTTTTGGAGACATGCCCTGCAATCTGACGAAACTAAAATTGATTGTTACGTTTGGAGGGAAAAGGGGGAAGCTTGCAAGTCTGTACACAATCCCACTGTAAAACACGGGGGTGGCAGCATCGTGTTGTGGAGTTGTTTTGCTGCAGGAATGACTGATGCACTTCACAAAATGAATGGCATCATGAGGAAAGAACATTATGTGGAAATACTGAAGCAACATCTCAAGACAAAAAGCTTGGGTCAAATGGATCTTCCAAATGGAAAATGACCCAAAGCATACTGCCAAACTGGTTACAAAGTGGCTTAAAGGTAACAAAGTCAATGTTTTGGAGTGGCCTTCACAAACTTGTGGCCTACAAACATGGCTCAGTTACACCAGTTCTGTCAGGAGGAATGGTCCAAAATTCCTGCCTCCACAACTATTGTGAGAAACTTGTCGAAGGATATCTAAAATGTTTGACCCAAGTCATACAGTTTAAGGGCAATGGTACCAAATACTAATGAAGAACGTAAAAATAATTATTCTCTAATTATTCTGGCATTTAGCAAATAGAAATAATTTTGGTAATCCTAATTGACCTAAAACAGGAAAGTTTATTCTGATTTCATGTCAGACAGTGAGAAAAAAATGCATATGTCTCTTTTTACATAGTGTATGTGAACTTCTGGTTTCAACTGTGCTTTGAGGCTATTTGGAAGATTCAGGAAGAGGACAGGCCTCAAATTCAAAGGTAAAAGAGAACGCAGATGCAGCAGCCGTGCAGGCAGTCCACACCTGAGCCCCTTCTAGGGGATGTTAGACTTCCCTCTTTTCTCTCTCCCTATTTCTGTCTAATGGTTCATGCTCATTACACTTTAACCCATCTTTCCGTGTAAAGTGCCCTCACATTGTTAAGCTTTAGTGAATCTTCCCCTTTGGGAGTGCAACTGTGTGTGATGGTGTGTGCGAATGTTTGCTCATGTGTATGTGTTTGTGTGTGTGTGCGCAACATTTCCTGATGTTTGTTTAGAAAAGGTAGAAGCACACAAGACCACATAATGGCACACAGAACCATCTCTGATGAAACTGTACATATGCAGATGTGGGCATCATTTCGTCAATAAATAGAGTTTGTGTGTGTATGTGTGTGTGTATGTGTGTGTGTGTGTGAAAGATTCTGACCAGTCTCTTGAGAGGCTTTGTTATTGTACAGTAATTCACTGCAATAATGAATGTTCTTTTTGCAATACCCAGCTGGATCTGCCAGGCTGTACTTAATATGTAACCAAACCTAATCCCTGTGGAAAGTCTAGAGTACATGGATATTTATCTGCGTTTTATGTGGTAAATGACATGCAGAATTGCTGAGCAACATTTTCCTAATGAGGAAAAACTGTTCTGTCTGCTTCTTTGGTGTGCAGTGAGAGGTCATAAAATGGCTGGAGGTCAGTGTTGGAGAAGTGTCAAACCCGCAAAGTTCTCAGGTTCTTCTTATTCATCTCTACAGTCTTGAAAGGGCAGAGGGGAACTCCTTCACACGCGAAAGAAGAGGAGCTAAACAGCCATCAGAAGAACCACTTCATAAACACTTCTCCCATTTCCCCCTTTCAATTACCAAGAGCTTCTTTTAATATGCAATGCTGCTCTCAAACAGCCCACTTTTCACAATGGAGACTTTCAGTTTCTTCCTAATTCAGGGCTTTAGCTTATTCGGAATACTCTATGGTCCTACCAATTACAGAAGCATGGTTATAAAGTGATTATTATCATTATTATTATTATTATTATTATTATTATTATTATTATTATTAATATTATTGTTATTATTGCTTTATGGAGGTTGTTACTCTACACCAAGACTTCAACTCTGTTAAAAGGTAAAATTTGTTGCCGAAGGCATGGTAACACTGATCTTTAAAAAGCAATTCAAAGTTTAGATCTAAAATCAAATCAAATCAAATCAATATTTATTTGTCACAAACATCATGTCATACAGGGTACAAGCAGTGAACTGCCCGCTCACATGAAACAATGAGATACAACATAAAGTCAGAATATATTACAGATGTCCATTTGCATGAATTATATATGTGCAATATCTAAGAAATCTCTTTAGTTTAAACAGACACAATCTTTTGTTTGTTTATTGTCAAAGTCTTTGTGTCAACAGCATGTAAATAGTGATGTTAATATACCTTAGGGTGTGTCATTTTGTTGACTTAAAGCTCCATTTTTTATTTCAAAACAAGATATGTGCACGGATGTTTGGAGGGAAGACACACCAAACATTTCCCACATGTCTGTATCTGTCTTGTCTCCTATACTAGGCTAGCAAACTGATTATGTTCAAAACTATAATTTACATGCTTTACGCTTGTATGAAGACCATACTAATACATTAATACTAAAGTAGCCCTTTAAACAAATAACAAATAATGTCTTTCCAGACCATTCCAGACCAGACCAGGTGTAAAATAAACATAGACATCCACCATAGATCATACATTCTATCACTGGAATACTCCACAATGTCATAATATGTACTCCACAGCAGAGGCAAACATTGTACTCTCTGTTTTATTCCTTTCTGCTCTCACTTACTAGCTCTGCTGGGTGACTGGCTCAAAGTCCTTGTTGTACTGGAAAGCAGAATTCATGCACTGTTATTTTTCAAGTTCTTGGTGAACTTTACAGTAGAGATGCAGAACAAAACATGTAGATAACAAAACAAAGGTCCTTCATGTCTATGTCCATTGTCCTCCTCTAGACTGCAAACCGTGCCTGTAAACTGCCAAATCAACATTCTATCATCATGCCTGTCTTCAAACTTCTAAATGATCAATCCCAGTTGAACCCCATAGCAAATTAGTTTCATTAGCAAAATGTACAAACTTTCAGCTGTTTCAGCAATAAACAATTTCAATTGTTTAACACAATTAATATAATATATAATATATAATGCTTTCTCCAAATTTAACAAAATATTGGTGGCAGCAAGCAATGAAGTTTCAGTTTGCATAATAAGACACATACAAAGCACTGAAGGTCTCCATGCCGCTACACTTCTACTGACCTAAAGCACAAGAAATGTCTGCTCCGGTATGCTCAAAACCACATAAATAAGCCACATACATCATGAAACAAAACTGAAACTTTATTTATTTTTAACTTTATGTATTTTGTCTGCTGACTTTAAATTTGGAAATGGCACAATAAAATATCATTTACTCAGAATTTACATAGATGTACACAAGATGTATCTTTTCGATTGTCATTGGACACACTTGGATGTTGCACAGTTCACCCAGTTATTCTTGTCCCTTTGGACAGAGGTTGCAGAACAGGAGCTTTAGTACTTTTTAGTACCCTTGACTGTAAAAGAGGTGTCAGTGCCGTCCCTGAGGTACAGAAGGTTTCAGCCTCAAACCCTGACCTGTGTGTGTCTCTGATCCCCTCCACCTGGACAGCTCACTAACTCAGTCACTCATTCACTTCAAGCTACTGTCTTCTCAAACCACTCTTCTAGAAAAAAGAAATAGAGAGAGGGGGAAGGAAAAACAAAACAAATAAAAAAAAAAAAACCACAGTGAGGGCCATCTGCTAATGCCGGCAGCCACAGAGTTGACCTCCTTGTCACTCTCACTGTCCATTCCGCCTCCCAAAATGGTTGTTCGAGATGCAAGGACCCACCAGCTCCAGGCTAGGGGAGGTACGTCCTTTCACCTTGGGAGAATACACCACAGTGAAACCTGACAGATTTCAGGGCTCAGTTTCACTTTTACAAAAGCATTTTACCATAACTGGACTATAAAGATGTGTTAAGCAGTTTTTGAAGCATGCATCTATTTGTTTATTTGTTTGTTTATTTAAACTATGTATATGCTAAAATCTGATTCTTGGTCCAGTTATCTCTAGCAAGATATTTTTTTGCTGTCTTTTTGCTCTCTTTTTCTGTCTGTTTATCTGTTACTCTCTCTTATGGGTTCTTTTACATGGTTAGCTTTTGTAATGGTAAAAGGAATGATAAAAGAATGTACCTTCATTTTCCTTTTTTATGTGTTTATCTTTTGTCTTGTTACTGGATTTCTGTAAAGACAACATCAGTTGGAAAAAGCTCTATACACAATAAGCTTTTTTAGAGTGTCAAGCTTGCCTAAGTTTGCAGTTGACCATATGGCAAAGAAAAAGCCTTCCATAAGAAGTTTTATGGTCTGATAAGATAAAGTAAAGTTGCATCATATTGTGGGGCTGTTTTGCAGCCAGTGGAACTGGTCCAATGCACAGAATGGCTGAAATTATGAAGGAGGAGGATCAATTCAGAATTCTTCAGCATAACCTCAGACCATTGGCAAGACTGTAACTAATTTAACTAATTTAACTAATATTAATGTAACTAATTTAATTGAACTTTTCCAATTCTACCTAGAGGAGTGATCCAACCAGAAGCTTGTTAATGGCTAGTAAAAGCATCTGGTCAGGGAGCAACCTGCAAATTTTTTTTTTAAATCTTTAAAAGAATAGAGATGATGTATGTGCACTCATTCTACCCCAGAAAAACAACTGTTTAAAGAAATCATTAAAAGCCCAATATCGTGACAGTCATTTCAATAATGAGTGAATGTAAGCTTTTGAAACACAACTGTATTTAGTTTATTTGAAATGAATGGTCATATTGAAGTATCAATGACGTTTTAGTGAAAATAATGTTTTACTCTGACATTGGTTTGTACACAGACAGACAATGTATACTCATTTTTAGAATTACTAAATAATGTAATCTGATAAGGAGGATTTTCTTATCAATAAATTAACTCTGCCCTCTAATTGTGCTAATTATAAAATTATTTTTATCACATAATGTAAATTATCAAATGATTTTTTTCAAGTATCACATGTATATCATTTAAAAATGAACTGCCTCATTATTTGAATTTTAAAGAACAATTAAATCTTCACACTTGTGCATGTGTTAAAAAGACCCACCAATATTTGTTTGGTCGATACCCACTGCCATCCATCTTACTCTTAACTTTGATGGCCATTTAGCCAATTATTGTGCCCATAATGGCTTTTCATCAGCATGCCTCTCCTTTCCCGAGATGTGCCATAGCCATTTACCTTCCCTGAAAATGTCAGGTTGTGTCAGAGTTGTTGGCAAATGTTGCCTCAATTATCTTGACTACTCAAATTCCTTTGGGAGGGGAGGTGATTGTTGCTAATTTGCCCATATGAGTGCAGCAGGCCTCATGGCAGACTGGTAAATATATCTAACAGGGCTAGAGGAGTTACACTGTCTAATGTCAGGTAATGTATTCTGTTTTTTTGTTACGTTATACTTTTTATTCATTATACTTTTACTACTTGTCTGTGGTGTTTGGGATGGTACTACTGACGTTGCAGCCATTCCAAAGGTATATACATTTTGTTTATCTCTTCAAATGACTTCAAAGCATAGGTTTCTGTCCAAAGAAGAGAAAAACAGCTTGAGCTTCTTGAGATGTTATCAAAGAAGCTTTACTGAAAGCTAGCCATTTAAATCCCGCATGCAGAAGCTTTGTCAACTGGACCCACTCAACGCTCGGTTTCTTCATCTGGCTTCCTTTATTTAAATATTTGGACTAATTTTCAAGGAGGCCAGTCTCAAAGGCTAGACGAATTGGACATGCATTCACCATCTAAACAGTCCTTATTTAAGGTGGTCTGAGCTTGAGAACAATGCGAGTCTTCCAAGGCCTCCTTTTTTCCTTTTGCTTCTTCTCTAAAACCCGAAACCCAGCGGCCGGAGGGAAGAACCAAGAAAAAAAAGAAAAAAGGCAGACAAGCACCCAACCTTCATCGCCCCCGGCAAGAATGGATTCATCTGATTTGCGGCCCTTTTTGTGTGTGTGTCTGTGTGTGTGTGTGTGTGTGTGGGGGGGGGGGGGTTGCCAACTGCGGCTAACGTGCTGCTGGAAGCGCAGAGCATTTGTGACACTCCTCAGCACACACAAGCATACAGCTGGCACTCACACAGACAGGTGGCCTGGCAAGAATCTCCCTCCAAAGGAGCTGGCATGCCCTGGAAAAAAAGAGTCCCGCCTCTCTTTCTCACCTTCTATTTTTCTTTCTTTCAGGTCTACTTCTGTTGTGAAGTGGAGAGCTGATTGCACTGGGACCTCCATTGTACTTTCTGAGCATATGCTTTACATATGTTCAACATTGTTGCAAGGTCTGTGAATCCAAACAGATAAAAATGGTGTTATGAGTGTCAAAGTGTGTTGAAACCATTGATATTTTATGTACTGTTTTGATGGGATGTTCTGTGGGGAGTGCTTGAGCACATAATTAAAAGTCTTCTGGCTTTGTTTTTTAACTTCATTTTCTTTACAACCCCAGTTTAAACCCAAAATCTGAAAATCTACTGCAATCTCCTGAATACAGCCATTGTTCCCAAATGGAAAAGGTTTGCCCGAGGCAAGGAAACAATGTCACTCTTGGATGGGAGGGGGGGTGAGTGTTTATGAAGACAGACAAAGGGTACACATCTTGGCTTCCTGCTCTGCTTTGGCACTTTCCAGTGGTGCCAGCTTGTGTGATGCCAGCTCATCGTGCCCACTCTGCTTTCTCCTCCATCTGCTAGGGCAAGAGGCCTAAGAGGGTCAGTGCCCACTACTCTATATGTCCAGGCTTCAGTTTCTGCTGGCAGTTAGTTGCTGTGACCATAACTACTGTTAAAGGAAATGTATGTCCATACCCCATATGTTCCACATGCATTTCTTAATCAGAATAGAACTGCTACACATTGCAAGGAAACGAACACCTTCAAAGATTTCTTGTTTGTTTTGCTACACCCTTGCAGAAGAGATTCACTGCCAGACTTAAACAGTCAAACACAAACATTTACAGAGTCATGTTTCTTCCTCCTTAAGATAAGGCTGAACTAGCCTGCAGCGGTCTTAACTGTCTCTGGGAACGGCGCCATACCCTCCATGCAGCATGTGTAATAGCCTAGAAAATCACTTAGTGGATTCCCAGAAAATCCAACATCCACACTTGGGATTTTATTTTTCGCCCCTCCCCCACCATTCAGCTGTAATGACCACCCTTGTCTATTTGTTTCTTATTCTTTTTTTACTTTCCCTTTCTCATATTTACATGCTGTGAGAGTGAAAGGCTGATGGCTATTGAGAATTACAAGCATGCCTACGGTAATAATTCAGAGTGGCCTCATGTATCTCTAGGTTACATAATTTAAATAAAGACTTATTTTATGATGATGCTTAGTAATTAATATGTCATTGTCATTGATTGTGCAGTGTTCTGTGCTTTTAAAAATTCCCAAATGGTTCTTTGGATGGTTCTAAGGAAAACACTTAAACTTAAATGTTTTTAGTAGAGTTTTAAAAACAACCCTCCAGTAAGAGGGTCTTTAGGAATCCTATTTTTTTTTACTTTATTTTTAAAACGTGTGTTGAACCATGCATATCCACATCTCAGAATCTTTAAGGGGGCTCTGGCTAAAGATGGAGGCGTGCTCTCACATCAACACATGTTTAACCTCTCGTCCCACCCTAATCCAGACAAGAAACTAGCATCACAAACTAACTTTTAGCAGTTACTCTCCTTCTTTTTTTCTTTCTGTGGTGCTGCTTACATATATATATATATATATATATATATATATATATATATATATATATATATATATACACACACATATATATATCATGTTGGAGTAGATAATCATCAGCCAACACTCTTGGCAGTACATTATACACATTTTCTGATACCAATAGGCTGGTTTGCTAACAAAGCTCAGTATATGAGGGCTTACACACAGGACAGCAATAACATTCAACAAAACAAAACAAAAAATGAAATATAAAATAAATGAAATACATATATATACCCACCCTGACTACATACAGTTGCAATCAAAAATATTCAATAAAATTGCCATTTTGACTTGCTACAAACATGATGCATAACCAAATCCTAATTTTTGGCAGCGTTCCTAAAGGGATCTTAGCCCATTTCTCATGGACAATGGCCACCCGTTGACTAATATTAATGGGTTTGAAAGCTGCAACCACCAAAAATTTTCTATAAGGTTTAAGTCAGTTGACAGTTCTTTTTAATGTATGCTTCATTCTTCCTCCTCCAGCCTTAACGCTAATCCATGTGCACAAAAATGTACAGTTTTGTTTATTTGCTCTACAGAACAGAATTCCAAAACGTCTATGTCTTATTCATATGGTTTTGATTAGATTGGAGCTGACCTTCCTTGTGGTTTGGGTCAGTAAAGTTGTACTTCTATGCGGACCTTTAGCATTTATTATGCACCTTATTCTGCAAACTGAAACCTCAGTGTCTGCTGCCACCAATTCTTGCTGCATGTCTGTTGGAGTCTCATGAGGGAGCAGCCGGTAATAGCTTTCTCTTTCTGCCACATTCTGCCAGCGTTCCTTTAGCTTTGAATTTGCAAACAATACTTCTGACTTTATCTCTAGGAACACTCAGGGCCATTTTTCTTTTTGAATCCTTTTCCTTGTTTGTACAAGGCAATGATCTCTTCTCTGGACTTTTTGGATAACTCTCTCTCTCTCTCTCTCTCTCTCTCTCTCTATACATACACACACACGCACCACACACTTATCATAGCCTTGAAATCTTCTTGGAATTCTTTCTTTGAGGACCAAGCAATGAAGTTCTTAAAAACTACAAGAATGGTAAATGAATATTCCAGGCATGCCTCTCAAAGCAATCAGAATTATGAACAGTCTCTTGGTAATTAAAATCTTGCGTCCCCAAGGAGCAGGCATTTAACTAATGAAAGCTGTGTTCTAATGAAAGGGAGACTCTCTCATTAGCAAGCAAAGAATGCTCTCAAAAGAGTCGCACATAGGGTGAAAGCACGTCATCAAAACACTCTTCACTTGAAAGACGCAGAGAAATATTGTAATAAAGCCAAGATCCTTGCCTAAACAAATTTCAAGGCCTGCAAAAGACAATCATAATGACTGCTTTGAGGATAAGGAAAAAAAAAAAGTTTTCCACCATCTTAATTAAAAAGCTGTGGCAGGACAATAATTTCAACTTGGTTGAATGTCTATAAATAAAAAAAAAGAAAAAAGGAAGAAGGGTACCTCTTAAATTTGTTTGGTTCTTAGCCTTAAAACTATTATATATATATATATATATATATATATATATATATATATATATATATATATATATATATATACACTTCTTAAAGCCTGAATGATCTATATATATATTTATATATATATGAATGATCTCCTCACCTTCTGAAGACTCATGCCATGTATTTTTTGTGTTTTGCCAAACACAGAAGACACCCATCTAGTCAGCAGTGCCTTTATGTCCCCACAGCAGCTCTGACATCTTTTGTTGAAATACTTCTGTGGCTGACATAATTACAAACAGGAGGTTTTGAAGCAGAAGCAGTGGGATAAATATGGTCATGTGGATATCTGCCAAAACTCACTTTCTGCAAATAAACAGGAGAACACTGTGCTGCTAGTTTTTTCACGCTTAACATTGTCATTCAGCCTATTCAGGTTCACACAGATCTTGATTTTTCCATTCTTTTTGGGTAAGGGGGGCATAGGTGCACATTGTTTGAGTTGTTACTGTTGCCTTTTCAATTACAATCATGGCTTCCATTCACTTTAAAAAACCTTCAAAGATAAGATAAGAAATAAGTCTACAAAACCTTTTCTCAAGAGCAAACACCTTTTTGTAACATTTGAATCTTCAACCTCAGACATAAAACCCTTATTAACATTAGCGTTTTCATTTAACATTGCAGAAGCAAATGTTACCCCATTTTGTAGATGTCACTTTCGGTTATTTCACATTGATTTGGAATATCAAATGGCATCAAAGTGTCCTATGTTTCTGGAATTTGTAAATTTTTTCATTGCAGTGCATATATCTACTGCCTTATAATTGAGTATACATTCAATTTCCTTTGCTGCTCTATTTTTGTGCAGGTTAGCTGTGTTGATGACTTTTAGTGCTTTCTTTTCTTTCTATCCTTCTGTATGCTTTGATGTCATTCACATGATCAGGAGCACTACCCCTCTGCGTGGTCTGAGCTTTTAGAAGTTTAAATACCTTGCTGTTTCTGTTGCTGTGTATAGTATGAGATCACTGCATTTGCAGATTCTGTTATAACAGAATAACTGGCTAATCTCACATTCTTTTTCTGACCTTTAAAGTTACAGTTTTTCAGGTTTCAGCACTCTCACCTAGAAGTGGAAATTCACTTGTTACAAGATCACATTATGTCAAGGAATTAAATATTTGTTGAACTTAAGACACTATGTCTTACATGTCTATTTCCTCCTCAGCAATGCACACACAGTAAAACTATGCCTTATCCAACATAGCTGTTAGATGCATTAAACACTTCAAACTTCTTTGTGAGAGGTCTCCATTATTGTAAAAGTTTCAAGTTACAAAGTTTTAACATTTGCACAGAATACATGTTGGCATAACATTGTAATGAAAAAGCACTTATTTAGGCAATCTTCAGCCAGATTGTAGTTGGATTTATGGAGCACTGTAAAACAAAAAGGTACTGCACTAGATTTTTGAGTTTTGAAGCCAACTCAAACTCCTACACAGGAAATCACAGACAGTTGTGCCAACTAATAGTCTTTTGTTTAGATCAATTATCTTTTACATGTATAAAAATGTCAAATATTAAGTTTGAAATACTTAAGTTCTCTGAAATGTGTTTTGTATGTTCTGCTGATAACACTAGAATTTAGGATCCACTTCTTTTATTCCTTAACTGAATAATATTAACTAATATCTGCCAAAAACTGACAGTATGATCTTGTGGTAATAAAAGAGTGACCAGCTTAGAACTTAGCATTAGCATTAGCATTAGCAGCACAGAAAAAAGAAACTTGCTCCTATAGCCTACAACACTTAGGCCAAGCACTACCACTATGTAAGATTTACATGTATACCTAAAAGAATTTAGCCTGTGGGAAAATGACCACACAACAACAGCGAGTGAGAGGTGGGATGACACGCCCAATATGCAAATAGCTGGTGCCAGGAGCCAATAGGATGGGTATGAGTTTTACTGTAATAAGTTGTATTGTACACTCGCCACCACTGTACATTACTGAAACTGAAGCACAGTTAACTCAGTTTAAGTTTTTTACAGTGAGTGCAGAAAATGTGAACCTGGCTATCGACTCTGGTATCTGAATATAACAGCCTGACTGAAGAAAGAGAGCCAGAAGGTACCACAAACACAGGAGCACCCTGAAACATTGGCATCCTTCCACTCCATCGTCCACAAACCTGAATGATAGCGTTCAATTGGGGGGGGGGGACAGCACCATCATGTCTGTTTACCACAATTCCCTATGTTCATGAACCCAGGGATCTGCAACCTTCATCTAAAAGAGAACATTTGTTACAAAAAGCTAAACTAAACAAACTAGTTGACTGAGTTTTCGCATTATCTGGAATGTTATTCCAGAGTTGGGGTTTTTTTATAAGAAAAGGCTCTTTCCACTGCTAAAGCTTTAGTAAGAAGCCAGCACCCATGTGATCTAAGTAATCGTGAAGGTTTATAATAGGAAATGAGATCTCACAGGTACTCAAGAGCTAACCTATGAAGGGCTTAATACACCAGTAGAATTTTATATTTAATATGGAATTGAATATAAAAGTGCTGTTATAACTGGGCTGATATGATCAAATCTTCTAGTAAGGACCCTTGCAGCAGCATTTTAAACTAGTTTCCTTAGGTTCCGACTGAATCATCCGGAAAATAGTGCATTGCAGTAGTTTAGCCTTGAACTAAGAAAGTACTATTTGTGGGTTGTAGGTGATTTCCTCTTTCTGCTACATATGCCTTTAACCTTCTGTGTAATGTATTCTGACCTCAGTTGTTAGTAGAACCAGTGACTTTCACCAAAATGAACAGTTCAAAAGATTCTATTTGCTAAACTGGACTGAAATTGAATTTGCTAAATTGAATTGCACTTATTACACTAGTTTGTAGCAGTGATAGGTGCCTATGTAGGCTAAAATAGCACACAAGTTGGTGGATCCCATGATGGAAAAAACATGGCATGGTGTTTTCATGGTGTTGCATTTAATTTCTTGCCCATTTAAATTTTGGGTGTTGTGGCATTACAGAATAAAGGATAAGGAGGTCTTCTAAAAATATTTGAGATAAAAAATATTTTAGGGAAAAGACTTTAGTCATACATATCATCTTAACATTAGCAGAACATGATTCCACTTTAAACACCACACATTTGTTATTATCTGTCATAAGCAAATAGCAATTTGAACAATGCTAAGACAGAACCACACAACAATATATTTGATCAGCTAAACCCTCCTCTTTTAGTGCATACTGGTGGAGTGCAGTGTGTGTAGGAGTCTTCTGAAGGACCGGAGGACTCTCATGCACAAATGGAGCTGCAGGCTGACTATAGGACTTTTTCAAAATGAACAATCTGTCTCTCCACCAAAGGTCTCCTTTGCAGTAAACAGTGTGTGCAGTGAAGGACGGTCGTGGAGTGGCTAATCGGCTGGACATAGAGAACCTTCCTGGCAGAGAGAACAATATGGCTACTTAAGAGCAGCAGGCTCGGGCAGGTCCTGAGGCACATCACTGAACTGCGACCTTGCTTATAAAGACTGCTCCCTGCTACTACCTCTTATTAGAAACTTATATATCATATAGCCCTTGTGCACATGCACTTTCTCCATCAGAAATATTCTCTTCAGCACTCACACATACATTGCATGACCTTAACATCAAATTGCTGATAGTTAGGCTCTCTTTGGATGTCTTACATACCTACATATCACAATAGCCTTGCTTTAAGTGGAAACAAAAGTCTCTCTCTCTTTCTCCCTCTCTTTCTCTCTCTCTATCTCTCTCTCAAACCTGTTCACTTTGTCTTCAACCTCTGGCACTGCCTTAATTAGAACACACTAAGGCTCCTCTTCACTCTCTGTTTTTTTTTTTTTTTTGTAGCAGTATAATTAGATTAGTGTCATAGACATGGTGAAGTCACTTTGAGGGAGGCTGAACGAGTGGGAGCAATAAAGGGAGACAGGTGGCCTCTCTCTTTTGGTCTTTCTCTCTCTTTTTCTAGTTCTTTCTCTCTTTCTTTTTATCTCACCCCCTTCCCCTTTTCTCTAGCTATTACGTTCAACAATAAGACGAAACATGGTGTAGCTCCTCTCAGCTGGTGCCCCTATAGTGCAGGTGTTCTGCATTAACAAATAAGTATGTGTGTGCTATAGACCAGACCAGATCATGTCTACACCTTGTAGAAGAGTTAGTGTAGCCTATACTCTATAACTATTTTTTATGTCACCCAACCTGACATGTGTGCTTGAGATCATTGTCCCATTGCATCCCATGACCCAATTTAGGCTAAGCTTTAGCCTTTGGATAGATGACCTCACGTGATTTTAAAATACTTTGGAATACAGAAGAGTTCATGGTCGACTCAATGATGGCAAGGTGCCCCACCAACAGTTGACAGCTGAGGTGTTTTTGCTGATATGCTGTGCTTGTTTTTCACAAAATGTGTGTGCGTTTTGGACAACACCTCCACTTTGGTTTTGTTCTAAAAGTCATGTGGTTAGTTCAGATGCAACTTTACAAATTTAAGCTGTGCTGCCATGTTCCTTTTGGAAAGAAGATGCTTTCTCATGGCAATCCTTTAAAGCAAACCATACTTGTTCAGTCTTTTTCATAATTGTACTGTCATGTTATTTCTGACATTTAATGTTTTAACTGTGGCCTTTTTTTGCAATTTATGCACTTTTTTTCTAAATGTTTTTCTATCTAGCCAATCTAGTCAATGAGGACCAAACCCCACCCTGTCATCATCAAGCCATTTCTGATCTTGCATAGCCAGAACAACTGTTTTATACATTTCCTAAAGAAAAATACATGGCAGTTGTAAAATAAAATAATAAAAAAGAAATTTAGTATAGAGTAAAAAGGCAGAAAGTTTGTGAACAAACTATATTTGGCTTGTCAACAATGTGTGGTGTATATAAGCATGTATCCAAAATGGCAGCTATGGAGTAGAGCTAGATGGCTGCTCTACTATCCTATATGATTGCATTGAAGGTTGCTTAGTAGTTTCTTTGGAGGTTCATGGGGGTTTCTGTGATATCGCAGGTGGTTGCTTTGGTGTTGCTAGGTTGTGTGTTTTTGTGGTGTGGAGTGTGCAGTGTGTTTGTGGAATGGAGTGTATGTGGTTCTGCCATTTTGTAGTGGTGTCTGAAAATGCAGTGCAGAATTTTCTGTGCACAATTCTATAATGCACTGTAATGTATAGTGTACAATTGATGTACACTAAACTGTCATGGAATGCCCATAATCAATGGCATTGTGTGGTTCAAAGATTTGTGTGCAGATTATCTGACCTTCAGATTGTTCATGTGACCCACTCTGCTGTTACACAGCAATGAGCTCACAAAACATTGTGTCTGAAATCACTACCTTGTCGATGTTCTGTTCCCTATAATAGTGCTCTATATAGTTATCTTTACATGTATAGCAGGTCTGATATGATGTGTGAGATGTATGTGTACAGTGCTAGATTTGGTAAATTACATTCATTTTACACCTAGTGTAAGTTTCAAATTGTTTTCATATTATTAAGTGTATTTCTTACTCTATTGGAAAAAGAAACCCTTGTAGATTTTGTATGTTGGTGATTTTTCTCAATAGAGACGTGAGAAAACAACACTTTTATATGCTCATTTATTCGATTTATTCGATATCTCCACATTTGCTTCGGCTTTGACATTGCTTTTGTAAGTACATTTTTTCTTAATATAGGACAACTTGTGACAGGTGACACCTTTTGCAATTAACATTTATAAATGTTTGTGAATATTTGTACAAAGCCAAAAATGGACCATCCCCTCCGTGTTTGATGGCAACAGTAATAAGCCGATCTGCACCAAGGGACAAGTTCATATATCAATGTTCATTCCATATATATAAAAAAAATATATATATATAATTCCATAAATATAAAAAAGAATCCTTTTTGGCTTCAGAGACGTGTAACCTTGACCACATTTAACATGCAAGTAATGCCATTATACTTCTTTCCTGTATTTAGTCATAGAGCCACTAAGACTGATATTTCAATATACGTTTATGTTAGAAGTGCTGTGCAAGACAGTCAAACTGGCATGATTATCATTTTCTATCTGAGAAGTTAATAGGCAGATCTAAGGTGTGCAGAAGTAATGTAAGGTATGGACATAGGGCCTTTGCAGTCCATATGGCTGTGGTATGCTGGCAGCACTTTAGCTGCTCATTAACATTAAATGTATACTCCTAACTAACAGCTAACTGATTATAAACCTGTAAAACTAATTTTAATCACTAGTTTAATCACTAGCATGTGAATGATAAACTAGTCTCAGTATCAGGCATCAACAGTCTGAAGACTGTCTATTTTTCTCTCTAATTTGATAAACACATCACTTTTTGAAAGCTTATGCTTGTCCTGCACTCATCCAAATAGGCTCTTGGATAAGCCAAGATATCAGCAATTGGGAATAATCTACCCCTCCCCCCTTTCCCTCCTCTTCCCCACCACCCTCAGTGTAGCACACCGGGTTTGACTTTGAGGCACAGTCCTTGGTTCCAGCGCCATTATATCACATCTTCTTCTGTTGCCCGAGCCTGAGGCGCCTCAGGCGTCTAATGCCTTTTAAGAGCCATCACTGAAAAATGCAGGATTCATTGGTGTCCTTTGAGGCTAGCTGTTTTGGCATGGAGGCAGGGTGGTAACAGCTTGCTGGAGTAAGGTGACATTTCTGGCTATGCAAAGTAATGGGAAGGGAGGGGAGGGCGAACGAGGGAATCCTTGCGGGAGCTGGGGGTAGCTCCTCAAAGCCCTGCACCTTTTGACTTTGCTTGGAGTAAAACAGATGCTAACAGCCTTAGTTATGGTGTAGATGCCATTGCACACTCCAAAACACACCTAATGAAGGGGTGGTGGGAGAGGGTAGAGATAAAAAGGTGTTGTTTGGAAGGTGTGGCGTCCTTTCTGAAAGCTGTCAGGACAGGTTGTTTATAATGGGGGCTGATGCGGGGGGCAGGATCATGAGCGATGGCTAGACAGCTCTTGTTTGTGCCATAGTGGCAATGAGTGGAACCACTGAGGTGAAGATTAGTTTTTCAGGGAAAGAGGGTGAAAGAGAGAGCAGGGGAAGGAGACCTAGAAAGTTACCCAGGGGAGTCTGGGCACAACGCAAGGTGAGACCAGAATAGTTAGACTAGGTGGAGGGGTTTGTTTTTGCTTTGAGTAAGTCAAAATTAATTTTCCTCCCCATCATAAACATGCACATTAAAATAAATAAATAAATAAGTCAAAAGCTGCTACATCTCTACGGAAAGCACAGACAGCTGAGGAATTGAAAATGCACACATTTCCCAGCCATAAAGAGAGATAACAGTCTAAGAAAATGTTCTTTGCTGTTTGCTAATTTATTAGCTTTTCAAGTGCTTTATTTAATTTAATTTGAGATTCCTGCAAATGTGTAGCATGTAAACTGTTAAAAACTGTGATATGTTAAATGTTGTTTTCTAGCATTATTTTTGTATGTATTTTTGTTTGTTTTAATATGCTGTGGGTTCTATTTAAAACCAATGTCCAAGCATCTCAGCATGCAACATAACATAAGGATTTATGGTGCTTTATCTCCACACACTCTGAAACCATTCCTCTGTCAGTAATGGCACTGAGCCTGTGCTTTCTTTTGTTTGTGTGTGTGGCAGATTAGTGTTCATGTGAGGAGGCTGGTTCCACTACTCCACACTCTCTGTCAGGTGTGTTTGAGATAGAAATATGGTGAGCAGAGGCAGCTGAGGCCCCCTGTCGTCTCACCTTCCCCAACCCGCCATAAAAAGCAGGTTTGGGCCCAGTGGAGCCTCTAGTGTGCACCGGAATGGAGGAGCCCCCCATGGAGAACCATTCCGGAGGCACTGTGAACTAGACATGCCAAGGGAAAGAGAGGCCCAAGGGCCATCCCACACCAGAGGGAAATGAGCATTGGGACAACATTTCAGCCTTTTTTTACCAATTGGTCTAATAGACCATTCTGTAGACCAAGTGTAAAGAAACTTTTGAAATTGTGAAGAACCTTTGACCAATGTAAGTTCTATAGCATTTCAGTTAAAATTGTTGAAGAAGAAGACTCCAAAACACTTACTCCCAAACATTTGCAATATGTATGTCTGTATGTGATGTCTGTATCAGGGTCCTGACACCCTCCCACCCCCACAGTATCTCACTCTTCTCCCCTCACTTTCTTCCCTTTTTTTGCTGTGTGTGGACGGCATCCCTGTGTGTTGAGATCACAGCCCCAGAGCCGGTGGGCCAGCATCCCACTCCTGCTGTAAGAAAACCTGCTTCTGTGGCCCCTCGCTTTACTCAGCCATGCTGGGGAAAAAAGGATCGGCTGAGGATAAACCAGAGCTGCTTAATTGGATTCCTGTCTGGGGACAGTCCAGTGTGGATGAGATGTTGTGGTTTAATCATGCTCTTTCGCTACACACAATCAGAAGCGGAGTTCATGTGTGAAAGTATTGTTTGTATGTGTGTGTATACTGGCTATCATTGTCGCCTTTCCCAGGCTACTTTTATGATAGCCTCTGATGCACAACTGAAACAGAACACAAAGATGCACAGCTTCTAGTCTGACCCAGAATCTAAAGCCAGTATTTGAAATCGCTTCCAGTCCATGCAGGAACAAACACATTTCTCGTTCTCATTTGGTATGCATAAACTGTTAATATTTATTTTATTTTATTTTAACTGCAAATACAATGAGACATTTATTTGTGAAATTGCATTCGATGGTCAGAAGAGTCTGCATAACTTCAAACTAGGACTGAAATATTAACTATTAACACAGATTCATTGTATAGACTATTGCTCATTTTACACATGGATTTACTTCATGCAGAATGCCACCACAATACAGGATAATTGTGAGATCTGGAACACAGAGTGGGTTGTTTTTAACAAAGAGATAGAGAAACTAAAAATGTGAAAATGCAACAGATAAATTGTTGCTACCAAGACATTTCACCCCTCCATGTGCTTCCATTAGAGCTCCAGAAATTAACTGGGTCCAATAATTATACTCAGCCTTTTCCTATCTAATTCTTTATTTAACCTCTTACCTAACGCACACGTCTTTTTGTTTTATTATATGGGTGCAAAAAGGAATAAAAAAAAAAAGTAAAAAAGCCATAATGAAAAATGGAGGTAAAATTAAAAATGTAGAAAACTGAAAACAATGGTAGGTTGCTATTGCTAATGGTAGGTTTTTCTACTAGCTAGTGATTTAAGCAATAAGTCATACCTCTATGAGTCTAAAATGAGGCCAATATATATATATATATATATATATATATATATATATATATATATATATATATATATTAATATAATAATATAATATATATATTCTGCAACTAGAATGTGCAAATTGATTGTTTGTACTTACAATAATTAACTTAAGTACATAACTAGACCTGGGGCATAAAATTAAGCTTTTAATGTATTAGACTGCTTTCCAAACTGGCAGATGACATGAGAAATATTCAGATCAGTAGGTTAATAGTAAAGCAAACACTGTAATATTAAATGTGACATGCTTTAAAGATACTTCAAGGAAGTGAATTTATTTAAAGACCCCTCCCTCTTAAGAATAACGCAAACGTTTCATTTGTTTTATAAAATGTCAGTTCTTTACATATTCATATTAATAAGACTTTTATTATTACACATTAGTAATTTCATAATTCTTTATTTTTTTGTATCAACCACAAAGGGATGGGCTACCTTTGCAATGTTTATAAAAAGACTATTTTCGACTAATAAAGATACTTAACTATTGATTGTATAAGCAAATCAAACTGTCTAACTATAATACATTGCATAATTAAATAGTTACAATTCCATAAGAGTTGGGTGTGAGAAACCAGAGTTAGAATTATTCACATCATGGGGGTTTAAAACCCCTAAAAGCTAGCAGAAAATGTAAACCACTAAACATGTTGTCCAATGCTCTAGAGATTATAATTTAGCCTAAAATGTTTTTTATCAGTTTGTAGTGGAAATAGATGCAGGGAATTATGAGGCAAAATAGTTTCCAAAGAAAACAATTGTGCAACACATGTAGGTTTACTGGTTGTTCTGGATAGTAAATAAAATGGCTACAATAGCTACATTTACATTTGTCTCCCAAAAACTTTAAAATGAACTAATTCACACCAAGATTGCTTGGAATGATCTCAACCACTGAGAGAATTTTTGAAGAACTGGTGGAAATCCCTTATAATGTGATACATTTTGTATATAGTTTTCAATAATACAGAACATTTTCATGACATGTTACAGAAAATAAATCATGATTTGTACATATCTTAATGAAAGTGGGGTTGTTTCTCAACACACGCTTTGCAGTGTAAATTCTTGATATTTTGCTCCAAGACCCCTTTAAAGTGCAATTATTTTCAACTTACCTAAAAACAGTTCTAAAACTACTCAACCCACTGCTGCCAGCAAACAAAAGATCAGCTTGAAATTCTTGTAGATGGCCTTGTTTTTGCTTGGCAGGGGTTGACAGTGCAGTAGCATCTCATTACCATGGTAATATAGGGTTTGAGGTAATTACCTAGTGCAAATGAATAAGTGACATATCGAAGCATACTTTGCTGTGGCCTCTTCCTGACAAGGTGGAACACTCGCCTTGCGTCCCTTTTGTGATCAGCAGCTAACTGGCTATGAAAACCTTAATGTGCAGGTTAGCATAAATCCTGTTATTTAAGAGTGAGGGATCCATTCTTTCAATCTAGTCAATTATCCCTCTTCATGAGTCCCTGTTGAGGAGCGGTGAGTGAGGTCTCTGGTTAACTCCACTCCACTGTCATTTCTAAGCTTGTTTTTTTAGTATAGAAGAGACGGAGAGCTGCTGCTGGAAAACATTGTTTACAGTTCTCTTTTTCATGCTGATGCTTTAATATGTAGCTGTCACGCTTATATTTGAAAAAGGCAGATGAAAACTTGTGTTCAATTTCTTTCCTTTTATGTGGTTAAGGGTAAAATACATGTAAGCTTTGACATTAACATAAAAAAATCTAAACAAAGAATGGATTAATTGAGAGATAGATGACACTGATTTCACACTAATCAAAATGCTTGGATTACGAATTATTCTGGAAAAGCTTATGTAATGTTAGAGAATTTTATTTTTACTAAAACTTCTGTCCTTATACTTTTTATCCTCAACTAAAACAGATACCAGTTAAGGAAATATTAGGAAAGTAATGTTTTTAAAGATGTCCAAGAGATGGGGCATCCTTGATGCAACCTTTTATGTGTAGGTTTTGCTAACAGCGTTCAGTTGGTTGCTAATGGTATCTTGGTCCATACACAGTACACTGTGGCAACTAATACTAATACCTTTAGGGGAAAAACACACACGAAATTGCTTCAAAACACATAGATTTGTAGTAGGAGAAAGAACCTTATTACATGTCATTTGTGCATGAAAGTTCCTTACACAGATAACCCCAATTTGTCGGTTCTGACCTTTTTTCTCTATGCCTATGCTGTCATGTTTTAGTATGCTTTTTCTCTGTCTCTCTCTGTCTGTCTCTCTCTCTCTCTATATATATATATATATATATATATATATATATATATATGTGTGTGTGTGTGTGTGTGTGTGTGTGTGTGTGTGTGTTTCTGTGCATAGCCTCACAATTGAACTATCCTGAGAATGTGTTGACAGCTTTAATGACGTCCCATTTTTGAGTCCTTCACATCCATTAGTGCCAATTACCTTACCTGAGTTTGCATTAGTCTTAATACTACATTCTTGTAGACAGGAATAATGAAAATAATATGACAGCTATGATCTGAAACGTTGGATAATTTTTTCATTCTACTGAGGAAAATAGACATCTCGCATGTTTTACAGAACAGCTTTCTCAACCTCATATTATAATAGCCAGATGCCTGAAGAGACATCAAAGACTGTTGTTGTCTCTATTGTCTTTTAACATTTCTTTTAATAAGGCAACCATGCATTCAACTTTCAAAGAATTAAATTTTAAAGCATAACGAAAACAACCCTTAACTTTCTTAACTTTCTTAAACGAACAGTCTTCTGTTCATTACCCAATAACTTTGCTAGCTGATATGTGTTAAAACATTGTTTGACAGCAAGACACTATTAAGTATATAGAGCAATAGAACAATAGAAAGGGTACAAAAACTTTTACGTGTCTCTATAGGCAGACATCTCAAATATTGTTATATTACTAAACTATGCCATGCTTAAATGTCCACTCACCATGCAGTTTCTTTGGAAGACATATACACATATACAAACTGCAGTGCAATATAAAATCATGTAGAGACATCATCTCAGAATACACATCAAACCATGAGGTGGATGGACTACAACAAAAGCACCCAAAAAAGACTGCAATGGGCACAGGCTCACCAGAATTGGACAGTCAGAGACAAGAAAAATGTAGCCTTGTCTGATAAATACATTTCACAGACATAGGCAACCTGCATAAATTCATGGACACAACCTATTGTGTAAATAATGCTGATGAGGGTGGTGTAAGACAGCTTACTATAAGCATTCCTACTGTTTGGCGTGTATATAGAGATAGTCAAACACCACCAGGTTCAATTTACTGCAATGACTGTGTTACTATATACAATGTATGTTGTATGATTTTACTATCATATATTTAAGACTAGTCTGGTTACTGGTATTTAGATTTAAGTTTGTAAAGGTATATAATCTAAAAACAACCAATTTTAAACCAAACAGAAATGTCAGCAATCACCATGCAATATGGCAACTATTAAATTATGGCCTAGGTTAGCAGTAAGCTAACACATAATGATTACTACCTCAATACAGTTACTTTTTAGGTTCAGTGATTAAAAAAGGATTGATGTTCCACACATCACTGACTTGATATTAACACTCAGTTTGCAAAGGCCTAGTTTAAGCACGCCAGATTTGCATGTTCTTTACACATTTCTTTTCCCATAACTCATAATTTTAGCTATTGAAATGAAATTAAATATCTTGCTTTGTTTTAACCTAGCAAAATATGTTATGATAATTTAAAACAAGACAGAACCATATACAATCAATAATATAGTATGTAAATATTAAAAGTTTATAACTCTTATTTTTAATCTTAACTGTTACAGTTTTTTATGCTAAAGACAATTTCATTTAAGATAATTTAAAGCCAACAAATATTTTTGTTATCTTTTCTAGTTGTGCTAGAAAACCATTAACCATGACATTATATACATGAAGAAACAAATAAATATGAATTGAAAATAGCAAGCATAATTTATTCATTACTGATTTCTGGCAAAATTCTTTTGTTTCTTAGAGCACAGAGCAGCACAGCCCTTGTTCTCTTCAGAATGTGAAGATGAGGACAATACAACTCACATGGACAAATGAGCACAGTGGAGCGAGAGTAATCAAATAAAGCACAATTCAAAGAGTGCAACTACAACAAGACCTTTTTTATGAGGAGATGAACAAGGAGTGACATGATACATAGTGATAGTTCTGCACGTCCTTAGAGAGTACATCGTTCTACACTGTGGTTTAGAAGTTTGGGAAAAAAACATAAAAGCTAGTTAATAACCTTGGATTTAAATGCGTGTCCTCCAGTGGGCTGGATAATTCTCATCTCTATCAAGTGTTCAGGTGTCCATGGAATACGTTGAGTGACTAAACGGCGGCAGTAAACAAACAACTGGCCGAGGTGGCTGCAGACCTGGCTTTCCTCTTTACCTCCAACAGTCCTGCTGCATCTGAGCATGCACATTTTAGCCTGCTCATCACATGAACATGATACAAATACCATTATTTATTATCTGTTTTAGTATTTTTATTTTTAAATAAATTGAATATCACATAAAACCAGTTGAATAACATATAAAACCACTGTAAAAAACATTCTCATTTTATTACCCTAATTGACAAAAGTATTTTTGATAAAATAAAAAAAATCATTCCAGCTTGCTTGTTTGTTTGTGTTATACACATGTGCTCCATCTTTTGTGCCGTCATGTTCTCAGTCTTTCTTTCTCTCTTGCTTTCTCTGTCTCTCTCTCTCTCACTCTCTCTCTCTGACACACACACGCCCTGTTGTTCTCGTTGAAATAACTAACCTGATCTAAAGACCAATGTTAAATATAATGTAATAGAGTACTAGAATGCCTTGTTTGTTTTTTTTACAATAAAGATCAGGTAATTGCTATATTGTTGTATTGTTCTTCTTCTTATTTAACAATACATTTTATTTTCTTTATTTTGTATATTAATATATATTAAAACATACTTTACATTCCTCACAATCATGCAAACACATTTATATATAGACTAGTTTTTCACACTTCTGACTATAACTATTTGTCACTTACCTACTTATATAAACACAAACATTTACCACCTCTAATATGTCTGACATTTGCCAAAACCCTGCTTGCTTTGTGTACATATTTGCATTTGATACCCTGTGGAATAAGCTTATCAGATTTCAGGTGAACAGTGTTTGCCACACTTAAATGACAAAGGTCAAAGGATAATGCTGTGGTGTATATTTTGTGAACCCTTCCACCTTTTGCCTTCTGTGAATGAAAAGAAAAATCGACCACCTGAGTGGCTAGTGAAGACAGATAGCTGTCTAACACACTGACTTGAATGCCATGCAGAATAATATGTAAATTTAAAAATATCCTCAATACATGGAAAAATATGCTACAATAAAAATACATTCCCTTACACGTGCATACTGTTTATATTAGAATACAGAATTCTAGAACTCCATTTGTTATTTAAGCAAATCAGCAAGTTTTATATTTCTCTTTCTGATAAGCTCACCTCTGGGAACGATTACATTTTGTACCAGAATTTAGAAAAAAAAGATGTAAATACATGCTTAAATAACAACAAGGAGGTTACCTGTGTGTTTGTCAACAAATATGATTTTTTTTAACTTGCACCACTGTTCTGCAGTCAAAGGCAATTGAATTTGTCTCCAATTAAAGAGAAAAATTTAATGCAACTGGAACAAAAGGCACTTCCACATAGAATCAATAAACACTTTTTCTCCCCTCCCTACATAAATTTTGAACAAGACAGATCTGAATCTTGCATGATGAAGACATTATGTGTCATAATAATTAGAAGCACAGACAAAAGAACAACTAATCAGCATGCTAATGTATGCAGACTCCAGTGTTTCAGATGAGGCAGATTTTCTACCTTTTTTTCCTTTTCTCCTTTTTTTCCTCAATTCATCTTCATTGCTAATCATTTGAGGGCTGCCAAATGTTCACTGACACTAATGTATTACAGGTCAAGAGAGGCAGGTCTTCACCTATTACCCCCAAAACAATGTGTTTCCATCCCGTTCCCACTTCAGGCTTCGCAGCAATTACTGCCAGATGCAATCACAAGCCTTGAATAGAAGCAACTGGGGCTTGTTTGTGGCTTGGATTCATTAAAAAGGAGGGCGAAGAAAGGAATAAATTACTTAATTGTACCAGGGAAAAAATGCCAGCCAAGAGATGGGTAGTATATGGCCCAGTGTGTGAATAGGAGGCTAGTGCACTCCTGGAATGGAATAGTGGGACAACTAAGTATGGCCCATACACAAGATTTTGGGTGTCCTCCAAAACAGATGGCTCCACATACCATCCGCTCTCGTCTTTGTCAGACTCCTGGCCGCTTTTGTTCATCAGGGCTTTGATGCTAAGTTCACAAAGGAGACTTAGTGGAGAAATTAAGAGGGAAAAAGATTTAGCGTTTCTGTCTTCAGTTTTGAGCTTTGAATATTTAAGACTTTCTGTATCACATTATTGACCACCAGAAATAGAATAATGTAAATATGTAGAATTTGAGCCTCAAAAGGTTATAAAGGAGAGACAATATTAAGCTTTAACTGGAAGCTTCATGGCTCTGTCAGTTTGGGAGGGAGGGGTCAAGATTGTGTCACAGGGCTGTTTATTAGCCATTCATAAGGCTAAGATTACGTGTTGGCCAAAACTTTGTCACAAAATATTGGTAAAGAATTTCTCTCTCAGTAAAGCATGTGATGAACTGGGTAATACTATGTAAATTAGTTGCTGAGTTTGAAGTAAAACATCTTGGAGTCTTGGAGTTGCAGACGTAGACCTGAATATGAACGCAGTGTGAGAGATAATCAGTTCCTTCTGTTAAGATCTCTGTCTGAAAATGAAAGCAGATAAACAGCACTTGAGGCCCATAATGACTAGTGAGGATGTGAGAAAGCTCTTGGAAAGGGAATAATGGGCGTAACAACAGAGTCCTCCACGACAGAAAGGAAATGAAGGGGTATTATAAAATCAACAAAACGAAGCTCACTAAGATAGGTGGCCCTGTGTACACAAAGTACCTGCATATGTGAAGTATGCATGCATCTACAGTACTTGGGCTCATTGTTAGCATTTTTTCCCTATGCTGTCCTCCTTTTAGCATTTTTTCCACCTCCCCCCCCCCCCCCCCCTCATTTTTCAGATGCACTTGTGTGCCACTCCTAGTAAAAAAAGGCACTCAGATAAGTAAATGATGGGCATGGAGAAAATGACTCTGTCTTATAGGGAAGCTTTCAGAGGGGAATGATGGGGTGTAGGGAATAAATGGGTTCTGCTTTGGGCTGGCTGCCACAGTGAGAGAAGACCAGGCAAGGTGGAAGGAGGCCCAGCATAGGGAAGGAGGTTGGGAGGGTGTGCAATAAGAGGAGGTAAAAAAAGAGGTGCTGAATGGTTAGTTGGAAAGAAGCTTTTGGCTAGGCGTCTCGAGGGCTCCTCCTTCAGTGTCTGTCTTTTAAGGGGCATGGATCACTAATTTACATATGTGTGCACTGTCACACTTGCACCTCAGTTCTTTGTGCTTCAGTAATTTGTGAGGATGCCTGGGACCAAGAGCTATTACAACTCAACAAGCTTTTACTTTGTGGGTGATAATGGGCCCAGTTCTGAATGTAAATGTGAAGGTGTGGGCTGCTTGAGAAATCTATTCTTGTCCATATAAATACAAAATCTTGTTGATTTGTAAAAGAAGAGTTTAAAGAAAAAAACATCAAGTGAATAGTTTAAAGATGTCTATAGTTTACTTCAAACTGTCATGACGCACCTCAGAGAGGACAATTAATAATACATCAACTTCTGAGTGACGGAAAGCTTTCTAGAAATATTTCGATTGTGAGAAAAAAAGAAGAAGAAATCTTGGAGCCTACTTTGGCGGCAACTGTACAGCAAATTAGACAAAAGAAATTAAGAATTAATAAAAATTCTTTGAATGCAACTGCACTTGTCACCTGTACCTATAAATTATATCTGTTTACACATACAGCACATTTCCTTTCTTGGCACATTGGCACTCAGGCAGGGGTCAGTACAGACATGGACAGTGGTGATTCACACCTGATGAGCAGACACTACAATGCCCTCTGAGACCAATTATTTCCTAGCTCTAAGTAATTTTCAAGCAAAAGAGCTACTCTCTTGTTGCATGGCTAAAGACAATGGCTTGTCCCTTCGATAAGCATGTGTTTTGCTAGCGAGGTGAATGGGACAATGGGGATTTGGCAGCCAGTTCCATCAGGTTATGGAGGAAGTTCTTGAATCATGCATTGGCTATTATCAAGGCTGTCACTCTTTTTTATGGCTGGCAAGAGAGGTTGGCTCACCCTCTGGTATTGAGGTAGAAGCCTGTGCAAAGCCTCAGGCAAGGGCTTTAGGTCTCAACATCAAGATGTTCTATGCTTTTCTGTCAACTATAATATCAAACACATTATAGATCAGTTCTTGGTAGTTTATTTTTATGTAGAGGTACAAGTTGTAACTTGTAATAACTAATCTATAATGTGTTTGATATTATGGTAAATGTAAATATAACTGCAGTTTCAGTCAAACTTCTAGTTTAATTGATTTATGTATTGCTATTACCAACAGCTATTTTATGTTTTAGTTTCACTCATTTAAATCTTGGAAATGTTTTTAGAATTAAGGCAACCAAGACTATGAGTATGAAAATTAATGACAAGGCTGCTACTTTCTTGTTTCCATTTTAGTCTTTATTTAAGTTTATTGGTAGGGCAAAGTACATCAATGACACAAACATAACATAGTAAAAAACTTATTTATTATAGATTTTATGGCAGTGATATGACATTACATAAGTAAAAGGACTAATATAAAGGTGGAAGATCAATTTATATGAGGTATGTACTCTGAGCTATTCCTTTTTATGTATAAAAAAACATGTAAAACAACAATACAAGTTGTTGAAGTGCTCTTAAATGCTTTACTAGAAACTTGCTATACTTGATTTAAGAGGCTGTACACGGTACCTACGGAATTGGTCCTAGATGCTCCTTGTGAATTGTAGCATATTCATAAATTGCTTTGCATAATTCCTGGATTTTAATAATTACAAGACATTTTTGTTACATTAAAAGAAAGAACTTACTATGCCTTTTCTGACACAAGTCACAAGGACACCTCTTTTTCATTTGAGTAGGTTTTTCCCCCCAATATTTGTCTTTTTTCCTTCTCTGGAATATCCACCAATTACAGTAGCTTTGCAATTTTGAGTTGAATGGAAAGAGAAACAACAGACAAGGCAGAGCACTCCGTCTTTAGCTGGGGCTGCACTTATGATGGAAGGAGCTTTTGTGAAGGCCATCTTTTGAATGTGCAGTCGAGGTCATTCATTAATTCAGAGTCTGGCATTTAATAAGTACATCATAAGAAACTGAAAGAATGCAAATAATAACATTTCATAATGCAGGTGCACAAAAGATGCAGAGTAACTTCATTAATTAAGCAAGCCCTCTTATAAATATGGCACATAATTATACATGGCTGCCCCTTAATTATCTTGCCTCATGTGGATTTCATTGCATGTAAATGTAAATGACAATAAATGCAATGGCCATTAAGAGCTTGTAATGAAATGATAAAATCAACATAATGAGACCAATATGTAATTATTCGAACAATACGGTAGCTACGTCGTTCTTGGTCAGATGTGCCAGTGATTTACATTGGCTACATATTGCTTTTATGCAATGCTGAAATGCTGGAACAGATACAGGCTTATAATTAAACAATCATTTCTATCAGTCAAAGATAGAACTTAGCAGTAAGATTGTGAGATGCAGACCCCACATATAGTGTGTTAGTGTGTGGCCAAATAGACATTTTGTTGTTTGTTTTAATTGAGAAGTATAAAACACAGCCTCTGTAGCTAATCAAGCATGACAATTTATTTTGGAAACCCTTGTGTCAGGCTTTTGTCACAGAAATAATAAAAAAAAATTAAATCATTAATGTGGCTTGTTCAAAGGTTTGTGTTGCCCTAGGTTTGCAACTGCTTATGTTTTTTTTTACAAGGCCTTAAACCTTAATTAGTAAATATTGCCTGAGGTATGTCAATAGTTAATCTTAAACCGTAACTACATGAAGAGACACAAACTAAAGCTTTTGGAAATACCCTCACAGTCCACTGACCTAAACATTATAGGAAATGTTATGCTTGAAAGTCCCACAAACAAGAATTAATATAATATTATCTGACTACAAAAAGTGTTTACAAGCTGTGTTACCTGTCAAAAACAGTGTTCCTAAATATTGACCATGCAGGGTTTCCAAATGTTTTTCCTTTTTTGTTATTTTAAAATGGTAAAAGATAGGAAAAATAATGTTGTTTTTCCTTATTTATTGTGTGCAAGATGTTTATATATTTTTAAGTAAATATTTTTGAATATTTTTGCATTTGAAATTTTTTTAAATTTATTTATTACTATAAGAATGTAGTAATCATCTTTGACTGAGTTAAATATGATATGGAAAAGAAACTAAAAGTTGGTTTGTAAACTCTTCAAAATGAATTTGGTCAAGCATGTCACTAGAGACATAAGGTTCCATCCCTTTCCAGTCATTAACAATCAGAGGCAGTGCAATTGCCTGCAGCAAGCTTTACAAGGTGAGACAGGGATGAAGGTCGCCAGAAGCCTCCTACAGCAACTCACATCAGCCCACCCACCAGAGGAGGAGCATTGACAAATGGAGGCCTAACAAAATATGTAACCGTACCATTACTAAGGCATATGATGAACCATTATTTTTCAGGGGAGATTTCACACTGCTGACTTCCTGTTCCAACACATCCCAAAGCTGTTCTTTCAAATTCGGATCCAGTGATTGGGAAGAACATTGAACAACACTGACCTCATTGTCATATGAAACCAGTCTGAGGTGACTGAGGCCACTATGCTTTGTTACATAGTGTCAGCAATAGCACCACCTTAGACATATTTTGTATCTACCTGCTATAATGGTAGTATCTACCTGCTATAATTTGTTTTGTTCAAATGGTATCATGCAAGCACATCATATATCTATAGAATATTATTTTGTTATAATATTATTTAGACCTTTTAATACCCAGTCATTAATCATGGTTGATTGCAACTTGTGGTGCCTGACTAAGGTTTTCAGCTGACTATATGGATAAAGAATACACCTTCTGGGTTTTATGGAGAGACAAGACAAATGAGACAATGATGAGACAAAGTATTTAGAAGAAGCAAGAACACTGTCCCAACTGTTAAGCAAGATGGTGGTAGCATCAGACTGTAGGTGTGTTTTTGCTGTTAGTGGAGCCTTGTACAAGTTCTGTACAAGTACAAGGATGTAATAAAAAAGGACTACTTCAGAATACTTCATCATAACCTCAAACCTCAATAGACTATAATATAGAGCTAACTGCTCTAGGGTAATACCCACTTCTAGTTAACCTTGTTTTTCTTCCAGAATGAGTCACGAGAGTTCGAGTTGAGTTCCCCAGCACGTCTTTTACTTATTTAGCTTAAATCACTTAACATGCACGTAACATTGGCCAACAGAGGGGAGAGCCGTAGATCTTCACAAACGTTAAACTCGAGGCAGAGCAAGGACACGCCGCAGCCCCTCTTCTTTTATGCCTGCTGCCTCTGCCCAGAACTAACCTAAACAAATAAAATAGTGCGCATTCATATACGTTCCTTAAAGGGACATGAACCTCTATCTTATAACACTCTGCTTTATCTATTCCTCAAACACATTTGATGTGTATTTGAGGTCACTGTCCTGTTGGAACACCTGTTTGGATCAAAATTTTAACCATCTAGCTGATGGTTTGAAGAAAGCTCAAGAATTCTGAAATAATCTTCCTTTTTCACAATGTACCAGTTCCAAAGCAGCCCCAGAATATCCACCACCATGCTTAACAGTTGGTGGATTTTTTGGGATTTTGGGATTAAATGTCTCACTATTATTCCTCCAAACGTTTGTCCTATTTGATCACAAAACCTCCTCTCAGAGGTATTTTTCTTATTCTATGGGGTCTGCTGCAAACTTTGCCTGAGCTTGAAGGTGTTTTTGGAACAATTGTCAACAGCCTCTCTGTCTATGACATTGATAAGCATTTTAATAGTAAATGGTGTTTCATACATCATGCTCTGAAATATAAAAAAATACACATATTGTTATACTGTTTGTATAGCCTAGTACAAAAGAATTTTAAAAATGTCAGCAATGCTTTTTACAGTTTCTTTCCATGTCAAAGTCAGTACTTTTCAACCCCTTCTCTCTGATGGCAAACACCAAATGTAATTCTTTTCAAAACCGTGCACATATTAACTGTGGCCACACAGCACAAAAAAAAACAAGTTCTATCTATCTATTATATCCATAACGCAACCTTTGTGTTTCCTAATAACAGCTTCCTTTTCTCTGACAGAGAAGAATATGTCCTTTTTGCCATCTCACCACTGGAGATTACATAAATAATTGTTCTTTAGGTGGCACTCAATGTTCTGAAATAAAACACACATATGTTTCCAAGTGTGAATGTTGACATTTGGATGGCGAGGAGCCACTCAGGGTCATTGTTTAGTAACAATATTGGAGCGCACCCTCAGGGTTTTTTTTTCTCTCTTTTGTGGCAAACCATTTTCCATGAAGGCCATTCGACCACATAATGACACCTTCAATGCACTTTCTACCTCTAATAACTTTTTTATGTACTTGAAGTCTCGACTACACCCCTTTTGCATGTAAGAGCCAGATAATTTATGAAGAGAAAATGTGAATGATGATAGGAACACTGCTGCACACACTCTGGTAAGAGCCATTACTGATACAAGCAATTTTAATGCTTCTGATACACAATAAATAGCTAAAATTGTTTTGGGAAGAATAAATGTATACACATGTTAGATAACCATGTTGTTGTTTGAATATATTTTTAGTAAAATTACACACTGCATCCATTGCAGTGTTCTAACATTTCCTATGCACATAGAATACACGAGTGTAGCAATCATATGTTTCAGTTTTAGAAGGCTGCCTTCCTGTTTTATCTCATGACATCTATAGGCTACAGAAGAGTCATTTCATCTACATTTACTATGACAGGTGGTAGCAGGCCTTGACCACTCACTGCAATGGCCACACAATGACTGGGGTATTTGTTTAATAGCTGGTGAGAGCCCTCTGTGCTCTGCAGATCCAGATGTCACTGGTGCTCAGTCTGTATGACGCATGCTCAGTTGCCTCATATATTTGCAGTACATGCTGTCACTGCCAGAACATAGGGTAGTTTCAAAATATATTTAAAAAAAACTGTTGTATTGAAAGAGCTGTCAGGAAGCATAAACAGGAGGGGTGTTGAAGAGAGAAGTGCAAATAGTCAAGCAAAGTGAACAATGGCAGCAATAAGGGCTCTTCAGAAATATGGCGAGAAATAGTTGGCCACACTGGCGAGCGTGAGTGGACAGATGTGCTCTAATGTGTTTTGGCTGCTGCTCAACACCACAGCAACCCAGAGAGCAGCACAAACAGTGATAAAGATGTAGGCTTCTGCAAGCACTCTAATAATTCTTGTTTACTGTAAGACACAGTAACATTAAGTCAAAATTTAAAACACATAAGTCTAGCATTATACATGTGTATAAATAAGTGCATGCACTAATGTGAACATGTCTGAATGCACCTCACACTCCTAAATCTTTCTCGGTCAATTATTCCCTAACTACAAATTACAAAACGAGAGAACTCTTTAGTTGCCCAAAAACAACAACAGCACTCACCCCACAAAAGAACACAATTATTACAATTATAGTGTCTTTCTCATTAGTTTCAGTGTATGCTGTCCTGTGTAATTGATGTTGTAGGGTGACACATTGGACATGAATATCCTCCTCAGCCTCCTTTTGTTAGGAAGTGGGGTGTGATTTGCATTCTGTATGCTTTTTGGATGATGAAGACTTCACTCTCTAAGTCCATTAGAAAAAGAGAGAGAGGCGTGAGTAGAGAAAAAGCAGGAGTGAGTGAGAGAGAGAGAGAGAGAGAGAGAGAGAGAGAGAGAGAGAGAGGAACACTACAATCTACAACTCTGAGCTTGTTTGAGACTCTGACCCCCTCAGAAATGCCACTTTGCTTCACACATTAGCTGCTTACAAAGAAAGAAAGCTAATGTATCATCTAATTGGGTGAGCCACTGCATCTGATTCCTCTCAATCAGACTATTAGTTCGGTAATTACCCATCTGCCTCGGGTGGAAAATGGCAAGGCGAACACCAAGCTAATAACATTCTCAAGGGCTCTCCAGAGCCAACAAGATGAGGCTGATGTTGGGCGACGCAGTCTCAAACTATTTCAGCACCAGGGTGAAAACATTAACCAGACCTCATTTGCCAACTTCCCCAAATTGAGTTTATTCAATTATTTACTTAAAACACAGATTATTACATTTTCTATTCATTTTTTTAACCATCAGAGAACACATGTCCACAACAACTAGCACATTACACAAAAAAAGAAAAAAATTCAAAGTAATTTCTAAAAGAAAAGTCCACATAGTGACAGCTATGAACAAACTTCATCACTGTTCAGAACATGTACACAAATGTTTTCCTGAACTGGACTTGCTCTCATACATGTAAATGTAGTAAATTTACCATTCAGCTAAAATAGACAATTACAGAATGAACACAAGCTTAGAGATTACTATAGCCTTATCTTCTAAAGTTATGTAAAAAATCAATGATGCAGTCGTGGCTAATATTACAATGTGTTGTTTACTTGAATAGATAATCCACATCACAATCCACCCAGTCAGTCCCACTACTATTACAACTTTTACACATGCCTTTATGTTCATATATGCAGGCCAGAAAATAACATCTATTATCAAAAGCATGTCTGTGATGTTTTGTACTATTTGTCCATCATTAACAGGATTCTCAAATGATTAGATCATGTAGATGCAATCTCTTATCAGGGGACACACAATGTCATGTGCTTGTCATTGAAGATCTTATCTGTTCTCCTTCCTCTTCAAAACAAGTATAGATTTTCTTAAGAATGTTGGGGTGATGATAAAGTAAAGGAGGGGAAAGGGTAAGACTAAAATACCTGATTCCCTCATCTTATTGATTAATGAAACTACAATTAATTCATTTATCAAGGGTGGCACAGTGACATCACAGGTCATGAGCATGAGCTCCAGTGGCCTGGGGTTGTGGGGTCGATCCTACACTGGTAAATTTACTGTGTATATGTGTAAAATATAGAAAAGAAACTGTCAAACTTAAAGAATCCTAAAAATAACATATTGTGTGTTTGTACGGTATGTACCAGAAAACCACTGAGAAAAAGCATACCTTTAGAATCATATTGTTATTGTAATGTTTTATTGCATAATCTGTTATGTTTTTTTCATTATGTAGGCACTGTACCTTTAGCTGAATGTTTTATGCACATAATGCTTATTGATATATAATGCAATATAGAATAATGAACTTGATTTGGGGATAATAACAGTCATGTTTTTATTTTAGTAAAATAATACCTGATTAAATAAATAATGTTGAAATGACTAATTAATAACGGTAATGTTTATGAATTAAAAGAAAATCTGTTATGAACAACAACATCAACAAAATTATGTTAACCACAGTATAAACCAGAATAGAGTTTGTAAATTCGTTTTTTATGTTAAATTGTTAAACTTTTATAATTCATAGAATATTTCATTTTAAACTTTAAAATGTTTTCTTTTATTGTTCTTGTTTGGCAAACAGTAAACACCCAGAGCCTCTGAGCTGCCTAATTTGCCTTCTATTTAAATTAAATGGCTCAGTCCGCCCTCAAAACATGTGCGAATTGTACTTGTGAGCAGTGTACTGTGAGTTGAGAGAGAAGCATTGTTTTGCACTTAAAATCTAGCTACCATAAATGCAAATAAAGGTTTTTGCAGCTATTCATGCTAAAAGAGTTGTGTCTGTCTCTGCCCTGTGCCAGGACAGACAGAAGCAGCCCTGCTTTACCATCCTCATATGACAACTCAGAAGGAGGCGATCAGTACTGTGTTGAATGACTTAGCTGTTGCCATAATAGCAGGGGCTCAGTGGGATCATTAGTTTAAAAATATTTACAATTAAATAATTTACAATAAAAGAATGTGAACACTGTAAATCTATACCGTGCTCTAAAAATGTACAACCCATTATGCCTTTTTGCTGTTTTTTGTTGGTCTAGTGTTAACTGGTCATTCACAGCATAACAGCATCTAAAACATAACACATTGTTTTTTTCCAGCAGGGCAATAAATTCTTAAAATAAAATCTTTACATGAATATAAATAAACAAATAAATAAATAAATAAAGTTTATACTGCTGCTGTCAAACATCATTACCAAGGGTTACATTTATAGATAGATAAATGAGTAATAGTAATAGGATATTAATTCTCTGAAAATAGACCATAAGTCTTGACCTCTCCTGTCTTGACCGGTCCTGGACTCCATTACTGTCCTTATCTGACAAGACATAGATAATATTTTGTTTCTTAAAGCAATTGTACTGCCATGTTTTTTCCCCAACTTTTTTCCATTCTTCCAATCAAATAACTAATGCTCATGAGGTGGGGACCCCATAACAATGAAATATAAAGGGCAAAAGAACAAGCCAAACTTGTAATTCCTACAAAGGGAGTGCTGAGTACAATTGAGGAATGAGAGAAGACTTAAGAGATTACAGTTTGGATTAGTAAATGACACTTGATTCACATAAGGATCTTATTCAGTGGCCTCAAGCTAAGCTCTCTGTTGCTTAAGCCTTTCTAGTATTAAGCCCATTTGAGATGACAAATCATGAGACTTTTAATGTCATTAGGGAGATTCTAAGAACAGAAAATTACTTGCCGAAAGCATTTGAAGCATTTGAACGGTACAAAGCATCTTGCTGGGTCCTCTGCATGTCTTAGAGAAGCTTATTCAAGTAGCTAGTGTAATTATCTCAAATGGTCATCAGGGAGGTGTTATGTTGAAGAGTTTGAGAGCATGAGAGAGAGCGAGAGAGAGAGAGAGAGAGAGAGAGAGAGAGAGAGAGAGCATGTCTAAAGTTTAATAGTCAAAATCATAACACAAAATTTGAAGAATAAAGTTTTATCTTCAAAAATAAAAGGCAAGGTAAATACATTGAAAATATTTTAAACATTATTGCCTATTAACAGCAGATGCTCATATCAACTATTGGCTGTTATATGCATTATTTATATAGCTACTGAGCGGACTGAGCTTTATATGTTTTATATTAGCTACATGTAGTCACTGAATAATTCTTATTGCATTACTGTTACAAAACAATAAGCTTGCAACATAAAGGGTTAATAATTCACTATTTCAAAATATCATTTTGAAAGACAAAACTTGCTTTGTCTTTTAGAGATGTGGAATAGCCTGGGGTCAACCAGAGTTTTACACAGTTTTACTGGAGGCCATTTATGGGGAAATTTAGATAAGTAGAATTGTACTGAGGTGACAGGATGCATTATGTGATATTCTGTGATTGAGAAAGAAAATAAGTTTGTTAATTTGTGAAGGAGCAGAGGATTAATGACTTCAACTGTCAACTGTTTAACTGAATTTACTATTGGGGCTGAAAAAAACAAACTGTCAGGCTAAATGACCTCAGACATCAAATTAGAGATGATAGAGCACAAGGTTGGAGGATGACTGCTGTTATAAAATTTATTTAAACTACCTGCACATTACCAGCCCCTATGAAAGAAAACAAGCAAGGTCTTTCTCTTTGTAAGTGTTTTTGATACCAAATCAAATGTGGATTTCTGGAACATCATGACTTGCTGGACAATTGAAGTAAACAGGCACATCTGAGGTCAAGGTGATTGTGTTTGGTGATGCAGATGCTAGCATTGGGCAACCCCCCACCCCCACCCACGACACACACACAAATCTATGGCCTTTGCAGAGTGGCTTTCATCCTATCTTTTATTTACTTGTTGTTCAGCACATACCTCCTGCAGGCATTCACTGCCCTCAGGCATGCTGTAGGCTACTAATCCAGGCATATCACATATGACCACATCTTTAGTCTGATGCATCGCTTTACCTCTATCCACTCGTCCAACACCAGTCATTCATATCACAGTTGAGGTCTCATGACAATGACACTTTTATCAAAACACACATCATGGTTGATTATGATTAGACATTCAAGACATATACCTCTATGAAATATTATCTTACCCATTTATTTGTCATACCTTCTTCAGTGCTTCATCTTTGGGTCAGTGTTTTTCCTAGAGCCAAAACAGTTTCCATGTGGAGAATTGTTTCTCAAAATTACAAACTCTGTTTGTTCTAAACTTGCCAGACATCCTGTTCTGTTCTCTTTGGTAAAAAAAACAAAAACAAAAAACAAAAAAAAACCTCATTCCTTTTTGAGCAGCTGCATCCTTTCTTGTGCTGTAGAAAGGTGTGTAATGTTAGGCCAAGAACACTGCTCCCCTGTGTTGAAAGAGAAGCAGTTAGGTTTTGAAAGAATGCCAATAAGGATGGTGTTTTTCAAGTGCAGTAACTGGTCAAATATATTCTCGTATTTTTAGTATTCAGAGAAGGTAAAGAGACAGAGTTATATTGACAGAGAATATTGAGCAATATCCGTTTATAGAAAGCAGAGAATGTTGAGCAATCATTGATTCAGTCCTGACTCAGTCATTCAGATTTCTCCTCCAGAGAATTAAACCCTTTCTCTCTAGAGAGGCCATCCAGTCCCTTATCATTTCAAGAATTCACTACTGCAACTTCCTCCTGGCTGGTTTTCCAATGTGCACCATTAGGCCTTTGCAGCTGATCTAGAATGACTAAAACCTCATCCATATCAAGGCCTTTAAGCTTCAAGTATGGCTTGGTTTGACCCACTATCCTTCAAGATGTATGGGAGACAAACATCTAGACTTTTCACTGTCATGGCACATGCCACTGAGGTGGAACAAACTTCCCCTAGATGTCTGAAACACAGAGTAGCTTGCTTTAAATTGATTATACACTTATCTCTTTCAAGAGCACTTAAATCAGTACTAATCTTGCACTTCTTAAATACTTATTTATAAATACATTCATGTTCAAAGTGTAGTTGATAATTACACTTCTCCTGTTCTCTAGGTATCCACACTGACACTTGCATTTGACAGTATCTAAGCTAAAATGATCTTTTGGATCTTTTAAACAGTGAAACACTTTCATAAGTTGCTTTGTATATGAGCAACTGCTGAACATTAATGTAAATGAAAGTTTCATTTTAATTGGTCAAAGTATTTCTGAGTTTGAGCTGTATATATGGGATTTGTGCAATTTCGACCAAACTTATTGCATCTTTAAAACAATAATTCAGTTTTAATATTCAACATCTATTGCCTCAACATCAAAACATTTTTGTTCCATCGAATTTCCTCTCTTTTGTCACTTTAATCCACTCAGGAAATGAAAGAAAGACTTATCACTGACTCCTAATGTCAATTTCTAGGTTTAACATGTAAGAATAACTAATACATGCACAGCAGCAATCTTATAACTATAACTATAAGGTCATCCATAGAGGACATTACAACTCACACAAGATGGTATTTACAAGCTTAGCAATCTCAGCAATCTATACACACTGTACCCAAAACGGTGGTAGATAAACTATATTCATGTTGTGTTGTACTACACATCCATTAAACAGTTCTGTTTCATCTCCTCTTAAGTAGTCGTCTCCGTCCGTCACAATATTTTTCTTACCATTCTTTTCTATGATTATATTAGTAATATTATATTATGGTTATATGTTTCCACTGAAGCAAAAGGGGCAAAATGTGTAAAAGACTGTTGTACTTTCAACATGGTGGAACTAAAATATATAGAAATATATAGATATAATACATAGAGAAAATGTGTCTTTGTCCCAAACATTATGGAGGTCCCAATCAGTATCATTAAAAGCAAAGTATATAACCCCCAGAGCCTATTCACAAACTATAAGCCTCCCATCACATTACATTGCCACATTTAGCCACATTTAGACATCACACAAACGCACACACATAACAGAACACAAACCTGAATACATTTACATTTACATTTATGGCATTTAGCAGACACTCTTATCCAGAGCGACTTACAAAGTGCTTTGCTATTTACCCAAGAAAAGCCTTAGCTAGTTAGAATAGACCAATAATTCAAAGGATACCTCTAAGCTTAGACATTACTAAACACAAGACAATAAGGTGACCATAGTACTTTAATCTTAATCTTCAAACAGTCTGCGTTTGAAGACAGCGAGCGACTCGGCCGTTCGGACACTCAGGGGAAGCTCGTTCCACCTCTTTGGTGCCAAGACAGAAAAAAGCCTGGACGCTTGTCTTCCGCGGATTTTGAGGGATGGCGGGTCAAGCCGAGCCATACTTGAAGCTCGAAGGGCTCTAGGTGCAGATCGGCTTTTGACCATTGCCATCAATCTGATGCGGGCAGCTACAGGAAGCCAGTGAAGAGAACGCAGCAGTGGAGTGACATGGCTGAGTTTAGGGACATTGAAGACGACCCATGCCGCTGCATTCTGGATGAGTTGCAGGGGCCTGATGGTGCGTAGAGGAAGACCAGCCAGAAGAAAGTTGCAGTAGTCAAGTCTTGAAGTGACGAGAGACTGAACAAGCAACTGGGTGGCCTCTCTAGAGAGGAAGGGTCGAATTCTCCGGATGTTGTACAGGAGACATCTGCAGGACCGAGTTACGTTTGCAACATGACTTGAGAACAATAACTGATCATCCATGACTACACCAAGGCTTCGAGCTTTTGTAGAAGGAGTGACCAGTGAGTTCTCAAAGGTGATGGCAAGATCGTTTTTTGGTCCAGCAGTTCCCGGGATGTACAGCAGCTCCGTCTTGCTGGGGTTGAGTTTGAGGTGGTGAGCCACCATCCAAGAAGAGACGTCGGCGAGGCATGCTGAGATGCGGGCAGAAACCTGTGTGTCAGACGGTGGGAAAGAGAGCATGAGTTGAGTGTCATCGGCGCAACAGTGGTAAGAGAATCCATGAGAGGATATCACTTTACCAAGAGAGCTAGTGTAGAGTGAGAATAGAAGAGGACCAAGAACCGAGCCTTGTGGAACGCCAGTGGAGAGACTACAAGGAGCGGACGTGTCGCCCTGCCACGTTACCTGGTATGAGCGTCCCTGCAGGTATGATGCAAACCATTGCCATGCAGAGCCGGTAATTCCAAGGCCGGCAAGGATAGACAGGAGGATCTTCATGTTCATTCCATGTTCCATGTTCCATGTTCATTCCAACAATGAACAATTATATGTGAACAATGTTAATAAAAAACTTTTGGTATAGTATATGTTACCCCTTGTGGCTTGAGACATATTCAGATGTTGTTGGAATTAGAGAAGTAAAAAAGTGATAATCAACTAATTGGAGGGGATGTCTTCAAAAAATTAGTAGTGGTCGGTGTGGTGCAACAGATAACACCACTACCTGCCAGTAAGCTACCACACCATGTGGGAGACTAGGGTTTGATTCCTGGTCTGGATGACTATGCTGTGCTACACCAATAACAGTCCTATTACTACGTTGGCCCACCTCTGTAATATGTGTAACCTTGTAAGTAGCTTTGGAGAAGAAAGTCAGCTAAATGTAAATGTAAAATATTAAGTCAGCAGGCTATGTCCATTTGACCAAAGACATCATCATGTTGATTTAGAATTTGACATTTAGAATTTCATAGTCACTTTATATATTACAAATGATGTGAGAAATGAGCACTACATGAAAATCAACTAAGCTTTTTGCCTTACAGACTGACTTCATAAATGAACAAAAACATCTGATATTCTTAGTTTGATATGGTATCAAATTTCAGGATCCTTGATTCATAGATTCATAGCTTTCCACCTCTAGTCAAACAGGTCATCAAAGATTTGATTATATCAGACTATCAACTCACAATTTACTTAATTGAGTCGGTAACCTTTCCTATTAAGTGTGGTCCTAATCAGCTAAATAAATCTCCCCTGAAATATTGTCATACACCCACATCTTTAAAATTATGTTCTTTGACCTGCATGCTAGCTTAGACTGTAAATGGACAAATAAGTTCTATCTGTATTCCTGATTTTGCAGATGCCCTGGCATAAAAAAGATGGATGATCTCAGCAATAGATGTGACCTTGTCAAAGGTAACACCTAAAATGTTGATAAATTGAAGGTGTAGGGGATAAGGTAAAGAATGCAGGTGATGGGAGGGTGACAGTGATGAAGTGGGTTCTTGCTAATGCTGCTGTTGGGGGTGACAGGTGTTTTGAGAGATCCCCCTGTGAAGTAGGTGCCAGCTTGTGTCCAGACACAGGAGAACAGGGATGTAAGGGAGAAGCAATATATCTTGGGCAACACAGTTTTAGAGCTCAAACCTTTCAAATTTTTTAAAGATGTTAAAAGACTGTTCTGAGAGAGCAACAATAATTTACCTTTGAAATTTTACTTTGAGTGGGTGTAGCCTAGAAAATTGTTATTTAATACATTAGCTCATTAATTCTTTGCCCCTTTACCCTTTATACAGTTGTTATTGTTATGCTGCTACAATTAGTTATCTTATTTTCCTTTAAAAACATTTAACATGTTTTAACAGTGGACAAAATAATGCTGTTTTATACTTGACCTTAGTCATTGCCTGCTCCCTTAACCATATTGCAGCCAAAGCAAGGACTCCAGGAAAATCTGTCACAGGGAACATGCAGTCTGGCATGCAATGGAAATAAATCACTTTGCTTGTACAAATTATCAGCAGGTTGGGAAGTTTATGAACTTTGAGTTACACTGGGCCATAAATCAAAGCTATAGAGCTGTGGGACTTGAGAGGATATTCCACACTCCCACTCCTTTTTTCTCCTCCTCGATCTTCTCAATGTAATACATCCTGTGCAGCCTGGACTGCTGATTTTGAAATATGATGTCAAAAGGTGGTAATTCAGGGAGAGAATGGAGTTGGCAAGGATGAATTGATAAGATATATAGAGGTTGGGAGTCAATCTTTTGTTCTTTAGCCCCTCTTCTACTGTAACAGAGTGGATTCAGGTTAAAGGAGTCAGTTTTTACCAAAACGACAATGACAAGCTGAGGAAGCATTGCTGCAGTGTCTCTGGAGATGATTTAATGTGGCCTCCCCTGGGGCAAGCCTGACAGGCAAAGATAATTAGTCTCTCTACTAAGTTAGCTCTGACTGAAGAATCAAGAACTTGGTCTGAGGAAATCTTCCAAACACTTTATTTATGATGAGAGCGACCTGGCGTGACCTGAGAGGCCGGCTTATCCGGGTAGCGCTCGTGAAACTTTGCTAGCCAGTTCCCAGGAGCGTTCCTCCGGGCCAAACCCTTCCCAGTCCAGGAGATACTGCAGTCGGCCCCCACGCTGTCTGGAGTCCAGCACTCGCCGAACCGTGTCCCCTCAACCTCCACCGGCTCTGGAGGCGTGTCTGCCGGGGTGGCCTCGTCCAGGCCTCCTTTTGCTCCAACTGCGAAACATGGAAAGCTGGGTGAATAAGTGAATGCGGGGGTAAACGTAATCTAACAGAAACATAATTTACATGCTTGACCACAACAAAAGGACCCATGTACTTAGCTGCCAGCTTCTGTGATGGGAGCCCCGTACGGAGGTCTCTAGTAGAGACCCATATGCAATCTCCCGGTGCGTAGGATGGGGTTTTCCCACGCTTTCGGTCGGCCTGCGCCTTGTACCGCCGCAGGAAGGTCTGGATGTGTTGATGGGTCTTGGTCCAGACGCTTCACTGCGGCACATCCAAGCGTCGACTGCTGGCACTCGGGTCTCCGCAGCCCAAGGGGTCAATGGGGGCTGGTAGCTTAAAACACCCTGATAGGGGGTCAGGCCAGTGGTCTCACTGTATCGCTGCGACTGAGATGGTGGATCGATCTCTTCCTCATCCGCCGACTGGTGGATGCGAGAGAGAGCGTCCGCTTTGTTGTTACGTGAGCCCGGTCTATAAAAGATGTGAAACTGGAACCTGGCGAAAAACAGGGACCACCTAGCCTGACATAAATATTTAAGATTCTTGTGGTCGGTCAAGACTAGAAAGGAGTGGGCAGCGCCCTCCAACCAATGACGCCACTCGGATAGGGCCATCTTCACAGCTAGAAGCTCCCTATCCCCTACCCCATAGTTCAGCTCGGCCCCCGTAAGCTTCTTAAAATAGAAAGCGTCAGGGTGCAGCCGATTGCTCCCCTTGTGTCTTTGGGATAGGACTGCCCCCACGCCAGTATTGGAGGCCCCCTCCGCACCACAGTTGATCAATGCTGCAACACACACAGACTGGCAATGGTGGGAAACAACCTCGGTGGGAAACATCGACCGAGAACACCGCCTCAAAGTACTTAAGGTAATCTGAGAGGGGCTTTTCGCTTAGCTCCATTTAGGTGGTGGGTAGGTGGCGGGTAGGTGGTGGGTAATTCTTAAAAAAGACTGACCACTGTAGCAAGAACCCTTCACAAAGCTCCAGATTGCCACTATACATATCGGGTTTGCCAACCGGATATGCACTCGTGGGCAAGGTGGACTGGGAGAGCTAGCAGGCTCCAACGAAGACTTTACCAGTTTCGTGAGCCCTTGGAATAACGGGGGAATAACAGAAGCAAGAAGTGGCAGCAAACTTACAGGGTAAAAAAGGAACGGAACACAAACACGTGACAAAGTAAACTGGGCAAAACAAGAAAGCCACCTGAGGCTGGTGGATAGCCAGGGAGCTAGGCATGAACGATATAACAAAAACAGGGAGCAGGTTGTCTGGCATGAACCCCCCTCGGGGACGCTGAAACACTGCCTTAAAGTGCTTCACATACTCCGAGAAGGGCTTCATGCGAAGCTCCTCCCAGGTGGCGCTGGCCCAATCCAGAGCTTCGCCCGCGAGACGGGATACGAAAAAGCCTAATTTCACCTGGTCAGTGCTGGTTCCATGACAACTTAAATACACCAAGCACTGAAACACGAACCCCTCACAAAGCTCCGGATCGCCAGAATACGTATCCGGAATGTCCATCGGATTCGGACTAGGGATGTGGCAAGGGAGCCCTCAGCTCCGTGAGCCCTTGGATGTCACCCACTAGCTGCCGTTGGTCCGCCTGTTGCTGCATCAGGCTACCAGCGGTCTCAGACACACTCTGCGGAGTGTGGTGCTGCGGACACGTACGTTTTCTTAACCAAATCGGAGAGGTACGTGGAGAGATAAAATGCTTAAATGCTTGTAATCATTATTGTACAGTGGCAAGGAAAAACTCCCTCAGAGCTGGAGGAAGAAACCTTGGGAGGAACCAAGACTCACAAGGGGGACCCATCCAGCTGTTCTGACACAGGTAGAGGGGACCCCAGCGGCAGTCTTAGAGTTAGTTCTGAATGAATTTATAGAGTTCTGAATGAATTTATAGAGAGCAGAGAATGTTGAGTAATATCAGAGTGTGTCTGATCACTCTGGCAGGTCTGACTATAACAGCCTAATTAAAAGGAGAGAGCCAGAAGGTAACACAGACACGGGTACACCCTGAAACGCTAGCGTCCATCTGCTCCACCGTCCACAAACATGAGTGATTACATGCAAGCAGTGAGATGACAGCTCCAGCATCTCAGTATACTACAATTGCCTGTGTCCGTGAACCCCTGGACCTTTATCCAAGGGGAAACATTCATTCCCAAAAGCTAAACTAAACAGATGAGTATTTAGCCTAGACTTAAATGTTCAGAGTCCCGAACATTATCTGGAAGGTTATTCCAGAGTTGGGGGACTTTATAAGAAAAGGCTTTTTCCCTAGCTGAGGTTTTCTGAATTTGGGGAACTACTAAGAAGCCAGCAACCTGAGAACTAAGTATTCTTGATGGTTCATAATATGTAATAAGATCTTGCAGGTACTCAGGAATGAGGCCACTGGTTGTTTTAAGGTACGGGTTTGATCACTCTACCACTCTACCTTTTTTGCCTTTAGGTTGATTGAAGGGTATTTTCTAGACCGTTTGTTAATCTTTCTAGCGCTGTTCGGTCTGATGGAGTGTAAGCTAGGGTCGATAGGTCTGGGAGGTTTTTGGTCAACTGTACAGCGGTCATTGAAAATATGAAATAGCTGAATTTGCATGCACAGTCTACATGAAATTCTTGTCAGAATTTTGGCCGAATGATGAAATTGATGGACAGGAAACACTGGAATGTTTCATGGCTCATGATTGAAAGTGGCTTCGCAGTGTGGCATGCAAGAATGACAGAAATTTCCTGTAGACTGGGATTTTTATGGTAGTATGTGAGTACGCTTGTAGTATGTGAGTATGCTTCAACACATCAGCAAATTCTGCCGTCACGCTACTTCCTTCACACGATGGCCTTTGCCACAACTAAATGCAATCACTTCTTTTTGCCAATCATTAACATCTGCTTTGCACCCCAATTTCACACACTGAACGAGACATTCACTGCACTGTACCACCTCAATCTTCTTAATCTTTTTAATCTATGAATCTCATCACACACAACACAGGTATTTGTAGCCCAATCCTCCTCGTGCAACACTATCTGAAGGAGCAGTAACTGTCTACCACAGGAAAGGCTATTAGATTTGGGAGCATTGCTATGAGAATTTGATTGCATTCAGTGACAAGACTGTTACTAGCAAATAGAAAAACTTGAGGAATATGTTGGATTCTTACTCATATAATGTTATTTTCTGCTTAATGCAAATGTAATAAATTTGGTCCGTTAACTCCTTATGAGTCACAAAATGAATAAACAGGTACAGATTGGAAAATGATTTTAGGCTAAGTTTCTTTTTTTGATGCATAACAACCAACACTTTAAGAATTTCCTTAGGTTCCAAAAAGGCAGAACTATTTTCTTCAAAGTAGTTTTTATTTTAGTTTTTATTAACAGTAAAAACAAAACAAATGTGTGCAAACAAAAATCAAAACAATCAGAAAACAACAGAATGTGGGTAAGAATCTAAACTATATCACTTTAAATTTACATCCACAGCTTTTGATGCAGTTATAGTTGCAAAAATGAAACATGTAACATGTAATTTGTACCTTTACTTATAATGGCTTTTGCCACATCAACAGAAATAACATGATCGACATGTCAAGAACATTATAGCTAGATCGTTTTTTTTTGTTGTTTTTTTTGGCTTTCATTTTCTTGTCTGTACACAATGTACACTCCCAAACCCAGATTAATCCATTAACTTGATCCAAAAGGAAAACAAGTCAAGTCAAGTCAAGTCAAGTGGGTTTATTGTCATTTCAACTACATACAGAGTACACAGTGAAACGAAACAACGTTCCTCCAGGACCATGGTGCAACATAGACAGTGCATACAAGACACAAGTGCAACACAAACAAACAAGTGCGGACAGACAACACAACACAGTACAGACAGAGGATAATAAATAATGACGGTAGTGTGCAAGTTGTGCAATGTGCAATAAATAGAGTCCAGTGAGGTAGTAAAGTTATTAGTGCAAATGCTTGTGCAAAAAATGCTTCCCATGTTATCTGGGGTAAATGGTTGGAAAGAGAGAGAGAGGGAGAGTGTACATGTACCAGAAAGATATCAGTTCAGAAGTTGAGTTGTGTTGAGGAGTCTGATGGCTTGGGGGAAGAAGCTGTTGCAGAGTCTGGTCGTGTTGGACCGGATGCTGCGGTACCTTCTTCCTGATGGCAGGAGGGAGAACAATATAGCAGTCTCTAAAGAAGTAAAGGAGATGATACTCTGAATGCGTGTTTTAAGTTATTTGTTATTATAGAATGAAACATAAAATACCTGTTGTAAATCATATTGTCATTTAGTGACAGGCTGCTTCACCCCAAGTGTGTGAAGGAGTGGTATCGCAGGTCCCTACTTCCTGCTGCCGTCAGACTCCACAACCAGCACTGCTCTCAGCGGACCACATACACACATACACACTTAAACTACACACACATGTTCAGGGAACAGAGATCCCTCAATGCAAAAATACTATGTGCAATACCCACCCACCCCCCCCCCCCCCCCCACGTGGAATTATGTCATTTGCTGTAAATAATATTGTTATTGCTTTTTTTTATTCTTACTTATATTGTGTATATAGTGTAAATTATTCATCTACATTTTTGTAACTGAGTGTCTTGCTATCCCTTTCTGCTGTGACACTGAGTATTTCCCCACTGCGGGACTAATAAAGGATTATCTAATCTTATCTTATCTTATCTTATCTTATCTTATATTCCATAAATAGAAATAGGATATTTATTAAACTGTGTATTGTAGTAGCTAATCTAAGTTACAAATTTAAATTTGCCTTGCAAAAGAAAAGTAAGAAAACAATTAAATAAATAAAATAACTAAATATGTAAATAAATAAACTGGTGTGGCCACTAATGCAACATTATGCAAGAAATTATATGTTTTGCTCATGGGCTCCCCCTATAGGTAGAGAGTGTTATTCACTGTGGGGAAAAGTGCGGACTGTTGAGGTAGAGTAATATTACTAGATGTTACACAAATGTTATTCAGGTCACACAGCATTACACAGTTCTCACAAGCATTGTCTTGCCCACTTCACCAAAATAATTCTGAAGCTATTATTTTATGGCAAATGCTACATAACATTTCTTTAAACTGTCACACCATCAGAAAACTGATTCACAGATACTTATATACAAAGAACCATCATACATTAGGGAGAATAGGAGAGCTTTAATTAAATATGGTCTGTAGTCAGAGTTCAAAGAACCTTGGCTCCTTGGTTAAGGCTGTCCATCTGTCCAGCGATCTCTCCAATTCCCACTCACTAACTTTAATTAACCGCGGATGCCCATGCCCGTCGTAGCTGATCTCCCATACGCATAAAGAAAAGTGAGAGAGTGAAAGAATCCATCTGTCTTCTGCTCATGGTGAAGGATCACAGATTAACACACTCCTACCCATTGAATACAGGGAATTCCTGACCTCTGCTTGAGCAAGAGGATGTGCATCTGTTTCAGCTATTAATATGTGTGTGTGTGTGCATGGGCTGTGTGACAGTCAGCATGTGGTGTGGGGTGTAAGATTTTAGTAGAAGCCCTGGTGTCAGTGACTTAAGAAATTGAGCGGAGAAGAGAAGTGTAAACTGCTCTGAGAGGTTTAATCCTTCTTCTTGGCTCAGCCTGTGATCTCTCATAATTACTCCTTCTGTTCACTTTCAATATTCAGCCTCACCCAGCCCATGAACTTGATCACAATGCTCCAAATCTACTCAAAAAATAAGGAAAGACCAGATTCAAATGTGTACACCCACAAACCCCTCCCCACACAAACTCATAGTACTTGGCATGTTTTAAAGCAGGCAAAGAAAGCTGGTACATTATAGAAGGATGGCCTGTTTTTGTAGTATTTTTGAATGCTGCCTATAAGTAGACTCATTGGGGGTATTCACTGAGACCTTTGATCACACAATTCTTCTTTTGCAGTTTAAGAAAATAAAAATACCTTTCTTTTGCACCAGAGTTTGTAATTAAATGTGGAAATAATTGTTTATGTATAATTCAGTCTGTTCAAGCCACCCAACTTTGCATGAATAAGCACAGAGCCTTTGTATATACTAGTGAATCAGCTTCACTTACTTTATAGGAGCCCTACAATTGCAGACTGTAGTCCATCTGTTTCTCCATATACCCACAAGACCACTGCAAAAAAAAGTTTTATTTGGCTGGCGGGAGTTTTTAAACACCTCAATGTCACTGCTGGACTGAGAATAGTCCACTAACCAATAATATCCAGCCAACAGCGTCCTGTGGCAGCATCTCTGAATTTTACATCTACAAGGGACTGTCTAATAGTCAATAATGTAAAAACAAATATTCAAATTTCATCATAGTCAAATTACAACAGCTTCTATGTTAATTCCATTGTTATATAGAAACATATTTTTTTATATATTGGCAATTACATCAATAATAATCTTTTAGATATGCTAATTATACTTATTGAAAAATTAGTTATCAATGCACTATTGCACAATTTTTTTAGAAATGTGTTGTAATAGTTTTTTGTGTATAATTATAGAACATTATCCAATTCTGGGAGTCAAACTCCTTACAGAGTGGTACACTGACAACAGCCTCTCCAACTGACAAGGAGGGGGACCAGAACGCACCAAAGTGATGGAAAAGGTGACTAGCTTCTTCCATATAAGAAGTATCCACATTGCACATCATGAAAAAGATCCAGCAAGGCCTCCACTTCCTCCAAAGGCTAAAAAACCAAACCTGCAACAGCAGCACATCTGCAACTTCTACAGGTTTACAATGGAGAGCATTATAACTGGAAGCTTTATCATTTGATAGGGACCACTGCTGCTAAATGTGAGGCTCCACAGAGTGTGATAACTTTCTTTGTCAACCTCTGCCTTCTGGGAAAAGATACTGGAACATCTGAGCTAGAACCACCAGAGCCCACCATCATCCCCCGACCTGATTGATTATATGAATCAGTTTTTGTCTACACTATGCAAAGTGGGTGGAATAATGAAGAATGAGAAATAATGAAGAAGGATTCTACATGAGAATACTTCAGTATAACCTCAAGCAGATAGATGGTCAAAGCCTAACACAACTGGCAGTGACCCTAAACACCCAGCACATGTGACTGTGGAACAGGCCAACATTAAACAAGGACAGTTTAAAGAAATAATTGAATGCTCCATATTGCTTAATTCTCAGAGTGTATATAAATTTCCAATCACCGCTGTATAAATACTGTAGCAGTAGTGAAGCATATAATACTTTCAAGGAAATGTAGTAGTTACCCAAAGACTTCATAACAAATTGAGTTTTTTACTTAAGTTCAGTTAAGTAAGTTAAGTTCAGCACTGAATAAATAACAGGCCATCTTAAGATACTCAAAAAGCTAATATTGACATACTATTGATTTCTTAAGTGAATTCTAGGTCTAAATCAATACTTTTATATACTCAGATATTTATTTGGATATACCCTCATAGACTATTATTGACTCTGGTCAACAGCATTAAGGTTTGTGTTAGGAGTAACAATGTAACAATGTACCTACATAATGTAACAGGTCAAAAATATATTTATTAATCAAAGTTATGTTCAAAACATAAACAAATCTTAATATTAATTTTAAGCGGTTTACCTGAAGGTATGTTATATGAGTCCATAATGTATAAGTGTCACATTATTTTATTTTAAATTGTTTGTGTTCATAAATCTGTCATTTAATTAAATGACTAAACAAGCAGACTCAAAAATTACAATGGATCTGCTACACACTTTACAACCATCATAAATCCAGTACACTGGATTTCAAGCTCTGCATTTAACTTATTCAGGGCAGTGAGCATGCACAAACCCACACACACACAATACACATACAAACATGTATTAGGGCAGTGTGTCTTGGACTACACAGCATTTTATATAGAAAATTATAAAACATAATTATAATATAATATATAATATAATATATAACAAATGTAAAACAAAATATAATCCATACATTATATGATAAATATAATCCATAAATGTATAATCCATAAATTATAACATATAACCCATGACCAGACTTAATCACTGTCCAGGAAAAAGGTATGTATCTACAACTGCATCCTTATCATGACTACCTGACAAGTATATTAAGGGTATAAAAAGTGATGACTACTTTTTAACTACATTAAAATAATATCAGTAAACCTTATGTTGTAGTGAGAGGAGCACATTTTAACACAGCCTTCACTACACATGTTCTACAATATGCTAAACAACTAAAGCACAACAGTCCAGTATTTGAGAGTGTGGCTTGACGTCAGCAAGAATAATGTGATTCTTACTGTAAGCATTACAGTAACTAACATTGATCACAAGATCTTAATACCCTAAATAATCTGGTGTAATGTTGTTGAAATAGAATACAATTGGACAACACTATGAAGTGGCTTTTTATCACAGGAAAAAAGCACCTATGCCACCTGAATGCAAAACATGGGACAGACTATTCTCTTAGGCCCATCATATATCCCATCCACTGTCAAAGAAAGGTCGCCCATTTCCCACACCTTTAAAATGCTCTTATGAAGGTGTAGTGAAGGGTAAGGCAGAGGGCTTATTGCTCAGGAAATTTTAGCAACCATTGTATCTAAAGAATAAAGAAGCCACTGAATTAATTATTCCTTTCAAGCAAAAGAAGGTGTCTTCAGATTTTTGTTGTCGCCACCCTGTCTTTTGTACAATTCCCTTTTCTGCTTCAAGTACTCAAGTGTCCCATTGTGGGGGCTCTTATCATCAGACCCCATGCGGAAGCACACACACATGCAGCAGTGCTTAGATACACTTATTCATGTGTGCTCACTCACACGTTCTTGTTCTTTCTTTCTCTCTCTCTCTCTCTCTCTCTCTCTCTCTCTCTCTCTCTCTCTCCTCTGTCTTATTCTCTTAGGCTCATACTTATAAGCAAACACTTTTCCTGGCAATTAGTATGGACAAACATTCAGCTAGGTGTTTAATTTACATTTACACTCCAATCTTGAGCAGCAAATGCAGTGTGCTAATACTGAACCAATGAGATAAAGCAAAAGGTGGAGCTCTCTTGTGGAACCTCTCACCGCAAGTTAAAGTCAAACCTCAGTCCTCATCTCCTCCATCCGACTGCTTGGCACAATTAATGTTTGCTTTCACATCTCTCTCTCTCTCTCTCTCTCTCTCTCTCTCTCTCTTTCTCTCTTTCACACACACACACACACACACACACACACACACACACACATACTTCCTCTGTCTTTCTTCTCCTCCAAAACAGATTCAATTTATTGACTAATGGGCCCAACTGTGCTAAAAAAGTCGAAAATGTCAGCAAGCGTCTTCTCCAGCAGTGACACTCTCGACTCCAGCAGAACAATGCTTCTAACTGAGGAGTAGGGCTACGTGCCAAGTATGCCTCACAATGGGAGGTCATGTGCCCGCTCCCCTACTGCAAGTAGGCAGATATGTATGCATCTACATAAGGACACACTAGGAGAATAAGTGTTTAAGGGGTGGCAGGGGGGTTTGCAGTAGTTTATAGTCGGAGGCAGAATGGTACAGCTCAATGCTGGCTAATAATAGGCCATCATGCAGGCCATCAAGTTAAACAAGTCCTTGCTGAGAGCTTAGAATTTAGGACTTTTTTTGTGTAGTGCAGGCCTGTTTACTGACACTTCTAGAACAGGGCTTAGGGGTAATGCACATTGTGATGGAAATTGGATCGACTATCTGGAGCTCAGTGCGCCTAATATAACCTTCAACTTTCAATATCATTGATCAGAGGGAGGCGTGAGTGCCTTGTACCCCTGAACCTCACCCTACCCTAATTAGGAGAAGAGACTAATCGCACGGACAATAAGCACAGCTCTCTGACGAATCCCCAGTCACTCTGTGACTTCATTACTGCCCCCAGACTGATTTGCCAGTATGGTTAAATGAGTGAAAGTGGCCTTGTTTCTGTTGTGCTGTTTTTGGACACTGCAGTGAGTCTGTGCTAAAGAAATTGCCAGCAGAAAGATGCTAACAATCAATTTTAATTGCACATAGGCATGGAGAAGGGGGTCATCTGCATATTATTTAAAAGACAGAAGTGGATTTGGTTTAATCACAGGGGAATGATGAAAGTAGATTAAATATTTTAACATATATTGTCATATACAAAAATCCTAATAAGTCCTAAATGCTTCTTGGCTAGGATATATGGTTACAAAATATGATATGTTGTTAAGGTTAATGACTGACATACATTATGTAGTCAAGAATGTTTAAATATTATATAATTATAAATTATACATTGTAAGTTGAGGTGTTTTTTTCTGATTCGTTGGTTGTGTGTGTGTGTGTGTGTGTGTCTGTGTGTGTGTGTGTGTGTGTGTGTGTTTGTATGTATATGCATATGCGTTTGTGCGTGTTCAGAATTACTGAGTAAGCATGTGTGTCATTTGACCTTGGTCATTGGTGTAGAGTCCTAGGTTCTTGCCAAAGCAATCAATACGCCAAACAGGCAGAAGATGAGTATTTAGAGCATGGGAAGCTAAAGTCAAACACAGATAGGTTATCTACCCTGCCCAGAGCACACTTCTGTGCAAATATTTTATTAACAAATTTTTCATGGCAACTTGCTTATAAAACATTGCATATGCATCTTCTTTATCCCCACCACCCCATTCCACCCTCCCACGCCCCTTTTTATATCAGGAATGGTGAGACCACTTTGGTCCAGCCAGTGAGAGCTATCAAACTTGAAAGAACTTTGTGCCACATGACTGCTGTCTAAAGCCACATTTTGCCAAGGACCATTTGGATGTTCAAACAATGCTTGTCAACACTTTTTCTTAGTTTAGTTTTAAGTCCCTTTTTATACATCTTACAGAATAATACATTACACCATTACTGCTGCAAAAAGAAATTAGACAACAATAAACTAGACAACAGTATATACTATTATTGAGTTTTACTGAATTTGTATAACATAAATATTCAGTGTATGTGAGCTACCCTAACTGCCTTCTCATTAATCAAAAAAAAACCCCGATTACTATTAACTAAGGGAACTGTTTAGATAACTCAATAAATCACTCACAACAAACTTTTTACCTAGAAACCCTGTCGCTCAAGCTGTGACTTATAATTATCCCATGCTGTGAGCAATGTAAAATATGTGCCATCATTTCAGTTTAGGTGAAATGGCAGCACTCTGTGTAGGCAACGTGAATATGCCGAGCAAGTGAACACTCCCTGTCAAACTAAGGGACTTAGTAGGAAAGGCAATTGCAATTGTTAAAGATTAAAATAGTTAAAATTAAAATGAATTGTTAAAATTCTTCTAAATAAGAAGAATTAAAGAAATATATATTTTTTCTAAATAAGATGGAAAAATATTATATTAATTAACAGTAATAGTCTATTCCACTATATTTCTATAATTTACCAGCAGATATTGAGCCTGTCAACTACTTTTGAGCAAGACATTTAACCCCTTAAACAGCCTAGGTGGCTGGTGGGCCGAACATGTTGTTACAACCTTTTATTACCAAAGAAAAATCCCACCAGTTTGTACATAGTAAGTAATAAGCGTTGCTGTTTTAAGGGGTTAAAAACAGCAGTGATCAATTCACTGATCATTTGACATGACTTGTTGAAACATTTTAGTGTAAGCCATGTGGCTTACACTAAAATGTTTCAACAAGTCATGTCAAATGATCAGTGAATTGTGATCCAAAGAAACGGTACCAAGCGTGCCTGCTAGTCTCATCAGTTGTCCGATGTTTTACATGGAAATCTAATTCTAAATCATATTCTCTAAATCATCTTCATGCTCTCAGCAAACATAACCACAAACAGATTTTAATTAACTCATCATTGAGATTAGCTTTTTTATGTAAGAAGCGAGTCCAAACCACACAAGGTACATTCTCTTGTCACTTACACAGGTGAATGTGTAATTAGGAAACACTTTCCTGAAGATCAGGTGTATGTTGTTATTTAAAGTATACTAGTGGTGTCAACATATTGTATGCAGAACCCACAAATCTTCTGCCTTCAGTGTGGCTGTCGGAGAAAAGTGCTAAATGTTGTCTGATGACTGGTAGCGAGTCTGAAGGCTTTGCGATAATGGTCATTGTTGTGGGATATAAAATGGCAGGGAAATAAATCAGAAAAGCAAGCATCATTCAATCTGCCCCAGATATTATTTAATGCATCCCCATCTTGATTGTCGTACCCTACCAGCTTGTGTAGAAGTCACCGTAGTTACAGAGTAATACTCCTTGGTGTGTAATAAGCCTTGCTGTGGGGTTAGGATGATGAGATGCTGGCTTATTTACATTTACATTTAAGGCATTTAGCAGACACTCTTATCCAGAGCGACTTACAAAAGTGCTTTGCTATAAATCAAAGAATAACCTTAGCTAGTTTGAATAGATTAATAATTCAAAGACACCTCTAAGTTTAGACACTACTAAAAACAAGTCAGTGGATGGAAGGATGAGTTCAGTGTCATCAGCATAACAGTGGTAAGAGAATCCATGAGAGGATATCACTTTACCAAGAGAGCTAGTGTAGAGTGAGAAAAGAAGAGGACCATGAACTGAGCCTTGTGGAACTACTCCACAAGGAACTACAGAGCCGGTAATTCCAAGGTCGGCAAGGATAGACAGGAGGATCTTGTGGTCCACTATGTCAAAACCTGCTGAGAGGTCAAGGGGGATCAGAACAGATGACAGTTTGGCAGCTTTATAATAACAGTTTGGCAGGCTTATGTAACAAGACAATGACTAAAATGACCAACTGAAAAATTGTTGAAAAAGATTTGTGCTTTAGAATGACCAAATCAGTCCTGGCATTGACCCTTTCGAGATGCTGGGCTGAAAAGGACTGTGCATCCAAGGAATTCCAGAAATACTGATTAACTGAAACACATTTTCAGGGAAGAATAATCCAAAATTCCTCTTTAACATTGTGCAAATCTTATTTGCAGCTACATTAAACATTTGGTGGAGGTAATTACTGTTAAAGGGGGATCTATGCTTTAATACATTTTAGGGTCTACTTTTTCACTTCACTTCACTATACACTTGTTCAACTTTTATTTAGCTTAAATTTTGGATTTTGTGGATTTTGTACTTAATAAAATACATGAACAGTACAGTGTGTTATTAGTCAAATTGTATTCATATATAATTTAGATAACAATCAGATCATGTTTTATTAGCTATCAATATTTATTAGTCCACATACTTTTCCTTGCAACTTTAGTATGCTAGTCTTGTGCATACCCTTGTGCAAGGGTATGTTTAATTCTGAGATAAAAAGTAGTATAGTAAACATCTACAAATACATTTGGCAGAATGTTTCTACCTGTAAATTATTTATAAGGAAATGGTAGAATTGTATTGCATTTAAAAAAAATAAATAATAAACTTGAATTAAATATTTATTAAATGTATAATCTTTCCAGCTCATAAAAAATTAAGTATATAAAGCATGTAAGTGAATGCTGTTGGCCAGCTGGTGCAGCAACAGGTGGGCCAGCAGCAACAGATGACAGGTGACATCCAAGGGCTCACAAAACTGGTCCAGTCTTCGTTGGAGCCTGCTAGCTCTCACTCCCACTACCCACTACCTTACCCACAAGTGCGTATCCTGTTGGCAAACTGGATATGTATCGTGGCAATCCGGAGCTTTGTAAGGGGTTCTTGCTACAGACTTTTTTTAAGAATCACCCGACCGGCACTGATCAGGCGAAGATCGCCTTCCTAGTATCCCGTCTTGCTGGGAAAGCTTTATATTGGGCCACAGCCACCTGGACGGAGCTAAGCGAAAAGCCCTTCTCGGACTACCTTAGTATTTAAAGGCGGTGTTCCAACACCCCTGAAAAGGGCTCACCAAGGGCTACCTCCTGCTGCGGATGGAGCAGGGCACCAGGTCGGCGGCCCAATATGCACTGGAGTTCTGCACTCTAGCCGCAGGTAGCAGGTGGAACCAGCCGGCTTTGGTGGCTCTGTTCCGCAGTGGGTTGCACCCCCGTCTGCAGCGGGAGCTGCGAGCTGGATGACCTCATCGCACTCGCCATCCGCGCTGGACCAGCTCCGTGGGGTCTGGGGTTGGTAGGGCGACCTAGGAGCTGGTCCAGCCGGATGGCAAGTGCGATAAGGTCGTCCAGCTCCAATGACACCCGCTACCTGCGAGAGTGCGGTACCCGCTACCTGCTAGAGTGCGGAACTCCAGTGCATATTGGGCCGCCGACCTGGTACCCTGCTCCATCCGCAGCAGGAGGTGGGGGATCGGCCAGTCCAGTGCTGCTAAGCTCCCCCCCCATCGCCCGTACGATTGTGCCATCGTCTAGTGGAGGGTGCCACTTTGCCCAAGGCTAGGGTCTACCCCCTCACCGGGGGAAGAGAAACGGGCGATGAAGGAGTACATCAATGAAGCGTTAGCACAGGGATATTTCACGCTGTCTAAGTCTCTGGTGGCATCAGGGTTCTTCTTTATCCAGAAGAAAGGGGGGGGGATTGGGGCCGTGTATTGACTATAGGGCGCTTAATGCCATAACCAAGCGTTACCCTTATCCTATGCCGTTGGTCCTGTCCGCTCTCGAACAACTGCGGGGAGCCCGGATCTTTAGTAAGCGCGTACAACCTAGTGCACATTAGGGAGGGGGACAAGTGGAAGACCGCATTCATGACCACCAGGGGGCATTATCAGTACCGGGTTATGCCGTATGGGTTAGCTAACGACCCCTCCGTCTTCCAGTTGTTCATCATTGATGTCCTGAAGGACTACCTTGGACGATTCATGGTGGTCTTTCTGGACGACATACTGGTGTATTCCCCCATCCTGACCTCGCATGTGCATCATATTCACCTGGTCCTGGCAAGACTCAGGTCCCACTTGCTTTACGTCAAGCTGGAGAAATGTGTTTTCCATGTCTCAAAGTTCCCTTTTCTGGGATATATCATAAGCGAGCAAGGGGTTCAAATGGACCAGGCAAAGGTTCAAGCGGTCCTAGAGTGGCCGTCACCTGGCTCCATTAAGGAGGTCCAGCGTTTCCTACAGTTCGCCAATTTTTACCGTAGGTTAATTCGGGACTTTAGTAGTGTGGTAGCGCCCATCACGCCACTGCTCAAGGGAGCCCCGTGGCGCATCACGTGGATGCCGGCTGCGAAGGACTCATTCTAAACGTGCTTTCAAGTCGGCCCCGTTGTTGAGTATTGGTGGGAGGGGATGGGGGCAGACATACATTGAGTTGTGGCTTCGTGTAGCGCATGCGCGCTATGCAAGACCCCTAAAGCGCTCCCTTCGGGGAAGCTCATGCCTCTGTCTATCCCCGACCACCCAGGGTCTCACCTGGCAGTGGATTTTGTAACTGACCTGCCTGAGTCGGAGGGGAACATGGTGGTGATGATGGTGGTGGACCACTTTTCAAGGGGGGTTAAATTCATACAGCTCATGCCCTGGTGGACCACATTTCGGAATTCCAGAGGACATAGTATCAGACCGAGGGGCCCAATTCACGTTGAGAGTCTGAGAGTCTGTGAGCACCTGGGGGTGAGCGTGAGTCTCTCCTCTGGGTATCACCCACAAACTAACAGCCAGTGCAAGCGCACTAACCATGAGATGGGGAAGTTTTTGCGGATCTACTGTCATGACTACCCCAGCAACTGGTCCCGGTCACCTGAGGCTGTGGTATTTAGGGAGCAAACGCAAACACCCCTTTGCCGAGAATTTACCGTTCTGAGTCAACCTGGTGAGTTGGCGTCTGTATCTGGTCCATGTAGTCAAGTGTCTAGTTAGCTCTTCACAAGGACGTCCGTTTGAGTCCTTCTCAGTTCCAAGGTGCCTGCTCAGCTTTCACCGCTCAGAAGAGTACTATTACTCTGGTTTGTTCTGTGTCGCCTCTCAGGTGCAGCGACTGATCCCAAAGCTTCGTATCCACGTCTAGTAAGTTCTGTTGAGCCTGACAAGCGCTGTTTATATTCTCTCTAGTATTTCCGCTGGCACGGCCAGTTGTTTCAGTTTTAGTTATAGCTCCCCGTTTCTGTTTTCCTGTTCACGCTTAGCTCCCTGGCTTTCCACCAGCCTCAGGTGGGTTTATTGTTTTTGCCCACTTTACATTGCCATGAGTTTGTTTTGGTTCTCAGTTTTCCCTGTTCTTTGCTGCCACTTCACGTTTATGTTTCCCCTGTTTTATGTTCATTAAACATCTTGCATTGTAACCTCCCTGCGAGTGTTCGCCCATCATTGTCTCATCTAGCCAGTCATGACACATACACAAACCCCCATTTTAAATTACAAGCTCTTTTTTTAATAAACCAGTAACACAAAACAATTTAAATAGCTCAACTCAGCTAATATAACAACTGTTATTTCTATGGCTTTCATGGCCACATGTTGATTTAGTTGAATAGCACATGGAGACGACTAGAGAAGGTCGTCCTCACAAACTAAGTAACTGTGCAAGAAGAAGACTAGTGAGGGAGACTACCGAAGCACCTATGGCTATTCTAAAGGAGTTAAATTGATGCTTCCATGACCATGCATCAAAGTGGAGATTATATGTTTGTGGTGATGTGCTGAGTAAACATAGAATCTAGTCTCACCATTTAGGTCTCATCAGACTAAATACATATCCTCCAGTTGAACTTTTGGTGAACTGTAGTAGAGATTTTAATTATTTTTGCAACTTTGCTATAAAGCTTTGATTAAAGAAGAACCTTGCCAACATCATAAAGCTACAGGCTCAGGTAAAAGGACATCTTTCATCATCAGAACACCAGTTTAGTCATCAAGCAATAAAAATATGGCAGACACAAAGGAAGGGAGACAAAGTTAGTAATGAACAATCTAGAACAATCTAGAACAATCTAGAAAATCTAAGTATTTTTCCAGAGTATCCTGTTTGTATCTTATGGTTTATTTATATATGCAACAATTCACATTCACTTTGCTAAGACTAGACTTCCTAAGACATTTTCAATCTATCCAGCTCACAAACTAGTTAACTTCAAATCAGTGTATACTACAAATATTACACAAAACTAAGCAATTGTGGCAAAAGGGTCTGAGCTGAGACAGCTTTGTCAAAATACAGTCAAGCCCCTCACATTTTCACTTCTGTACCAAATATCTCCTCAGTTCAATCATCACTATTCATTGCAAGACATACAGTTTGTAGTAACAGCAAAACATGTGCCTTATGCATGACGTACCTGTGGTAGAGAAACAAATGTGCATGAAGATGTAGAATAAATCACACAAGATACAAAAGCCATTAGTTTCTTACGTTACAAAATCTGTAACAGCCTATTGCTAGCTACACTGTTCATTTTTTTTCTCATGGTCATAAATACAACAAAATCATAAGAGGATTCTACCACTTCCATGGCCCGCAGGCTCTCCTGAGGACTTTTGCTTTGACGTTCAAGTTCATGTCATGTTTCACGGATTCTTAAGCTTATATTTATGTTCATGTCTTACATCACGGTTTGTTTGTTGTCACGTGTGTTTAATTTCTGTTCTTTGTTCCGTTGATACGTTTTACCTGAGGCTGCGGTATTTAAGGGGCTAGCGCTAGCTACCCCTCGCCAAGAATTAAACATACTCATGTGTATGTATTCACAGTAGTCAATACACTTAACTAACCTGGTGTGTTAGCGTTCAAGTTCAAGGCTCGATCTGCTAGATCACGTTTAGATTACTTTTCATGAGTGTGCCTCGGTATCAGGTCTGTTCCACGTTTCGCCTTCTGGGTTCTGCAGCTGAGCTCTCAGCTCCCTCTTCTAAGTCTCATAATTTTCCCTGATAAGCGCAGCCTTAGTTTTCCCGTATTTTCCCAGGCACTGCATGTTGGTTTCAGTTATCGTTATGTATCCCTTTCATGCCCTCACTGCTAGCCTAGCTCCCAGAGTCCCACCAGCCTCAGGTGTGTGTTTTGTTTTGCCCACGTTGCGTTGTCAGGGTTGTGTTTGGTTTTTCCTTTGTCCCTTTGCTGCGTTTTCTTGTGTTTACCCCTGTTTTATTTGTTAATAAACATTCTCGCATCGAGCCATCCTCTGCGAGTGTTCACCCTCATTGTCTGACCTAGCCCGTCATGACACTAGTCATAAAAGTGCACAGACCACATTTGGTTTAATGCTAGCTCACTTACCTAACTGGCTAAGATCCACTTGTGGCAAGGAAAAACTCCCTTAGAGCTGGAGGAAGAAACCTTGGGAGGAACCAAGACTCACAAGGGGGATCCATCCTCCTCTGGTCAGAACTATTTAAACATTAATGATAAAAATTACCAAATCAGGTACAACAGATAGTTAATAATGGTGATATTAATAGTGGCAGTGTCCTTTTTTTTTTCTTTTTTTTTTTTAGGTTTTAACATGGTCATTAAACAGGTAGCAGTGGTAGGCGGGTGAGCCGCTGGTCTGCTATGGATGGTGGTGGGTGGGGGGCCTGCTGGTTGGACTGGTAGGTGGCAGCTGGTTTGATGCAGGTAGAGGGGACCTCAGCGGGCAATCTTCCAGCAGGTCGGGCTGCGTGGCCATTTACTCTGAGAAGGTAAAAAGAGAGAGTTAGTTCTGAGAGAAGTTTTATGGAGAGCAGAAAATGTTGAGCAGTATCAGAGTGTGTCTGATGACTCCGGCAGGTCTGACTATAACAGCCTAATTAAAAGGAGAGAGCCAGAAGGTAACACAGACACGGGAGCACCCTGGAAATGCCAGCATCTATCTGCTCCACCGTCAACAAACCTGAGTGATCGTGTGTAAGCAGTGGGGCGACAGCTCCAGCATCTCAGTGTACTACAATTCCCTGGGTCCGCGAAGCCCTGGACCTGCAACCTTTATCTAAGAAACATTAATTATCAAAAGCTAAACTAAACATATGAGTTTTCAGCTTAGATTTAAAGACTGAGACTGTGTCTGAGTCCCGAACATTATCTGGAAGGTTATTCCAGAGTTGGGAGGCTTTATAAGAAAAGGCTCTTCCCCCTGCTGAGGTTTTCTGAATTTTGGGAACAAGTAAGAGTCCAGCACCCTGAGATCTAAGTAGTCTTGATGGTTCGTAATATGTAATAAGATTCCGCAGGTACTCAGGAGCGAGGCCATGTAGGGCTTTTATGTTAATAAAAGAACTTTGTATTCAATATGGAATTTATGGGAGCCAATGAAGTGCTGATAGAACTGGACTGATATGGTAAAATTTTCTAGTTTTAGTAAGGACCCTGGCTGCAGCATTTTGAACCAGCTGAAGTTTATTGAGGTTCCTGCTGGAACAACCTGACAAAAGTACATTATAGTAATCTAGCCTTGAGGTAATAAAAGCATGTACTAGCTTTTCTGCATCTAAATTTATCGTCGGGTTTGGCTGATATATAGAGCTGTGTGTCATCTGCATAAAAATGTGGAACTCCATATCTTACTTCTGTGTAATTTGAAGATAAATCTTTTATCTTTACGAACTGATAGCATCCCATTAGATATGATTTGGACCATGATAGGGCTGTTCCTGTGATTCCAACCATTTTCTGTAATCTTTCTAGTAATATAGTATGATCTATTGTATCAAGTTCTAGTAGGGCTAATAAAGATACATAGCCTTGATCAGAGGCAAGAAGGAGATAATTTGTAATCTTCACTAGGGCTGTCTCCAGATTGGAATTTCTCATACATGTCATTCTTACTCAGGTATAAGCAGAGTTGTTGGGCCACAGCTTTTTCTAACATCTTAGATACGAATGTTAAGTTTGAGATGGGTCTGTAATTAGACAATACACTGGGGTCAAGATTTGGTTTCTTGATTAAATGTTTTATGACTGCTAATTTAAGGGTTTGGGGTACATGCCCAAGGCTAAGGGATGAATTTACAATTGTTAAGAGAGGTCTGATTATGATTGAGAGTATTTCTTTTAGCAATTTAGAGGGAATTGGGTCAAGTGGACAGGTTGTACAATTTGATGAGGAAATAATTTGTTTCTAGTTCTGGCTGTGGAAGTAGGTAGAAGGCTTCCAGCTTTTGTTCTACAACTAAGTTATGTTCTAAAGCAACTCCACCAGGTGACGGCCATGTTTGATTTAATACGCAGGGTTGGATTTGTTGTCTAATATTTTCTATTTTATTATTAAAATAGTTCATAAAAACATGACTGGTTAAAGATGTTGGAATCTGGGGTTGAGTATCTGCCTGGCCTTTAGTAAGTTTAGATATCTCACTAAAAAGAACTCTGGGATTGTTTTTGTTTTTCTCGATCAGCGAGGCCAAATACGCTGAGCGAAAGTACCTTTCTATATTGACTAAGGTTTAGTCTAAAACTAGGACTGAGTCCTTCCACGCAGAGTGGAACACCTCTAGTTTGGTTGTCCGCCATTTACGCTCTAGTTTCCGCACTGTTTGTTTTAAGGTACAAGTTTGTCATTTTACTTTTAAATGGTGCTACTTTGTCTAAGGTATTTTCTAGATCGTTTGTTAATTTAACTACCTTCGATTGGTCTGACAGAGTGAAAGCTAAGGTTGATAGGGGTGGGAGGTTTTTAGTAAACTGTACAGCTGTCATTGCGGTTATTTTGTGCTTTAGACAATGTTGGGGGGACGAATTAACATTTTGCCTAAGATGTAGCTTAAAGGAGATTAGATAATGGTCTGATATTACTGAGCTTTGAGGTACAATACTAAGATGATCGTGTGATTCTGACAGAATCTAAAATTGATACAAACGCCTTCGTTAATGGATCGTCTGGTTTTTCAAAATGAATATTGAAGTCTCCTCTTATTATAAATGTGTCGCTGTACACTGCCAAGTCTGCAGCAAAATCACTAAATTCTTTTAAAAATTCAGAATAGGGCCTTGGAGGCCGATAGATATTAATTAGTGTGCATGCATTTTTATTTGTGGCTGGATTTGATATATATTAATGTAGAGAATCTCAAAAGAAGTGAAGGTGTTACAGTGTTTTTGAATAATATCTAGTGTATTCTGGTAAATAATGCATACTCCACCTCCTCTGTCTGATAATCTAGGGCTAGGTACATATTTATAACCTGCGGGGGTGGCTTCATTTAGTGCTATATATTGATCAGGTCTAATCCAGGTTTCAGTGAGGCAGAAAACGTCGAGTTTCTGATCACATATAATTTCATTTACGATCACTGCTTTCGAGGTTAATGATCTAATATTAAGTAGACCGAGCTTCAGGTCTGAGGTAGTGCCGTTATCGTTTGATTGCGAGGATTTAACACTGATTAAATTATCAAAACGTACTGATCTAGATGTTCTATGTTTGGGTTTAATTCGGGGCACAGACACAGTCTCAATACGGTGAAACCTGGGTGACGCCTCAAAGCAGCTCGCAGACGGTGGGTTTAGCCTGTCTGTCTGCGGCCTGGTCCCGGCTCTGGATTGTCAGCAGCCTTTTACACTCCTCTGCCGACTAACTAGCAGACTATGGGCTATGCTGCACAAAAGTAGGGCAGCACCCTCCTGCGTGGGGTTGACGCCATCCCTACCTAAAAAAACAGGCTTGCCCTCAAACTTTAACCAATTATCTATGAAGCCCACATGATTTTCCGAACACCACTTGGACATCCAGCGGTTCAGTGCTGTGAGTCGGCTGTTAGACTCCACGCCGTGCCTCATTGGGATGGGGCCAGAGCAAATTACGGCATCGGACATCATCTGGGCCAGTTTAACCACCTCTTTAATATTATCCTTCGTAACTTCAGACTGCCGCAGACGAATATCGTTGGCCCCTACATGAATAAATATCCTTGAATATCTCCTGTTATATAGTAAACTGTCATAGTGGTAATAACTGTGATTATAAAAATGATTGCACCCGAGTTATTGCACATATATTACATTGAATGACAGTACTATTATTATTCTATTATTATTGTATATATGAACAGTATAATTTGAGTATTGCACAGAATTAAAAACATATGAAAAGAAGATAGTTTCTCAGCACATGCTGAAACATTTGGTTATTTATTTGACAAACACCAAGCTTTTCAGCTAACCTCATTGCTTATAATATTAACTTTAGGTAAGATTTATGATTAATTATCTGTAACACCAATGTATTTCAAGTCTAAATTAATACTATACAAATTACATTAACACATTGTCAATAAAACTTACCCCAAAGCCACAAAAGTTGCTGTCTCTGACAGCTGAGCTGAAGTGAAGTGAAGTTTATTCAGATTTTCTATTTTCTATCAATATTTCTGACCAAGATTTTAAAATTGTCAAAACATACAAAATGGCTTTTTGCATGACTTGAACATAAATTAAATAATCTTAAATAATAATAATTCATAATATAACATAATCATAATGTTCATGATAATATCGCAATGAGAGGTCATTCTGCATTTCAGACATATGTAGAATGACAAACATTTTATGTTGTCACACCTAAACAAAATCTGATCCTGGAGAAGCACTCTTTATATAGCAGGAGCTGTGTAAATAAAAACGTAATAATTGAAATAAAAAAATAAATTAATAACGTTTGACAGTAAATCTCTTTCAGTCTACACCAGTTGTCAGAAATCTCTCATTTATAGCTCCATAAGGTGCTTCTTTTGGATATTCAGTTCCTCGCACAGTACTATTCTCTTAGTAGAGTTTATTTCAGATTGCTCACATAAGATGAAGAAGATGAAGAAAGATAAAACATATGAAAGATAGCATTTTCTAGCCACACTCTAAGAACAAATCATTGAAGATTACTCTCATAATAGTCTTAGTAGTATTAATAACTGCTGACTATTTGATGTCTTATTTATATTAATTTGGTCCTCTTAATGCCATTTATAATGAGAGAAATATAACACTGATTTGGAACAGAACTAAACAGGCCAGTGGTTTCTCTTCTGCATTCTTGCCTAAGGCTAACAATGTTTTTAACGCAGCAGTTTTAAAGATGTCAAGAATGTTGCCGTTTAAAATGACATTCAATGCTGGGAAGACAAAGCATGACCTATTACTGTCTCAGTAGATTAAAGAACTGTATGTCAGGTTTGGCTAGGATAAAATCTGCTTTTGTAGCAAATGTCTATATGTCAGTACCTTTATTTTGTATTCTTGGGTTGCTTGTTTATTTGTTAATTCCCTTTTACTATATCGCATGAAGACCTTTTGTTACCTTTTGTTAAACACACTATGAAAAGATATACATTATATAAGCACATTAAGGCTATCTTACATTTCTCTCTCTCCCTGTGTGTAATTGTGTGTGTGTGTGTGTGTGTGTGTGTGTGTGATTGTATGTACATGTGTGTGTAAGATATGTGGCAGTGAGGTTCCCAACCCACTGCAGGAGTTATCTCCTCTAGCATATGGGAGGCCACTGGTCCAAAAGTTTCTCTGCAGGTGGGCATCTGCTCCTTGATACTTGGATGAAGCTTCTATGCTTCCAGTATGATTTATCATGTTTTCATTATAAGCCACTTTGTCTAATCAGTGTTTGTCATTTTATTTCATTGCATATTACACATGGTTTAGTTAAATAAAGTATCTTTAATATTTTACTCATATACTCATATACTAGAAATTAGAGTGCAAAGTGCTACACTTTGCACTCTAACACTGTAACACCTTCACTTCTTTTGAGCTTATCTACATTAATATATCAAATCCAGCCACAAATAAAAATGTTTTCTCACTGATTAATATTTATAGGCCTCCAGGGCCCTACTCTTAATTTTTAAAAGAATTTAGTAATTTTGCTGCAGACTTGGCAGTGTGCAGCAACAAAGTTATAATAGTAGGAGATTTTAATATTCACTTTGAAAAAGCAGACGATCCATTAACAAAGGTGTTTGTATCAATTTTAGATTCTGTTGGCATTATACAAAACGTAACTGGACCCACACATTACTGTAATCATACCCTAGATTTAGTCCTGACCCTGGGTGTTAGCATTGATCAGCTAAATATTCTACCTCAAAGCTCAGTAATATCGGATCATTATCTAATCTCCTTTGAGCTACATCTAAGGCAAAATGTTAATTCTTCTCCCCAACACTGTCTAAAGCGCACAATAACACCAATGACAGCTGTACAGTTTACTAAAAATCTCCCACCCCTATCAACCTTAGCTTACACTCCGTCAGACCAAACGGAGCTCGTTAAATTAACAATCGATCTAGAAAATACCCTTCGATCAACCTTAGACAAAGTAGCACCGTTTAAAAATAAAATGATGAGGCAAAAAAGGCTCGCACCGTGGTACAGTGATCAAACTCGTACCTTAAAACAAACAGTGCGGAAACTAGAGCGTAAATGGCGGACGACCAAACTAGAGGTGTTCCACTCTGCGTGGAAGGACAGCCTTAGTCAATATAGAAAGGCACTCATTAAAGCTCGCTCAGTGTATTTGGCCTCGCCGATCGAGAAAAACAAAAACAATCCCAGAATTCTTTTTAATGAGATCTCTAAACTTACTAAAAGCCAGGCAGATACTCAACCCCAGATCCCAACATCTTTAACCAGTCATGTTTTTATGGACTATTTTAATAATAAAATAGAAAATATTAGACAACAAATCCAACCCTGCTTATTAAATCAAACATGGCCATCACCTGATGTAGTTGCTTTAGAACATAACTTAGTTGTAGAACAAAGGCTGGAAGCCTTCTACCCACTTCCACAGCCTGAACTAGAAAAAATTATATCCTCAACTAATTGTACAACATGTACACTCGACCCGATTCCCTCTAAATTTCTAAAAGAAATTCTCCCAATTATAATCAGACCTCTTTTAACAATTGTAAATTCATCCCTTAGCCTTGGGCATGTACCCCAAACCCTTAAAATAGCAGTTATAAAACCTTTAATCAAGAAACCAAATCTTGATCCTAGCGTATTATCTAATTATAGACCCATCTCAAACTTAACATTCGTATCTAAGATGTTAGAAAAAGCTGTGGCCCAACAACTCTGCTTATACCTGAGTAAAAATTACATGTATGAGAAATTCCAGTCTGGATTTAGACCCAATCACAGCACAGAGACAGCCCTAGTGAAGATTACGAATGATCTCCTTCTTGCCTCTGATCAAGGCTACCTATCTTTATTAGTCCTACTAGACCTTAGTGCAGCCTTTGATACAATAGATCATACTATATTACTAGAAAGATTAGAGAAAATGGTTGGAATCACAGGGACAGCCCTATCATGGTTCCAATCATATCTAACGGGACGCTATCAATTTGTAAAGATAAAAGATTTATCTTCAAACTACGCAGAAGTAAGATATGGAGTTCTGCAAGGTTCAATTTTAGGACCGCTATTATTTACATTATACATGTTACCACTGGGCTCAGTTATAAGCAGACATGGCGTTAATTTCTATTTCTATGCAGATGACACACAGCTCTATATATCAGCCAAACCTGACGATAAATTTAGATTACAGAAAATGGAGGACTGTGTAAAGGATATAAAACTCTGGATGTCACATAACTTCCTTCTCCTCAACAGTGACAAAACCGAAGTTCTCCTTTTAGGTCCAAAAGACTCTAGAAATAAACTATCAGACTTAATGTAGCCTTTATGCAGCTTAGAAACATCTCCAAACTAAGAAACTCCTTATCACTACAAGATGCAGAAAAGCTAGTACATGCTTTTATTACCTCAAGGCTAGATTATTGTAACGCACTACTGTCAGGTTGTTCCAGCAGGAACCTCAATAAACTTCAGCTGGTGCAAAATGCTGCAGCCAGGGTCCTTACTAAAACTATAAAATTTGACCATATCAGTCCAGTTCTATCAGTACTTCATTGGCTCCCAGTTAAATTCCGTATCGAATACAAAATTCTTCAATTAACATATAAGGCCCTACATGGCCTCGCTCCTGAGTACCTGCAGGATCTTATTGTATATTACGAACCATCAAGACTATTTAGATCTCAGGGTGCTGGCCTCTTACTCGTTCCCAAAATTCAGAAAACCTCAGCAGGGGGAAGAGCTTTTTCTTATAAAGCCCCCCAGCTCTGGAATAACCTTCCAGATAATGTTCGGGACTCAGACACAGTCTCAATCTTTAAATCTAAGCTGAAAACTTATATGTTTAGTTTAGCTTTTGGTAATTAATGTTTCTTAGATAAGGGCTGCAGGTCCAGGGGTTCGCGGACCCAGGGAATTGTAGTACACTGAGATGCTGGAGCTGTCATCTCGCTGCTTACATGCGATCACTCAGGTTTGTTGACGGTGGAGCAGATAGATGCTGGTGTTCTCAGGGTGCGCCCGTGTCCGTGTTACCTTCTGGCTCTCTCCTTTTAATTATGCTGTGATAATCAGACCTGCCGGAGTCGTCAGACATACCCAGATGCTGATTCTCAACATTCTCTGCCCTCCATAAAATTCCTCTTAGAACTAACTTTTCTCTTTTTACCTTCTTTGAGTAAATGGCCACCCAGCCCGACCTGCTGGAAGATTGCCCGCTGAGGTCCCCTCTACCTGCGTCTAACCAGCTGCCACCTACCAGTCCGGCCAGCGGGTCCCCCCCAACCCGCCACCACCCATGGCTCACCCGCCTGCTGCTGCTGCCTGTTTGGTGGCCATGCTGAAACCTAGATGGACTCGTGTCTGTCTGACACTATTAATATCACCACTATCAACTTTCTGTTGTGTCTGCTTTGGTAATTTTTATCATTAATGTTTAAATAGTCTGGCCAGAGGAGGATGGGTCCCCCTTGTGAGTCTTGGTTCCTCCCAAGGTTTCTTCCTCCAGCTCTGAGGGAGTTTTTCCTTGCCACTGTTGCCAGTGGCTTGCTCACAGGGGTCTTTGACCCTTCATGTTATTTCTTCTTTCTTCTCTGTCTCTGTCCTTTATTAAGTACTAATTATGTAAAGCTGCTTTGTGATGACAACAGTTGTAAAAAGCACTATACAAATAAATTTGACTTGACTTGACACTTAGGGAGGTTGAAGTTAGATAAACAATTTCACAATGTATGGCTGTGGTCTTTCTCAGCTGATTTACATATACTCTATATAAATATGATTTAGACAAATATGTTAAATACGATGGGCATGCATTATAGACATTTTCACATATTTACACACATATAATGCGAGTAAATGGGCAGACTTTTCCAAGAATTGTTCCCTGATAGTTAAATAGCCAAGTCATCTACATGTGGAGAATGCAAATGTGAAAATGTCCATGCTTGTTTAAGTGTTGAACTCTTATGAGTATGTGCTCCTTTATGATGAAAGCCTAAATCACAAATTGCAGTATACGCAAATGGATGTGGCAAGGTGATAGATTTATGATATTTTGGCTTACAGTTTATGGGACATGCAAACTCCAACACTATGCTACAGCATTTTAACCAGTATGTTAAGAAACTAACCTACATCATCTTTGGCAACTGTCAATGAATGGCATGAACATGAACTGGAAATTTGATAATTTGTTACAAAACCAGTTAAAGACAGACTGTGATTCTGGCTATTGAACTTTGGAAGTTATGGGCTACACATTGTCTTCATTTTCATGTCTTATGTTATTTTTCCTGTCTTATGTTATTTCTTTTTTTGTCTTTTCCTAATTACTAATTATGTTAAGCTGCTTTTCGCCTCATAGACGCCTGGCTAAAACTAAAACTAAAAAACTCTTAACAGATTTCACCCATTGCTAACAGTCAAAACTTTTTTTCTTTTTCCAGACAGACCAGACAGAAGCAGCAGTGATATTTCTGAGATTTGCATTGTATGCAGAGAGATCTAATTTACATTTACATTTGTGGCATTTAGCTGACGCTCTTATCCAGAGCGACTTACAAGGTTACTCGTATTACAGAGGTGGGCCAGTGTAGTGTTAGGAATCCTGCCCAAGGACTCTTATTGGTGTAGTGCAGCACAGTCACCCAGACCGGGAATCGAACCCCAGTCTCCCACATGGTGTGGTAGCTCAGTGGCAGGTAGTGGTGTTATCTGTTGCGCCACACCAACCACTACATTTAGCACTTTAGCACTTTGTTAAGCCACAGGTAATGAAGAACTGAGCTCTCTAAAAAGGAAAACTCCTGTGAATGTGAAAAGAGTTCATTGTGGTTTTGTTACAAAGGATGTTTCACACTACGGGAGCTGTAGTTTAAGACAGATTATAGAAATATATTTAGGGAAAGTTTTAAGAAAGTTGCTTGAGAAAGCCCCCATCAAGAACTCATGATCATACTGTATGTAATACTATGTCATAAGACTGTCTTGGCAGCAAAAAACACAGATCAAAGATCAATTTCAATTTTGATACTAATTCTTTAAGATGAGCTACTCAGAATGATTTCTTATATCTGTGCTAGATCTCCTTTTAACAATATAAATATTTTCTTTGTATCAATTTCGATTTAGTCATATATTTAAAAACAAGTTTATTGAATGCATTATTTGCAGTGAACTTGGATTTACAATGCACTTAAATCAGTTAGAAAAATAATGGTTATTTTTAATATTGCATCACTTACATGCAAGACACCATTGTTCCTAAATATTAAGCATCATAGTATACACATTTTTAACATTAAGATAAGCTCATTGGGATCTCTACTCGTTCTCTTTTTCAGTGATGCACAGTAGTAGAAATGAAGATGATGATGATGTCCAGAGCTTAAATAGTTTCAGATGGAGACATTTCATTCATGCTTAAAATATTTTCTGAATTAACAGAATGAATATCAACATATTACCTAGTGTGCTTTCTAAGATATAATGAAAATGGAACACATCTGTTTACAGAGTTGTCATGATCCACTCGGTCTGACAATGACAGGAGAACACTCGCAGGGATGGACCGAAGCGAGGAGTATATTGATAACAATAAACCATAAACAAAACAGAAATGCAGCACCAATTACAAGGGATAAGGAAGAACTAAACAAAACTGTGACAAACAATACTGGGCAAACAAAAGGAACACACCTGGGGCTGGTGAGGCACTAGGGCAGTGCTAGCTGCCGGGGCTGAGACAATACCATTACTCAGAAACATAAACCTCCAAGCCGAGCCTGGGAAAGCTTTGAACTAGGACATATAGAGTAGTGCTAGTCAGGCACATTGAACTTACTAGACTTGAGAGCATGAGGAGTCAGCCACCAAACCTAGACAACTGTTCCGTTCCGACGGTGAGGAGAGCTAACTGCTGAAACAAGCTGGAGAGTCGCTCACTCCTGGAGCTCCAGGACCCCAGCTTGCTGAACCGAAGAAGCCTGGCGAGAGATCGCCGCAGACCTGCAGTAGCTCCCTAATGGACTCTGAGGCAAAAGCAGCCTAGCTAGTTAGCTTCCCTGCTAAGCTAGCTAGGTAGAGAGAGAGTCCTCTTGTACAAGGATGCACTCTACAGAAAAGACCGGTGAATACTGAGTCTATACCATTAACTGAATAACCTGGGTGCATGTGGTGCACTAAGGGTAATCCTCGGCAACCAGCAGCTGGCACTAGCCCTACTTAAATACACCAGCCCACAGGTGTAACACATTAACCAAACAAAGAATAGTCACCTGACAAACAAAACCAGAAACCAAAATGGCGACGAGGGGCGTCAACCCGAAAGTCCATTTCAACATAAAAGTCCTTCCATGAATAAACATGACATGGTACATTAACAAATAGTTCATTATTTCCTGTGAGCCGCGGCCCAGGACCGCCTCGGGGAGGGGTACTGTCACGCCCGCACCCGCCCCAGAGGCGGTCCTGGGCCCGACGGGGACGCCCCGGGCGCCGAACCGAAACCAGTGTCTCCGACCTTCCCGCGGAGGGTCCCATCCGGTTTGATGAGGCTGACTGACCCCTCTCCCGAAGCGAGGGTCTCCCACGGACGGGGGCTTGCGACTTCCTGGGACATCCGCGAGGCCTGGGAGCCGGCTTACTTGGGAACCTTTCGTGGAATTCCCGGACCAACACAGGGTCCAGGACATGATCGGCCGGTTCCCAGGAGCGTTCCTCTGGACCGAACCCCTCCCAGTCGAGCAGGTACTGCAAACGACCCCCACGCCTTCGAGAGTCCAGCACTCGTCGAACCGTGTAGGTGGGGGTCCCCTCAATCTCCACTGGTTCCGGTGGCGTGTCCGCCGGGGTGGCCTCGTCCAGGGGTCCAGGTACCACGGGCTTGAGCCGAGACACATGAAAAACCGGGTGAACACGTGACTGTGGGGGTAGTCGGATACAATAAGCAACTTCATTGATTCTTTTTTCTATGACATAAGGACCAGAGTACTTAACTTTCAGTTTGTGAGAAGGGAGACTAGTCCTTCGTGGTCCTTCGAGGTCCTTCGTGGCCAACCAGACCCGGTCACCTGGTTGGTATGTCGGAGTCTCCCCTCTCTTCCAGTCCGCTTGGGCCTTGTAGCGTCGCAGGAACGTCTGGATGTGCTGGTGGGCTCCGGTCCAGACCGCTTCGCTGCGACGCATCCAAGCATCCACTGCTGGGACTTGGGTCTCCGTGGCAGTCCAGGGGGCCAGCGGAGGCTGGTAGCCTAGGTAACACTGGTATGGGGTCAGGCCAGTGGTTGCGCACCTCAGTGAGTTCTGGGCCATCTCGGCCCAGACCAGATACCGGGACCAGTCGCTGGGGTAGTCATGACAGTACAGCCGTAGGAACTTCCCCAGCTCCTGGTTAGTGCGCTCGCACTGGCCGTTAGACTGGGGGTGATAACCCGAGGACAGGCTTACACTCACCCCCAGGTGTTCACAGAAGACACCCCATACCTTAGACGTGAACTGGGCCCCCCGGTCAGATACTATGTCCTCCGGAATCCCGAAATCTACCAAGTCTACCAAGGCTTGAGCGGTCTGCATTGCTGAGGGCAATGCAGAGAATGGTATGAACCTAACCCCTCGTGAGAAACAGTCCACTACCGTCATCACCACCGTGTGCCTCTCAGACTTAGGCAGGTCAGTAATGAAGTCAACAGCCAGGTGAGACCACGGACGTTCAGGAACGGGTAGCGGCATGAGCTTCCCCGACGGGAGCGTCTTCGGGGTCTTACATTGAGCACACTCACTGCATGATGCCACTACCCGATGTATATCTGCCCTCATCCCCTCCCACCAATATTTGGGAGAGAGCATATAGTACGTGGGGGCCTCACCTGGATGACCCGATGCCGGAGAAGCGTGAGCCCAACCAATGAGCTTCTCCTGGAAAGCCCCTGGGACGTAGACCTTGTCCACAGGGCAAGATGGGGGCACAGTGGTGCGTTTGAGGGCCTCGTCTATCTCTGTATCCAGGTCCCACTGAATTGCCGCGACGGTGACACCCGATGGCAGGATGGGTGCTGGAGCGGTCTCTCCCTCATCCACAGACTGGTGAATACGAGAGAGAGCGTCCGCTTTGGTGTTGCGGGAGCCCGGACGATACGAGTTCGTAAATCTGAACCTGGCGAAGAACAGGGACCACCTGGCTTGCCAGGGGTTCAGTTAGCTAACCCATATGGCATAACCCGGTACTGGAAATGCCCCCTGGTGGTCATGAATGCCGTCTTCCATTCGTCCCCCTCCCTGATACGCACCAGGTTGTACGCACTGCGGAGATCCAATTTCGTAAATATCCGGGCTCCCTGCAGCTGCTCAAGAGCGGAAGGCACCAACGGCATAGGAAACGGGTACCTATTGGTGATTGCGTTGAGTGCCCGATAATCTATACATGGCCTTAACCCATCCCCCTTCTTCCTGATGAAAAAAAACCCCGAAGCCACCAAAGACTTGGACGGAGTGATGTATCCCTGAGCTAAAGCCTCTGAAATGTAGTCCTCCATTGCCCTCTCTTCCTCCCCTGTAAGGGGGTAGATCCTGGCTTTAGGTAAAGTGGCCCCTTCAACCAGATCTATGGCGCAATCGTAAGGGCGATGGGGGGGGGGGGGGGGGGGTTTAGCGGCACTGGACTTACTGAACACATCTCGCATATCGTTATACTCCGGTGGCAGGACTACCGTGTTTTCGGGCTCGGGGCTCTCTATAGAGGTAGACATGACCCTAAGGGGGGCTAGGGTAAGGCACTTGTCACGGCAATAAGGGGACAAGGATACAATCTCCCGTTCAGGCCAGGAGATATGAGGGTTATGCTGGCTCAACCAGGGCAGACCTAGTATCATCTCATGCTCGGAGACAGGTAGAACCAGCAGGGACGCCACTTCCTGGTGGAGGAAGCTCACGGCAAGACGAAATCCCTCAGTACGGTGAGTGATGGGCCGAAGACCCATGGGCTGTCCGTCCAGGGAGGTGATGCGGAGGGGCTTCGGGAGCGGCACGGTCGGGATCCGCAGACGCTGCGCGATGTCAGCTCGCAGGAAGCTGCCCTCCGCTCCACAGTCGATCAGTGCTGAAACGACAAGAGACTGGCTCTGGTAGGAAACCCTGACTGGCAACGTGATCGACCAGAAAACGAGTCCCTGGACGGGCAGACTCACCGCATTGGCGCGAGGGGTCCCTTCCTCGCGCTCCTCGGTGAATAGGCAGGATTTCAATGGGAGTCGTCGAGGACAGGCCTTCCTTCCGTGCCCCACAGCCCCACAGTAGTAGCAGAGTCCCTCTCGGCTCTCGGGCGCGGCGGCGCGGGCGTGACAAGAGTTAAAATGTCATGAATTGGCAGAAATGCCATAACTGACTGGGCTGTACAAAAAACATGAAAAAGAAACCCACAAAAGCTGACACAAAAAAAAAACAAAAATAAAATTAAAGGTTATTTCTCACAGAGGGTTCACAAAGATTGTATGCCAAAACTGTTAATGTTTCCATTAAATTACAGTACCGGGGGTCAGCTTTATTTGTCACTGAGACGAACCGAAGCTCCTATGGCCCAATTTAACCCCTTAACACAGAAAGGCTTATTACACACTAAGACATATTATTCAATAACTGCAGGGGCTTTTTTGTCACTGAAACATATGTTGATGGGTGGAGCTACACATCATACTGTAACCAGCCAGTGGAGGCACTAGGCCTGTGGTGGCTTTACTTTTGAGAGACTGTCCATGTTTTTCTATAGTCAAAGATCTTAGCTGTTGCTAAGAAAGTGAATCCAGCTAAATTTGAGTTTTTTGACACCACTGCAGCTAACAACCCATCTGATTTCTGAAACCTTTAGTTAAGTGACAGAGAGGATATTGTGCTTCATCAGCATATGGGTAAGCACTTCAAATACTTTGAAATATGGCCTATATGCCACAGCATGTTGCTTCTCTCACATAGCCAAGCTAGTGTGAAGCATAGATTTTCTTTTGATAAGGAACATGAGGTTGAGAATCTACACAATGAGTCTTTGGTAGGAGAGCGTATTGTTATATTTACTCTGTTGGGGAGGTTCTCAAAGTAAACATCAGCAAGGAACTTATCACTTTTGCCTTTACAGCAAGACCACATTACATGGCTCATGTGGAAGAAGAAAAGAGCAAGTGCTTTTAATGACATATATAACTTATAAATAAATTATGTTTTATGAATAAGGTGCAAATACAGTGACTAAGACAAACAATATGTCTTCAAACCAGTCTATTATCTTGACATATATATATACTTGATATATATATATATATATATATATATATATATATATATATATATATATATATATATGTGTGTGTGTGTGTGTGTGTGTGTACAAGATGTGTAAAAATAACTGAAGCAATAGGATGGTTAAAGCCTGGGAATTAGCCTTGAAGTGAAGACTAAGGAAATTGGAGGAAGAAGAAAGAATTGGTATTGGCAAAAAGATCTAGAGTGGAGCTATATCCGGGATGTTGTGAAATGTTCTAAAGAGTTAGAAATGCAATAAAAACAATTGCGTGCTGTATCATGGATGAAGTCATCACAAGCTTATCGGATGCAAGTTTCTCTCCTTTTCTCAATAGTTCAGAACTGTGAAATATGTTGAGCACAATAAAAAATAGTGTGCTGAAAAACAATGCTCCAGACTGGATTCTTGTGTTAAGCACTGACCTGACTGGGCACAAGGGGTTCCTCCTAATTCAACACAAAGATCTACCTTTGATGACTACTGAAGGCTCAAAATTATTAACCCCTGATGAGAATCTTTTATAAGAGCACACATTTGCAAAAGAGGTGGCAAGTCATTGGCTTTATAAGTTGCATCAGTTGTGCTTGAGACAAAACACAACAAAGATCTGGGCTGGCTAGAGGTTTGCAAATTAGAGATAAGTCAAGAATGTTGTCCAGAAATTAAGGGAACGCTGGCTATGCTATCTGCATGTGGCAGAAAGAAGAAGCTATAACTGCAAAAAACCTGCAGCAAGATTTGGTGGCAGCAGGCAATGAGGTTACTGTAAGGCACATACTAAACACTGTCGTTATGTAAAGTATGCTAATAAACCTAATTTGCAACCGTATAAGTCACTCTTCAATGCCCAATTACTTCTACACCATGTGTCTTCAGGCATTCCTCCCTCCCAAAATACAATTATTTCATAACTCCATTTATATTAACACCACTTAAAAATGTAGTTGTAAATTATTCCAAATGTTTAGTATATTAAAGAAATGTAATTACTTTCAGTTTTAGATTATGTGTTTTTTAAAGCTGCTCAAATAAATATTTAAATAAAGAAAAACTTTATGTGTAAATTCACATGAAACCATCATGTTTCTACACCAAATACCAAACAGTCTCATATCCACATGAAACAATCTTGTAATAGAATGTTTACTGCTGGATGGCCTAATGTACATTGGATAGTGATATTTACCTTTCTTTTAACTTTTAAAAACACATTACAGTGGTAATAAAACACATACTGCAGATCAAACATATTCAATAGCTTATTCAAAGTTTGTGTAAACTTTCTATTTTTTTGGATTTATGTGTCTGTTAAATCCCTGTGAACCTACCAAAAACACTGACCTGTAAAAAACAACCTTCTTATGCCTGTGCCACATACACTACCTTGTGTTATTGCACTCTAGCTTTTAGAGCCTTCAGGTAGAACTGTCAATCACTTACATTTTTTTCTGCATTGTACAATTCTGAGTAAACTCCAATTGTTTACTGTTGTGAATGAAAATCCCAGGGGATCAGCATAATACTTAAACAGTCCATCTGGCACCAACAATCATGTCACGCTCATAATTACTTAGATCATGTTGATGTAAACTTTTAAGCTGCTGGCCCATATCTGCATGATTCTATGCATCACACTGCTGCAACGATTGTTTGATTAGATAACTGCATGAATGAGAAAGTGTACTGGTGTTTCTGTGTTTTTATCAGTGTGCCTTTATGACTTACTGCAGTTGACTTAGCCTTTAAAAACTTTATAGTTTTGCAAAGAGAAGATAATTAAAGATTTTAATTTTAACGTGTTTATAAAATGGAATGGTCAACATTTCAGCAACATTACACTGCAAAATTCATAGACAGTATGTTCAGCGTGTGTGTGTGTGTGTATGTGTATGTGTGTGTGTGTGTGTTTGTGTGTGTGTGTGTGTGTGTGTGTGCATGTGTGTGTGTGTGTGTGTGTGTGTGTGTGTGTGTGATTGTGTGGCCAACATAGGAGGTGTTCCGGGCACCCAGTTATCCTACAGGATGACAGCTGGTGAGGAATCAGGTCCACCAATGAGGAAACCAATGACAAGCAAAAGGTGAAAATGTCTCAGTTTCCTCCATTCGCCTCTTCCTCCATTTCCGCTTATCTTATGAGAAGCATTTTCTTTGCCATGTCTTGTGCTAAAGTTCATTCAAAGGGAATATGTCTTTCCCTTTTTGTGCATGAGATGAAAATTTATTTGCAAATTATGAACACACCATGAACCAACACACCAACAATGCTAAAGATGTATGCTTATTGTCCCTAGATTTACATTAACCCTCTTAAACTGATCACCATGCAATTACATCAAATTAAATGTTCCTACTTTCCTGATTATCCACCTCTTATGTTAATTGAATGTATTTTTTACTGGATATATGTTAGCCTTTTTTCCAAAGATTATCCTTTCACATACAAAAAACATGCTGCAGTCCAAGCATTGCTTTGTCACATTTCAGCCTGTGACTGACCGAATTGTCATTGACCGAATGTAGACAATAGACCAAAAATAAATAAATAAATAAATAATAACACTACACCCAGCCCTTCATATAAACACTGTAAGCAGATAGAGACTCACCATAAGCTCTTTACACTGTGTATTAATGTCAACAATCAAGGGAGATGAGCTTTCTTGTCTACAGCAGACAAACTTGATAGAATGGCAAAAGCAATCAAAAGCTAAGCTAAGATGGTTGTTGCCCTGATTAATTTTTTTGGCCAAGAACTATCCCCGTGCATTGTAAAAGGCATTGTTCAGTGTTTCTCCTTCTTTTCCATGCTGGGAGACAAAAACAGCAGAAAACAAAGCAGAATTGCACTCTCTGAGGAGTCTTTGTAAAGCAAGAAAGAGACAAAATGAAAGAGGGAAAAGGAAACAAAAATGTGTACAGCATGTACAAAAATTAAAAGCATTTTGGTTTGCAATTAATTACATCTAGTTAAAGTAACTGAACCCCAATGAATCGCCAGCACTGAGCGTAAATCTTTAGCTATCTCACTGCTTCAGAGACTGAACCAGCAGTGTCCCATGCCTTTCCTGACATTAGTAAGCACAGCATGGGCAGTAAACCCTTTTATTAGAAGAAAAAATGATGCTACAAAAGTATCCGCTGGGATTCAACTTGTTTACAAGGCACGATGCTCATAAATTATGTAGTCTTATGAGGTCTGAACATGCAGTATAATCCATGCTATCATCAATTAGGCCTTTATAATCTATTTTATTTAATATACACCACCTAGATGTCTGCTATGTAGCACTAACCATGAGTTGTCTCAGAAATAGCCTTCTGAAATCAGCTTCTTAAAAATGCATCTCCAGAAATGTTCCTGAAGTAGCTAATATATATATTAAAAAAAAAAAAAAACATTTTATAACACATATCACAATCACAATAAAAAGCAATCACCACCTTTTTGTAAATATAAATAAAAATACAATAGACTGGCAAAATTGGCAGTTATAATAGTTTTTTGTCAACTTTGAGTCATGTTGACATAATAACACTTTCTAGGGTGACATAGCATGTTATTAGAGGTATCATGCCCTTTTATTTACATTTATTAATATAAATATAACCATTTTAATATAAATATTAATTATAATATTTATTTATTTATTTATTTATTTATTCATTCACATTTTGACATGCACCTATACATACGGTTTTGAGAAAAAGTATTTGACCCTTTCCTAGTTTCTTCTTTTTCTGCATTATTGTCACATTTCAAGTTTATTCATGTAGAATGAATCTAAATACATGATAGACAGCATGGGCATGAAAATTCCATTTATCGAAGTTAAAGATTTATTAAAAACCTATGTAAAAAAGTGTCTTAATAACTAAACTTAATAACTGGTTGTGCCACCATTTTCACTGACAACTGCAATCAAACTGCAAAGGAAACAAATTTGCTCTAACTTGAGTCTTGAACATTGCTGTGGAGAAATTTTTGCCCACTCTTCTTTGCAGAATTTTTTTATTTAGCTACATTAGAGGGTTTTTAAGCAAGAATTGCCCATTTAAGTTAATGTCACTTTTCATTCCTCCAAAACTTAGAAGTGGAATGTCTTGTGTGCTATGGATTTGTCCTGTGTCAGGTCCGCATCACCCCAGGGGCGATCCCAAGCCGCGGTCCACAGGCTTCAAGGTCCAGGACTCTTAAGTTGACGTTTGGTTCATGTCAAGGTTCACGGACACTGTGTCGGTTCACATTCATTGGTTTAAGTATTCACGTGTGTTTTTGTTTCATTGATTGGAGTCACCTGAGGCCGGGGTACTTAGGGAGCTAACGCCGACATTCTCATGGCCGAGAATTATACTTGCTATGCCAAGCTGTATGGTTGGCTTCATGTTCTGGAGTTTCGAGGCTGTCTATGGTGTTTCTCTAGAGGACGTTCTATGAGAGTTTGTTCATGTTCAGGAGTATATCGTTTCATGTTTGCTGTTTGGTGGCCTTGAGGATTCGGTGGATAATCCCTTAGTCCAAGTCAGGTCAAGTAAGTTTAGTTGCGCCTGACGAGCGCGGTATTACGTTTGTTTTGTTTCACTGGCCCTGTCGGTGACGTTTGGATCTAGCATATTCTCCCGGTTTATCTTCTCTATCTCACCTGGCTCCCTGGCTACCACCCAGCCTCAGGTGGCTTTCAGGTTTTGCCCATGTTGCCATGTTTGTTCCGTTTAGTCATTATCCCTTGTGTTCTTGCTGCATTCTTGTGTTTTCCCCTGTTTGTTTTATTAAAATCTTGCATCGCACCGTCCCTGCGAGTGTTCACCCGTCATTGTCCTGGCCAGTCATGACATCCTGCTAGAGTAAGTTAATAAAAGATCCTACAGTAAGTTAATTAATTTGGGACATACTAATTAATTAATTAATTAATTTGGGACACACTAAAAGGACAATATTTGCTCAGGAGGAACAACTTTGGTCTCAGGGTAATGAACATTGCCACTGGCAAGTGTGTTTCCTTGCCACATTTGATTTGTGGTCAACTACTAAATTTAGTACATAGAACTGCAGATGCTCACGCATCAACTTTTTCATTGTGCTTAGATGTGTGCTTAGAAGTGCTGTAGTATTTATTACAGTTAACACTTACTTTCAGTGCCCAGAGCTCTTAATGTAACCCAGGTAAATCCCATAGTGCTTTCTTTAGATGTATGTGTATATGCCCAGGCCAGATTCAATTCCTTTGTGAAAAATATAAAAATGTTTATGTAACTTAAATTAAATCAGAACTTTCTTTTGAGCTCCTCAGTGTACTGAATGCTCCAAGGGAATGGCTTCTCTGTGCAGATGTGCTCACTCTTCCTCATTACCCCTCAATGCTCCTGATTTGGCCAGCCACAACAGGCATCAGCATTATACCCTTCGTATCTGTGCATAACAAACATTAGAAAAGTGTAGCATTTTTCAGCCTGGACAAACTCAACCTTTGTTTCTGTCTCTCTCTTTCTTTTAATATATGCCCAAATTTATGGCCAGACTGTGGTCAATGAGTCAATAAGTATCTGGTCAGGATCTGTATTAACTTGTGATCTCTGATGGTCAGAAGATACTATTCTAGTTTAAATCTGGTTCTCTTAATGTTTGGGTGTCTGTTTTTACTGTGTATAATAAGCTTTTTGGTGTTTAGATGGGGATGATAGGTAGTGCTTTTGCTCTCTCTCTCTCTCTCTCTCTCTCTCTCTCTCTCTCTCTCTCATACTCTGCTTATGTCAGCCATGTTTACCCAGCTCATTGTTCTGTTTTTTTAATCCCTGGTATTTACTGCTTGTTTCTTTGCCAAAGACTGGGCCGCTTCCAAAGTTTCTTTCTCTTGATGGGTCTCCTCCTCTTGACTTAGATTAAGGCACTCAAATAGGGCTAAACAACCAGTTGTTAGCATTCTCATATTCAACCTTTATATTGCACTCAAATCTGCTTTGTATCTGCTTTGGCTTTCTAAATGCACCCAACCAAAATAGCTGACAGTGAAAGGAGACAACAGTATACAGGTAAGTACATGTTGCATTGCTCATAAATCTTTATGGCCTCTCACCTAATTAAAGTGTGAATATATATGAAAACATTTTGCCAGTCATGTGTGTTAAATTTGAGTTTAATGTACACGATTTATCAAGTTAAGTTTATCAACTTGACCAAGCTGATTGTCAAGCTGGTAAAACTGGTGAGCTAGATTTGTAAAGCTGGTTGTCCAAATTCTTTAAGCTGGTCAAACTGGTAGGCAAGTTGTCATGTTGGCCGACCAATGTGCTCATGCTCGTCAACCATCTTGTAAATAGTAAGTGTCTTGATTCATTATGATCATGTAGGCTGTTACACTATTCTATTTCATCCACAGACATTACTCTCACAAGCTCTTTAAATATCAAAAAGCTGGCTGCAGAGTAGCACCCCTAGTGGTGTGGCATGACAAGCAATTGTCTGCCCATATGCACACTCTGGTGCTTGTTTTTTGAGACATGTTTAATTGTATCACAATTTTAACTGAGTGAGTAATGTAAGTTATGATGTAACTGATGTAAGTTATATATCAATGTTATGTCCAGTTATGAACGTTACAGAAGGAGCCCCCCTTGTGTCCCCTTAGCACCACCCCTCCCAATGGCCTACTAAATACACTGTGACTCAAAGGGACCTATTAAATACAGTCATATAGACTTATCTTAGACAGTCTATGTCTCAGGAGAATTTGAGTCCTGATCCTGAGCCGTCATGATCAGTAATCCTGACATTAGTTATGAAAGTTATGATGTCATTATTGCCAAAAGAGAAAAGCCAAATTCTTAAATTAAGATTTTAATGTAAATGTGTTGTAGTTAAATAATATGAAATAATATATTTCATATTATTTAACAGGATTCGCAGCAGATGACTGTAAGAATAAGGTGTGTTCTTTAATGTTATCTTAATATGGTAGAGGATGTATGTGGATTTTACTTGGGGCCCAATGAAGTCTAGGACTGCTAAAATGCATTGTTGGACAGAGTTGTTTTTCTGGTGAAGAAGAGGGGGAAACATTTGGATGCAGCTGTGTGCTATTGCAGCATGTACCCTTGACCCTAAAATCTGAATGGAAAAAATAAAGCTTTTTTTCATCTTTCATATGATTCCAAACAGGAAATATTAGTAGGGAGGTAAAGGGGGTGGAAAACAGTTGACTAGTTTATTCTGTTCTATTGCTATGCTCATATTAATGTGAATAGCTAAATAGTCATCATTATAACATTCTTAAATGCTAAAAACAGCTAGAGAATAGAAGTTTCTGGGTCATTCATGCAAATTTGACTGATTTGGTTAGAGCTGAAAAATCACCAATGTAATTTAATTGGCTGACCCTCTCTATGGGGACTAAAACAGCAACAGCAGTAAAAACATGTCTTCTGCCAGGGGAGAGAGGTGAAAAGACGGGTTGAGAGATCTGAGAGGTGTGACAGAAACTGTGGCAGCACAGTTGTGGCAGACACCACAAAGCCCCATCACCTAACACTTCTGTTCTTTCTTTTTTCCACCTGTACTTTTAACCTAGCTCAATAAGTGCTAATGACAAAAACACCAGGCTGATTAAAAGAGCAAGCTGACTGAAAAGCAAAGTTTAGCTGAGGTTATATATATATATATATATATATATATATATATATATATATATATATATATATATATATATATATATATATAGCAAAAACTGTAACAGTGTTCAGTGTTTGGATCTCAATACATGGTGTTGGTAGGAGAATGGAATCATTATGCCTTCATCATTCTTGGCCAGCATGTGACATTCTGAATCCTGTGTAGGACACTGACGACATGGACTTGGACATGGACCCTCTTTTGTCTGTAGTTCTCTCTCACTTACTCTTGCTTTATTCTTTTTCCAGTCTTTTTCTTTTAGTTGTTTTCAGCCAAACATACACGGAGAGCACAAAACAAATGAGGTCTAGGTGTAGGTCAAAATGATTTCACACAAAGCAGGAAATTTGATGGCACAGGAGCATGAAACATCACAAAAGACATGGATATGGAGGATGTGTCGCTAAGCACCCTGATTGTGTCAGCACTACTGGCCAGTGTGTTTCCTTACAGGTCACTTTTAAATGGAGACTGACAGATATATGTTTCCAGCTATTTTGTTTAACAGCCAAACCCACAGCAGGCCCAAAATCCTTTGCATCACTCCCCAATCAGTTATGTTTGAGGAAGGTGGCATATCAACTGGCCTTCTGTTAAGCCTCCACCCACGGGACTCTTCTATTTCAGTGTCTTTGGGCAGTTTGGCATAGTGCAGACATAGTTCAAGACCTTCTATTTGAAGGATATGCATTACACAAGGCTATCTTTAAGTATGCTTTTAGAGTATCACTAAAAACATAATGCAGAAATCAAAATAAAAAAAGAAGACATTGCCAAATATGGCAAATAGCATGTTTAGTCAGTTTCCTGTTTTGAAAATACTGTCCTGTCAGCGTTCTAGGTTATTGACAGTCTGACAAAGTTCTAAAGTAGAAAGAAATTCTAAACATTTGTTTGTTCATATTGCCTTTTCCAGTCAAATATTTACATGCAATATGAATGCCTGTAACTCTTTTAGTCTAGTGTGTGTGTGTGTGTGCGCATTTCAGATTCATTGATTCACCCATGCTGAAATAAGTACTGTTAATATGCTCATGGCAGGAAGAAGAATCTGTGGGTCATTTTGAACCATAGTGTGCATATCCCATTGATGCAATGACAATGGAGTGGCCGTTGTCTACTGTTTATTTATCTATTTATTTATTTATTTGATAAATAAAAAAAGAACTGTTCATATTGATCAAATATATATTCGATTTAAATATATATATATATTTTTATTTATATATATATATATATATATATATATATATATATATATATATATATATATATATATATGTACAAAAATACAGAACAAAAACTGAACAGCTAAAATATATGCTAAAAGCCACACTGTCATGTTTTGTATGAACAACTTTTAGACAATGAACTAAAACAAAATAGAAACAAACATAAACAAAAAACAGCAGCAATATGTGGTTGCAATGCTAAATCTAAGCATTGCTAAATCTAAATAAAGTTTTCCATCTCTAGGTTTTGTAAGCTCCCTGAGCACAATTTTCATCTGCAGCTAATCCTTCTTTGTTCTTGAACATTTCTAAAGATTTCTAGAATGCTGGCTAGACAGTGACTTTTCTTTACTATTTACCAAAGATAGTACAAAAGTCTTGTCACTTCTTCCACAGTGTATGAAAAAAAATCTCTGGATATGGGAAATATATGTGCAGAATGTTGGGAATGTAAGTTGGAATGTAGAAAAGTGGTCTATTTGGTGATGTGGATGGCTATTTATATTTACACTCCAAAATAATTAACTCTGGAAACATCTGCTCTTTAGATTGTAGATCATGCAGAACCCCCCTCCCCTTCTCCTCCTCCTCCTCATCCCTAACCCCAGACTGACAACCACACAAGCATTTAAAAGCAGTAAATATATCTATTCTGAGGCATAGGCCTGAATAATAGTGAGATAATTCACAGTTTTGTGTTTGATGTCCCCTTTAACACAAACATCAAACAACTAGCTACTGAAACCTCACCAGGCAATGGCTAAGCCTGAAAAGTTTTTCATTTTTCTGAGGCATTTGAGTGCTAAACATGTTTAGAAAAAACCTTAACAATGCTGCTTCCCAGGAGGTATTCTAGGGCTAAACGAGGTTAAAAGCAAGTTTTTGTTGTGCCAGATAGTGTTGGTTTCTGTCACAATACATGACTCTCCCTTTATATGTTTATATGTTTTCTATTGTGAAACAACTTTCTTCCTTCTTTTTCTTTTTTTGCCATTCAGATCCAAAAGGCTGTTGGTAGTCATATCAAGGAACTTGAGTGCAAAGCCACTGTTCAGAAATATAACCTTGCCAAAGGGCCACCATACCCACCCCCACTCAAAAGCACCAACCCTCACACACACACGCACACATACAAAAGATTGCTCTATCTTTGTATATTGAGTGAGTCAAATCAATGGCAAAATGTTGGCACTTTTCACATGACAGTGACCAGGAAGCCGGCTGTGTCCTATAGCCCTCCCTGTGTGATTGACACTTGAAACGTGTGTGCGGACAGAGCCAGGGGCGCTGCTCCATGCTTGAAGTCTCTGCTGGGGATAACAACTGGTGACATCTGCAGAAGGGGCAAACAAAAAGGCAGTTGAAAGCCATGTTTGTTGCCTTGGTCTGCTCAGATCTTCCTGCTTTAATGGAGCCTCCTCCTCCCCCCACCTGCTTTAATATCATGAATCAGCACCTGGCTCTTTTGAACTTGCTTGAAAACTTCAAACAAGGGGGTGGAATTAAGCAACATGAAATAGGTGAGGAGGCTGGTGGGTGGGGGGGAAGCTAGCTGGTAGGGAGTATGTGGCAGAGGAGTGGACTGCCAGCAGTTTGATTTGCCATCATTTTATAAAATCTTTTTCCAATAGTCACCAGCCACTGCCACTCATATACCACATGGATTTATGAAATGTAACTAATAACTAATGTAATTCCATATACATTTGTACATTCTTGTCTCAAAAAAATTTTTCTACCTTTACATTTACATTTAGGCATTTAGCAGATGCTTTTATCAAGAGTAATTTACTCACTGTTTACTCAGAAAATATCCTTAGCTAGTTTATATATGCTAGAATCCAAAAGATACCTCAAGCTACATGCTGTTAAATACAAAAGTCAGTATGGATACTTGGATACACAATCCTCAACATGCTACACTTTGCCTAAATGTCAAACAAATCCGGTAAGACATGAGTATAATCATAAGCCTAAGTTCGAGATAAGTGCTGATTTAAGGAGTCATGAAACAGATGGGTCTTATTTAATGTATGTCATGTTTTCTTTTTATTTTGTTGTTGCTACAACAGAAACAGTTCTAATGAAATGTATGTGGGTATAACTTATGACAGTAATGATGATAATAAGATTATGTAATTGGAATAAGATTATGTAATTAATTGTGTAAGTACATCTACAAATAGTATATGAAACAGTTAAAACTGTAATAACTTTTAAGGGTAGATATGATTCTGCTATACACAGAGATTCAGAGTCAGAGGGGTACAGCAAAACATGGCCACATTAAAAAAGTAAAGCAAACAATATAATGGTAAAAAATAACCCTTTACTGTAACACTCTTAAAACACTGGTGCAACACCCAGTCCTCTGCAATCATTTTTTACAGCGTTGTAATGTTAAAGGATGCTGAAATATGAAAACATGGGTTCCATGTTAGCTAAGTAATATTATATTTAATTACTTAAATAAATAAAGTATAAAGCATATGCTAAGTTAAAGTGTTAAGTTTAAGTTGAAAACATACTTTCTTTAATGAAATCATGAATAATGAAAATCTTTTTCTGTTACATGACTGCACCTTGCTTCTAGATATGCTATGACTGAAGCAACAGTAACTGACCATAAAGGTCCACTGTAACACTGAGTCAACACTGAGTCAAGGACACCTAATGGATTCTAAAGCACAAACAGGAGCGTTCCAAGCATGCCAGAGCAGATCTAACCCGGGGCACAGGCATCAAAATGCAGGTTGGAGATTTGACATTCCTGCAGGCACTAAATGCCTTGCCAGTTATTTGGAAAAAGAGGGAAAGAAATAAAGGAAAAGTCAATATTCTCCTCCTGTTTCAAATGCCTGCTATCTGATGTGCAGGGGTAATGCAGATCTGATTCTGCTGTGACAAAAAGGCAGCTCCAAAGAGCTTTAAGTATCTTTCTCGTACTTGCTTTCTCAGTCCCCTCTGTCTGTTTCTCTTTCTTTGTTTCTCTCTCTCTACTTCTATTTTTTACTGATTTTCATACCCTCTTCTATACTCCTTTACTTTGCTCTGCATGTGTGTATGCATGTGCTTGCGATGTCCAAGCAGTATGATGATAATAGCGATTGGAAAGATGATCACAGTCTGCCACTCCAGACCTTTAAAGGAAGGTTAAAGGAGCATGGCAGTTGTGGCTTTGTGTTTACCCAAAAAAAAAAGCCTAATGAAGTAATTACCAGTGGACTGTGCCTGCTCTTCCTCCATTTGAGGGCCTTTCATATACTAGATAAATGCTTTTTATATGAAAAATATCTGTCACTCATGATGCAAAGATATATTTAATCTATGCTGTATTATGCATATACTGTGCCATGCATTTTGATGTTTAGGAATCATAGTTTACAATATTTTAGTTTCACCAGTGGTTAGATTTATTTCTATATTGTATTATGCTTTGAGTCTTTGTATTGTTGCATTGCCCAATATCTCCTCAGTTAGAGGTCATGGACTGCTAAACTTTTTCCTGTGAAATGTTTTGCTACACATTTCATTTTTCCATTAAAGATTCCAAGGTGTTTAGGCTTCTAGGCAAAAAAGCAACCCCTAATCAAGATGCAGTTTTGGTTCTGGGGTGTAGTGCCCTTTTTCTTAAGCATAGTGCACTTGTGCCAAAAATGGTTTCCATTTTTCCTCATCTGCTAATTTTTCCAAAAGCATTGTGGAATTCAGGTGATCTTGGGCAAGCATGATATGGGACACATGAATTTTTGCAGTGAGGTCTGCAGTAGGTCTTTGCTGTTACCCTCTGGTTCCTCTTTCAGAATGAATCATTCTGGATTAAGACTGTTTTTAGCAATGCTTTTGTAGCATTTTCATCTTAATACATCTTCAAAGGGTCTTGTAAAAGTTGTTTTTCTTTGAGGCATAAATTCCATTAACCAGTTTTTCTTGAGAAGAACATATTTGTCAAGCCATAAGGCTTTGTGTGCCTTTATTTAATGGGCAAAGCATTTGTGAACCCCACTCTTCCAATCTCTCTTCCAAACTCCAATCTCCTTAATTGAAACACCAATTGGCTATTGAAGTCATTAACACATTTTTTTTTGTTAACCTAAACTGTGGATGTTTACTTAAAGTGCTCAAAAAAGAGAAATACATTAATAGTACAACTGTGTATATTAGTTTAGTCAGATTTTGTTTGCCCTTAATTGGGACAAGCACATTTTATTAGTAATGCTGAAATCCAGATAATTCCAGTGGATTCACTTTTTTGCATCGGTAACTTACATCTTTGTAAATATTAAATTCAATCAAATACTTATCACAGATGTGAAATATCTCAGAATGAAATATAGCAATATTGGGCTTTCAATTATGTCTTTGGACTGATGTTTTTGGGAGAGAATGACTGTACAACATCTTTAATAGAAAATAATTTGTGTGCAGAAGTTTTTATTTTTGTAATTGTGAAATGACAGGGGCAATGATACATACAGGATCAAACATATACATACAGCACACCTAATATATGCTTCACTATTTGACCACTTCTGAGGTAACGCTTTACATTATTGTAATTATTTTGCAATGCACAGCTCCTAAAGGTCCAAAACAGCTCCACAACTATGTCAGATGGTTGGATCTTTGAATTAAATGCCTTACCTTTACTCCTCCAAACATCTTGGTCTCATGTGACCATTAAACCTTCCTCAGTTAGCTGCAAACCTTAGTCAAGCTTGAGAGTGTCATTTTTTAACCAGGGGATTCTTTCTTGGACAGCACACATTGTGATGTAAAACTGTAGACAGTGACACCTGTGCCTCAGTGCCAATTTCCTCTTGGTTGATAGGGACAGTTTGGGACTTCTTCCAATTTTCTTGGTCTTCCAAATCTTATCTTGATTTCCACCATTCCCCTGAACAGCTATTTCTTAACATTCCACACTGTAGAAATCAAAAACTCAAAGCACCTGGTTTTCATCTTTTACCCTTCCCCTGCCTTGTCAGAATCAATTGCTTTCATTTTCAGATCTTTAGACAGTTGCTTAGAAGAACCAATGCTTGATGAGTCAGACGTTACTTGCTAATCAAGGTCTGAGATTTTATCAAAAGAAAGTGAGTTCCCAGGTTCCCAAACTTTTTATTGTTTGTGTTAACAACTGTGCACTACTATGCATACAGAGATACAAAGTGTATTATTTGGCAAAGAGGGTCCAAACTGTTGCATTAGATTTTGTAAAAATATACAGTAAGACTTAATTCATTCTCTCTCTCTCTCTCTCCCCCCCCTCTCTCTCTCTGTGTGTTGAGCCACAGGCCACTGCTAACCTTCATTTGTCTTTGCCTTAAGGGGGAAAAATGTGGTAATTTAAAAAAATACAGGGGGATATATTTGACTTTTGGGTCCAACAGCACCTGCTGTTTCTGTGGAAAACATCAGATTTGCACAGGTCTTTGTTTTGAGCAAAAGAGGAAAGTCATGTTGATTAGTCACTGGGGAACTCAGTCAGGAAATAAGGTTAAAATAGTAACATTGAAAATCTGAAAGTTGAGAGCTGAAGCCTGGAAGAATGGACCATTTTCATTTATAGTGTGCAGGCAATTAAAAATGTAAAAAAAACAAAAAAAACACTAATCAAGAAACAAAAATATGAAAATTAAGTAAATTGCTAATTATTTTATTTGATTACACTCTTACTCTCTTATTAGATTCTGTTTCTTTGAGATGGTAGATATTTCCTTGGAATTCTTCTACTACAAGTAAAGTCACGGTAGGCTTGAAAAAACAAAAACAAAACAAAGCAGATGGCTTTGAAAATTAAGTATTTGTATAGGTTAATTTTCAGTGCCAGCAGTAAATAATAATGTTTTGTGCTGAGAACAACTTAATTAACTAATTTTAACTGCATTGATTTCTTCAGCTTTCTTAAGCCAAATGCTTGAAAATGAAAATAATAAAATAGTTTTAGAGTGAAAAAACATTTAATGATTCATTATATCTTTATTTGTTGGTTTATGAGTAACTGATGTCAAATAAATGTACCAATTATAATGGTAAAAATACTAAAGTATTAGTATTGCAAATGGTAAAGTTTTGAAATACTAAGCAATTCAAAGACTAGAAACAAATCACACTAAAAACATTTGAAATGTTCAGAAGTTGATTTGAAGTATGAGTTAAAGAGTATAAAACCAGTTCAATAGTTTATAACATCTAATGTATAGAAACATCTATATTTTAGTTCCACTCCCTGCTGGGTTGAGAAAGATCCACCACCTGAAATAATGTCTCAATGATCAACAGTGGCCCATAGCCAGGGATACTGGCTTGATACTACAGCTACTGGCGGGTGGAGGTAGGGCGACCCAAGAGTTGGTCGAGCCAAATAGAGAGTGCGATGAGCTCATCCAGCCCAAGGGACTCGCCTCGACAGGCCAACTCTCGCTGCAGACGGGGACTCAACCCGTTGCGGAACAGGGCCACCAGAGTGGCTTGGTTCCACCCACTCCCAGTGGCTAGAGTAGTGGCTCAGTGGCTAACTCTAGCGCATGGTGAGTTGCCGAACCGGTCCCCTTCTCCAGCCGCAACAGTAGGTCGCCCTTCGCAAGCCCCTCTCGGGGATGCTGAAACACCGCTTTAAAGTGTCTCAGGTACTCCAAGAAGGGCTTCTTATCAAGCTCCTCCCAGGGGGCAGTGGCCCAATCCAGAGCTTTACCCGCGAGACGGGAGACCAAAAAGGCGATCTTCACCTGGTCAGTGCCGGCTGGATGATTACTAAAGAACCCCTCGCAAAGCTCTGGATCGCCAGTGTGTGTATTTGGCTTGCCAACCGGATACAAGCTATGGGAAATGGACTCAGACACACTCTGCAGAGTGAGCTGCCAACCCTGAGTACGCAGAGAACTGCCTAGAACTGGGGTCACCTAGGAACCTGAGCAGGAAGCAAATGTACCTCGCTTACCTCTAGAATCAGACTGTGAATTTTCCTAACAATGAACAGAACTCTCGCCAACCGGAACACGCCAACACCGCGTGAGGAATCGTGAAGCGTCAAGGAGATTCCTGGAGATTCAATTCACGGCAAGGTGTAGCCGTCTTGGAGCTCCTTAAATGTTCCCAGTCCCAGTTGCAACACATGAACAATAAATGAACACAAATTAACAGGAATCAACACAAACAACCAGGAAGTGCAGCGGAAGTGCTTATTTGGGCCTGTGGGCGGCGGCTCGTGATCACCCTGGGGTAGGGTGTGATAACGAGGGCCTGAAAGAGTGTACATGCTATGTATTTTCTTTAGATGAGGTCTAAAGTAAATACAAAGTGTGATTTGTAATTAATAAAGTGGATTAAATGTGGATTATATTTTGCAACTGTAGGGCTGGAAAAAAACAATTTTCTTGTTTGCTGCTTTAGGCCTGTTGCAGAAAATTTCCTTTTAGGCTTGTGTGCTTACTCAGAAAAAGTGTACATTCCACCGTATAGAAGAAAGTACAGATTTTGCATACTGAAATATGGATGGTAGATTTAAATAAGTTAATAGGGCCATCAGCAAAATTGATTGCCAGGCACTTAGTTTGATAGTGTAATGACCAATGCTCCGCATCTGTTTGGGTGCTAAAATGGATGTGCTATATCAAAGTAAATCAGATGTTTGAACAGAAAAAAGATGTACTGACAAAAGACTTAGTAAAGATAAAATACTGCCCTGTAACATCAAAATGGGCCTTATCAAGTACTTGTGAAATAAATACAACTTTTAAATGTTAGATCAGTGAAGGAAAAAAAGAAGCTTCAGAAATGTCCTGACGTTTTAAACCTTGTGATCAGCACACATATGTAATTAACCTTGTGATTAGCATACAAGGCACGCATCTGACTATGCAGCACTGTCAGGTACGCGTCGCCGCGCCCACCCCGAGGGCGGTCCCGAGCCGCGGACCACAGGCTTCATGTCCAAGGACTTTTACGTTGACACCTGTTTCCCATTATTAGTTCTGATTTGGGCCACCTGAGAGCTGGGGTACAAAAGGGGAGCAAACGCTAAGGTCTGGGCCGAGAATTACTCTTGCGACGCCAACCGTTATGTTGGTCTCACGTTCATGAGACTTCTAGGTGAGTCTACGGGTTTCGGTAGTGTATGCTCTATCGGAGCTGTTTCACGTTCAGAAGGAGTTCGCTGTCTGGTTCACTGGTTGGTTGCCAGTGAGATTCGGCGTCCGGTTCCCTTGCACTCTAGTCACGTAAGTTTATCAGCGCCTGACGAGCGCGGTTTGGGTTCCTGTATCTGGCTTCCCCCTTCCGTTAGGTTGGCCCAGCCTCGCTTTGCTCCCTGGCTGCCTACCAGCCTCAGGTGGTCTTCAGGTTTTGCCTGCATTGGTTTGTCACGTTTGTCTTGTTTATCCCTCTGTTATTGCTGCACTTTTGTTTTCCCCTGTTTATTGAATAAAACGTTTGTCATGCATTGCACCATCCCTGCGAGTGTTCACCCGTCCATGTCTAGCTTAGCCAGCATGACAAGCACCACCTTTTTAATATTTATGTTTATTTGAATTCTTACTTACACATGTTAGTCACAGTTGTATATTTCATATAAATGACAGGAAAAAAATTAAACTATTGAAACAAACACAAGACAAGGACAAACATTTCTATCATTACCAGGTAATACAAGTTAATTGTTCAGCTTACACAGTCTGACTGACATACCATTAGAGACTGTGCAGACATTGTAACTGGAGCATTAATAAATTCAGAATGTGCATATTAGAATGACAGCTTTGGAAGTGCAAAGGAATAACAGTTATCACTTGGCAGAGGCCAGTATCGCCCCATCTGCTGAGACTTTGCATATATTTTCAGCTTCCTGAGCAATGATTAAGGCTGTCAGAACCTCTTTAACCTTCTAACTGCTGGTCCCAACTGGCCCTAATTAGAGATTAATGATTTCTAAAGACACAGGCTGTGATGGAAACTGCCTCTGCAAAATTAAGCACCAATTACTTCAAGTATCTGCACCACATTTGGTCTATATACGATACATTTCACATTAAGCAGTAACATTTGTGCTAAGATAAATTAAATAATCACCTTTTTGTCAACAGAGCTGGTGATAGATATATATTTACACATGCGCACAGACACTTGTGTGCATCATTCATGGGGAAAGCCAGTTTATTTGTTCTTTATTGTTCCCTACTTTTTCCTCGAACAGTGAACCTTTGAATACGAGGTTGATTCTCTATATACCAATACTTCTTTCATCTTTATGTAATGCTTACCACTCATCATGAGTTAGTAAACAGTATTGGTGTTCATGATTGTAGGGAAATAAATGATTAATCTTTTATTGAAATTGCTCTTTTATTTTCCACTATGATAAGCAGTGTCTGTCATTCCTTTCAATGAGGGTGGAATGTAGATTACCTATAAAATATTTAGAGTGCATTTGCCTTCTTTTTTGTGCATGTGTTGGGGCTGAAATGTTGGCTGCACTTCTCATGTGGCTCTTTGAGGCCATCTGGAGAGCTGGCTCATGTGGGAGAAATCCAGCAAGGCTTTCTCTTGCGAGAGTTGTCCAGCTTGCCCAGATGATGGCGACCCCAGAGATTCCATGTCGCACTGCATGGTGGGATCAGACAGCTCACAGGGATGTGAGGAGAAACAAAGAGACCCCCAACTCTAGCCAGATCAATCCCACCACATCAAAGGACCTGACACGAACACCACCTATCAAAAAGTATAGCACAAACAGGTTCGTTTTTTTGGCAAACCCTAGCTTAGGGCTTTGACTTGAGTCTCACCCATACATTAATATTTAGGTGTTTGTGTATCTGTGTGTGGTGGGAGGGGCTGGCATGGGGGTTTGGTGTGGGAGGGAAGTATTGTAGTATTCATGTATTTTAAAAGAGGACTGCAAGGAGATCCAATCGACACTTGCTTTTAGGCTGTAAATGTCTAACATTAAAGATCTTACAATAGTTTTGAATTTGATATCAAGCATACTAAAGCTGCAGTTTGTACCCAAAGGGCATGTGTTGGACTGTAAGACACTGTAAAAACTTACACACTTTTGGAAACTGGCTCTTTTTTGGAACCAAATAATTTTTTGTAACCCTATAAGTTGTTATAAATAATTGTATAATTGCTGGAGAATGCTATTATATTTCTAAAACAAACCATCTATACACATTCTACAAAATTACACTGACTTCAACCTTTGTAAGCAACCATAGCCACTGGTTTCAAAGCCATGCTCGGTTTGAATTTTTTATAATTTCAGTTACTTATGTTTACTTATGCATTTTGTGTACTTAATGTAAATATTCACTATATTGAAAACACTTAATTGATAACCATTGCTTCTTAACTTCATTAACCTTTTTTTAAAAACTGCAGAAGAAAAAACACTTAATTTAAAACAAAATCTCAAAAGTAAATCCATAATTTAAATTGTCTTGATATTATTATTATTATTATTATTTCTTTTACCAGGGACACATGAAATGTTGGTGCTTGCAAAGGAGAGAAAAAATCCTTTCCTAATCTAAGGCCATTTATGATGATTAGATTATGCTTTCAGATAGGATTCATATATGTGCATTAAGGCACAGAGGTCTGAACAATGAGTGCAAAGTACTGTGCAGAAGAAGCAAACCCTTAACAGGACTTAGCCAAATTAAGAGCAAAAGCACAAGTACCCTTTTCTGTGTCTTTGTAATAAGACTTTTGAAAGCAGCTCAAACTGTTTTTTTTTTTTTGTCTCTAATGGATTTTTTATTTCTCTAAAACATACATAATAATTAAGTTCTTCCTAATTAATTATAGATTCAGCATTTTCTTTCATGTGATTTTTTTTTTTTTTTTTTCCATTTCAGCTCAAAGCCTGTCCATAACAGTGACGCATGTCTTTGTTGAGACCGTTGTATGAATGACATGCAAGGTTTTTCTGCTGTTTGTACAAAGGTAGATTGACATAGCCTTACCAAGGCCTTCCTCTGTGTAATCTGTGTAGAGACATTTTCTGGTCTTTTTTAAAAGAAAAGACGTGGTCATCTGCCTCAAGGCAAACAATAATCAAAAGAACACAAACATGTTTCAGTTTATGCTTGTTCCAGTCCTCTTTTTAGAGCCAGTGTCTTTAAGATATCACTTTACATGCAGATTATTTTTTATATTTTCAAAGTCATTTTTCTGACTTCTCTAACTGAGATGAAGGCTAGTGTGGCATTAAAAGCATTTTCTGGGGTCATACTTCATCTGTAGTGAGGTAGCTAACAAGTCAATGTCAGGTCATAAGGTAGTGTTGACTTGGCTTTACAATTAGCCTTTTTGTGTTTGGTCTGATGGTGTTAATATGTGACCTGACTAACCAGTACACTTAAAAACTAAAGATGTCCAAATGAACTCTTTGGACAGATGCTATAGAAGAACCCCTTCTGTTTTTCAAAGAACATTTTGGTGGATGACTGAGTTGGGTATGTAAGGAAACTTGTTAAAGAACCTTTATTTAATTAAATGAGTTATATGAGGAACATTTAAAGTTGTATAGGCACTCACTTCTATAGCTCACTCATTCTCAGAACTCTTTGTGGCACTGTGTAGAAATTGTAGCAGCAGTGTTACTTTCTCTTGTCATACTCAAATTCAGGTTTGTTTAGCAATGTTAACACATAATCATCATCATCAATCATCAGTGTTTTCATAACCACGTTTTAAGAATAATGAGATTATTCTTAAAATAATGAGATTCAGGCTTCCATTAGTGGCTATGCTGAGTCACAGCCACAGGATGTGAAACCTTTTCATGAAGGTCCCTGACCGCTAACTTTCTGGACATTTCTTCCAGGGTAATAGCTGTGCATGAATTTAATGCATGATCCCTTGTGCATGAACAACGTAGAAGATTGCCTGAGCTGTCTTTCCTTAAATACAATATTTGCCAGTGAGGTCTATCCTGAATATAGTGAAATAGAAACACGGATGAGATAGAGATTTATATTTTCCATAAATATACAGTACCTTGTAAAAGTATTCTAGAAGTATGCTTTGGTAATGTCTTCCTTAGACTCAAAGTCTGATCAATAGCATTTGAATTAATGGGTTCTTCTGTTGAGAAAATCAATTGTAGATTGTAAAGGCCATTTATAAAGCAATCATGTTAGGTCAATATCATTTAAACAAATCCAGACTAGGTATTAAAGGTATTATATACACTATATTGCCAAAAGTATTTGCTGGCCTGCCTTCACATGCATATGAATTTAAGTGACATTCCAGGGTTTAATTCATCTTGAAGGTGTTCTATTGATTGAGGTCAGGACCAGACAAGTTCCTCCACACCAATCTCACTCATCCATGTCTTTATGGACTTTGCTTTGTGCATTGGTGCACAATCATGTTGGAACAAGAAGGGGCAATGCCCAAACTGTTCCCGCAAAGTTGGGAGTATGAAATTGACCAAATCTCTTGGTATACTGAATCATTATGAGTTTCTTTCACTTGAACTAAGGGGCCAGATGGAGAAGTGTGATTCGTCACTCCAGAGAACACATCTCCACTGTTAGAGTACAGTGGTGGCGTGCTTTACATCACTGCATCTGATGCTTTGCATTGCTCTTGGAGATGTAAGGCTTGGATGAACCTGCTCAGCCATGGAAACCTATTCAATGAAGCTCTCTTCACACTGTTCTTGAGCTAATCTTGAAGGGCACATGAATTTGGAGGTCTGTTGCGATTGATTGCAGAAAGTTGGCAACCTTTGCGCACAATACGCCTCAGCATTGGCTGTCATTTTCCGTGGAGTTACTGTCATTTCAAATCGCTTCCACTTTGTTATAACACCACTGACAGTTGACTGTGGAATATTTAGTAGCGAGGAAATTCACGACTGGACGTGTTGCACAGGTGGCATCCTATCATAGTACCACGATGGAATTCACTGAGCTTCTGAGAGCGTCCTATTCTTTCACAAATGTTTGTAGAAGCCTGCATGACTTGCTTGGTTTTATACATCTGTGGCCATAGTGTATGTCCCACAGCACTTTGTTTTTTTAATGCTGCTGTTCCCCCTTTTCCAATTATTTTGACCTCCTTTAATGGAGCACGTTATACTACTCATTTTGTATGCTATATTACTCATAATCACTGTGGTTGTACTCCGGACATTCTAACAAAGTAAACAAAGATTGCCACCCAAAATAAGGTGGATATGTCAGTAGAAAAAAAATATAATCAACCTGGAAACTGGAAGCTAGTGTAGTGCTTATAGAACTGGGCTAATTTGAGCAAATATTTTTTTTGCATTTTGAATTGAGGTTTAATTCTTGCTGGAACATCCTGATAACAGTGCATTGCAATTATCAAGACATGTCCTAATGTTTCTGTGTCATGCAGGGACAAGGTATTTTTTAGCTTGGCCGTGTAACACTGAAGAAAAGTCCTAGTAATACACTGCTCAAAAAAATAAAGGGAGCGCTCAAATAACACATCCTAGATCTGAATGAATGAAATACTCATTGAATACTTTGTTCTGTACAAAGTTGAATGTGCTGACAACAAAATCACACAAAAATCATCAATGGAAATCAAATTTATTAACCAATGGAGGCCTGGATTTGGAGTCACAAAGAAGACACAAAATTAAAGTGGAAAAACACACTATAGGCGGATCCAACTCTGATGTAATGTCCTTAAAACAAGTCAAAATGAGGCTCAGTATTATGTGTGGCCTCCACGTGCCTGTATGACCTCCCCACAACACCTGGGCATGCTCCTGATGAGGTGGCGGATGGTCTCCTGAGGGATCTCCTCCCAGACCTGGACTAAAGCATCCGCCAATTCCTGGACAGTCTGTGGTGCAACGTGATGTTGGTGGATGGAGCGAGACATAATGTCCCAGATGTGCTCAATCGGATTCAGGTCTGGGGAACGGGCAGGCCAGTCCATAGCTTCAATGCCTTCATCTTGCAGGAACTGCTGACACACTCCAGCCACATGAGGTCTAGCATTGTCCTGCATTAGGAGGAACCCAGGGCCAACCGCACCAGCATATGGTTTCACAAGGGGTCTGAGGATCTCATCTCAGTACCTAATGGCAGTCATGCTACCTCTGGCGAGCACATGGAGGGCTGTGCGGCCCTCCAAACACATGCCACCCCACACCATTACTGACCCACTGCCAAACCGGTCATGCTGAAGGATGTTGCAGGCAGCAGATCGCTCTCCATGGCGTCTCCAGACTCAGACTCAGTCATGTCTGTCACATGTGCTCAGTGTGAACCTGCTTTCATCTGTGAAGAGCACAGGGCGCCAGTGGCGAATTTGCCAATCCTGGTGTTCTCTGGCAAATGCCAATCATCCTGCACGGCTTTATTGAGTCTGTGCCTTGCTAATTGCCAATAATTTCCACCTGTTGTCTATTCCATTTGCACAACAGCATGTGAGATTGATTGTCAATTAGTGTTGCTTCCTAAGTGGACAGTTTGAGTTTGAGTTAGTTGATTTCAAAGAAGTTTGATTTACTTGGAGTTATATTGTGTTTAAGTGTTCCCTTTATTTTTTTGAGCATTGTATATACCTATGTGTTGATCAAATGATAGATCTGACCCAATTATCAACCCAATTATCACAATTAGCTTCGGAACTGGGTATAATTGCACAGGAGCTGCATAGCAACTACCTAGCAACACCCTAAAAACCAGTAAGCCACTCAGCATTTTCTTCAGTTAATGCCCAATACTGACTTTAAGGGGAGCTCTCGTTCTGTGGTAAACACCAGTGCTGCGCTTCCAGACCAGCTAAACTGCTTTTATGCTAATTTGGAAGCAAACCAAGCCACACCCCTGGAGAAAGCACCATCCACCGCTGAGTCCCACACATCTGTAAATCTGCTGGCCCAGACAGCATACCCGGCAGAGTATCTAAAGTTTGCACCAGTCAGCTAGTTGGAGTCTTTGCAGACATCTTCAATATGTCTCTCACTCTCTCATCCAATTTCCTGCTTAAATGACTGGCACTCCAGTTGCTTTAACCCCCATCATAATCAAAGTGCTTTGAGAGGCTGGTTAGAGACCTCACTACCTGCCACCCTGTTTGTGGACTACAGTTCACAGTGCAGTGTGAAGCAACAGCACCTCTTCTACCTCAGACCACAGTCCACAAGCTATCATTACACCTCCACCACACAAAAAAGTACTCTGTACCCTGCACTTACTACTGGAACTTCTATGCACAGTCACACTGCACCCGCAAAGACTTCTTCCCACTTACACTGCACCTGTGTTTACACCCATCCAGTGTTTTTTGTAAATAATGTAAACATTTCAGTTTATATAAAACCTGTATATTTAAACTGCTGCAAGCATTCAATACTCTAAATACAAAGACATGTACATTGATGTCTTGTCCTGAAACACAACACAGAACAGACAGAATTTGAAACAAATGTATGGATTGTGTCTGGTAAGCCAAGGGATTCCCAGTATTATGGCATGGTCACAAGAAAACTAAAAAAGTGATCCTTTACAAATGCAAACCACTGGCCAATAGTGGCCGTTGCGTGACGTGAGGTATCAATATATACCCGTCCAGAGAGGTAATGCAAAAGGATATGGGCAGAGACTGGATAGGAATCTCCAGCTGTGCAATGACATCAGTACTCATGAAGTTTCCCTCAGTGCCACAGGGACAGAATGATAAACCAGGACTAAAATGTCAAAGCAACTGGACTGGGCATAAAACAACAAACCAATGGATAAAGAGGAAACCAACCAGGGAGAACAGGGCCAGGAAAACAAAAAAATGCTGAGCAGCACTCAGGAGATAACAAGGAGAAAACAAAACTATGAAGCAATGCTTCATGCTAAATAACAGAAAACTACTGAGCAGAGCTTAGGAGATAACAAGGAGAAAATAAAACTACAAAGCAATGCTTTGGACTACACCAAAAAAGGGCACTGTACAAAAGAGGGTAAAACAAAGCTTCAAAACAACAAGGGAATCTAACAGAAAGGGACTACCAGGGACAAAGCAGTAGTGTTTTTTTTTTTTTTTTTTTTTTTAGCAGACTGTAGAGCATGCTGGTACAAGATTGCACAGTGTTAATTCATGGCAACAAGAGTATGGGCAGGGAGGGTTTAAAAAGCTGCAGTCACAGGTGCTGTGGAAGCCGAATGCAGCATGCGTGCGCAGTCAACTTTTGGAATCCCTGCTCCTATTTTGGGCATGGGTGGAGCCCTGGAAATGCCCCAGGGGAAAGCGTCGCAACAAGGGCATGACACCTAGATAATTTAGTAGGCTATCAATATATGACAAGCATATTGGCAAAAATGTAGAAAGAAAATATTAATTCAATACATCCTGACACATTAAGTTTGCATGTAAGAAGTCATCCAATTAAAAAATGCCATGCTTTCTTTGAGTCTGCTAGCACCTAAAACTACTGCCAAAATTGTTTAACTAATTTTTTTACATGGAAGACAGGCTAAGCTTTACCTTGGCTGAGTATAGAGACAAAGTGATAAATTTTAAGTCATGAAATGAAATGGAACGAAATTTAAACTATGCTGCAGACACAAAAAGTAATGTTATATTGATAGTGAGCCCTAAATGGAAAGATTCTGTTAAAATTCTACATAACAATATATAAAAAGAATTATATTTTTTATTTTTAAGTGTTTATGCTTTTAGCAGAGCATTTTGAAAGCAATGCATTACAGTCTAACCTTGATGTCATAAAGGTATTAACCCATTTTTCAGCATCATGTAACAAAAGGGTATTTCTTAATTTTTGCAATATTTTAAAGATAAAGACGATAAAAAGAAAAGCTATTCTAGTAATATTGTCTAGATGTGCATCAAAGATCATAGTCAATGTTTTTTTTACTTATGCACCTAGTGCAACTGAGAAGCTATCAAAATTAAGCACTTGGCTGAAATATACAATTATGGGTCATCTACATCATCACAGCAGTGTAAACTGATGCCATGATTGCAATGACATAACCAAATGGTAACATAAACTATACATCCAAATGTTTGTAGACACGCTTTCTAATGAATGCATTTAGCTCCACCCACCCAATAAGTTCCACACACCCACACACACAGACACACACACACAAACACACACAGACATAGTCTAATCTAAGGGTGCCCTTGGTTAAATTATGAGTGTTTGATTTTCTGAGTGTACAAATTATTAGATTTTTTCCATATGTTATATTCAGAAAATAAATGGAAATTGTGCACAACACATGCAGATGGTTAAAATTTGAGTTGTGTTCTGTAGAAGATATGCATAAGACTTAGTGAATAAAAAGTGAATAAATGCTCTAAAGAAAATATTAGAAAACAAAGCCCTGTATTAACTGTGGAGTCATTCAAGTTTCATGAAATTACCATTTCCAAACACCTGAAGTAAGAGATTAACATCAACAGGCTTTTTCTTTTCTTCAGTTGAATTGCTTATTTCTAATTCAGAAGCTACAACCTTCTTTTGAGAATGCCTCACGAAAGCTTTGTGGAACTTCCCACTCACTTCAACAATCCAGAGCAAACTAATTAAATATCTCATGTTTTAATAAGACAGTCTCCTCCAAAAATCTCTCAAACAATGTTTATTATTATTATTATTATTATGAGGATCAAATGTCCAAATTGTCATATGTCCAAAATTTTTTAAATGTTTTCAAAAAGTGACTCTCAGACTCCTTCATGTCTTACATTATTTCTTTTTTTGTCTCTGTCTTTTACTAATTACTAATTATGTAAAGCTGCTTTGTGATGACAACAGTTGTAAAAAGCGCTATACAAATAAATTTGACTTGACTAGCAGTCATTGTAGCATTCTCAGGGAGGAGCAAGCAGATTATTTGCCCCATATAGAGTGGCAATGTGTAGGTCATTTTAACATCTCAGTTTATGTGCTCAGTTGTGACATATGTCTGAGAGAAGACTGATATATTCCCACTACCATGAGAGAAAGCCATAAAACATATTACTTCAGCTTCAGTGTATTACATACAATGCACTGTATTAGTGTCTTAAAAGTCTTAAATATTAGTTTGTTTCAAATTCTGACAAGACCTCAATTATGTATTATATAATTGTGAAGATTAGGTTAAATATTATATCCACAAAATACAGCATTAAAAGATCTTAGATTTTAGGATTGTAGATGAACATGGAAAAATAGTAGTATTATTATAGTAGTAGTATTATATTTACCTGACCATTCACTGAGGTTTTACATTGCTCACAGTCAGAAGAAAAATCCCAATGCATATAGCCTATAAACCAGTTGTTCCATTGCCCTAATGAGGGACTACAAACCTAATGTTTAATAGTTACAATGTTAAATATGTTCTTTACTCTCCTTTTTCTCCAACTTGTGTAAATGTGTTCCACCAACAAACAAAATCCAAGCTTTTAAGCAGCACATATGGAAACATCATGATCCAATTGAAGATCAAGAGGAAGGGACCAAAAAAAAGAGGTTTGCCCATTTAAATCCTTGTTCTTTTCATTTTTTATATCCCATGGGACTGGGATGATTGTATTTAAATTTCCAGAATGAGCAAAGGGATTTAAAATCAGGATTTATGCCTGATTACTCTTATATGATAAAATATTATCAAGAACCTAGGGTATTATGACATTTGAACAGAAGAACAGAATATGTCAGGCAAACTGTGTTGGAATATCTTAGCATTCAGTGGAGCTATGTATTAGTCTGGATAACACATTAGACACTTCACCCACAAAATGTTTTGACCAGCTACTTGCTCAAGCTCTGCAAGAGGAGATTACATACTTCTGATGTGTACTTGTGAGAGATTAGCTTGTGCTTTTGCCCAATGCTCTTACCAAAGCATTGTACTAACAAATGCTATTAATAACTTAAGATATTCAGACAATGTGTGAAATTGTTGTTGCATTAAAAAGGTCCTATATTAACACTTTTTCTGAAAATGTTCTTTCTTTCACTAGTATACCATTTTTTTTTTTTCAAAAGAATTATTATTACCTCAATTTTTTTAAACAAGATGGGTAAAAGGTTAACAATCAAGTGTTCATTTTAATGAATTACCTATGACAAATGACTGGGAAAGATACTCAATACTCTACAAAAAGGACATCTGGTAAGTGTAGTTATTAAGAGAACTTAATAATATATATTGTTTATATTAAGAGGACTGTTGTATTGGCTTCAAAGGCATATTAAAACTAATTGACAGTTCTTTATCATCTGAATCTATTTACTTGATTGAAGCTTTTTCAACTTGCTGTTACTGTTCAACCAGGCAATTATCTGTATCCTTGAATGTTTTAGCAGAGAATATAGAGACTATATTATCTGAAATTTGTTTTTTTATTATTTATTTTAAAAATAGGTTTAGAAATAACATTTTAAAAAGTGAAATCAATGTCTGGAAAGGGTGGAAAGGGTGGAATTGTTTACAACAATAATAGTCAATTTTAAATAATACTCATTGTAATACAAATCTATCACAATCACGCTTTTTGATAATGGAAAGGTCCAGGTTTACATACAAAGAGTTCATTTTACATTATATTTTAAATCACTATTTGTAAACCTCAAAAACAATTCCATGCCTATATTTGGCTAATGAAGCTTGTGACTCTCCATTGCAGAACAAATTTCTAATTTGCTCTTTTCTGTTCCTTTAATGCCCGTAATAGCTGTCAGCTCCAAGATGCACGTGAGATCATTTTCAGTCACTATTTTCATGTACATCATGAAGATATTTTCAGATAAAGTGATGTAAATGGACTTCAGTCATGAGGCACCACCAGATAAACGGAAGACTTGAGGGAGTAGTGGCAGGAGGGATGTGCACCTGTTGTTTGCTTTCCTCCAGAAGGAACAGGTTTAGGAAGTCGATTGGCTCCTTTGAGATGCTGGGTCTCATGTATAATGCATTAGGCTCAGATGAGGAAGGTCATGTAGTCAAACACTGTTAATGAGCAGAACAACATATAACTAGCACAAAGAACAACAAAGACCTTAATTTCCTTTGATTTCTCTACCATGTTCTCTCTTTCTTTCATAGCCCCATAGTTTCAATCATGTTATAACAAATGTGATGAAAATTAACCTTTATTTGGTCACCACAGGGAGTTCGGGTATGACAAATCCATTGATAAGAAACATGTTTTTTTCATGTTTTTGTACATCAATTTTGATTATGGTGTATATTTAATGTAATTAATGCATTTCTGATAGCATAGTACAACTCAGAAATACTATTTAGTACAACAGTATGCAGGCCAGACTCTTTATGACCATAAAATGTCTGTTACTATGGTTAGTAGTAACCATAGTAAATTTGCATCTTTCATTTAGGAGGTTAAGTGAGAGAGCATACCAAGTGTGTAAAAATAAACATGGTGCTGTCAAACATAAAAACAAACTTACAAACATATCAAACAGCTATTTAAAAGGGTTACATCAAGAACATTAAGTAAAGTAAAAGAGTACAAAGATTTTCACAACATGAAGCCACTATGTGCATGTGATTACTATACAGTTGTAAACTACATAACTGCTTTTTTCTATTAGTATATGAAATATTTATACAAGCATGAGACGTCTGAGCAGACTCAACACCTTCCCAAAAGCCTGTACCGCAATATAACTACTAGCAAATCAATATAATTATAATGGATACAGTCCATTTTTATGGGAGCATTACAGTTGAACAAACAAGCGTGTAAACAAATCAAAAAGCATCAGCATAGGTCAAGCCGTCTGGACACATTGGCATTCACCAGCACCACTAAGGTAAATCAAGCGTGGGGCATTTCAAAGCCTAATTGCCAGGTACATCTCCACAAAAAGAAGTGTTTATGTGTAATCATTGGCAGGTGGGGTACTTAATATGGTGGATAGAATGGCCAAAAAAGACCCTCTCTATTTTTGCCAAGCCCTAAAGAATGACCCAAAACAAAATCAGCATGATTAAAGTGAAACCTGGTAAAAGCATAAAGCTGAAAGCATTACAGGGTCTAACCATGACTGCTGATGAGAAACTGGATGAATGGTAATGATGCTGAGGAAACTGGAAGACCCCCCCCCCCCCAATACACAAATATATTACTAACTAACAAAATATTTCAATCAATGATAATTTCACAGTATAATATAGTTATTATTGTACTACTTACTTACTATTTTACCACTTTTACCTACTTCATGGTTAGTTGAGATTTCTATCATAAAGCTTTTTTTTTATCTAGGTCTCTTACAGAGGCTTGCCTGTCAAACACTTTAAAAACAATTGTAAAACAATAAAATAAATTGACTGGCAGCAATGGCCACCAGCCAAAAAAAAACAAAACAAGCAATATTAAAGTTTAATTTAAAAAATCAACATTAAAAAAATATTTTAATTCAAATTTTGTGGAAAAACAATACATTTACAGAAATTGTCATTAATGTTTTTGCAGAGATTCTTTTTGTTTATGTTTATTTAAACTATTATGATTGGACACTATTAATAAAGAGGCAACACTAAGTCCTACATCTGTCAAACACTGACAAAATAATTCTGTGTGAGTGAGAGTGAACACCATCACAAAATGAGCACACTCAGCAATACAGAAAACGTACAGCCTACAATGCTGAAGCCAGGTAGTCAACCATTACATAAACCATTCAAGCACACCTAAGAGAAGGTAGCCCTAGGGAAACACCAACACACGCATGTAAATACAGTGGAGGAAATAAGTATTTGACCCCCCACTGACTAAAAGTTTGTAAATAAATGGAAGACTGACTGCTGGGATCCCCTCTACCTGCATCAGATCAGCTGCCACCCACCAGTCCTACCACCAGGCTCCCCCACCACCCATGCCAGACCAGCTGCTACCTGCCTAAGGACTATGTTAAATCCTAAATTGACTCTTAACTATCTGCCACTATTAATAATAATTATTACCACTATTAGCCATCATTACTTTCATTACTCCTACCATCACTGCCTTGATTATATTAAGTTGTACTACCCCATGATTATTATATTATGATTAAGAATATGTTGCACACCTGAGCAATACAACAGTTTAGGTTTTGTGGTGACTTTTATCAATAATTTATACATAGTTCTGACCAGAGGAGGATGGGTCCCCCTTGTGAGTTTTGGTTCCTCCCAAGGTTTCTTCCTCCAGGTCTGAGGGAATGTTTCCTTGCCACTGTCACCTTTGGCTTGCTCACTGGGGGTCTTAGGTTTTTCATGTTTTCTTATGTTGTTGGTTCCTTGTCTTTTTACTTATTACTGGTTGTGTAAAGCTGCTTTACAACAGTTGTAAAAAGCACTATACAAATAAATTTGATCTGATTTGATTTCTGATTACTTGTCTCATGCCCTACAAAAAAGCCAGAAAAAGCCACAACAGCAACAATTTTCTACATCCTTGATGCCTTTTTACATCCTCTGCTAAATTTTGTGTAAAGTCACCACTGAAAAATGCTACAATTAAAGTAAATACATACATTGAGTAGTAGAAATGCATCATATTTTCACTTTAAGTACAAACGGTTTTAATGATATCAGTACAAACTGATATCATTTATATCAGCATTGCTAAGTTTCCAGCATACTCAGCTGCAGAACCCCTCCCCCAACATTTCTGCTGCCAGGTCCCCTGCTGAGGAGATCCCCACTACTCCAATTCACTAAGATAACCAAGAATCATATTCATAAACAGGGCATTAACACAAACTTTGTATCAGTTGGCTTCAGTCTTTGACAATTCGTCCATTTGTCCTACACAAGAACCAAATCAAATGTAGATGGTATCCCAATTGTTAAATACAGTGAAATTCCAATACAGACTCACCCACATGTAAGCACGAACACATACACACACTCTTATTTACACACAGACATGTCACTACAGGTCAAGTGTACACACACAAGAGTGCAAGCATGCAAACATGCACACATACATATATACACACATAAGCATTCACAAACAAACATACTCTCACACACATTAGTGTAGGGCTGCAGTGTCACAAAAACATGAACTGTACAGGGGCGAAGTTTACAAATACACAAAAACACACACACATAAAAGCAGTAATGTACAGACATACATCCACAAACATGAGAGTGTGTGTATAGGAGTTGTCATGAGTCCACCATCTGCAGATCACTGACCAACAAAGGGGTGAATGGCAGGGCTGCAAGGAGTTCATGGGAGGAAACCCACCAACATAACAGAGTTTAAGCCATTTTGTACAGAGTGTGCAGGACCAATCAACAGCTACTGGAACGTTTAGTTGCTTTTTTTAGTTGTTTATTACTGGTGGTCACACCAAATACTAAATGCAAACATTCACAACTCTAATTAAATAATTAACCGCATCTAATGTTTTTGTGTTATTTGTTTGATTTGGTTCTCTTTATCCACTTTTAGAACTTGTGAAAATATGTTTTAGGTCAAATTTATGCAACAATACAGAAAATACAACAACACATTATATTTAATAGCACCAATACATTCAAACCACAAAGTAAAAATAAAATAAAATACATAAATGAATGAAAAAATTAAATTAAAAAGCATTAATGAAAATAATGTAATCTTGCCTATGTCATCTTCAACTTTATGCCTTTTGTAAACTCTTTTACTCACTTAGCTATTGACAGTAAAATTATGACTGGGGTGTCTTTTTGGTTACTGTATGCATAGCAAACAAATGTTTTTATAATTAATATCAAAACAAATATCATTGTATAATTATTGACAGTCAAACATTTTAAGCATTTTAATACATTTCAATTCTAATGTTTTACACTGAATGTCTCATGCTGATTAATAATGATCAGAATAAGTAGGCTTACAGCCAAAAATGTCCTTTTTGGCAAACATGCTTTAACGCAATGAAAATATTGCAAACAATGTAATAATCAAAGCTGGGCCCAATACTATTGTATAGTAACCCTAGCCAAAGGTCCTCTACTTCTGATCATTTTGGGGGGTTTTTTTCTTTCTACTGGATGTGTGACACATGAAGATAAACGTTCACACAGCCAAATTGCTGAATTGCTTTTCTCTGGAGAAGTCAATGTAGAGAGCAGTGGCAGATAGGATTGTTAACTTAAAATGCTGCTTCAGTTCAGTGCACCAATGTTTGAAGATCTCTATTCAACCCGGAGGCCAAAAGGGGTGGTAGTGGTCGGGGTTGGGCCCTGCAGGCATGAAGGCACATGGCCAGGCCTCTCTGCCAACTTGCCTCAAATGCTGACCTAAAATCAACAAGGGTGAAAGAGACAACGTTGGCTATTTAGTCTCAGTGGCAACACTTTCATTCAAAACACTTATCACAGCCAGGAGTGACAATTGTGTGTAGCTATGAGTTAAGCATTAAGTGAATAAAAGCTAAGAAATTACTGAAAAAACACAAACAGTGGAATTTGTTAACAGGAAAACCAGTGAAGTATTTTTAAAGTTGTCTAACTTATTAATAAACTCACCATACATAACGATGCAACAGGTAATATCTTTCTCCTCTTACTATTATCATTAGAAAGATATTAGGAAAGATTCCTTGGTTTTGTTTACATTAAAAAAAAATTTTTAGCCTATTATTCTGCAAGATTTGCACTGTAATGTTAAGGGCAACTAAGATGATAATTGGCCATCTAATCTACTTCTATTAATAACTTGTCTTAATCATGTTGCATTTGCTTGAAATGAACGAGACGTGATCTAAAAGCCAAAAACTTGAAAAATTCTAATATAGTTTGTTTTTGACATTGACATGTCATTTTAATTGGGAAAACAGAAGAATAAAATTTGGAATGTAATGTAATTTAATGTAAGTCACATATCACTAAAAAGTATTTGTAACTACTGCTATTATGGTAGCAGACCTGTAAGAAGAACTATGCAAAGGATTTTGTTACAAACCCTTAATAAAATGTACTATATACACACACACACACACACACACACATTAACAGTTATGTTTGGACAAACCTGAATTAATGTGTTTCTAAGACAAATATAGTGATGTAGATGTAATTACCAACATAATTGGACAAAGTAGTATATTAATATTATGTTTAATGTCTCACTCAAATTATCATGTCCACTACTTACTGGACACTATTAGTGTCAGTGTAAAATAGGAGAGTCAACATCTGTGGCAACGAAATTGCAAGAAGTTCCTGCTGTGTTTCCCTGTCAGCTCATGCTGGGGGCGCTCAACTGATCACAGTCAGGTGCAACTGATTAGGGAGGAACTCCCAGCCCCATTAAAAAGCCCAGCTCACACATAAAGAACATAGATTGAAAGAGTAGGAAATTATAACTGTGAGATTATAACTGTATAGGACTGTGTGTGAGTGCAGAGATGCTAGAACTAAGAAATCCCAAGGACCCCTTAAAGAGATGAACCTAGGGCTACTGTTAGTACTGTATATGTATTATGTTTGGGGTTGGTTTGGTGCACAATGTGTAAATAAAGGCACTCTTGGTGGTCTCCAAACATGGTCTCTGTATGTGAATGGAATGCAAGCTGCATAAAAAAATCTCCAATAATCCTACACTGTAATCACAGGGCCTACAGATAGCTTTTGCAACAGTTTATGTACAGCATCTAACATCAAAAAGAGAATGTACAGGACTGCTCTTGGTAAAAACAAGGAAAACCACTACACTGAGTATGCCAGTCTCTACCATCCACCTGGCCTGATTACACTTGATGACACCAAGGAAACTTATATTTCAGAATGCTGAGCTGTGTCCTTGGTTTTCACTCACCTTTACATCTGTGTAATGTGATGTGACAATAAAAGTGATTTGATTTGATTTAATACACAAGGAAACATACACAAGTAATGTTGTAAAGCTGTACCACTGAGTGCAGGATTATTTACATTATACATATTGCCACTGGGCAAAGTCATAAGCAAATATGGCATTAACTTCAACTGTTGTGCAGATGATATGCTACTGTACCTATCAGCCAAACCTGATGGCAAACTTAAATGGAAAACTGAGGACTGTGTAATTATTTGATCAGCATATAATTAAATTTACAAGGACAGCTTTTATACATCTTCATAACGCAATTGCAAGAAATACCTTATCCCTGCATGATCCAGAAAAATAAGTATGTCCACATTTCCTTGTCTGCCCTGTTATTTAGATTCAAATTGTTTGTCACCTTCTCTAGCTGTCTTGTTTTGTTTTTCAGTCCAAAGCCTTGCTTCGCAGTTCTTAGTTCATTGTTTTGTTTCCTAGTCCAAAGCCTTGCTTCGCAGTTCTTAGTTCATTGTTTTGTTTCTATGTCCGAAGCCTTGCTTTGCAGTTCTGAGTTCAGTGTTTTGTTTTGTACCCCCATTCTGTTTATTCAAGTCAAGTGAGTTTTATTGTCATTTCAACTATATACAGAGTACACAGTGAAACGAAACAACATTCCTCCAGGACCATGGTGCAACATAGACACAGTGCATACAGAACACTAGTGCAACACAATACAAGTGCAGACAGACAATACAACACAATACAGACAAAGATAATAAATAATAATAATAAATATATTTTTAATAATAACAAATAATTAGGGGTAGTGTGCAAATTATGCAGTGTGCAATACATATTGAGTCCAGTGAGGTAGTAAAATTATTTGTGCAAAAAGCTTTGTGCAAAAATGCCCATATTATCTGGTGTAAATGGTTGGAGAGAGAGAGAGAGTGTGTGCGTGTGCATGGAACAGAAAAAACATCAGTTCAGTCTCTGGAGTTGAGAAGTCTGATGGCTTGGGGGAAGAAGCTGTTCCAGAGTCTGGTCGTGTTGGACCGGATGCTGCGGTACCTTCTTTCTGATGGCAGGAGGGAGAACAGTCTGTGTGAAGGGTGTGATCCTCTCAGCTGTCCTCACAATACGTTGGAGGGTCTTGCGGTCAGAGGCTGTGCAGGTCCCAAACCAGGCAGTGATGCAGCTGCTCAGGATGCTCTCTATGGTCCCTCTATGGAAGAGGGTGAGGATGGGTGGAGGGAGATGGGCCTTTCTCAGCTTCCGGAGGAAGTAGAGACGCTGCTTTCTTGGCTGCAGAGCTGGTGTTCAGGGACCAGGTGAGGTTCTCCGCTAAGTGGACTCTTAACAATGTCCACAGAGGAGCCGTTGATGCTGAGCAGAGAGTGGTGTACACCAGTCTGTCAGCTGCTGCACCTCTTCTCTGAACTTTATGATGCTGTTAGAACTGTGTTTTGCAACACAGTCATGAGTCAGCAGGGTGAACAGCAGAGGACTCAGAACACTGCCCTGGGGTGCCCCAGTGTTCATTGTGATGGTGCTGGAGATGCTGTCCCCAAACAGGACTAACTGGGGCCTCCCCATCAGGAAGTCCAGGATCCAGTTGCAGAGGGGGTGTTGAGGCCCAGCAAGCTTAAGTTCCTGATGAGATTCTGTGGGATGATGGTGTTGAATGCTGAACTGAAGTCTATGAACAGCATTCTGATGTAGGCGTCCTTCTTCTCCAGGTCGGTAAGGGAGAGATGAAGGGTGGTGGTGATGGCATCGTCCTTGAAGCGGTTGGTACGATATGCAAACTGCAGGGGGTCCAATGAAGAGGGCAGTTGATGTTCCTCATGACTAGCCTCTCGAAGCACTTCATGATGATGGGCGTGAGAGCAACGGGATGGTAGTCATGGAGGCAGAACACCGTAGACCTCTTCGGCACGGGGACGCTGGTGGTGGTCTTGAGGCACGTTGGGATAGTGGAGCTACACAGGGAGATGTTGAAGATGTCCGTGAGAACATCCGTCAACTGGTCTGCACACTCTCTGAGCACTCTGCCGGGGATGTTGTCTGGTTCTGCAGCTTTCCGTGGGTTGACTCTGCGCAGAGTTTTCCTCACATCCACTGCAGTCAGGCACAACACCTGCTCGTCTGGCTTGGGCATGGTCTTTCTCACCAACGTGTTGTTTTGTGCCTCAAACCGTGCATAGAATCGTTCAGGGCATCAGGGACGAAGGCATCACTGTCACAGGACGGTGGCATTGTCCTGTAGTTTGTGATTGCCTGGATGCCCTGCCACATGCGCCGCGTGTCACCCGTGTCCTTGAAGTGGGTGTGGATTCTCTGGGCGTGTGTGCGCTTTGCCTCTCGGATGGCTCATGACAATTTGGCTCTTGCTTTCCTCAGGGCCACCTTGTCACCCACTCTGAAGGTCCTCAGTAGCACACGCAACTCAGAAGTCATCCACGTCTTCTGGTTTGGGCATGTGGTGATGGTCTTGGAGAAAGTGACATCATCAATACACTTGCTGATGTAGCCAGTGACTGATGCTGTATACTCCTCCAAGTTAACAGAGTCGCCTTCAGTTGCAGCCTCTCTGAACAAGTGCACTCAAAACAGTCTTGAAGGTTTTCACCTGCTTCTGATGAGACGTGTTTATGCTGGAGTCAGCCACACATACATGTGGTCCGAGAACGCGAGGTGGGGGCGGGGCTCTGCCTGGTACGCGCTGGGGATGTTTGTGTAAACAAGGTCCAGCACGTTCACTCCTCTCGTTGCAAAGTCCACATGTTGATGGAATTTAGGGAGGACTGACTTGAGATTAGCGTGGTTGAAATCTCCGGCGACAATGAACAGTCCGTCTGGGTGTTTGGTCTGCAGATCACTGATGGCCCTGTGCAGTTCACATAGTGCCTCCTTAGCATTAGCACTAGCGCTAGGTGGTATTTACACGGCGGCTATCAGCACGGTGGAAAATTCCCATACTAAATAAAAAGGTCTGCACTTGACTATTATGAACTCCACCAGCAGAGAGCAGTGCTTGGCGACAGTCACATCATTGTTACACCATTCCGTGTTGATGTAAACACACACGCCTCCACCATGGGTCTTCCCGGACAGAGCCACGCTTCTATCCACTCTGAACGAGGCTAGCCCATCTAGCTGAACTCTCTGAACTCACGCTGGGTAGTTTGCTGGAACCCGGAACCAGAAATTATTTTCAAGTTATGACCCTTAGATTGCTGTACCTCTGATTAGGCTGTTCTTATATCTTGGTTTACGAATACGAAAGCGTATTCTGGCAACCCAGAGCTCTGTAAAGGATTCCTACTTCAGTGCTCAGTGTTTTTAGTAACCAGGTTGCTGGGACTGACAAGGCCAAGATGGCCTTTGTGGTATCCCGTCTCATGAGTAGAGCACTAGATTGGGCGACTGCTATTTAGGAGGAGCTTCAAAGCAAGTCTTTTGTGGATTTCCTTACGGAATTCCGAGCTGTTTTCCAACACCTTAGGGAAGGGCTGTCCAAGGGGGACCTCCTACTCAGGCTGGAGCAGGGCACTCGTTCAGTCACTCACTATTTGCTATTCGAGTTTCGTACTCTGGCAGCGGGTAGTGTGTGGAATCAGGCGGCTGTGATTGCTTTATTACGCAATGGAATGAGCCCCTGCCTGCAAAAGGAGTTGGCTTGTCGTGATGATAAGCTTAATTTAGATCAGCTCATCTCCCTGGCCATACAGCTGGACCAACTCCTTGGTCGCTCAGTCACGCCAAGGTTCCAGACCCAGTCAACAGCAGTCTGGATCACCTCCTTGGACGGCCAGTCGAGTCCCTGGACGCCGAGGGGACCCCCATGTACATCGTCAAGAAGGTTAACTTTAGTACCTGATCGATTGGGAGGGTTACAGTCCTAAGGAACGTTCCTGGGTGCCAGCTGACCATGTCCTGGATCCTGCCTTGCTCACAGACTTTCACGCCCGGTACCCCAGTAAGCCGGCTCCCTGTTTTCAACTGTTTTCAAGTTATGACCCTTAGATTGCTGTACCTCTGATTAGGCTGTTCTTATATCTTGGTTTTCCCTGTGTTCCGATTGTTATTAAAGTTCTTGCATCATCCAACCCTGCAAGTGTTTCCCGGTGTTTTCACTGCCACGCCTGTCCTGGCATGACACTATTACTATTTATTACTACACTTGACCTATTACTTTATTACCACAATTGACCATAATTTCTATCATTACCTTTTTATTTGTTCAATTACTACTTTTATTATGTTAATTATATTATGAGTATCAGCACAACTGAGCAGAAGAACAGTCTTATGTGCCAGTACAGTGACCACTCTTGTCAGTTTGGGCTCCTCCCATGTATGTATCTGGCATTTCCATCTTTTATAGTTTCAGCATAACAAAAGGGAACATGAACAAAATCAAAAGTTTGGGAACCCATGTCAGTATATAGCAATACCTCTTTTGGAAAAAAAACAGCCTTTAAATGTCAATAATGATTTCATAAGAAATATAAAATGTAACTAGAAGCCTGTGCAGTGCTGATAGAACTGGGCTGATATGACAAAAATTTCTAGTTTAGTAAGGACCCTGGCTGCAGCATTTAGAACTACCTAAAGTTTACTTAAGTTCCTCCTCTTTGTCTTGTATTTTGTAGAATTTGAATATATATCATTTACCTTTTCGAACTGCATTCAGTCTGTCACCTCAGTGAGCAAGGTTGGATGTATAGGTAGCTGAAGCAGAGCCGATTAAGTTAGGTAGCTAGCAAAGGGAGCTAACTATAAATTTCTTTTATATACTAATAAATTTTTTAAAAAAGAAATCAACCACAGCCCTCACCCACAGAAACTGGTGCGTCAGGTGAGTCAGCAGTGAGTGAGTGACATTTTAGCATAATTAAACACTAGCTGTGGTTAGCTCACTGGGACACTGGCTAACGTCAGAACCCTAGGATACAGCTCTGGTTAACGTTAGTTTACTGAGTGTGCATTGGAGGTGAATATGTCTCACAACGATAGCGATACCGATATCATGACATAACGTGTTATTACATAGTGTCCTATATGATTAGTGGAGCTGAAAAAATGGATAATGGGTGTAGAAACAAGTGTATCTAATAATATCTAGTGGCCAGTAAGTGTGTGTGTGTGTGAGTGAGTGTGCACATATTTTGTGTGTCCTTGAGGGTTTACTTTATCACACAGATGAGTCAAGGGAAGTGGAATAGCAGTTGATGATCTGGGGACACCACAGAGTGGATTGAAGGTAGTGCATGTGTTATGCGTAATTTTCCAAGACGGGTATGGTTATGGACATTTGGGATAAGATGAATAGTGAAAAGAGTCTTTTGTGGCAAATTTATTTTTCAGAAAAGATATCAGTACAGCAAAGTGGAAATTCTTAAATATATATTTACAAATAATTTTTTTGCATACAAACAAAACAAATAGCTTAATTTTAACTGGGACACTATGAATGTCTCTCACTTCTTTTTTCAGTACTCACTAAAAGTTACTTATAATGCAAAATGTGAACCATTTACAACTACCAGTTCTAAGGGTATGTAATGTGATCAAAATTCACAATCCAGTATAACTCAATGTATATTCAATATCATTGCTCCCAACTTTTGGAACTGGCATCAATATTTTAATGTTGATACATAAAAGAAATTTATAGTTAGCTCCCTTTGCTAGCTACCTAACTTAATCGGCTCTGCTTCAGCTACCTATACATCCAACCTTGCTCACTGAGGTGACAGACTGAATGCAGTTCGAAAAGGTAAATGATATATATTCAAATTCTACAAAACACAAGACAAAGAGGAGGAACTTAAGTAAACTTTAGGTAGTTCTAAATGCTGCAGCCAGGGTCCTTACTAAACTAGAAATTTTTGTCATATATAGTACCAAAATTTCAACCTTGATTTTGATGTAGAAACATCACCTTGCAATAAGGGTTCCGGTTTGGTCACCTGTTCTAATTGTCATTGTGATTGTTTTAAGGTATGAGTTTGATTATTGTATCAAATCATGAGCTATTTCTGCCTTGCTTCAAAATGCAAGCAGTGTCATATTATTTAAGGTAGATCAAAAGGTATTTTGTAAGCGATCCGTTAAACATTGTTCAGCGATCCTTTGGGTCTGATGGAAAGTATAATGAGGTTGATCAGTCTGGGAGATTTATAGTCAATTGTAGGGCAGTAGATGGCTTTATAAAAAACTTACATATATTATGACTAAGATGTAACTGAAATTAAATTAATTAATGGTATGAGATTGCTGAAGAAAATGCTGACAGAGTCTAATCACTAAATTCTGGGGCCTTGGAGGCCTGTAAATATTAATTAATCAGAATGCATTCTTATTTGTGACCAGACTAATTGAAAGAATTTTAAAAGAAGTGAATGTGTCAAAGTGCTTCTGAGTATTTTGGAAGATTACACATACTCTACCTGTTTTGCCTCATATTCTTGGGATGTGTACATAATTATAGCCTACAGAGGTGGCTTTATTTAGTGTTAAATATGTCAGAAGAGTAGCTGGTGTCAAGATGAGCGGATAGCTTTGATCAGAGGATACTGGGACCAGCGGTCGTGAGTTGACAATGGCCGTAGCTTCTGCTAAAAAGGTAGTCAACTCCTAATGGGTCAATTGCTTGAATGTAATACCTGTAAGCATCGAATAAAGTGTATGCCTTGTCACAAAGTATATGCCTTGTCACAATCATCCACTCCAACATAAGAGAATGGTGCTCAGGCGATCCATCGGCCATCTTTTGTGTTTTGGTTCTTGAACATAGTTTATGGCAAGTCACACAGTCGCAAATTACTGTACTAACACAATGCTTTGCGCCAATGACCCATAGCCCAGCTGACCTTACTGCACCCTCTGTGAAATGGTAATTTGTTGGTGGTAATGGTGAACCACAAGGATTGTTGCATGATGACGATGAGGAAAGATGAGTGAGTTTTTTCATCACTCTCAAGATCAGCTGACAACAGCCGACCTTTAACTCTGAGGCAACCTGCTTCATCCAAGTAAGAAGACAACTTACTGAGCTGGCTCTGTTTAGGAATGTATTTCCCTGCTTATGCAAAGACTTCATTGAAGGCCTTGTATTGAAGACTTTGTATGGTAATGCCTTTAGCTTTCACAAGATCTTCTGGACGGGGACCTTTGCATATGTGCCAACCTCAACAATCGATCTTGCTATTTTTTCACTTAAAGGTGTTATCTATGTGGATCAACCTTGCTATAACCCTTACAAGAAATCTCCAGGATGAGAAAGATTCAAAATGTCTTGGATCCTAAGGAGACTCTACAACCCAAGTGGCACAAAACGCTTCAAAAGGCTTTAATATGAAACTTGGCCCCTTAATCCACATGCTTGACATCAAAGCGTTTGCAAGGATTGATCTCAAAGCCTGGTCAGCTGGGTTCATGGTTGTGCGAACATAGTTTTATTGCTCTGGATAAAATTAGGTAAGCATATGCATATACATATGCATATACATAAACATAGAATCTATATGACTCATTCCGACTGTATCCAAGGACAACCTTACTATCAGAAAAGAACCTTACAGAATGAAACTGAACATCCATCTCTTCTATGAGCACATCTGTAATTTTCACAGCCAGAATGGTGGAGCAGTTCAAGCCTTGGAACTGTCACCTCCGGTAGTGGTGCAAGCTTGGCCTTGCCAAGTACAAATCCGAGTTCACTTTTTCCTTCTCGCAGTGTCAAATTTGATGTGGCCAGATCTTGATGTGATCTTGGGCCCTCTTGAAAGCAGCAATGGCTTCAACACAAAATGGGATGAGACCATTATCGACGTAGAAATGACGCTCTACAAGGCGCCTTGTCTATCCATTGCCTTCCTCACGATCGATGGATGCTTTCCTGAGCCAATGAATTGCCACAGCAGGTGATGGACTGTTGCCAAATATGTGCACCCTCATGCGGTACTCTGCTATGGGTTCCCCCATGTTGTTGTTTTGGTGGTCTGCTTAATACTAGCAGTGAGCGCCACTCTGTCCTTATGGAACCACGGCAAGAAGGGTATTGTTAAGATCTACCTGTGAGAAGAACATTGTTCAGGGACAGTCCATGGTAATGTGCGCTAGAGTCAAAGACCACTCTTATCTGGTCTGGCTTATAAGGGTGATAAACTCCAAAGAATGGTACGAGGTACCAGTACTAGAAATCCTCTTCTTCATTCAGTGGTGGCGCTGGTTCTGCATTGTCAAATATGTTTTGCATAAAGTTCACAAACTGTTTTTTAATTTCAGGTCGCTTCTTCAGTGTGAGACATACTTAGGGTGAGGCATTGGACAGCTTGCTGTTTGTTGTTTGGAAGGCGTAGTCTGGACAAGCGGAATGGAAGAGGAACCACCCAACTGTTTGTGTCTTCCTGATAGACTTCTTTCTCAATTATCTGCTGGAAGGCTTGTTCCTCAATTGAGTAAGAAAGCTTTTCTTCTGCACTTGTTTGTTTGAAAACAAGTCCCATGACTTCGGCCTCCTCTAGCCCGATTTTTGGTCTCAAATTAGGGAAGTTATTCTTATGCTGATGTTGACAGCTAAAGTTTTCCTTTTTTACCTGAATGTTGTTTTGACATGGGAGGAGGTAACTTGGAGTGCTGCAATATCTGCAGCAATGTTTCTAAGGTTAAAAGATTATAATTACAATTGTCAGGGAGCAAAAAGGTATTCTGATAGGGCGTGGAGTAGAGGACATAAAGCTGGGGTCATTTCTCATACTGGTTTTGTTTCTAATGAAGGCAGTGAAACATTGAGGGAATGACACAAGATACTTTTGTTTATACCTTGTTTCATGTGTCATCCATTTTTTCCTGCAACCCGAATGAAAGTTTATCAACTTCAAGGTTTTTTTTTTTTTAAGGTAAACTAGTTCCGGTATGTATCCTTCACTCTTGCCAGAGTCTATTTTCAAAAGTAGCCATAACATTCTTGCAACCTTCCCCACACCTTAGCGAGTGCGAAAGATGGATTGTTAATGTGGGCACCTCTTTGACGTTTTGCATGTGGCAAGGACTCTTCCTCATTTGGTCAACGGGTCAAGCTCCTCACTGGCCTTGAAGTATAAGCCTTCTTTTAAGGGAGGATTTCCAAGCCTATTAATCACCTGGCTCCTTGATAAACTATGAAGCACTCACATCTCGCTAGAAATCTAGTGAGGTCTGTATGTCAGTTTTCTTGTGAGAAAGTCTGAGGTTTAAGCATGGTGCATGTTGGTGGTTGATGTGTTTTGGCGCCCTGGGATGGCTGAAAGACACCAGAGTTCCCATTGCTCTGAGGCAGGGAGGCGTTGGGTGTGATACTGCATCTTCTTTTTAATTCTATAGATTTGTTTTTTCACATACTGGAACATTGTAAGTTGTCATATGTCTGACAGAGTTCTCCACTTATTGGTTCTGCCTCAATTTCACTTGCTGCAGCCTCATTGACATTGGCTTCGGCGAGGGCTGCCTCTGCACCACGTTCTTCATAAAGCAGATCCATTGTAGCCTCAAGACATGTCCCTTCTTTAAGCTGTGCTTGTTTAACTCTCACTTAAATTTCCTTCTAAGTAAAGCTTGATTTTGCTTGTGCTGCCTCTGCCTTAGCCCATGTGTTAACTGCGGCAATGCTAACCACTGACTTATCAGGGCCCTTCGATGCTTTTGGTGGGTACAGACTGATATGGTGACTGAGACATGTTGAGGTTCTTAGTGTGTATTCTTCTGAGATTGTTGCTGTGGATTTAATGTCTAATCACTGTTCCACACTGTTCCACTGTTACAAGATACAGTTAAAATACAGCTAAACAGACAAAGATCAACTCTTCAACAAATGATAGGTGTATTGTGTTCTTTATTGAGACGTTCACTTCAAATGACGAACTAGAAGACAACAAAGATGGATGGATGTAGACTCAGGCACATTTCAAACATCTGTGCTTCTATCCAGCATAACTGACCATCTAAGCTCCATTTCCAGTTTCCTGGTTCACTTATATCACACATAATACTGTAATGCACTACATTTCGCCCAAGTACTCTTGGAAGAGATGGGTCTCCAGTCTGTGTTTGAAGACAGCAAGCCATTCGGACACCCAGGGGAAGTTTCGTTCAACCACTTCGGTGCCAGGACAGAAGAAAGCCTGGATGCTTTTCTTCAGTGGATCTTAAAGGATGGCGGGTCAAGCCAAGCCTTACTTGAAGCTCAAAGCGAGTCAAATTTGCTACATTGTTGAGAGTTGAGAAGGATACCTGGTCATCCATGACTACACCAGGGCTTTATGCTTCTGTAGATGGAGTGACCAGTGAAGGGGATCGCAAGATCATTGGGAAGTTCATCAGTTCCCGGGATGATAACAGCTCTGTCTTGCTGGGGTCGAGTTTCAGATGATGAGCTGCCATCTTAGATGAGATGTCAGTGAGACATGCTGAGATGCAGGTAGAAATCTGGGCATCAGAGGGTGGGGAAGAAAGGATCAGTTGAGTGTCATTGGCCTAGCAGTGGTAAGAGAATATATAGAGAGGATATTATTTTACCAAGAGTGCAAGTGTAGAGTGAGGAAAAAAATGACCAAGCACTGAGCCTTGTGGAACGCCTGTGGAGAGACTACAAGGAGCAGATGTTTTCCACTGCATGGAACTTGTAACTGCAATGAGAGCAGTTTCTGTCTATAGTTGGTTTCTTAAATGTGTTGGCTAGGGACAACTCTGGCAGTCTTGAAGGAGCTGTTTGTGATGAAGGAGGTGAAAGGAGGGAAGTTTAGAGCAATTGTCTGGAATACATTATGCCATCAGACATTGTCTGGGCCAATTTATTCATCTCTTAAATATTACCCCTAGTCACATCAACCTGCCACAGTTTAATATGATTGGCCCCAATATAAATTACTAGACAAAAATATCTCTCATTGACTAACAGCTTAAGGTTGCCAATGGAGTCCGGCGCTCTAGCTTTTCACATGTCAAACAATAGAATCTCCTATGACCTATACTTTTAATACTTAACACAAAACAAACACAACACTATCATTATTGATAATTAAAGGGTTTTGAGCACATGTCCTGAGCTAAGGGATGAATTTACTATTGTTAAAAGAGGTCTGATTATAATTGAGAGTATTTATTTTAGTATTTTTGAGGGAATTGGGTCGAGTGTACAGGTTGTACAATTTGCTGAGGAAATAATTTGTTCTAGTTGTGGCTATGGAACTGGGTAGAAGGCTTCCAGCCTTTGTTCTGCAACTAACCGCAAGTTATGTTCTAAATCAGCTACACCAGATGACAGCCATGTTTGATTTAATAAGGAGGGTTGGATTTGTTGTCTAATATTTTCTATTTTATTATCAAAATAGTTCAGAAAAAAATTACTGGTCAAAGTGGTTGGGATCTGAGCTTGAGTATCTGTCTGGCTTTTAGTAAGTTTAGAGATCTCATTAAATAGTACTCTGGGATTGTTTTTGTTATTCATGATCAGCGAGGCCAAATATGCTAAGTAAGCTTTTATGAGTGCCTTCTATACTACAGGCAGAGTGGAACACCTCTAGTTTGGTCATCTGTTTGTTTTAAGGTAAGAGTTTGATCACTGTACCACGGTGCAAGCTTTTTTTGCCTTGTCATTTTACATTTAGGCAGTGCCACTTTGTCTAAGGGTAATCAAAGGATATTTTCTAGATGTTTGTTAATCTATCTAGCTCTGTTTAGTCTGACTCTAAGGTAGGGTCACTAGGTCTGGGAGGTTTTCAGTAAACTGTACAGCAGTCATTGGGGTTATTGCATGCTTTAGACAGTGGTGGCTGGACAAATAAATATTTTGCCTAAGATGTAGCTCATAAGAGATTAGGTAATGGTCTGATATTACTGAGCTTTGGGGTAGAATATTTAGATTATCAATGCTAATACCCAGGGTTAGGACCAAATCTAGGGTATGATTGCAGTAATGTTTGGGTCTAGTTACGTTTTGGATGATGCAGACAGAATCTAAGATCAATTCAAACGCTGTTGTTAATGGATCATAAGCTTTTTCAAAATGAATATTAAAGTTTCCTACTATTATAACTTTGTCGCTGCACACTGCCAAGTCTGTGGCAAAATCACTAAATTCTTTAAAAAATGTGTAGGGCCCTGGAGGGTATGGAGGGTATGAATCAGTATGACTGGATTGAGTATATTAATATAGAGAATCTCAAACGAAGTGAAGGTGTCACAATATTTATGAATAATATCTAGTGTATTCTGGAATATTATGCATCCTACACCTCCTCTGCCTGATAATCTAGGGCTATGTACACAATTATAACCTGCAGGGGTGGCTTCATTTAGTGGTAAATATTGATACTGTGTTAATTCGAGACACAGTCTCAATACCATAAAACCTGGGTGACGCCTCAAAGCAGCTCGCAGATGGTCAGTTTAGCATTTAACATGAGAGCTGACCAAAGATGATACAGCTTTGTACTAGCTGTGAATGAGAATGTATAGTGAGTGTAAAAGTATTATTTTGCTAGGTTCACCAAACACTTGTTACTGGATCTGCAACATTTAAAAAAAAATAAGAGGAGAATCTGTGACCAGTTTTCTGGTTAATGTGTTTGTATTAATTGTAGCAGTGCCTTCACATCTGCCACTTACAAGAGTATTGTGCATGTAACTGTGACCTGTGGGGGGTGGCCTCATTTAAAGCAAAGTAATCCTCCGGTGCACGTTTCTGTGACAGACAGAATTCTTGATAAGTAATGATCTCATTGATACCAACAGCTTTGAAAGTAAATTATCTTATGTTAAGCAGTACTAGTTTTAGATCAAAGATCGGCCATTTCAAACTGGTTAAACCAGCTTAATTGTGTAAGTTGCTAGAGCAGAATTTCCAATTTTCCTTTTTTTTAAAACAGGGTTTAATTTAGCCAGTCAGAGTAGCCAGTCTGTCTGCTGCCTGTTCTTGGCCCTGGTTAGTCAGCGACTATATGTCCTGCACTGGCAGCTTTCTAATGGACTACGTGTACTACTGCAGAAAATGAGAGCAGTGCCTTCCGTGAGGGGTAGACACCATCAAAAGACCAAAAACAAACCAATGTCTATAAACCCACTGAACACCACCTGGAAACTGAACACCACTTGGACATCCAGCAGTTTAGCATCCTTAACCTGCTGTAAGATGTATTTGCCACATGTAGAGGCTAGAGGCTAGAACATACTATGGCATCAGTATGATTGTAGTTTGGTGGAGACATAGATACTTAATAAATGGTTTTGTAACATTTTCCAGACTGATAGATGTCCACAACCTTTTTTCTGATGTCTTCAGGCATTTTTGACTGAACAACCTGTGTGCTGCTACCACTCTAATTTAATGGCCCAACATCAGATTTAGGGTGGACAGGACTGGCTCAATTAAGGCTGGTTATTTAATTGAAGCACAGACAATGGTTTTGGATCACCAATCCTAATTAACTCATTTTTATTGCATTATGAAGTCTCCAACAACCCTAAAATGCTATCACATACAGTGGGGACCACCAATTGTCACCAATTGTGCAAGTTCTCCCACTTACAAAGATGAGAGAGGCCTGTAATTGACATCATAGGTATTTTGTCTCATAACTATGAGAGACAAAATGAGAAAAAAAAAATTCAGAAAATCACATTGTCTGATTTTTAAAGAATTTATTAGCAAAAAATGGTGGAAAATAAGTATTTGGTCAATAACAAAAGTTCATCTCAATACTTTGTTATTAATCCTTTGTTGGCAATGACAGAGGTCAAACGTTTTCTGTAAGTCTTCACAAGGTTGGCACACACCGTTGCTGGTATGTTGGCCCAATCCTCCATGCAGATCTCCTCTAGAGCAGTGATGTTTTGTGGCTGTCAGCGGGCAACACAGACTTTCAACTCCCTTTGTATTAATTGTATTAATTGTATTAATTGTAAAACTCCAAAGGTTTTCTATGGGGTTGAGATCTGGAGACTGGCTAGGCCACTCCAGGACCTTGAAATGCTTCTTACGAAGCCACTCCTTTGTTGCCCTGGCAGTGTGCTTGGGATCATTGTCATGCTGAAAGACCCAGCCACGTTTCATCTTCAATGCCCTTGCTGATGCACTCAAAATCTCACAATACATGGCCACATTCATTCTTTCATGTACACGGACCAGTCGTCCTAGTTCCTTTGCAGAGAAACAGCCCCAAAGCATGATGTTGCCACCCCCATGCTTCACAGTTGGTGTGGTGTTCTTTGGATGCAACTCAGCATTCACTCTCCTCCAAACACAACGAGTTGTGTTTGTACCAAACAGTTCTATTTTGGTTTTATCTGACCATAAGACATTCTCCCAATACTCTTCTGGAACATCCAAATGCTCTCTAGCAAACTTCAGACGTGCCCGGATATGTACTGGCTTAAGCCAGGGAACACGTCTGGCACTGCAAGATCTGAGTCCAGGGCGGCGTAGTGTGTTACTGACGGTAGCCTTTGTAATGTTGGTCCCAGCTTTCTGCAGGTCATTCACTAGGTCCCCCCGTGTGGTTCTGGAATTTTTGCTCACTGTTCTTGTGATCATTTTGACCCCACGGGCTGAGGTCTTGTATGGAGCCCCTGATTGAGGGAGATTAGAGTCTTGTAGGTCTCCCATTTTCTGATTATTGCTCCCACAGTAGATTTCTTCACACCAAGCTGCTTGCCTATTGCAGATTCAGTCTTCCCAGCCTGGTGCAGGTCTACAATTTTGTTTCTGGTGTCCTTCGACAGCTCTTTGGTCTTCACCATAGTGGAGTTTGGAGTGTGACTGTTTGAGGTTGTAGGCAGGTGTCTTTTATACTGTTAACGAGTTCAAACAGGTGCCATTAATACAGATAATGAGTGGAAGATAGAGAAGCCTCTCAAAGAAGAAGTTACAGGTCTGTGACAGCCAGAAATCTTGTTTGTAGGTGACCAAATACTTATTTTCCACCATTATTTGCAAATAAATTCTTTAAAAATCAGACAATGTGATTTTCTGAATTTTTTGTCTCATTTTGTCTCCTGATAGTTGATGTCAATTACAGGCCTCTCTCATTTTTTTAAGTGGGAGAACTTGCACAATTAGTGACTGACTAAATACTTTTCTCCACTGTAACCTACAGACAGCTCTTGCCACAGCTGATGTCAAAGTACATGCGTTATATTTTTATGGAAGGTGTGCAAGCAGGAAAACCTTGCTGGGCATCAGGGCAAGACTAAAGTTTCAACAAAGGGACAAATACCAGTTTGGTTAATACAGATCAATCCATGTCTATATGTTTAAATATGTCAGGAAATATAAATGTTTTTATGGTGTATCCAAATTTGAATATTTGGTATAGCACTTTTTACAACTGCCATTGTAACAAAGCACTTTTACAAGAATCCACCCTTAACAAATTTGAGTGATTGCATGCAAGCAGCTGGATGACAGCACCAGTATCTTAGTTTAACATAATTTCATGTGTTCATGAACCCTTGGATCTGCAACCTTTACCTAAGAGGAAACATTATTTACCTGAAGCATGAAGACTTGTAGATTGTGTCTCACAGGGAGTGAGGCTGTGTATGGCTTTATATTTATATTTGAAGAGATATGATTTACCTTTATGAACTGATAATGTTCAGTTAAATATGATTTGAACAACAAGCCTGTGATTACAAGCATGTTCTTTAATCTTTCTAGGATTATAGTGGGGTCTATCATGTGAAAAGCTGCACTGAGGTTGAGTAGTACTAACAAGGATACACATTCTTCAGAGATTTGGTATCTTTATTAGAGTTGTCTAGGTGCTATGATGAGATCTTGGATATAAATGGCAGGCTAGAAATACATCTAATAGAACAATAAGATCAAGATTTGGTTTCTTGGTCAAAGCTAATTCAAAAGCTTTGGGTACATGCCCCAGGCTAAGGGACAAGTTGGCTATTGTTAAACAGGTTTGATCATAACTGGGAGAGGCTGAGGTTATGCTTGGGTAAATAGCAAAGCACTTTTGTAAGTCGCTCTGGATAAGAGCGTCTGCTAAATGCTTTAAATGTAAATGTTAAATGAGTACTTTTAGGAGTTTTGAAGGAATTCCGTTTGCAGGTTGTGCAATTTGTGGAGGAGATAATTTTCTCTAATTCTAGCAGAGGAAGCAGATAAAAAGTATCTAGACTTTCTTATATATAAACTCTGAGTGAGCTTTAGTGAGTGCCCATCTAAAGGCTATCCTTGCAGGCAGAGTGGAATACTTACAGCTTGGTTGGCTGCTATTTCCACTCTAAATCCTGTACTGTTTGTTTTAAATATGAGCTTGTTCATTGTTTTTGCCTCGCCTTTTTTACCTGTGTGCGCTGCCACATTATATAAAGTAGCTTGAAAGGTATTTTCTAAACAGTTATCTATCTATGATCTATAACTGTTATTCTAATCTATCAAGCTCCATTGGATCTAAATGAGAGTAGACTGAATTTGATAAGTCTGGCTCCTCAGAGGGTTCTTCATTAAGCGGGGCAAACCTAAAAGCAGATAATATGCATAAAAAGCAATACACTAATACTAAGCAGATCAGCAGCAGCACTGAGCAGGAGACTGGAGAACTAAGGAGGAGCATATAGTATGTAAGTGTAGAATTCGAAACATTCACCCATCTGTTGCCATGCACAGGCCATTTTAAATATAGAAGTTACTCTTTTGAGTAAAAACCCCAAGGAACGTTTTAGAGGGTGACTAACAAACAACTGTGTATAACAACAGATAGGTACATGTCTATACCATGGATCATGGACCAAAAAGGTGGGTGGACTTCATAAAGTGGCCAGTGATGTATAGGCCATCAAAGCAATAATAACAGCTTCAAAATTCATTGTGATGTTCCACTGACTTGTAAAATGGAAAATAGCGGCACAGTTGCTATGTTGCTATTCCGGGCTCAGCACACTGCTAACTGCTGTATGCAACTTTGGAGAAGTGGGCAGTGTAATGCTCACAAGATTGCCATAATGCTGTGTAACCTGACTTACATTTATGTAAAACTGTACAACATCAGTCCACATGATTCTTTTACTTTTAGTGATGGTTCTGTATCTCTCAGCTGTCCATAAAAAGTGTCCCTTAATGGTGGCTCAATGTATGCATTACACTTCCTAACTGTAGGGGGAGCTCAGGATCAGGAAATGCCAATTTTCTATAGTGTTGCTTTAAATGGAAAAGGTGAAGCAATAAACTGGAATGTTTGCTTTAAACTGTGGTTTCATAGATACAATGAAATCTGAGAAATTTCTTATACCATCAAAAAGATGGAGCAAAAAGTTAGCTTTTTATATTCATATATCTTTTTATTTGTACTTAATGACTGCTGTTAATTTACAATAAAAATCAGATACAATGTACACAGATAAGGTGTTCAGTGACAACAGGTTGTGCAATTTGTGGAGGAGATCATTTTCTCTAATTCTAGCAGCGGAAGTAGATAAAAAGTATCCAGACTTTTTTCCATATAAACTCTGAGTGAGCTTTAGTGAGTGCCCATCTAAAGGCTATCCTTGCAGGCAGAGTGGAATACTTACAGCTTGGTTGGCTGCTATTTCCACTCTAATTCCCGTACTCTTTGTTTTAAATATGAACTTGTTTATTGTTTTTGCCTCACCTTTTTTACCTGTATGTGCTGCCACATTATCTAAAGTAGCTTGAAAGGTATTTTCTAAACTGTTATCTATCTATGATCTATAACTGCTATTCTAATCTATCAAGCGGGGCAAACTTGTAAAAAAAATGGGGTGGAGAGTGGTGCTCTGGTAGGCTAGCTTTGGCCATAGTATTGGCATTAGCCTTAGCTTTCCAGCTATGCTGCAGAGATGTCACCCATTTATCCTACTGTGAGTGCTCTAATGCCGAATTTGAAGGGGGGCTAGTTCTCCCTAAGGCAGCCAGGCTGCTGGCAGTGAATTCTGCTCTCTATCCTTTAACAAATCCCAAATTTGCACTGTATGTACACAGATAAGGTGTTCAGATGACTTTTGCTCAGACCAAATATCAGGCTTGCATAAATCAAGGCTTATTGGTCCCAAAAAATGTATTACCTTACATAAGATTTATTTGGCTGTACCAATATAGGATGCCTCTAGAATTCAGGAATGCCCTGGGGCTGCATATATGCTCTTTACTCATCATTTGAACCATTAACGGTCTTCTTGCCTGCTTGTCTTTTTACCTGTACTTCTTTGCACACCTGACTAAACTTGTGTTAAACTAGTTCCTGATAATAACTACATGTCACAATCATAGAGCTATAACAATTATACTCACACATTCAGTCCCATGTTTTCTGTCTTGTAAATGAGTCCTAGACCATGTCACACTGTCACACTGCTTCCATTTTTGTGTAACAGGGGTCCCTTAAACATTGGCCACTTTCACTGCCTCATCCTTTTTTCCTGAAGACCTCCAAGACCCTTCTCAAGCATAAGAGCTTTTAGCTAGCCTGCGCTAATGTGTGGAATAATAGCTACTCCCTGAATCTTGATGGCCCCCCAAAAGCTGTATGAATTTGTACACAACAGCATCTCCAGCACAGTATTATTCTCTGTTTTATCTATTTTTGTGTGCTTTCAAACCTAATCTTATCTTATTATATCTCTACCATGCTATTCTCTTTCTCTCATGCAACCTTTTTCTCATATGATTAGTGAGGCGTACGATATTATCTCCTCACAGATATGATAGAATATTATGAAATGAGTATAACATTACAATTATTCTGTGCTTTGCAATCAATCAATGTTCCTGCATTGTTCAATGCCACCTTTCCAGTGTGCATATGGTGTTGACCCTCTGAGCGTAGTGTAAGGGACATAAGAAAGAAATATTGTAAATCTCCACCCTCAACAACACACATTACACATATTTTCAGGAGCACTGGCACGCATGAAGGACATTTATTTGTCATTAATAGGTTCAACAATTTAACAAATCTTTTAAGTTTGCTTGAAAATGTTAATGTTACTTAGTCACGCTGAATACGTAACTGGCTACAATAAAGTTTGTACAAGTGGAACTTTCGATAATCATGCACAGCACCATAACATATACAAGCCGAGTTTTCTGCCGTAAGCATTGCTTCATAGAGTAAAAAAAAAAAAACATTTAATTTCATATTTACAAACTGATATCTGATTACCACCAGCACCTCCAAAAGAAAACTAGTGACCATACAGCAAGCTAATGAAGGTAACATATTTGTTTTCAAAGGTAAGAAATTTCTTTTTTCTTTTTTATTATTTTAATATTATCTTCTTTAGTAAAATTATCTTATTTCCCTTATCATGTTTCTATTGGATTTGAGTTTGTGAAGCTTTTATGCCTTTTGATACAGCCGAACAAACAGGTGAGAGCACAGTCTGTGCGTTGAGAAATTGTAGCGCATCTGCGTCAAATAAAAAGTTTACTTTATCACAGACAAATTAAACTTTGCTCATACTTAACAGTTAAAATGTTAAAATAAGAACAGTTTTAAATCAGAAAAGAATAACGCGGGCGAAATTCATCATGACAAAGAGGTGAAACGTTTACATTAAATTAGAGTTCAGATCGACAATTTGGAATTCACTCTTTTTGTATGTACACATTAAAGGATCTCCTCTTCAAGAGAGATTTTCCTTTTTTCTTAAATTGGGTTTAACTATATCTGTTGACCAAAGGCGCCTTTTGAGGAAAGAAGCCATTGGAACTAACAAGCACGTGAAAAAAAAATCAATGGCACAGAAGTCTATTATTCGTCCAACATAGTGTATTATTGGAACTTGGAAATTGCTCGTCTTGACCTTTATTGCCTTGCACAACAAAGAAACAAATGTGACCAAAGGGAGTATCTTAAATTCTGCAATGAATGAAAAGTCGCATACGGTGAGGCGGGATCATACACGATGTTTTCGTTGTGCTTTTTCTTGAGCAACACTGACGTGCACAGAGAAATATATCTGTATTTGAATGTAAATGTTGAAAGAGACTACATGTAGCCAACCGAGAATAACAATTATAATGATTATAGTTTATTATGTTTATTATTATTATTATTATTATTATTACTACTACTACTACTACTATCGTTTATGTTATTGTTGATAATGATGATGTGGTTGCTATTTTAGAATTATTAATACTATACAATATATTATTACTATTACTATTGCATACTAATACTACTACTACTAAAAATAATAATAATGATAATAATAATAATAATCGTGATGTTGCTGACGATGATGATATTAGACACAACAAGTGTATTTAGTGACGCTAATAAAGCCTGTCATTAAGTGTGAACTGGTACAGTTAATAATCTAAGTAATGGGTTAAACTGTCTAAAGCTGCTTTAAAAAGTAGCAAATGAGATAACTAACATGAGCGTCCTAATTCTAGCGTCCTAACCTAAAACATATAAAACATTATGGATAAATACCTTTTTCTTACTGAATTTTTAATTTTTTTACAAATTCTATGCAATAAATTGCATTTTCCCAATATTTAACTCTTTGTATACCACAAAATATTAGGATCAACCCACAGAAATAATTCAATGTATTAAATCTGGATACTTTGTATTGTGGCTGAATATCGTGAAAAAATGTGTCAGAAAAAAAGAAGACTGGACTGTAGCACAATTCAGTCTATTTCTTAAGAGCACAAACATAGTTCGCAGAAAAGTAGGTTAGCGAAATAAGAAATCTGTTAGAGAAGAGAGAAGTTAGAGAAATCTGATTACATAGGCTACAACGGCGCCCGATTAAATGAATAGAGCAATAGAACTGCTTAAAAGTGTCAGAATACTGGATTGGCTAATGGCTTTTGCATTAGCACTATGTTTTGTGGATAAACAATGTAAATAGATATTGATTCCAGATAATTATGAAATGCAGACGCGAGAAAGTTTAAAAGTATATATATATATATATATATATATATATATATATATATATATATATATATATATATATACACTTTTATTATTTGTTTCCCGTAACTTTTGTTTTAATAAATATTTCTCTTTTCGTCTGTGCATGGTCATTTGATCAGTATAGGGCACAGTTCCCAGATAGACCATTAATATACATTTCATAAATAAATTGACACATTTAAGGATAATACAAAAGCGAATAATACTAAATAACTTATCAACAAAATGATGATGAAAGTAGACAAGAAAGTAGAGTCAAGGTAGTGTGGATTTGGTAGGATGAGTTTTGACATGAGCAAAGTGCAGAACAAGCTTTGACTTTACAGACTTTACACTCTTTGTAAAGAGGTCAATATTTATTGCCATTTACAGGCATCATATGATATCCCTATATGATTAAAAAACACACAGAATTATGTTTTGCAATAAGCAATTACATAAACTGCATACCAAATAAGCCCAACTCAGTAGCGTAGTAGCTCAAATCCAAGTAATGTTCTTAAATTACCCCTCGTCGATCGGCATTGCCTTTTCTTGACTGGCCACCTTTGTCCACGTCGGTGAAGTTCAGGGTTTTGTATCGCTCCAAATCCAGTGGTGTGTTCTTATTGGTAGGTGAGAACGTTACATCACGTTGATTATGACGCGCCGTCTTCCTGCTTCCTTCAGCTGCATCTTAAAGTGAATCTTGTTGGTGCGAGCGCGCGCTCCGGCCTCGTGCTGCTGCTCTTTGCTGAGGCGGTCAATTTCCATCTAGAGAGAGGAGCGGCGCACAAGAGCTTCGTCCCTCTCTCTCTCTCTCTCTCTCTCTCTCTCTCTGTCTCTCCCTCTCTCTCTCTCTTGTACACATACACACACCACACACACACACACACACACAGCATTCGCTTACCCTGAGAATTACGATATTCATCACGGGGCGAACAGAATTCTACTCTCTCTTAGACTCTGGAAAAGAAGCTCGCATCGCACATTCAGAGTAAGTAACCTTGTCCTCACATGTTATTTTAACTGTGATTCGAATCGCTCGGTTGCAGCGGAACACTTATTATGATGTGCAGTGTAGCCTATCGCTTTATCCAGAGTGAACGTTTGTTGTGGTGGTTAGTAAGAATGCATTTAAACTCACCTCGAAAACACGTATTAAGTGATTGTCGTTTATTTAGTTACTTTTCAAAGTTGATAAGTAAGTCTATATCGTGCGTTTTTTTGTAACCGCAACGCAGAACATTTAGACTACAAAATTAGGCATGTGTCCTCATCAGCTCATCAAATTAGCAAATAAACTTTATAACTTTATAACTTCATTAATGCTTATTTTGTCAATATCGCGCGTTTTTTTGTGTAAACTCTATATCTAACTCTGTGTAGACGTTATCGAACGCTTAATGTTGTACCTCACTGATAGATTTACCTTTTGAATGCGCTTGCTTGTTCCCTGTATTTTGTTGTTACTGTATTTGTTAAGGAACTGTCCGTCTAGTTTGACACTCCCAGATCGAAGCGCATGTCTCACAAAAATGCTTTGCTCTGCATGTAAGCTTTTAGTGCTTAGTTGTGTTACTGGCTGCATCTGCACATATGTGTGTATTGTCAATGTCTCATTTTTTCGCAAAACGTGAGCAGCGTGTAATGTGTTGTCCGTTTTCCATTGTTGTTATGTTTATTACTTTAATACGTAAGTATTGAAGTATACAGTTGAAGTATACAGTTTTTGCTCTGATTGTGTTAGTGAGGATGGTTTGTAGGTGACGTCCTATGTTAATACCAGCGTATCTAATGGTATAAAATATACTTTTTCCGTTATGCTTAGACATCTTGTTACCTGACTAGTGTTCTTATGTCTTTACCTTTTTTGCACAAGAATATAAGCATACATCAGTTTGCTTTAGCATAAGTCAAGGCTTATTTAACTTAAAAATAAACAATATAAATAAAATAAATGGCAAGTGAGTTATTTTTCAGCCTTTTTTTTTGTCAACTTTTTTCAACCCTGACTGTGCATGAATTATTGTTGCGTCTGTCTTCCTACAGGCAGTACAGGTCGGTTAGACCAATGAATTAAGAACAACTATGTACAACTATGCTGCTAGCCTATGTGTGTTTATTAAAATATAATCATGCTTAGTACTAGTGTTATGTTCATTTCTATCATGTTTTTATGTTAATGTTAAGTAAGTGAACTAAATTGATTAAATTAATTAAGTTTTTAACACCTGATATATGGTTACACAGACATTTATTTCTTTCTGAACAAAGTGTTTACACTGTCAGTTTGTCTTGAACATCCTCAGTGTTTTACAAAAAATTTTACTTTATTGCTTTACAGAAAGAAACTTGCACTTACAGTAACCTTACAGTTTACTTACAGTGCTACTCTGTTTATAGGCAAGTTTAAATAAGACCTCTCTATCCTTTACTTGAAAAAACATCATATGGAGTATACCCCTTTTTGTCATATTAGTTATTCCAACAAATGGTACTCAACATGCATTGTTTTAAAAAAATATTTTACATTGTTTATTGGAAAAAAACATTTTGATGCATTACATTACAGTATGCATGAATTCCCTGCAATGTTCTGCTTGTACGATATTTTACTAAGGACTTGGATATTAAACTTATTCATTAGTATTGTTTTTTTCCTTGGCCAGGCTTGCAGGGTTTTCAAGCTATGTCCAGCTGACACACTTTTAAAGATGTCACAATAAGAGTTCCAGTGATGCCTGACCATGATAGCACAGCTGTCATAAGTAGACAAACCAAGAAAAGAAGAGTTGACATTGGAGTGAAAAGGACTGTAGGTACAGCATCTGTGACTTTTGCCCAATCAAAAATTAGCTATTTTAGTGCCATGAATCCCCACGGATCTGAGCAAGATGTGGAGTGTTCAGTTGTGCAGCATGCAGACAGTGAAAAGTCTAATGTGCTCCGCAAGTTGCTAAAGAGAGCAAATTCATATGAAGATACTATGATGCCCTTTCCTGGAGCCACCATAATCTCCCAGCTGCTAAAAAACAATTTAACCAAAAACGGAGTCAGCGAGCCCAACTTCCAGGGCAGTGGCCTCTCCAGCACAGGCTCAGAGATCCACCAGGAAGATGCCTGCAGCAATTCATCACGAGGAAGCCCTCAGGAATGCCTATCCCCTTTCAGCAGACCCCCAATGACCCAGTTTGACATTGATCGGCTTACGGACGAGCACCTAAGAGCAAAACGTGCACGGGTGGAGAACATAATTCGTGGAATGAGCCACTCTCCTAGTGTCACGCTCCGCACAAGTGAGAATGAGCGTGAGGCACCTCAGCCCCCAAGCCCCCGTGATGGCTACCGAGAAAACAAACGAAAACAGAAATTGCCCCAGCAGCAGCAGAGTTTCCAGCAGCTCGTCTCAGCTCGCAAAGAGCAGAAACACGAAGAGCGTCGGCAACTCAAACTTCAGTTAGAGGACATGCAGAAACAGCTCAGGCAGCTGCAGGAAAAGTTCTATCAGATATATGACAGCACTGACTCTGAGAATGATGAAGATGGGAACCTGTCAGAGGACAGTCTGCGTTCTGATGGAATGGACAATCGTGTCCCTGATTCTGCTCCAGACCGCTCAGACAATGAGATGTCTGACCTGGATCCAGAAAATTTTTTGGATCGAGCCAGAGCTCTCATTCATGAGCAGACCATGGCAACAGGGAGAGATAAACCAAAGCGTGAGGGCTCCCGTGGAAAGGGACCAATACCCATGCATTCAGAGGGGAAACAGTTAGCAGAGACACTGAAACAAGAGCTGAACACTGCCATGTGCCAGGTTGTAGACACAGTAGTAAAAGTCTTCACAAAGCCTCCACGCCCTCTTCCTCAGGTTTTCCCACCTGTGCAGACCCCAGACCGCTTTGCAGTCAATGGTGAAAATCCAAACTTCCACACCACTAACCAGCGTTTGCAGTGTTTTGGTGATGTCATCATCCCTAATCCACTTGACTCTTTCAGCAACATGCAAGTGCCCAACACAAATGACCAAACTGAGGCCCTCCCTTTAGTGGTGAAAAAGAACTCTGCAGATCAGTCTGGATCACATCCCCCACCTGGGGGTCACCACCACCCTGTTCTGCACCCGTCATCATTATCCACAACTATGGGCTTCAGCCCTCCCTCCTTCCGCCATTCCTTCCCTCTTCCTCTCATGGGTTACTCTTTCCAAGGTCCTTTAGGTGCACCCCCTGGGCCATATCCAGGTAAAGATAGATCTTCTCCTGAGTCTATGGACCTGTCTAGAGAGACAACCAGCCTACGGACCAAGATGTCATCTAGCCACCTCAGTCACCATCGTTCCATTTCACCAACACACCCAGGGAACCCTGAAGGCCTTTCTTTATCACTCATCAAGTCTGAATGCAGTGACATTCAAGATATGTCTGACATCTCTCCATATTCAGGAAGTACAATATCCTTTCACAAAAGAATGATGCTTTTTCACTATTTCCCTTTAATTCTGTGTGGAATAATGTTTTGCTTGTACAAAATATAGAAATAACAGATGTCAATAAGTAGATAAAGAGGGTATGCATGATGGGAAGAACATTTTTGTTAAACACCTGCAGAACCTGAATGATGTTTGAGTTCTTGCACAGGGGGAAATGCAATTTAAATTGAGTTTCTCTTTTAATCAGTACATTTCAAACTCATGTATGTTTCGAGATGTTTCATACTCATGCAGTGTTCCTGTATTCCTGCAGTGGCTTAAAGATTAAAAAAGAGCTCTGTGATTGGGGGCTTTTAAGTGTGCGCTATAGGGAGAAGTGCTGAAAGGCCCCGCGGTGGTGACGATACCTCCCATCTTCTCTGTTCTCAAATTATCACAGAGAGGCTCACAATAATAAAACGTCTTTCATCACAGCACATGCTAGACTTTGTACATAAATGCTCAAAGCAAATCATATTTCAAAGCCAGGAAGTAAAAGGACAAGTGGGATCCTTTGCTGAAAGATCTTAGCACCTTATGTTTAAGGAGGGCATTTCAGTTTGGGATACATTTTCAGTATTCATTGATAAATCAAATAATAAGCATAAATAAGAACCATGTTTAACATTTTTTAATTTAAATGCTCCTCATTTTGCAGTGCTCCCCCTTAAGTTTATTGCTTTAGAAATTATCTGCAAATCTTATTCCTTACAGTCATAAAGACCTGCTGTAGACGGAAGCACTTGCAGCTCTAATAGCCGTTGCCTGGCAGCAGATCTTTTCTTTTCATCCATCTCGTTTTTTCTGGTGTGAACAGGTGTTTGCAGGTAGCTGTTTATCTTTCATCCCCTTCCCTCTTTACAACCTTTAACTGAAAAGCCACTAAATGCCTAATAAACTTTGAGTAAGCCCATTTTAGAAATATATAGAAGAGAATTTTTTTTATTACTTTGTTTATATTTATTAAATTAATATTTTAACTCTGACAGTGGTTTAGAAGTAACATAATGTGTATGTATGATTTTCTGTTTTATGTAATTGCCTATTAATCCATTGTCTTAATCCATGATTAAATTATTACATCTATACTGCCCTTTGCAGATTGTGTTTTTGAAAAATCATTATTCTTTACATATTTATTTAATGACACAGCAAAAGGCTAGATCTTTTGAAGTTTCAAAAAGTTCCAGCTTATATTATTCTGCCCAATAAGCATATACACTTGCACAGTTTGCCTTTTAACAACAGTGTGAATATTTGCAAAAGAGGATGTTTAATCAAATATTAAGTTTTATTCAAATTCTAAAAGAGTAACAGGCAACCAATTGTCTTTGGCCATGGACAGAATGATCTTCCTTGTCACGCGCCCTCTTTGCATCTCAAGAAAAATAGCCTTGTTCAGTTTCCCTCTAGCATTTGCATATAGAGAGACCGAACATATCTGGCACGGTACGCCTGTAAGACACATGGGGTGGGGGTGGGGGGTTATTGAAAGCAGTTTGCATGTCTAATGTAGCAGACAGAGCTGAGGTCCACTGTTGTCCTAAAGACATTAGCATTTTTTTTTGCTAAAGCCACAAGCTTTATAAGTCCAAGCTCTTCTAGCAGCAACACTTCAACATATATTTAAGCTAAATAAACTCAAGTAAATAAAGTGCTTGCTTCTTCCTTTTAATGTTGTAATACTGCTGAAACTTACATTTTGCAATTTTTACAATTTAAAACATACAATATTTTTTATGAGAGGAGGTCAGGTTCAGCTGTAGTGCATTTGTTGTCATTCATGTGGCTGAGCAGATGTCTAGCATTAATTTATGGATTTATCGTCCCTATGTTTTTCTCCCTCTCTTTCCTTACACCTGGCAGTTGGATCAAATTTCGGTAGATATTGTCTCCCTTTCATGACACACAGTAAATCCAAAACCAAATTTGAAAATCCATGTACTGCTGTTTATGTAGCATCACATTTGGCCATAAAGCACAGTCACCCTGTTTTCCCCCTGTATACAGTTCTTCATATTCATGTTTCCATTATTTCCTTGACTGACCTTGGCTGTGGCCCTGCTAGTTTTACATTGTGTGCAGAAGTGTTTACGTGATGTATTTTATCATTGGGCATATTTTTGTATTGTACAAAAGACTGTATTTTTCTTGATAGGGTGTTTTCCTTGAAAAAAATAATGGACATTAAGTTATTCAGTCTTATCAAGTCAAGCTAATGTATTGTTTCTGTTGTCCTTTGTATTTACATTGTTTCCAGAAAAAATTACAATGTTTTTATAAACGTTCATTGTAGATAATGTCAAGTACCAAGCCTAATTTCTAAGAAAGATAAGTTACTGTTGAGCCTTGGTGTTTAATTGAATTTACATTTTTAGATGGATCCTTAAATTTGGCAGTTTTCTCTCCCTAATCTAACCTAATTCTCAATTATTCTAAAACTCACTCTACTTCTGTATTGTGGAAATGCTTTCGCGAAAAGGCCTTCATTTAATGGGCTTGACTGTATTCTGTATGCTTCAGAATACGCTTTGGGGTCCTTGAAATATCAGACTTCACTTTCTCTTCTTCTGTCTCCCAGTCTCTCTAATCGTCTTCCTCTCTCATTCACTGTTGTTATTTGCTGAATGTGTTATGACAGATGGCACAAGAGAGAGGCTAATGCTCTTTTAGTCTTCCCTATCAGCCTAATGGAGGTCACATAGGGTTCTACTCTTTCCCTCCTTTCCTTGCACAAGTAGCATGCCAGGCCACATGAAGCATCATTGCAGGGCCACTGAGCGTTCATTTGATTATATACATTTTTAGAATGTTTTATGGATATATTAGTACACACAAAGCATTTAGTGTATATATAATCTTAATATCCTATATAATCTTAATATCTTTAATATTAATCAGTGTCTCTCCATACAATTTATCAGCGTGATTCTTTGTAGTTAACACCTTGATTGTGAAATGGACACAATGCATCTACACTGAGCATATTAACTCACTTGAAGGTGCCACTGTGGCAAATTAGCACCAACTCTCTGCATTAGAGGGAGGGGTAGGCCTCTGCCATGCAAGCCACTTAATTGACCTTGCAGGGGCCCATTGATTTAGCCCCACATGCATCTTAATTTTTTTATAAATTATAAAGCCGTTAATTTGCAGAGGAAATGGCATGGCCATTCTGAAGCGCAGATGTGGCTAAAGCCGGCCTAACTGGCAGCACTGAGGCTGTGCCAGGAAGCTGTGGGGGGCTGTGGGTGAAGAGCTGGGGATTGGTTTGGGCTGAACTGTAATGGTGAGAAGGCTCTAGTTAGCTACAGCTCCTCCTGGGACCAACTCAACAGCCGTCTGTTTACCAATCTAGAGGGCTATGCCACCTTCAGATAAATAAAGTTTTTATTAGGATAAGCAGGCATTTATTGACCAGCAATGCTGAGCATATTGACTGGGACTCAGCTAGGACCCAGAAACAAGACATTCTAATTAACTAGTTAGAAAAAGATTAAAAATAAGATGTAGAATGCATTTTTGAGTATTTCTATGATGAATAATTGTATTAGATACCATTAGTACTATTGCTGTGTATCATGCATGTGCAACACAACTACAATGTGTATATAGTCTCTGTTTTTTATTTACCTTTTTTTTTTTTTGACATTGATATATTATAATTATATTTATATAGATATTTGAAACCAACAGTTGTCCTTTTGTCAAAATTCACTAGTAGTAAGTAGTAGTAAATGTTCCAGATACTGTTTTTGTATGACAGTGACAAAAGTGTATATTAATGTGCTTTCCTTGACCTTTAAATTTGCAAATCCAAGAAGGACTCTCTCCTAACCACTTGAAGAAAGCCAAGCTGATGTTCTTCTACACACGCTACCCTAGCTCCAACATGCTGAAAATGTTCTTCTCTGATGTAAAGGTGAGGCTGCCTCTGACCATGAACCATGTGTTAACGTGAGAAGTGGCTGTGCACAGTAGCCCAGATGGGTACTGAACAGACGGCCAACTCTCTCCCGCTCTCTCTCTCTCCCTCTCCCTCCCTCTCTCTCTCTCTCTGTCTTTCTCCCTCCCTTCCTCTCTGTCTCTCTCTGCCTCACTCTCATGCTGTCATCTAGTTAAAATAACTGGCCTTAATCTCTTAGAGAAGGACAACATTGCAAAGCTAAACCTAAATGCCCACTTTCCCTATCTATTTCTTTCATCTTACAAACAGCTCATTAGAAAAAATGATTGGATTGCCTGCATTGTTTTTTAGATATCTGGGTGGTGTGAAATATGCAGAATTCACAGTGGACCTCCAATTCTCACCCCAATCTCTAACTGTTGCTTTTGGTTGCAATAGCTGATGGGAGTAGGGATAATAAGTATATGTATGAAGGATGAATCTGAAGGTGTGGGTGAAACCAGGCAAGTGAAAGGGTGAGATATCGATCAGTGCAACTAACAAACTATAGCAGAACTACCCAAACAAAGCAAGGGTAACTCTTATTTATTTACTTACTTACTGATTTGTTGTTGATGCATCGTCCAGTGGTTGTACGGTGTGGGGGGTTGTAATGTGACAGATTTAGGCCACATTATTCAAATGAGGAAAGGAGGGTCCTCTTACTCCCAGCTGGCCCTGCCCTGGGTCTGCAGCAAGCATGTGATCATGGCTAGTATTGGACTATCTTACTAAATTTAGTTGTACCATGACCGCACAGACAACACTTCCCAGTAATCATGGGAAAGTAGTCACTTACTCTGACACTTAACTGTTAAGAAAAATAAATTATTTTGAATTTGTCCAATTACATTGTTTTAGACAAGGTTGTGCCCTTTTTAATACACTACTTTAAACTGTAAATTGTAAAATGGTCAGGGTGCTGGGAACTATTTTTTTGGAGATGTATTAGCACTGCGGAACAATAGAGGCATGTGTTTTCTGGATCAAAAAGTGTGTATGTTAGGGAATGAATACTGACTAATTACAGTGGAATAAGTTCATGAAAGCTTTGAGAATAACTAAAAGAATAATTGTATTCCTCACTGTCTTAATGCAAATTAATGCCTGTGGGAATTTTTTGTGGGAACTTTAATGGGATAATAAAAAACCCTGTTTGCCCACTATATATATAGTACTTAAGCTAATTATCTGTAAGTCTCGTCTGGTCTTTATATTCCTGAGTGTTGGCAGTGTTTTACATCTAGTAAACTCAGCACAAAAGAGTAAACTCTGTATCTGTTTTCATGGAGGCATCTCTGGAAGATCTATTGTAGACTTTGACAAGGATGCATCTACCTCCTTAATGTTTAATGTTTTTTAATGTTTAATGTTAAGAGTATTTTTGATTTGACTAGATGTTGGGAAGAGGATGTTTGTTAACAAGAAAATAAATCTGTGATCATTCACTTTAGTTGTCTTCCATGGTCTTCCAGGTCTTTTGGTGTTGCTTAGCTCAACAGTGCATTTGTTTTGTTTTTTTTTAAGAATGTAGCAAATTGTTGATTTGCCTACTCTACTAAAGTTTCTTCTTTCTCTCAAACTGTTTTAGCCTAATGATGGCCTCCTTCACTTGCATTACCTTTTTGGTTGCATACTGAGAGTTCCTTATGCAAATGGAACAAATCAACTACAGATCTTTTATCTCCTTAATTTGTCAAGAAATAATAAAGAAAAAGTCCACACCTGCCCATTAAACTGCTTATCAGTTTATTGGAGACTATGGAGACTCTGACTTTAATTCCTAAATAAAGCTTAATAAAACTGAAATTGTACACTTCAATCACTATTTCAAATCCAGTTGGTGTACAGGCACAATTACAAAAATTGTGACACATTGTAACACATTGCCCTCACTATAATCTCCCTATATAGCTTGAACTGTGGGCCTGACTGAAGGCAAGGATGATGATAGATAGTTCCATTTAGCTCCAATATCCAATGAAGTGTAATTTCTGACTATGAGTCTCCTGCATCAAGCTTGACTTATATACCAAGATGTTTATAACCTATAGAGTTTTTTTGAAAAGGTGCAAAAGTCATACAGGGTATGCAAGAGTGCCTATGATTATTAAGAGTCATTGTATGTTTTTGTTCCTGGGCCAGGGTCACAGCATATGAATAACACGAATAAGGTCACAGAGTTGAAAATATCTTGAGACATTATTCTTGTACTAAAATAACATACCATTAACAGTTGAATATTACGCAACCTACCACAGCGCATCAAACATTCAAGTTAAGACTACATGTCTTAAGTGGTGGGGTCTGATGGTGGTGGTGGTGGTGAAAGAAGTGCAATCCCCCTATGAAACTAGCTTCTGAAACAGACTTGGGAGGTGGCTGTGAAAGCCTGTATTGTCCGTGGCTAACAGAGGAAATGTGCTGAGTAACGGGTCAGATTCACCCCCACCCGTGACACAGAGAAAGGGATCTCTATTGCTAGGGGAATACTCTTTTAACAGCCTCATTGATAGTTGTCATAGCTAGATAAAAGTACAAATTTAAGGTATAAAGTACATAAATTAATGATTTGAAAATTTTTGTGTGTAAAACTTAACCCGCTTTGACACTTAACCCACTTTGTGTTTTGTCAGTGTAAGAGAGTTTTAAAGCAGATGACATGATCCTTAATTGTTAACTTTTTATGTTATAGCAATGTGGCAATTTTTTCCATTAAATCTCTGGACTTACTCTTCTGTGCTCACCATTTTGCCATCCATGTGGCATTCTGATTCTGAAAAAAATCTTTTCCTTGCATCTTCTCCTTTTCTCTGCCAGCATCCCTCTTTTTAGACAATATCGTATGACAATAGAAGGCCTTATCTCCATGTCAAAGCAATTTACATTCCCCAGTGAGCATCCTGCTATAATTTTGTACTGTTTCATTTGTTATTCAAAATCAAGATTGTTATACAGAATCAAGATTGCAGGGGGCTGGGTTGGTGAAAAACTGGAGCCTGGGGATCCTTATTTCAGTGTCTGTAAATTTAATAATTCAGTGTAAAATAAATTGTAACAAAGCTGACCAAGAGATCATATACCCTTGATTTTCTCTCTCTCTCTCTCTCTCTCTCTCTCTCTCTCTCTCTCTCTCTATCTATCTATCTATCTATCTATCTACCTCTCTTTTCTATTTTAGTCACTTTCTTGCCACCGGTGGTCCCCTCAGCCTTAATTTCTAAATCTTATGTGGGTAAAGTACATGTGTGAACTTCTACTGACTGTGGCCTTTGAATGATGACTTAATATTTTTTGGTCAATTGTGTGTGAGAAGTGCTCACAGTGATGGTGTAATTACACTCATGGCCTGACCACTCAGTGGCTATTAGCCCACTGGCACAGGTCTCTCCCTCATATCTTCTCACTGTAAATTCTCATTTATTTCATTATTTTAAATTTGAGAGCATAGAGGCAAGTTTCTACATGGTAATTACATCTACCCACAAACAACATGACTTCATGATCCTCAATCTGTTTCTATCTCCCCCACTGTCTGTCTTTCTATCTCTTTCCACCTCAGCTTTCATCTAAACACAGGTTACAGGATACATGCTCTCATCACTACTGACAGATATTATTCATTGTTAGTTTTAAAGATTAGCATTCTTAGGGGAAAAGGATGAGGAATGCAAGACGACTCAGGATAAGTTGCATACACACAGACATAAAGATGCACAGATGCACAAAATCTCAGAAGTGCAATTGTGGCTGTCATGTAGGTCTTTGCACATATGGCCAACAAACTTCTTTTTGTGCTGATTCAAAATTAGATGGTACAAAATACACTGCTTTCAGCAGCTACCTTGTAGGTCCACCTTGCAGGTGTTGTAATATAACAAAAAGGTTTTTCTGATAAGCATAGCATATCATCAAGCTCGCTAAATAATGTGGCATACACATCTAAAACCTCACCAACTGTCGCACAGCTAACATGTTGCGATGTTTTATTTAATTTGATGTATTCACTCAATTTCACCTTGTGTGTTTCAAGTGTTTCTGTGTGTATGTGTGTGTGTGGGGGGGGGTTGTGGGATGCGGTGATATCTGCCCTAGGGCATATCAGAATTAACTATGCTACTTGAAATGGAAATTTGCTGTCAGTGCTTTACAGGCTGTTGACACAATTATAATTTCATCCACTCAACCCTGAACTGTTTGAATTTGTGCACAACAGCAAATATCTGTGCCGATCGTGCAAAACCCTGACCACTCTGTCACAGCTGAGGGCATATTTGCTTACCCATCATCCTCAAGGACAATGTGAAGTAAACACATTTGTAGAAATAAATATTGTTTCTTATGCAGTAATTTGATATAAGAGCTGGAGAGCTGAGTATTTACAAATATATATATATATGCAGTGTCGAAAATCTACAATTTGTCATCAATATAAAATGGACAGTTCCAAGAACACAAAACATCTATTTTTACCACTTGTAACAAATCTTAAAACCTAGTCTCTAATTCTTCTCCTCAAAGTTCAACCGCTGCATAACCTCTCAGCTGATCAAGTGGTTTAGCAACTTCCGGGAGTTCTACTACATCCAGATGGAAAAGTTTGCACGGCAGGCCATCAACGACGGTGTGACTGGAGCAGAGGAACTGTCTGTCAGTCGAGACTGTGAGCTCTATCGTGCCCTCAACATGCACTACAACAAGGCCAATGACTTTGAGGTGAGCTTTTGTTCATTACTACAGGTGTGTATGTCTGCATGTCTGTGTGCCTGTGTGCGTGCATGCACATGTGCCGTATACAGACATATATAAAGTACTAGAGACCCAGACTTGAAAAAAGTAAATGTACAAGTGCTCTTTTAAAAAAGTGACTTGAGCAGAAGTAGAAGTGTTCTTTAAGCACCGTTCTTAAGTGGAAGTACTAAAGTATTCATCATTTTTGTACTTCAGTATTGCAAGTGGTTTGTTCTAAAATAAAAGTACTACTTAACTACTGAAAGTAAAAGTATAAGTATTGTGTCAAAAGAATATCATTATTTATGTTATTTTAAATGCTTAGACTTAAGGACTGTCACAATTCCTTTGGCTGTAGTATAAGGACAGGAATGTACAAGACAGAGTCCATCCACAAACTTGCCCAAAAGAAATGCTAATCAGAATTGACAGCAACATTCCACATACAAGTGTTTCGTATGTAAAAACATATGAGGAGAGCACCTTAAAACACTGAGCTTAACTCTTTGTAAACAAAACTACAAAAAAGTATTTGAAGGAGGTGAAGATGGTCTTTCTTCTGGTGGTTCTTCCATCTTGGAATAAACTAACAAAGTTCTAGCGTTAGTGTTCTCAATGCAGCAGCGGAGTGAAAGGAAGAACGGCAGCATGTTAAGCCGGCTTCAACAAACCCGGTGACAGTGCTTTCTAGCACTCTGCCGGTGATAATGTGGGTTTGAAATTATTTGTACCATTTGTATAATTGTAAAGGGTAACGATGCAGCACAAAGAAAGAGTAAAAGTATTAAACTCATCCAAAATATGATACCTGTCCTAAAGGAACATTGATCATCTCTTTCAGAATTATTTCCCATTTTAAAAAAATATCAAAATTTTTTTAGCACATTTGTTATTGTGCTATTGTTTGTTCAGCATGTTTTTGTCTACAGCAATATGGGGTTACCAGCTTCCTCCATGTTTTTCAGGCAAAACAGATGGTGATGAGTGTGGAGTAATGGGGCATTGAGGAGTGTCTTTTTCAGTAACTGACAGGAGATCAGTGTAATTACAAACAAGGATCAGATCTGGTACACTGTTTAAAATAGTTTTTTTTTTGTCGTTTAACAAATGTGCCGATGCTATTGCTAAATATGTTTTATAATGATCTATGTATTTCGCAGTTTTGAATTAGTTGAAAAGGGAGAAGAAATAAATTAATGCTCATTTAAAAGCATTAACATTTGAATATTTTTAAATACTTGTTAATACAAAGGCATCAGTCCAATTATTAAGTACATTGTGTGAAATCATAAAAAAATAAATTCAGAAAAACAGGGGGTGTTATAGAACTTTAAATTATACAATGCATGAGCATCCCAAAAACAAAAAGTGTATTACGTTATGAACAAAAGAAAGATATAGGAAACTTTATATATATGATATAATTATATATATATAATTGTATATGTATAAATTATAGAAACTCATTTCAAATATGTACCATCTGGAAATAATTAAACAATACATTGTTAATTTAGAATTTTGTAAACAATTTAGTGTTTAATTAAGCCAGGTGCCTTCTCTTTCATCCTCCTCTTCCACTTGCTAATAAGATAAAATAGTGAGCTAGTGTGTTGTCTAGGCAAAACTAGCAGTGCATGTGATCTAAGTGTCCTTGTCAAATATAATAATCCATGTTCACATTTTATGCTCAAGGCGCTGTTTCCACAGCATTCCACTTTGAGTATTAAAACAGTGTTCGTACATTGTTTGTTAGGTTGTTAGGTCTAAGGTTTATTAAGACTACAGATATGAAAAGAAATTGTGCTTGCCACGCCTTTGCAACCAGGAACGTGTTTTAGGGAGGTGTTGCCTATTTCCATATATAAATGTGGAATTTGCATGGCTAGGGAAAAAACGGCATGGTGCCATGAATAAGACTGTTGTTGCAAAAGAAGAAGTTAAAGTCAGGGAGAAATTGATTTGCATAGCAAGAACAGGGTGGGCAGGTGTAAAAGCATGCTTTTTTTTGCACAAGGAAAATTTGAGCTTGTGGTGATCTCTTTTATCTTCCTCTGAGCAGTCACCCAAAATTGTTCACACAGCATAGTCCAGAGGAACAGTTCAACTTTAGTTTTTTTTGTTGCTACTCAGAATTCTCTTTTCTACCTGTTAACCAAGAGGGCTGAAATGTGCAGTTAAGTTACTCCATCTGACAAATATTCATCTTGTCGAATATGTACTCTGTTTTGCTGGTCATTTGGTGTTAATGAAGTCTGTCAGTGTGCCCCAGTAATGCACTTACTGCTCATCTAGGACTTTATAGTTGTAAGACCGTTTCATTTCTTTCTTTCGCACTTTCTTTCGATAAGTTCTCTTCTGCTGACTTTTTTTTCTTCTTCAAACTGTTTCTCCCTCTTGTTCTGCTGTTTCTCCTTTCCCCATTACAAACTTTTTAATGACATAATTGTCGCATTCCTCATGGTGGAATAAGCAGAGGCTGCAATTAAAGGAGCTCCATTAATTGCCTTGCCTGCTCTCATGTTGCATGCTCTTTGCTTGCTGTTTCTTTCAATTTCAGCTGTTTATCCTTTAACCCCCTTCTTCATCCTGACTCTTCTTCAGTATAGAACAGTTTCACATATAATTACCACTCATTTATCAACATGAAGATGTAATGAATTCAGATAAGGCCCAACTCACAGCATCACATGCAAAACCTCTTGACTTTAAAAGCGTTTATGAAAAAAACATATGAGTGTCAATTGATTTAAAGATATTGTGCATTAATTCTACTTAAAGTCTACATGTAAATTCTGAATTTGGCATGTTTTATCATCTCTGAAAATTTGTAACCATGTACCATCACATTTTTAAGGCCTGCCTTGTAGATGCCTTGAAGAAGTTATATTTAAACCTCAGCCACTTAGTTTGGTTTGCTCTTGGTTGTTGAAGTGAGCAGTATCATTATGTTGAGATTCAAAGAGCTATCCGAGGCCTTTAAAAAGATGGTTGTCGATTTATATACAAATAGATTTAAAAAGATCTCAGAACACTTAGAAAGCCATTTCACTTTCCACAAAATATTTTACAAGTGGAGAATATTTAAAACAACTGCCAACATCAGGACTTCTTGTAGGTTCTGCCCAAAAAAACAAACAAGACGATACATAAAGGAGTCTCCTACATCCTAAAATGTCATCACAGGACCTAAAGGTAGCTCATGCCACAGTTGATATCAAAGTACATACGTACCATCAGAAAGAGACTACACAAATTACATTTTCTTGGGAGGTGTGCAAGAGAGAAACCTTCGTAAAATCTCGAGTCTCAAGATTTATCTGTCCAAAGCACATTTATCCAGGAGTCCTGGTCTTTGTCGATGTGTTTTCTGGCATACTTTAATCTTGCCACTTGCCACTTGCCATGTACTTCTCCCTTTAAAATCAAGCTTCTGCTGTGTCTTTCTGCCATTGTGACTGCACCCACTTCAACAATCAAGAGCAAACCAAGCAATATAAGGAGCAATATAAGTTGAACTTATGTTTAACTATGTTAACATTTTAATGGGGTGTCCCAATTTTCTCACTTGTGAAATGTGAAATACCGGATAAGCAGTATGAATATTAAAAAAAGGAGTGAGGAGCAACTTAAACTGTTTCTCTGTTGAATAATGAGATTATGTGCGAACACCTGTTTAATTTTGCAGCACAATCTAGCATTGTTAGTCAAAGGGGTGTTTTCCTGGCCAGATAACTGCAGTCTCTGGTTCTCAGGAACAGCCATGACACTTACTGTATCACATCACAAGCACCATTCAAGAGTTCTAAGAGGGGTGGGGTCCCCAGGCCCCATTGGGATAAGGAGACATTTTTATGACAGCTCTGGGAGGGTCTCGTCTTTCACCCACAAAACAGTTCAAGGCTTTTCTGTCAAAGCTCTCAAGTCTGCACACAGTCTGACCCAAAGCCCCCTCTCCTTCCCTCTCCTTTTCCCTCTTTTCCTCCATGGTCAACCCAAGTCTTTTTTTCTTGCTTTCTTTCTCTGTCGCTGTGAAATCTGAGTTAATTCTGAAAGAGAGATTGTGGCTGTATCTGCACAGCAAATAAAAAAAAAAAGTCTTTAGGTTAACAGGGGTGTCTACTCCTAAATACTCTCTCTGTTTTCATATAAAAAAAAGGAAATTTCTGGTAACTATTAGTAGTTGGTATCTTTATTTCTCATTAATAATATTACTTAAAGAAACACTTTTATTTATCTTCTCTCAAGACACAGTCAGTCAGTTGCATAGCACATACAAATATAGTATCCTCTAATCAGTACTAGCATACCCCAACACAAAAAGATAAATCATCAAACATCAGTGGCAAGTCTCCCCCTTCCCCAGGTCTCTCTTCTCTTTTGTTTCTGTCCCCTTCTTTTCTTTATGTCTGCTGCTCCTCTTGTTCGTGTCTGGTGTGACCTACCCCAAAGGCCTTCATTATTAATTGTCCTTTAGAGACAGGGAAAAGTTCAAAGACACTGGCTTTACTTGCCACCGTCTATTGTCTGACATGTATCTCCCTTTACCCTTGTTCTAAGGGAGTGTTCAGTCTGGCTCAAGAGAAAAGGATGTTATCAATAAAGTACCTTTATTGAGAGCTGCCACTGCGTCTGCCACAGGGGTGCCGGCATCTGAATCTGCTCGTGGCTCTCCCGCAGAAAGTTGGTTTTCTACACTTTTTCAACACTCTGCTAGCCTGCATTGTATTATTCTAGCATGTGTACAAGCGGTGTTTAATTTTCTCTGATTTCTGAACACTGACTGACCCTCTGTTCAATATTTGGGCAGCCTTACTCTAGTTTTTTTTAAATATTCATTAAAATACTCAAATATGGCTAGGTTAGCAAAGAAAATAAAAGAGGAAGTCTAAGCTGCTTCAGTAGGCAAATTATGTCATGAATAACACTTAAAGATACTATCTAAATGTATCCGAGATAAATTTGTGCCCATTGTAGTGTTGAGGCTGAGGTGGCAACAGTGGGATGGCAGCAATCACAATAAGTGTTCTGTAGTGACATCTGGGTTTGTCATGTGATATAAAGAGTCACTCTGTTCAGATGATGTAAACTCTTGTCTTTGAGAGCCCTCAGGTCACAGCAGTCTTGCTCACACTCGCTGGATCGAACAGTATGGTATAATAGCACATGGATGTAATTCAAAAAGGGAATTATTAAATGCATTAAAATTTATTTCAGATATTCAATATTATCCTTTATGAAGCAAATATGCATCACAAATATAAATGATAATATATAATTTCGATATTCCTGTACAAATGCAAATACTAATACTAATGATAGACTAATATTACATGCAAGTGGATATTGTCATTCCTTTGATCTGGATCTGGTCTCCAAGCATTGTAGCACATTCAGTGTTTGCTAGCTGCAATATTAATGTGTGAGTACATATACTATATTAATGCTTCAGTCATTCACAATAATGGTATAACAGAAAAGTGTATGCACATATTTAAATGTTCTCGAAGAAGAGTAGATATATCACAATATTTTGAATTTGAATTTGATTGGGACACCTGCTCATTCATTGTTTCTTTTGAAATCAAAGGTATTAAAATGAGTTTATCCTGCTTTTGTTGGAGCAACTGTCTACTGTCCAGGGAAGGCTGTATACTAGATTTTGGAGTATTGGTTTGAGGATTTTATTGCATTCTGTGAAAAGAGGGTTAGTGAGTTTAGAATGTTGGATAATCACCACCTTACCTCACCCCCAACTCCTTAACCCATCCCAAAAGTTTTGGATATAGCACCATCATTCCAAAGAACATAGTTCCATTTGCACCACAACTTAATACTAGGGGGGTTATACCCATCTAGCCCATGTATGGTGTCAGTAGATTCTACAGAGACTAGATAAGCTGTGTGTGTGTGTGTGTGTGTGTGTGTGTGTGTGTGTGTGTGTGTGTGTTGCACATTTGTGTCAGCAGTGGGTGCATTTTAAAGTAACTGAATGCATTCATTAGAATGAGTCTCCACAAACACATAGGCCTATAGTGTATTAGGACCATATGCTAAAATGTGGCTTCTTTTTGTCTAGTGCTCAGTGAAAATAAAACCTTGCCATAGCTCCTTTCTTATCAAGCTTCACACCAGAATAGCTTAATTTCTCAAATCTACACTGTCTCAGATGCTGCTGGACAGTTGTTTTTCTTACTCACCCTCAGAGAAAATTATTGAAATAATTAACCTAGGTGCACAAAGGTGATTCGTTTCAAAATGTAAATATTAAAATAAAATATAGGGACAGAATTATGAAATCCATTAAAATGTGGTAGCCAAGCAATGTCACAAAAAAATTCTAGATCTGTTCATGAAGTTACTACGGCAGTGAGCAGCATGTCGGTTTTAGAATTTATCATGTATAATTTTTGTGACATTATGCTTATTAATGACCAATGCTCAACCCCTCTTATATGTCGATGAAAAACATAGTTTGGTAAAATACAGCAACACAACACAAATAGTAAACAATTAAAAAAAAAACAGTAATACACATTTGCTACCTGCTCTTAGCACCATGTCAAATGTAGCTGTATATTAATCATTTTATTAATTTCGCCCAAATTCTGCTAAGGAAAATAAATCAATATGACTGCAGTTAACAAAGTTTAAGAGACCTTTTCCAAATCTCTGTTGATAAGGTTGTTTGCTGAACTTGTGTAATCCTCTACTACTCTAGTGGGAACTGATCCTCTCTTTAAACTGGTTAATCATTAGCAAAGGTAATCTCTGGAGAACTCTTATTATTCCCCTCATGGTATTTGTATTGCATTTTTAAGTTCATTCTGTGTCAGAATTCTTCTAAGAAAGTAAATGAACAATATATTTTACTAAATAAAATTAGTAAATAAAAAAAATTCTATAATAAATGTATAAAGTACTGGTAAAAATCACTGAGGCCATCTACCCAATGTTAGCCAAATGCAGGCTCCCTTTCTCTTTTTTATAATTTATAATAATTATTTATTTTAATAATTATTCTTATTTAATCATTTAATTATTTCTAAGGAACTGTGGCATATGCTTAATATGTTTTGTGAACAGTGATGCAATTTGAAGGTTACTTAAAAGAAATGGCAACAGGTATGTATTAAACAAAAACAAAACTGTTTAAACATTTATGTCATTACATCTTTTGAAATAAATTAAAATGGCATCGGTCAAATTGGTGCTCATAAATCAGCTTAACTGGATCCTAAACATAGGAGGGCATTACATAGCTCCTTTGCTGATGTGACATAAACTTTCTATTACTGACTTGCTGACTGAGGGCCATGAAATAACCTGTGACAGATCAGACAAGGCTGTTAACAGCCATTTCATTTCTTGCAAATATGCCTTAAATAGAAAGGGGTTTTACCATGGCTCTGAGGTAGTTTATGCTAACATGCCTCTGTAGAATTATACAGCCATATTGGTCTACATATTAAATGGCTATTTTTGTATATTTGATATACATACATGATTTGTTATAAATGCTTTACAAGCCGTAGTGGAGCAAAAGAGATTAAATGAAAGGGATGAATATAATATGTGCCTTACTTTGTTCTACAACATTTCAGCAACACTTGCACTGACAGGCAAGAGACTGAGACTGATTACCATAACCAAACCTTAGACTTTTAACTTTAACATTAACTTCAGAGGGTAAAGTCAAAAAACATTAACATAATAATAACCTTATGTTTTAAATACACTTACATTATACGTACATATCATTTGTTTCATATATGTTTTATAGGAGATTATAAATGTATATATAAACAAAATTCCACAAGAACATAAACACAGCATGAGATATAGTAACATAATATAAATATAATAATAATGGAATAGGAATTGCAGTATGAAATAATTATAGTAATAATAGAACAAATATAGAACGAATATAATGCAACCGCAATTTTAGAATGAAATATAAAAGACAAGCAAGAGGAATCATAAATGTGTTTATACTTTATACTTTTCAGTTGCTCTCTGTTTTCCCCTGACTGGGATTTTGGAGAAACTACAGCGATTTTGTTATGTCCATGCATGTGACAGTATTGAATTCCATATTATACAAGTTAAAAATGAGGCATGAGAATGAAAAGTTTTCTCTGTGGAAGCTATGCATGTGCATCTTAGTGGGATTCGTCATTTACCTCATTACCTTACAAGCCACCTGCTCTATGATTGTCATTATTTGCTTGGAGGGGGTGGGTTAGACCCATCAATATCACCTGTAAATGCATTTCATCTAGTGCCCCTTTTACCACACTGCCACCCCTTCCCCTCTATTTCTCTCTATTGTCTCTTTATTGCTCCGACATTTTGCCTGCCCCCAAGAATGTCTCTTTTTCCTTCTCTACCATCCCCCATCTCTTCTTTCATTTGACTGCAATGTGAGACAAATGACTTTATAATCTTTGGTCCAGCCAAGCTTAGGCTTAGACCTCCCTCTAGGTCATAGACCCTTCTCTCTTAAATTTTGTTAAAAATAAGTTTATAAGAATATGTCAAATATGTTCTTACTAGACAACAGATATAATTCACTTAAGCAAATATACACCATGCTTGAGTAGGGGCTGTGTGGCAAGGGCAGCAATAAAAGGGAAAAGAGTTTAATGATCAACTCTGATGAAGAAACAAGGACTTTCCTCTAAAGCGAACTTTAGATATAGACTTTTGTGGTGGGCTTATTTACTGGAGATCACGTTTTTAGTCATTGGTTTGTGCATCAATTATCAGGAATTACGTTTGTTGTCAAGCAATATTTACCCAACAAACAGAGAGATTTACAGGGGTTGTTTAGAGGGACCATGCACACGCAAAGCAGGGTGAGTGCTAGAGCCGCTGATCTCAACATTCTGTCTGCCTTAACCCTCCCCCAGCTGCTCAGCTTGTGTTTCTCAGTGGAGGGGCAATATAATATCCCTTTTGCCACAACATAGACAATTCCACACTGGCCAAAGAAGAGATCACACAGGAGCAACCACATTGGAGACCCATATCCATACTAATGCACACTAAGGCATTATTACAAATAATATTTTATGCTGTGAACAAAGAAATGCTGTACTAGTTTGTAGTAGTTGCTTACTGTGAAATTAAAATAAGTGAGCACTTTTGTACAAAGAAAAAACACATCCTGTAGCCAAAAAACAACTCCTATGCTGTTACCACAGTCTAGTTGAGCAGGAGTGCAAAGAATAATACACACAAATTAACACTGCAGGAATGTATATGACGTGACTGTATGTATGATGAAGTGACTACCGTTTGTGTTTTTTTTTTTTTTTTTTTTTTTTTAACCAAATAAAGGGTCATACAAAACCACATGAAATATTGATGTGTAAATGTCTGCCACACTATTCAGCTGTATTTACTATAAGGTAGAGACCTATCCTTCACAATGACCATAACAAAAGCAAAACAGTTGATCCATGTGAGGAGAGGAGGTCACACAACTGTTAAAGCATGCTATTGGGCAAGCATTCAGCAGATGCAGACAAAAGGGTTTTTGACAAGAATCTCTCTCTCTCTCTCTCTCTCCGTCAAGAGGATCCAAAATACCAATTTCTCCTTGACATTTTATTCTCTTCTCTTCTCTTCTCTTCTCTAATTTCAGAGCCCTTTTGTAATGAAAACAACAAGTAAAATAACTCATCACTAGAACATTCCTAACAATTCAGCACTTTATGTTTTATGACTTGGCAGAAGAGTTTACCCTACTTGTTTAGATCATTTTAAAATATGCAAATACGAACATATTAATAGCAAGTAGGTAATTGCAGACCCAGTCACTTGTGTGAGTGCCTTGAATGGGAGGCAAAGTCCTAAATGTATAATAAATGATCATTTGGGTAAAGACAACATTGTAAAAGTGCCTACATTTGAATAATTTTGAACCAAATTAGTATAGAAGTTTGGAACACACTGAGACCCTCTTCTGGAAGATTTAAGGAGGGCAGCCCTTGCTCTCTTTCCCTTTTCATCACGATGTGTCATGTCAGGATCGTTCTTTTGTTTTACTAACGGCTTTTAGCAAGAAGGAGCTTGAAAAACAGAGGGTGGAGTAGGTTGTCAATTGGGTTGTGGGGGTGTTTGGGAGAGGTAGGATATCTATAACCTCTGTAATCCTTACCACCCCCCACCTATCTCTCTCTCTTTCTCTCTCTGCCCCCGTTTCTAGTCCATGTGACATTCATTCATCAGCCAAGTGCGTTTGGCAAGCCCTATCCCTACAAGCACTATCCCAGTGACCACTAACCTTGGTATGTCCTGACATTCATGATGAGTATCTGCAGGACACAGAAGGCAAGCAGGCTGCTATGTCAGGCCATTATTATGTACTGTGAAGGCTAAGGACAGTCAGCATAATCAAACAAATGACCCCTGAAGGCTGTGGCCCTTGGGGAGATACCCAAGACAAAAGCACTTGGGACAAGTGAAGGTGTACACTTCAAGGAGGGGATTAGTATGAGAATTGGCCATTGTCATATTTTTTAATTGAGAAGTAGCAAACACTACTACAAAGTAGTTCATTAAACATAAAAATATTTCCAGCAATTTCTAATCTTTTTAAATTGAGAAGTAGCAAAGTAGTAGCAGCAGCTGCAGGTTTCATTACAAACCGTGTAATTAGACTGGTTTAATTAGATCATGTGCAGCAGATGTTGAATAAAAAATACTCTTTTTATTACGGGAGAGAATTTGTATTATTATATTGAGATTATGTTATGTGATGAGAAAAAAGATACATAGAATTTAGACCCATAAAGAATGTAGAGTTAAATTCACTAAAGAACACTGTCTTTGAAGCATGTTTCATTATCCAGTTTGCTAAATTTGAGCTTTAAAAACCTGCCCTGAAAATGCTGTCTCCTGCAAACTGGGACAGGAGGGATAACAAACTACACATATATAGAACAACAATGACAAGGCAGAAATAAGGTGGGGCCAAGGAACCAAAATAAAGAAGAACATGGCCACATACATGAGGAAAGGTAAAGAAGAAGGGAAACCTGATGAAGACATGCACGACAGGGCTGGATGTTGCACAAAGGTGCTATGGGGATTTCACAATGTCTCATCAGTTTCGGCAGATCAGCTATTCCCCTCTCCCCGCTCCTGCCTCTGTTGTCTTGTGAGCTATACTGCATCCCAGTGTCCTTTTTTAGTTAATCAGAGACCTGAGATTGAAATATAATACATTTATTAATGTCATTGCCTCTTTGTGTATCAGCAGGTTCCAGAGCGATTCCTGGAAGTGGCACAGATCACGTTACAGGAGTTTTTCAATGCCATTGTGGCAGGCAAAGATGTTGATCCTTCCTGGAAGAAGGCCATATACAAGGTCATCTGCAAGCTGGACAGTGAGGTCCCAGAGATTTTCAAATCTCCCAACTGTCTGCAGGAGCTTCTACATGAGTAGTAATATGTATTGCTTGCTGTTTATCATCCCTTTTCCCCTGGAATCCGTAACAAGAATAAGGTAGCATTTCCGTTTTAAAGCCCCAGCTACTGTTAGCTGTTAATTGTTTGTGCTGTTTCTTTTGAGAAAACATTTATAAACTGTTTTAACTGTTTTAATCTTTACTCCAACCTTTCCTCATGCCTTTAAATGGGTGTTATGTTTACCACAAGATGGTAAGTTATTTAAAAGTTATTTTTTATCATTTTTGAGGACTTATTTCATGCAAGGATGATTGCAATGTGTGATAACGGTTTGTAAATATAATGAATTTTTAAGCTTTAGATGTTATTATTTATGATTATGCTTATTATTATTATTGTTGTTGTTATTATTATTATTATTATTACCATTTAATGTTATTAATGCTTGCAAAAAAAGACTCATGGTATTCTTGTTTCTCATGATGCTACGCAAAATAAATTATTGTTTGAACAAAAAAAGATTAAGGGGGTATACCTTTCCTAGTTACATATTATTTCACTATGTCCATTCTTTGATGTTGGCTGGGGTCCAATATTCTTGTGTTTTGTGTCCACTCTGATAACACTGGCCCTAGGGAGGGAGGTCTACTCATAGGCTTTTTCCTTGAACGAACATCCTCTCCTGTAACTAAGCAACATGGCTATTTCATACTGGGGCAAGCCAGTTCGGCACAAAAAAGATGGATGCTTTCCCACTGAGAAACCATTTTTTCTCAGAAAAAGCATGTTGTCACACTTGTTCACACAAATACACATACAAAACCAAACAGTGCTCATGCATAAATTGATGATAGAAGCACAAATACACAAAAGAAAATGAAGCCTACTTTTATGCCTATAAAAGGGAATTATACATAACATTTTATTAGAGAAAAAACACTTTCTTATGTTCTTATAACTTGACTGTTGTATATTTTTACAAATTAAAATACACCATTTTAAATTTAAGTGAAGGGGAAGGAGTTTGGAAATGTATGAGAACCTTTCTGCTACCTTTACCTGAATTAAAGTTAATTAATTTACTTATAAGGAATGCCATTCAATAAGGGTATGTGCCCTCTAAGTTATATGTTAGATGTTGCAAGAGAAATCTTGAATGCAATTTTGATTTACAGTATATTGGTGACACACTGAAAGCATAGAAATCAAATTTATAGAAACCTGGAGAAGTAGGTTCTCTCCTGTTTATTTTAAAAATGACCATTGGAAAGAAAACCTGATTTCTAGCACATCACTTATTATAATAAGGAATGGCCCAAGAGGACAAAAGTCCAGACATGTAATCTGCCCTGGAAACCTGCAAATTCAGCTGATGAACTGAAAGGGCAGTGTGCAGTTACTATCATCACAAAGCCTTAAAAAACCTGCTGACTTCTAGATTAATAAACACAAAAGAGGGCAAGTTGTCATTCCCTCTGCCAGAACTGGCACCATCCACCGTCACTAAACACGAGTAAAACACAGTGCCAAGATTTTCAATTTTCACTATGTATTGTGCAGGTGTAAAATGTTAACACTAAAACTGAAAAACTGCATTGCTAGTCCATCTTTATGTGTGTTTTACTTTTGCTTTTTTACATTTTTTTTACCAACAGCAAAACAATACTAAACTGTAATACATATATTCAATCTATACAACATATAAAATACAGTGGGTACTATGTTTGTTTTCTGACCAATAATCTGCAATGTTTAAATGTGTGTGTGTGTGTGTGTGTATAATATATATATATATATATATATATATACCAAGAAAAGAGCCAAGAGCCTCTTGGTTAGGACTTTTAATATAGATCACTGCATTTTGTATGTGCTCTAAAATGGCAAAAGTCATGTTCCATGTCATTAAAGTAGCACCTAAGCAAAACTGCATTGTGCGCTTCTGCACACACATGCAAACACACACACGCACGCACACATACACACAAATACATAGATACAAATGTTCCTTCTTCATAATAGCTTTTTTTTTATTCCAAAGTTTTTCTTATCATAGATTTTTGATTCTACATGTGTCTGTGTTTTAACTATTTGTAACTTTGAGTTTTACATTCATGCATTGTAGCTGCAACATCCTTACAAACATTTTAGGCTTAACTTGGTCTAAGATAGGTCTTTTGGTCTATTGATTTGGCTTAAATAAACTTTCCTTGTTATGCATTGGCTGCTAATTTAAAACTCATTTTGGCATTTTTTTAGTGTATAGTAATATCTAATTGCCTAGTATAATCTTGTCTTTCTATATAGCATTATATACCATTAAAAAACAACTAATTTTTTTATAGCAGCTAAGTCAACAAAAAATGGACACATAGAAAGAGATAGCTGAAAGGCAGAAACATATGTGGAGATTGTTATTTTGCTATATTTTTAATATTACATTTCGAGATGGATTTTGAATAATACCACTGTTTTTCTATAATTTAACAATGTAATGTAAATAGTATTGTTACTTTTTTGTATGATAGATTTCTCCTATTCTAGTATTTAAAGTTCATGTTACAGTTTATTTTGAAAAAAGCTCATGACTCTATTTGACATTTATACATGCATGGTTATGTTAACATTGTGAATTTCCATAATTTATTGTTTTAATTTATTATCATTTGATGTTTGATTTTTGTACTTCAATATTATGATAGAATTAAAGAATATATCATTACATACAAGTAGTAATTGTGACTTTATATTCAGTAGAGGAACTTGATTTACTCAGTTTTGGTTGTAAGGTGAAAAAAATATGAATTTGTACATATGTGACTATGCACCATATAGCCTTCTTACATTTGCACAAATTACAACATTCTTACATTGCACAGATGCAAACCAGACAAGCAAATATCAAACTATTTAAGGCTAATTTTATTATCTGAATCTATACCTCAACCTAAACTTAACCTACTACACCTAAAGTCCAACCTAAACATTTACTTTAACCTTAACCATCCATTAAATCCTTTTTTACAAGCTCCAAAACAGGAAATCAACAGGAATGTAGCTGTGGCGACACTGTTTTCTTATATCTTTTTTAAGTACATGGCAGACTTGGTTGTTTGTATTTGTTTGTATACAAAACAGCGCCACCAGTGGATGGGAGCTGTAGTGGGAGTCATAAAATATAAAGTACAAAATATCTTGCAAATATTATGAATTGCTTAACTTAACTAAGATCTTTTTGCTTCTTGGGACTGAATGTCCTTTATATATGCATTCTTGTGGAAAATAAATAAAAAGCCATGGATATTGTATATTTTGTGATCATTTCAGAAGGTACAATTCAAAATGTCATAGTGGTAGACACTCTTAAATCTCATATGCAGACAATTCAAACAAAACTAAGTAGCTCTTTTTTTCCCTAATCCAATAGCAAAAAAATAATTAATTAGAATGTGTTTATTAAACATAAAACATTTGGTTACATTTGCAATGAAAAAGGTGTTCTTAGCAAGAGTAGGAGAAAAGCATAATTTGTGCCTATTGAAGTGACATGGTGCTGACAGAAGTGACATAGCCACTGGTATAATTTATAGGCTGATACAAAGAGGCACTTTAGTTGCCCAGGCGCTCCTGCAACTCCACTGAACAGGAGGTAGGGTCACTACCCCTTCTGCGCCATAATGACAAGCAGAAATGTGCACCGCTCCCCTTCTGTTTGATTTCATCAGTGTGCCTTTGAAAGGCGCATCTTAACAGCGCAACAATAAAACAGCTGTGTTTGTGTTGGCCCGTTCATTGTCGAAAATTTTACCACCGCCCTCTCTCCTTTCTCCCTCCCTAAAGAGATAACTCAAGAATAATGTTCCTCCCACGTTCTTGCCAATAAAAAGGGAAGAAATAACAATTTTTAATCGCTGCTTATGCTGTGGAAATAACAGAAAAAGCTTTAAAACAATAAGTACACAATGGAAAAATATTCTATGTTACAAATGTATAAGAATATACCAATGTGTAAAGGCTTCCCATTGTAAATACATTTCGACTGCAGATGTTCTTACAGCTGTTTAAATCTAAATGCTCATTGCTGCAATGTATATTACTGCAAACAGAAAAAGCACCACACCTAAACCATAAGGATAAAACACTATCTGAACATGCAAAGCTTAGATACACATAACCAGGCATGGTTAAATGTGCTGAATTGCTGATGGTGAATGTTTCCTGTCACCTGTTATCCCTCTTCTTTGTAATAAAACACCTGACTCCTCCCTTCCTACTTCCACCCAGCACCAACCACCCACCCCAAATATGAGGTGAGCAGAAAGGCTACATGCAGTTGGGCTGAAACAGCATCTTTGCATTACATGAACAGTTTGCTTCATAATCAAATACCATCTGTCATGTTTTTAACATCTGTGCTTTCTGGTCTTTACAAAGCTTTAAAAAACAGTTTACAACTTCATGGTTCACTGGGCTAGATGTGTATATGTACTACTTTTTAAAATACTTTTACAAGTTGCCCCCCCCCCCCAGAGCGTTGTTAGGGAAGCTCCTGGTGGGATGATATTGCCTTGCTCAAGTACCAATTGTCCTGACATGAGTGGCCAAGTGTGGAGCACCACTGCACATTGTGACACAGAAGAGGGCATGGGATAGAGGGGGAGACAAAGAGAAAGAGAGAGAGCGAGAGATTGTGTTAATGGGGGAAATGTTCAAAGCGAATGAACACTTTTTGGCAAAACAGTTTTGTCTATTCTCCCTCCGATGAGGAGTCTTGAAGTTGCTCATGCCTGAAGTCCTATTACTGAAAATGACATTGCAGAGTAAATGGCAACCAGGAGAATCAGCAGAATGGTGGTAGTGAAACTGAAATGCATTGTGGGAGAATGGGATGTGAAAGTGCTCTCAAAGGATGGATTTAGCTGCAACCTTACAAATGGTGAGGACTCTGCGAGTCAGACTGTGAGTGTTTCACCTCAGCTCCAGGCAGAAATCAGAAGCAGATATCAGTGGCATAGGATCCAAAAACATTAAAAGGCCATATCATACACTGTACGAACAAAAGAATTCGGACATCTGCTCATTATTCGTTTCTTCCAAAATCAAGAGTATTAAATTATTTATCTTGCTTGTCTTTACCGTTCAAGGAGAGCTTTCTACTAGATTTTGGAGTAATGCTGTGTGGATTTCACTGTATTTAGCCACAAGAGTGTTAGTGAGGTTCCGATGTTGGATGATTACCACCCATCCTCATCCCCAACTCCCCAATCAGACCCCAATGTGTGTGCATTTGCACAACGGTGTCAGCAATGGGTGCAAAAAGTAGCTGAATTAATTTATTAGAAAAGATGTCAACAAATGCTTGGTCATAGAGTATAATATTGACCAATGATTAACTATTTAATGTATTCTTTGAATATGAAATTAAGAAATCACAACTTAAAAAACTGAGGTACCTTTTAAAAGTAAAGCCAGAGGCATGTATGGAAAAAATTTTATTTAGCATAGTGGTGGTAGCATCATACTCTGGGGATTGTTTAGCTGCCAGTTGTGGATGGAATATGGAAATGTGGATGGAATAATGAATGAGGAGGATTACCTCAGCATTTTTTAATTCTCATCCTCCATAACATCAAACCATTAGTTAGGCAGTTTTAGACAATAGGGTGAACAACAGGACAATGTTAGTGTAGTGTAGTGTAACTACACAGTGTATTACTTCTTTACTATAGAAGAGAATACACCTTGAAACCTTTTTGAAATCTTTTTTTTTTCAGCACAAATATTATTTACTGATAGTATTTACTCTCAATTTCTTCTATGTTTGTATAAATGTCACACTTAAATGTTTTAGATCATCAAACTTTTTATATATAAAATGAAGACAAATCTCAATAAGATGTAGTTGGGACTTTGATTTGGCCACTCAAAAACTTTTTGTGGGAATTTTGTTTCTTTTGAACCATTCAGGTGGACCTGTGTGGCTTGTGTGCTTGTGGATCATTGTCCTACTGCATAACTCAACTGCGCTTGAGCTTTAGATCACAAACTAATGGACAAACGTGCTCCTTCAGGTGAGACCTATATATTATGTTGTGAGCTGATCACTAGATACTATCAGGTAAACACCCAATACTTTGTGGTGAGCAACAAATACTATCCAGTGTGCATCATATACTATGTGGTGAGCACCCAATCCTATCATTTGAGTACCAAATACTATTAGGTGCTCACCATATACTATAAGGTATGCACCAGATATTCTGTGGTGAACACCCAATACTACCAGTTGAGCACCAAATACTATCAGGTGTGCATTGCAACTTTTACATGGATGCCAGTTTTGCCCAGTGTCTTCATTATTGTGGAATCGTGTACATTAACCTTAACTGAGGCAAGTAAGGCCTGCCTTCTTTAGATGTGCATCTGGGTTCTTTTGTTCCTGGATAAATTATCAAAGCACTCTTGGTGAAATATTTGTAATCCGGTCACTCCTGGTGATGTGTTGATTCAACAGATCTGCCAGTAACCATGCCTGGGTACAGAAAGTACAAATAAAGTGGGCACCAGATACTATGTGGTGAGCCCCTGATACTTTCAGGCGAGCACCAGATACTGTCAGGTAAGCACCCGATGTTGATGCACACTATGTTGTGAGCATTGGATACTATAAGGTGGGCACCAAATACTATTAAGTGAGCTTTAGATATTATATGGTAAGCACCCTATACTATGTGGTGAGCACCAGATACTATCAGGTGAGCACAAGATACTATGCGGCGAACAGTAGATACTACATGGCGAGCACTTGATACTAATAGTGATAGTAACGTAGTAACAGACAGCTACTCTGTGCCCAGGCTGTGCTTGTTATCCTCCATCATTCAATCATTCAAGATTTTTTCATGACAAGTGGCATAAAAAATACAAAAACTTAAAGATGACAAGGTTATTTGTATAGACATCTATAAAAACCTAAGCTAATTAAGGTAAAAAGGTGCACATATTTGCCACTGTACTATGTACAGCAAAATCTGTCTTCTACATTTGACCCATATGTGGTAGTAAACACACACACACACTATTGACCAAGGGCAGTGAGTACAGAAGGTGAATGGCCTTGCTCAAGGGCCCAACAGTGGCAGCTTGCCAAACCCGGGTATCGAACCCACATTTCACAATTAGGATTGTTTTAAAATCTGTCACAGAATCTTTTTTATATTGCAGATTGACATGAGTGTGACCTTGGAGAATACTTCCCCAGATATGGAGATTGTATTGCGGTGAGCACTTTTTGTCATCAAAAAATATCTGATAGTTCCACTGGGGGAGAATCAAAAGGAAAATCTTAAGATTAAAAATTAATCTTGAGAACAAAAAAGGGGCGTAACCTGTGTGTATTGGACAGATTATCAACAGGTAAGCATCTAAGGACGTCTTAAAATGTGATGGCTGAATTTACAGAGTGGACAGTATGGGCAGGTACAGACAAAAAATAGAACAAGACACATAAGTACCTTCAAATACAGATTCTGACTGATGAATCTACCGAGAAGAAAAGGAGAAAGGTATGCAGGTGATTCTCTGTACTTAACTTCAGTTACAAGTTCTGGGTATACATTATCTTAAAATCTTTTGGGGAAAGTAATGAGACACTGTTGTAAAAGTACATATTTTAAAAGGCAGAAACTTCTAAATACATGTAATTGATGTATTTTTCCAAACAACCTGTCCATTCATGAGGATAGCAAAACCAGGGAGGAGTGTTCAAGTAAATGAAAAGCTTGATGGCCATGCAAGCTCATCTTCAGATCTGGAAGTATATATATATAATAATAATAAAAATGTGTAAAATGTACATGTGTACATTTTACACATTGGTCAACCAGCTTTATACTCTTTTGCTGCTGTCCAACGAAAACAATGTATGTCCAATTTTGTCTGTTTTTAGGTGGCTTCATCATTTGAATCCTGTTGTTGCTTTGATGAATAGACCAATAGAAATCCTCAAAATTACTTGGAATAAAGTCTTATTTTTCATTAACTTCCATTCAAAGTTATAAAGTGACTATTTTGAAGATATTTACTATATATTTACTATAGTAAATTGTATTTACTATATAGTTGCAGATATTTACAAAGTGTAATTGAGTATTGCGTATTGAGGAAATTCAATAGTGTGAGCATGAGCAAAACGTGTATGGTTGTGTAAATGTGTGTGAATATGTGTAGGTGTGTGTGGATGATCCTTTCTCAGATGCAATCTTCTATTTCCTATCATCCAGGATAAAACATGCTGCAGCACACAACCTGCAAGACAGTTCACCAGAATTTACCTCTGTCTTGGGGACATTTGTTTGACCTGTTAAATGGCCTCTTCAAGGCTTGGGTTTACTGCCTTGTTCAATAGTTTCTAATTCTTTTTTCTTTTCCATACTAAACACAGACACACCCACACAGAAAACGCTGAGGCGGGAGAGGTAGGTAACATGCAGTTCCCCCTTGCATATCTTGCTTCACAGAGAGAAAGTGCTGAAAAAGAGAAAGCTGAGAGGGGAGGGTTGGGGATGAAACCCCCTTAGCACTCAGCTTAAATACAGGATAAATACATCTGAAATACAGAATACATCACAGAAGAAAATATAATTTAAATAATTTTACAAAAAATAACAACAAACAGTAAGATAGGCCTACAATCATACAAAGGGAACACAATTGCAATTTATATTTGAGTCATTTTCCAGCACTCTTAGTGTTAAAGGTCAGAATAGTTACTGATTACTTCATTCATGTTGAAAAGCAGCTGTAACTTAATCAAATTATATTTTATTTTTTACTTCAAAGTAATGCTAACCTCTAAGTTGTATCCTTGGGATACACAGGTAGCACACTTTTAAATCTTCCCATGGTCTATTTAAATGAATCAGATTCTCACTAATCCAAGACCCTGTAAATCAACATGCCTGAGGTTTATAAATTTGTTACATACTTACTACCTGACCATTGATTACATTGTGTTTTAGTTTTATCCTGAATGTGTGTTCACAGATGCAACAGTTATTATATTAGTTATATTCAATGTGGCTTACTAGTTTTAAACTACACAGAAGGTTCATGCTACTCTACCCTGCCCAGTAAAAGTACTTTCACAGCCTTAAACAATAAGGATGGTATTGGTTCAGCAGGTAATAATTTTACTTAATCTATACTACAAGGTTGACCAAACAAGTGATGAAAAAAAAACTATTTGTACAACAAAATACATCATTCCGAAAGAAGGGGCCATAACAATTACTGTTGAAAAGAAGACACATTATCTATTTGAAAATGACTAGTTTCTACTGTTCTTTTTTATGAATTGTATATGTACTGTTTGTCCATGACAGGGTAGACATTATCTTGGTAAACAATGAAAAGTATTAAATATCTTATTTTTTAAGTTATGAGGGCCCAAAGCACAGAAGATTGACAACCAACAACCAACTATGTCGTAGGTGAGGTTCATTCTGTGCAAGCCAGAGCAAAGAGAGACACTTTCATTTTTGGACTTTTAATTAGCCACAGAGGCAGCAGCAGCACGTGAGGCAGTGTTCAGTATGTGGGTACATTGCATTTAAGAGAATCTGTAGCTGTAAAATTAACCAGTGAACAACAGTCACATATAGCACAGTAATGTTTTATTGTTTAAGCTCATGTTAGTCACAAACAATTACTGTAGAAAAACAAGGACAGTGCATTATTTCTCAGAAGTGAAGCCACCACAGGTCGAGCGCCAGTACTGGTTGGTTGCAGTATGATGAGCAGCTCCTCCCATCCCATATGTTTCAGTGACAAACCAGCCATTTTCCATCTAATGTTTCTTTTCTACTCTTTCCATCTTCCACGTATTCCCAAAAAAATTGTCACCCCGCATTTAGGCCAAAAGAATGTTTTTATAAACTTTCTTTTCAACATTATTACATTTTTTCTTGCTTTTCAACATTATTATATGGCTTTTACATTAAAGTTAAAACTTCCATTCAACAATCTACACCAGTCTAACCATTAACTACAGATTAAACCTAGAACCTTTAAATGTGGGAAGGTTATGTAACCAGCAGTGTAGTTTTATGCTATGTGTTTTTTAATCTGACTTTTTCCCCATAGGAATAAATGGTAGAATGTTCAGAAATTATGGTGCCATTGGCTGCTCTGTTAGCAACACCATGGCAGCCAGGATACCATAACAACAATTTAACAACACTATAGTAACCACCTAGCAACCACATAGCAACACCTTAGCTACCACCTGGGTTACAATAGCAACTACAAAGAAACCACATAGCAACACCATAGCTACTACATGTTATACCATAGCAACTGCTTAACAACATTTTAGCAACCTATATCTAAGAAAACCTCATCGACCACCTAGCAACACCATAGCAACCATCTACCGAATTGTCATTTATATAGTGCTTTTCACAACAAATGTTGTCACAAAGCAGCTTTACAGAGATCTGGGTGCAAACCTCTTTTGAGCAAGCCTTGCAAGAAAAAACTCCCTCAGATCAAGATGAATAAATCTTAAAAGGAACCAAGACTTAACACATCCTCCTCTGATCGACACAGAATAGAACAACAAATAACAAAACAAGAATAAAACTTGACAAAAGTAACAATATTGTATTAAGAGATATGGCAAATGTGAAATCAAGCCATAAATGATGAAAATGTTATTGAAATGCAAAAGTCCAAGCAGGTCATGTCATATGCACAGCTATGGGGCAAGGCAAGGATGAATCAATGTGAGGACCCATAGCAGGACAGCAACGCAGCGGGAAGCAGGATAGTGATAGTAGAGCCAGGTCTGTCAGTACCGGAACAGAACAGTCAGAACGGGGCATCTCAATAAATGGGAAAGAAAAAACAGAAAGGAGGGTATAAAAGGCATTAGGAGTTTTTTAAGCTGATTCAAAGAGTAGGCACCAGCACCCAGCCAGAAAAGGGTTTACATAAGCAGAGAGCAGACAGCAGGGGGCAGCTCAGCACATAGGGGAGAGAGATGAAAGGAGAAAATTAAGAAAGGGTTTATGAGTATGACTAAAAAACAACAATCAGTACAACAGTAAAGAAGTGTTAGTCTGAAACAGGCTATATCAGCAATGAAAACTGTACAGCACACTGGTGGATTACCAGTGCAGGGACAAGAGTATAGGACTAATGTGGCCAAATTTATTTGCTCTAGTGAACACTCTACCAGCTTACTTTTGAACAGTTTGGCAATATTATGTAGATGGAAGAAGGCAGTTTTACTACTAGAATATACATGCATCAAACAAGAGCACAGAGTGACAAACAACCCCTAGGTTGTGAGTTTTTTTATTCTCTCATTTTGTTTAGCTGATAAGTAAAGCTGGGTGTCATCAGCATAGGAAAGAAAGTCAATACTTAAGACATGCTTATGGATTATTTTGCCCAGTGGCAGCATATGAAAAGTAACAAACCCAGGATTGACCCTTGTAAAACCATAATTTATGAGAGTATTCATTATTTAAATAAATATATTGGAAGTGATCAGTCAAATAGGACCTAAACGGTTTTACAGTTTTTTGCATTTGCTAAGGCCCAAAAAATGGTACTAGTAGCACAATTTTGGAAATTACTAACTCAAATACCCTTTCTATTGACATGGTACTCTAAATTTAAGATCATTCTTCACCTTAAAATCAGCTGGCAATTCTAAAACACACTTTTAGCCAAACACTAAACACAGTTTGTTCCATTAAATAAAGCAATACTAACTGAACACCCTGTGTTTTATTTTGGAATACACTCATGAACCAATTGCCCAAACCCAGCCCCCACAGCTGAAAACACTACATAATCTAGTTAATCCTTGAAAATCAGTACCTGGGCCCTATAAAAGACTGAGAATAGGTAAGTAAACCTATTTTCTATACCATACTACTGAACTCACACAACTGAACTGTGTACACCACTGTACTACTGCAGTGGTTGGGGAACCAGAGCAGTCCAGGTACGCTTTTTTCTGTGAGAATGTGTGAACAATGTTTCCACAATGTGTGACAGAGTTTTGGGTGGTTCGCTTTGTCCAGAAGTGTAAGTCATTCGGCATATTGTGTATGTGGCTTGTGTTTTAAGCCATTTACCATTTACTCAGTGAGGGTAAAGAGACAGAGTTAGTTCTAAATGGATCAGGTCTGACTAAAACAGCCTAATTAAAAGGAGCCAGAAGGTAACACAGACACCCTTCTGCAAATCTGCAACCTTTATCTAAGGGAAACCATTAATTAACAAAAGGTAAACTAAACAGATGAGTTTTCAGCGTATACTTGAAGATTAAGACTGTGTCAGAGTCCCAAACATTATCTGGAAGGTTATTCCAGAGTTGGGGGGCTTTGTAAGAAAAGGCTCTTCCCCCTGCTGAGGCTTTCTGAACGAGTAAGAAGCCAGCACCCTTTGATCCAAGTAATCTTGATGGTTCATAATATGTCCATCCAGGATCTCACAGGTTCTCAGGAGCGAAGCCATATAGCATTTTGTATGTTAATAGAAGAATTTTATAGTCAATACGAAATTTAACTGCGAGCCAAAGCAGTGCTGATAGAACTGGACTGATATGGTCAGATTTTCTAGTTTTAGTAAGGACACTGGATGCAGCATTTTGAACTACATGAAGTTTATTGAGGTTGCTGCTGGAACAACCACGAGTCAAGTCAAATTTATTTGTAAAGCGCTTTTTACAACTGTTGTTGTCACAAAGCAGCTTTACATAATTAGTAATTAGTAAAAGACAGAAAAAAAGAAAAAAATAACATAAAAAGACATAAAAGATCTAAGACCCCCAGTGAGCAAGCCAGTGGCAAGAAAAAACTCCCTGGAGGAAGAAACCTTGGGAGGAATCTTGGGGGAATTATTTATAAATTACTGATAAAAGTTACCAAACCATCTATACTGTTGAACTGTTCTGATTAAATTCATAACATAATAATCATGGTGTAGTATAACTTAATATAGTCATGGCAGTGATGGTAAGAGTAATGCGAGTAATGGTGGCTAATAGTGAATATTACTTTTTCCATAGTGGCAGATAGTTAAGACTCTTAAGAGAGGTTTTAACATGGTCATTAGGCAGGTAGCAGTGGTAGGAGGGTGTGTTGCTGGTCTGGCATGAGTGGTGGTGGGGGCGGGGCCTGCTGGTTGTACTGGTAGGTGGCAGCTGGTCTGATTCAGGTATAGGGGAGTGTGTTGCAGTAATTTAGCCGTGAGGTAATGAAAGCGTGTACTAGTTTTTCTGCATCCTGTAGAGATAAGAAATTTCTTAGTTTGGCAATGTTCTTAAGATGTAGAACGGCTGTCCTAGTAATATTAGCTATATGTTGGTCAAATGATAGATCTGAATATCACAAATATGTGGCAAGATTTTTAGCTGCTGGACCAGGAATAATAAAAAAATCAGCCCAGTCTAACATTAAGTCTGATATATTATTTCTAGTGTCTTTTGGGTCTAAAAGGAGAACCTCTGTTTTGTTACTGTTTAGAAGAAGGAAGTTATGTGACATCCAGACTTTTACATTACATTCTTTACACAGTCCTAAAAACCTTTCTTTAATCTAGATTTATGGTCAGGTTTGGCTGATATATATAGCTATGTGCTTCAGTTTTAGCATACCTCACACTTCTTAAGGAACTTGAAGGGATGCTCTCTCAAGTACCATGGAAATGCCTGTACTGTTCTTTGGTTTAATGCTTGCAAAAAATAAAAAATAAAATTACTTGAACCACACACACACACACACACACTAGCTAATGTTAACTAGCTATATCAAAGTTACCTTCTTGCCTAGGATATCTATCACTGCAAACGTTGGCTAACTATCTAACTAGTTTCAATAGCTACAAGCTAGTAAACTCAAGCTAGCCAAATCAATGTTATAACATAACTACTCAATGTGCATGAATTGTTCAGGAATCAACTGATATCGAAGTGACCTTCTAGCTAGCTAGCTAACTAACTAGGATAGCTATCCTGGCTAACGCTAGGTGGCAAGCTAGTGGCTAGCAGCATTTTAATCTTTTACTTCGCTACATACATTTGCAAACTCTGAAAATATGCAGTTGAGATAACATAATGTGGACTTTTTTAAAACTATTACCATAAAATGCATTTAGCTAGCTAATTAGTTTACTGTAATTAACACGCCTGTCTGGCACACAAAGTCGTATAACACTTGTCGTATAACACTAGCTTTGGTTTCCAGTCACTTTTACATACTTCAGAACAATTTGAAGATGTATTATGTGCAGCAACAGCAAAGTATCCATTATTTAAACAATTTTATGTTTTAATGTTCAAATTCAAGTTGTATTTGATCAAGCTAGCTAGCTAGTTGTAATGGCCAGTCAGTTCATTCAACATGATAATAGTCATCTAACTAAAACACAAAATTACTTTAGTTGGATGCTGGAAGATATTTAAATTGAAATTCATACAATTAACGTGTCAGGTATGAATTTGTATTTTTTACATTTTTAAACCATTTCAATATAGTTTATTTATTATTTAAAGTAGATTGTAACTGTATCGTATATGTAGCTAACAATATTACAAACAACACAGTGAATGGAGTCCATTAATGGGCTTATTCTGATTGTTTTGGTTAGGTTCTGGCCTAGATATTTCACATCCGGCTAGCCAGAACTTGGCCAGGTGTGGTCCAGAGGTTTTGTGCTTCCTAACCGCTAATTACATTAACGGATAATAAAACTTACCTGTGGTACATGTGTAGTTAAAAGTATGAATTATGTTATACTCTATATCAGGAGCACGATCCAGTCTCAAAACGTTGTGCACCGTTTTGCTACGATTTCGGGGTTAAACTGAAATGTTGTGCAACGGGGGAACGTTTCTTTCATTGATAGGTGTGTCAGCAGGAAAGGCAGAGCACACAATAGATTAAAATTCTCTACAAATCAGCTTGGTGTACAAGCTGACCCTATTATACGATTTGTCGAGGCTGAATATAGCCCATCACTCATAGTATGCTTCTTAAAGAGACCTAATTAATTGGTTGGTGTGTTGTTTAATGTTAAATTGCGTACAGCGATTATGAGATTTTTTATGTTTTTAGTGTCCAGTTGGTATTGTAAAAGAATAACTACATTTAGAATAACTACAAGTCTTTTGATATTTAAAGACTTGTAGTTATTCTAAAGAACCACACGATGGCGATGGTTCAACAAGAAACAAAAGTAAGGCACCAACATTGGTAAATAATGAAATGTATAGGTGTTTGTTCAGCGTCCAGCTCATTTTCATTTGAATGTAACCTTTTAGTATGGCACTGTGATTCATTCAGATAAAATGCAGTCTATTTGCAGTCGTGGGCAAAGGTTCGGATGTGTACTATTAAATTGTACCATTATGCTTCGGGCTTTAGGACTGCGCAGAAGGCTGTAGTTGGCAAATGCCGTAAGCTGCCTGCTAGCCGCTTTTCTCTTTACCATGTGGCGTACCTTTTTGGCGTCATCAGACTCGCCGTAGTCACTGTCCTACATTTGAAAAGAATAGAAAGTATTTCTCTTTCGTTTGTAAACAGTGGTCTACGAATTCGTTTGCAAGTAACGTTAAGAAGAGTTCAAAGAAGAAACGGGGGCAACCGACCACAAAATGAAATCTGAGGGAATTGAAGGATGTGAACGATTTTTTAGTCCTGGCAAAGGCCGAGGAATCAGAGCAACGAAACATTTCAAAGTTGGTGATCTCATTTTCGCATGCCCAGCATACTCCTACGTTTTGACAGTAAATGAACGGGGTAGCCACTGCGAATTTTGCTTCACAAGGTACGTATCGGAATCGGCTTTAAAATTTTGTTGGTAGGCGAGGTGTAACTAACTGCACTGCTCTCTGCATTAGGGTTACAGTGGGTGTATACCAAGTGACCACATAACAAAACGTTGTTTTAAAACGTTTTTCTTTCATTTTCTTTTGACCAGAAGAGAAGCTTTGTCCAAGTGTGGAAAATGCAAACAAGCCTACTACTGCAATGTGGAGTGCCAGGTAATTTAAAAATTCCTCTTTTCATAAGCTAGCTAGCTAGCTAAGTACCCATTAAGCACATTTCCGTTTGAGCTCAAATTACGTTTCGGAAAAAATAGCATGCTGTCTTAATTGAATGAAGAACGAAGATTCAAATTCTGCTACAAATTTCCTGCGATTTTAACCCAATCAGATAACTATGTACTACGATGTGACTATCCGTGTATATCCATGTAACCTAGCTATAGCTATATGTTGGTGGCCATTTTAAAAGCTGTCTATAAACTTTGACCAAAAGAGGAGTCCTGCAAGCTGCCATGTTTAGACGTTTTAAGTTTAAATTTAGGAGTCACTTTTTTCAAACTAAAAATATTGTTCCGTTTAAAATGTGCATTGTACACCCTGAATCTTTGATGTGCTACACCAGTATATTGCATCACATGTATTACTGGCTTGTATTTTAAAATACACAATACTATACATTTTAAGTTTGTTAATGTTCAGAAGTTGTTGCTCTTTTTTCTTTCTTTTGTTTTAGACTTCGTTATTGTGTTCTATCAAATTTGCCCTTACCATTAAGAGTTTGTACATGCCTTGCAGTCCTAAAAAAAAACCCCAAAAAAACATTGATAGTCTTTCATCAATCTGTATGTCTAATCACATATTAACTGTACAAAATTGTGCTTGAAATAACATTTTCCTTAACTTCTAATAAAATAGCAAAAACTTGGTGTCATTAGAAGCATATGTATACTGCCATAAAAAGTTATAAAGTCCATGTTGTTTTGGGGCTAGCAGCATCAGTTGTTTACATATTCTTTTAAAGCCCTTCACCAAATACCTTTACATATTCTTTAGTTTCAAAATAAATAAATTTTAAGTTGAGCTTAAAGGGAACAGTACTCTAAAAACCAGAGCGCATCAGTGTGAATTGAAATTATGTAAGGTTTGATTGCCCATCACTCAATGAGTTTGCATTTATATACAGACAGTATGCCTTGAAATGACCATATTTACCATAATAGTGCACTCACTATGTTTTCTGAGCGATTGCGACTGTGATGATTTGGTAAGACTGCATATATCTTTATGCTTTGTTTGTATGTATGTTCAGTGCCTTAAAATGTTTAGGACAGACACATTTTCCTTGCTATGACCTTCTGCTTCACAGTTTAAAATTTAAAAGCAAAACAGTCATACAGGATTAGAGTAGTTGGATTAGTACAGATTAGATTAATACAGGATTAGTAAGCTGGTATAAACTTTTCTCCTTTTACTCTTCTCCTTTCCTAGAAAGGAGATTGGCCCATGCACAAGCTGGAGTGTTCTGCTATGTGTTCATATGGTGAGAACTGGTGCCCTTCAGAAACTGTGCGACTGGTTGCTAGAATCATTCTGAAACAGGTAAGGAGGATTTTTGAGTTTTGTGTATAGTCATTTGTTTTCATCTCATTGTAAGTAAATATTCTGTAACAAAATGGCCAACTGAATATGTTTTTTGCATAAGTATTGAGGAAACTGTAGAAGCGCTCATTTCTTCCCAGATGTCCCATTTGATCAGTCTGTCAATCTGAAGAAAAGCTGTGAAAATGAACATATAATCCTAAGAAAATCAGAGATAAACATGAAATAGGAAACAGTATCCAATAGCGATTAGGGTTGCAAAGGGGTGGAAGATTACTTTAGTTTGGGAAATATTCCAAAATGTAAACATTTAAGGCATTTAGCAGACGCTCTTATCCAGAGCGACTTACAAAAGTGCTTTGCTAATTACCCAAGAATAATCTCAGCTAGTTTGAATAGGCTAACAATTAAAAGATACCTCTAAGTTTAGACGTTACTAAACACAAGTCAATAAGGTGACCACTCTACTATTCGCCCAAGTATTCTCGTGAGAGGTGGGTCTTCAGTCTGCGTCAACAGCGAGTGACTCTGCCGTTCGGACACCCAGGGGAAGTTCGTTCCACCACTTTGGTGCCAGGACAGGAAAAAAGCCTGCACTCTTGTCTCCCGTGGATTTTGAGGGATGACGGGCCGAGCCATACTTGAAGCTCGAAGGGCTCTTGGTGCGAATCGGCTTTTGACCATTGCCATCAGGTACGGAGGTGCTGGTCCTTTCTTAGCTTTGTAGGCCAGCGTCAAGGTTGTGAATCCGATGCGGGCAGCTACGGGAAGCCAGTGAAGAAAATGCAGCAGTGGAGTGACATGGCTGAATTTAGAAACGTTTTAGATTTAGAAACCCATGCCGCTGCATTGCTGGGGTTAATTTTGAGATGGTAAAACCACCATCCTAGAAGAGACGTCAGCGAGATACGCTGAGATGCGGCTAGAAACCTGTGTATCAGATGGTGGGAAAGAAAGGATGAGTTGAGTGTCATCAGCATAACGGTGGTAAGAGAATCCATAAGAGGATATCACTTTACCAAGAGAAACTTTCCAGGGGAATGTATGGGAATATATTGGATTAAATAGGAAATATTGGATAATTAAAAGGAACGATATCATACACTATCACTAATGTATAGTTTTTATTGTAAGCAGCAGACATGAAGGCATAACAATACAAATAAATTTACCTTGGGAGTTAACGGGTAATTATGAGAATTAAAAGGGGGAAATGGGAATATTTTAAGCTAAAGGTGAGATACTGAAGCATAATCTTGGCTAAAATAATTTGATCTATCAAAACAGTTGAATAGCAAAGCTGCTTATCAGTTCCAGGCACATTACACAATTGAGACAACACCCCCTGCATGCACTGTTCATTCTTCCATCACATGTACAGCAAATGTCCAGATGATTTCTAAAAACCTTACGCTTACCACTGCTGAAAGCACACATTTGGACCAAAGGACTGTGTAAAGTCAGGTAAGTTTTGATGAGGTTCTTATTTGTATTGACTATAAAGCTTAATGAGCAGTTTCATTTCAGACTAGTTTATCAAGGCTAGCAAGAGCTTAGCTTAACAAGGTTAAAAGGCTAGCAAGAGGTTAGCTTACCAATGCTAGCATAGGCTAGCTACATATATTTTTTGCCTTAATGGGTTTCTTTAACCAAGAATTAATAAATATTTATTTATAATCATCAAATCAAATAAAGGTTTGGGTATTTTCCCACAAGGTTTCTAGAAATCATCCGGACCCATGCTTTACATGGGATGGAATGAATGAACAGTGAATGCAGGGGGTGTGGTCTTAATAGCCGCTTTGCTATTCAACTGTTTTGGTGTCATCAAATTATTTTAGCCAAGATTATGCTTGAGTATAATTTTTTTTGCCAACTATATGTAGGTTTCTCATCTTTATCTTTGAATATTCCCATTTTATTCCTGTTAATTGCCATAATTACCAGTTAATTCCTGTTAATTAATGGTAAATTAATTAATAAATGGTAAGTTTCCTGACTGCAATATTCGACTGACTACAATATTCGGTACAAGGTAAGTATTAAAGAAACTGGGGGGAAAAGTTTAGTGAAATAATAATAATTTAAAAAAAATTAAGGCTAGGCTGCTTCTTCTGCCTGTTCCACCTCTTTTTGAGCTCTCTACTTCCTGCCAGTCCTCACTTCAATTCCCGCCACAGCGATTTTGTTGTCAGTTGACTTCAGACTACTGAATGGGAGTTGCAGCTTGGTCTTCCTCCCGTACAAGGCAATGCTACTGAGGCTATGTGGCAGGCCCAGCCACTTCTGCAAGTGTTTGGTGACCTTCAAAGCCATCAACAGTAGTCACTGGCACATCGTAGACCAGCAGGGGCCAAAGCAGACGTGGTAGAATGCCATGCTGGTACATCCAGGGCTTGAACTTGCCTGGCAGCCCCTGCTGTTAGCCAGTATCTCTCTGCCAGTTGCTTGGAGTGCAGCAGTGTCCCTCAGGGTGCGGTTAAAAACTTTTTTGCTGGCCGAAGGTATCTGGACACCTCCAAGGGAGAAGCGAAAATGGTCAGTGACCTTCCCCCTCTTCAGTACCAGGGATCGAGACTTGGCCAGCTTTAAATCCAGACGTTCCAGGCCTTGAAGGATCCATCTGCAACCTGGTACTGATGTTGTGGTCACAGTCAGATTGTCCATATAAGCTCTGATGGGGGGCTGTTGCACACCTGACCTGGTGAGTGGACCTCTACACTCCACCTCCGCTGACTTCACCAGCATATAAATAGCTATCGCAAACGAAATCACTGAAATTGTACTTACAGTAATAATGCCCATTTCCAGCCGATGAACCGCAGATGTTGTTTCAGATGTGACTCTCAGACTGAAACAGTTGAAATAGTCCAGAATGAGGTCTCTGATCTTGTCTGGGACATGGTGCCGTTGTAATTATTGATTTTAATTTATAGGCAATATGTTTCCGACATCTGAAATATTGAATGTACCAAGAAAAGATGGTAAAAAGAAAATCTATAAATTAAAATCAATAATTTGCCAGTTGGAGACCATGAAAGGCATTTAGGCATCACCAACTGGACTTGGACATAACTGTAAAAGATTTAAAGATAAAGTTAGAAAGCTGTCACTGTTGGAGATGCCATTAAAAGACTTTGAACTAAATTGCTGTATCTTTAAAGATATAACATCATATTTATATAATAAACATGAGTGCACATGAGACCTTCTCAAATTAAACACTGTAACTGTACTGTACTGTAACCCAAAATATTTAATTGCAGTTTAAAGAAACTGAATATGGTTTTATTGACAGTAATCAAATCAGTAGTACAGGCGTGGATAATTGTTTGATTTCACTGGAGATTGTATTCATAAAGTGCCAGTAACACTAGTTTTAGTACATACACTAAATCCACTGATTTTGTGTATTCGCCTATGGTGCCAGTGGCTGAAAGCTGTATATTTTCCTTCATAATGCCACTTTTATTAAAGATATATGTGTCCTGATTAAGAATATGTTCATAAAGTCCCAGCGCAAAACTGTATTATCCAGCAACACTGGTTAAATACCTTCTTGACTGTGATTGTACTAAAATTAAATGCAGTTAAATACCACACAGCGCTTACAGAAATGCAGTCATGTTTTGTTTTGGCATGTTCACAGTGCCTCACTGTCTGTCTATATCTATATACCTCAATTCATTTCAGTTTAACTTTGTCATAATTGTAATACAGGCTTGTGCAGTACATCTCCAGTGCAGAATAGGTAGGACTTAACAAAGTATACAGTGCAGGAATAAGTAGCAGCTAGTGTTCAGATAGGGAGAGTACACATGATATATCCAGAGATAAGTAAAAGGGCAAAGTGCATACTGTCCCTAAACTAGTGGAGTTCAGTGCGGATATGTTAAGTAAACTGGAAAGATCAGTGTGTCTGTGTTTTCAGGTTGAGGTTGGTGTTGCTGGTGAGATCAGTTTAACAGCAAACGAGACGAAACTGTTCTTGAATCTGGTGGTTCTAGCTCTGATGTTCCTTTACCTCTATCCAGATTTCAGGGGTTGAAACAGGAAGTCGCTGGGGTGAGTGGGGTCAGAAGAGATGCTGATGGCTTTTCTCTGTAATCTCTTGTTGTAGAGATCCTGTATGGGTGGGAGGGCAGCTGCAGTGATGTACTTGTAAGTTTTACCACTGTCTGCAGGGACTTGTGTACAGCAGTAGTGGCACTACCGTACCATACTGTGATTCAGCTGGTCAGGATGCTCTTCACAGTGGACCTTGATGTTGCAGAGCGGCTGTTGTGGCAGGTTGACTCTTCTCTGCCATCAGGGGAAGTGTAGGCATTGCTTGGCCTTCCTAATGATGTAATGTGTTGAGTGACCAGGTCAGAAGTTGTTTTTAGTGCACCACTCTGCAATAAGCTTCACTTCCTCCCTGTATGGTCTCTCATCATTGTTAATGTTGCCGATTATAATTGTGTCATAAGCAAACTTGAAGCAGTGTTTTGCAAAGCAGTTGTGAGTGGTGGAGGTGTGGTCACCCATTCTAACATACTGTGGTCTGCCAATGAGGAAGTCCGTGATCCGGTTATTTTTGAGACCAGTCTGGATGGGATGTTTGTGTTGAAGGCAGAGCTGAAGTCAACAAATAGCATTGTCGTAGGTGTTTGTTCCCTCTAGGTGGTTGAGTGCAGTATGCATTGCCAGTAGGCAAACTGATGAGGGTCCAGGGTGCTAGGACAACTGCTTTTTATGGCAGCCAAGATCAGCCTTTCAAAACACTTAATCAGTGAGTGTGATAGGACTGCACAAACTGAGACTCAAGACAGTTCGCCAAACCTGGAACTTTTACAGAACCAGCACCATGCCTCTAGTCAGTAAGAGTGACCATATCTCTCTAATCAAGCACACATACCTGCAGCTGCTGAAACGCATAAAAGCAACAGTAAAGACTGCATGTGTGGCCTGAAAGGGCAGAGTGAGCATTACAAGACTGCTCCCAGTTACTCTTGTTAATGTAAAAGAATATGCTACATCTGTCACTGGGTTCACCAAGAAGTGTTTGGATGATGTGAATGAGAAAACGAATTCACAAATTTCCTAACTAAAAAACATGGATAAACAGTGAAGTCTGCTGTCTGCTGAAAACCTTGAAAGCCTTCATATCTGGCACAGTAAGTAATTCAACCTGAGGCTGGCATTAGAGCTGAAAAAAAGTATAGCACACAAATCACAGCCTTCTTCGATGCCACCTTAGACTCCCGACACATGTGGCAATGAGTCCAAGCAGTCACTGACTACAAGAGCAAAGTCCGCACGTTCCTGCCAACCTTAAAACCGCAACAATCATCCCAGTTCCAAAGAAACCCACCATCTCTTGCCTGAATGACTACAGATTGTTCTCCAGCAATCAGACATTTGCGAGCAGAAGGCAGGAGGTCCAGCGTTTACCTATGTCTAGTAGTGTTTCTCTGTTGTGGACAATGTTTTGCTTGCACAAATTGGACAGACCGGTTGTTGAACACCCAGAATACAAAAATAATAGCCAAAACTTCTCTACCTCAAAAGTGTTTCTATCTATCGACAACTATGTGTTTATCTATATACCACTTTCCATTTCTCAACACCTGTCTAGTTGTCTATTCTTAAATATCTTTCTAATTTTTGTAATTAAATTCTAATTCTAATTCTTTTTTGCTTTGCAAGCACTAGATATTGAACTAGAAATAAGTTTGTGTTGTAGAAATGGATATGGGAAAGTTATTTTTATTTGTGTTGCACACTATTAAGTTACTGTATCTGTAAGTAATTTGCTGTGTATATAGTCCAGTTACTCTACAGTAAAATGTTTGTAGGTTGACTGAAATCTCTCGACTGAAATTTTGGTAGTGCAAACTAGTACCTAGTTGCTAGTTTTACTTTGTTTGAGGACGGACAACCATAAGATGGAAAGAAAGAAGTTTTCTAAAATCAGAACTGCCGTTATTGCTGTTTTGTCTTAATTTTTTTCTTTAGAAGTTCCAGTCAGATTGCACTCAGTCAGAAAGGCTGTTGGCACTGGAAGAGTTTGAAGCACGTAAGTATGTTTATACCTGCAATATATCCTCAAATTAACTTTATTTATCTTTACAGAGACTCTGGAAATAAATGTAAAGTGGGAATTAAAGTAGTCAATGGAACACTACAATGGTGAAAACTACAATGGCAATGCAAATACATTACAGTATTATTAAATATCAATTATTAGATTTAAAAAATAGATATAAATCTTTTAATTATTAGCTTGAGGTTGTTTTATGCATTTGCTAACTTACCAATGAAGACAATAAGGATAAATATCCTTTTTAGAAATGGGCTGTTTTAACTTTCCTGCTATTACAGAAGGGAAATGAAACTCAAAACTTTTACATATCAACTAAGGATGAGCAAGGTTGCAGCAGTAAAATATAACAAAACTGAACCTTTCCTTTAATCAGCAAAAAAAACTGTAATTTCAGATTTCAGTCTGAAAGTATTTTGTGTTACTGCTGCAGTTGTATTGATTTAATTGGTTTAACACTTTAATTTTAACATGGCCTGACTGGAGCCTCCTCTGTTCATAGCGTAACCAGCAAGCTGATGAAGCTCTTTTTGATGAAGGGCAGGACTTTGTGTAAACAGACACCATGTTGAGCATTCTTATTTCAACCAGTGACCGGTCTTCTCATTTGTAACGTATCTGGGTTGACTTTTTCACTCAACCTGTGAGACCCCTCACACTAATAGAACTCTGCTCTCCACTCACCCACCAGGGTGATGTTGCTATAGATGTGACCAAGTTGCCTTATGGCTTATGGTTTTATCATGTTCAGGCTATTTTCATTACAGCTTTGCATTGGGATTGAGGGAATTATTATTGTAAAAAGTAACTTGAACAGTAAAACTGTGCATCTTGAAATGTGTGTGATGTCACCAAGTAATTGTCTATTGAATTCTGAATCGATCTGAATTGAATCGATTTTTGACCACTCTTGGCACTCTTCACTTTGCTGGTTTCTGGCACAGATCTTTTAAGCACAGTCTACAAATTTTAGATGGTTGAGGTCAGGATCAAACAAATCATGACCAGTAAATGGAAAATAAAAGACATTAGCACGACATTGTGGAACTTACAGCATCACTGAAGTAATCTATATTCGTTTGTGGCATTTAAAGTGATTTGTTTTCCAAAAGTTGAATAATTTTCATTATCTGTACAGTTGGATCAGGGGAAACAAATGAACTGAAACAAAGTGTTACATTATAATAATTTTATTGAAGCAAACAAATTTTCTAAATCATAATGAGAAGTTCTAACTATTGTCAACCTTACTGCATGTCAGATCTGGACAAGGTAGACAATGAGAAAAATGAGATGAACCAAACGGATATTGCTGCACTCCATCATTTTTACTCTCGACATCTGGATTTCCCGAATAACGCTGCACTTACAGAACTCTTTGCCCAGGTAGGTGTGTATAAGTGTTCAGTTGAATTGGTGACTATGCTTATATTTGTGTAAAAATAGTTTATAAACTGTGTACATTTAAAGTACACAGTTAAATAAATTGTCATTTACCTGAGAAGTGCATCAAGAAGTTTTGCGAGTGTCAAAAGTAAAGCATGCCTTGTGTGAAATTCTATTGCTGCATGCTGCCAGTACCTGCTGTTAGACACTGTTTGCAGTGACTGGTTATCACTCAGTAACAGTAATTGTGTGAAACTGGCATTGATCTGGTGTTCTGACCAGATCAGTTTCTCTACATTCAGAGTATTCAGAGTAGGGCCCTGGAGGCCTGTAAATATTAATTAGTGTGAATGCATTCTTATTTGTGCCCAGATTGGATATGTTGATGTAGAGAACATCAAAAGATGTCTAGTGTATTCTGGTAAATTATCCTTACTCCACCTCCACTGGCTGATAATCTAGAGCTATGTACGTAATTCTAACCTGTGGGGGTGGCTTCATTTGGTGCTAAATATTGACTGGGTCTAATCCAGGTTTCATTGAGACAAAAAACATCTAATTTCTGATCACTTATTTAATTTATAATGACTGCTTTCAAGTTTAGAGATCTAATAGTAAGTCCACCAAGTCTGAGATGGTGCTGTTACCGTTTGAGTGTAACAATTTAACACTAATTAAATTATTAAAACAAGCTGATTTAGTTGATATCTCCAAAGGTTAAAGATGAAACATTAAAAAATGTAAACATTGCAAAATTAAATTATTGAGTAAACAAAAGCAGCACAATGTAGAAGTTTCTATTGTTAGGCATATGACTTATTCACAATCTTATGTCACAATATGTCCTAACAATTAGCAGCTCCTCTAAGCTCTTCTCATGGGCTCCTTTAGATAGCTGCCTATTTTTTGGCAACGTTTTTGATGGTAAAGGAAGCCGTGGATTACCAGCAGTAGTACATAACAGCAAATTGTGACCACAAACCTCACACCCTCTGCAAAAAAAAATGCCAAAGATAATACTTTAAATGTACTACCTAATAAGGATATCGGAATTACCCTCACAGCCCTGTGAGGAAAAGACTATGAAGAAAGACTTCCAAAGGTTCTGGACAGGTTGGAGGAGTATGGCCCAGTTGTCCCTGGACAACTGTTGGTTTTGTCAACCGCAGGTCAAATATGTAGGCCATATTGTGTCATCTGCTGGGGTTGCCACAGATCTAGAAAAGGTAGGCGCAGTCAGTTGCTGGAGGATGCCAACCAACCTAAAGTCATTAAGGTCTTTTTTTGGGGGGGTTCTGTGGCTTTTATTGCTGTTTCATAGAGAATATTTCATTGAAAGTCGGACCTTACCAAGCCACCTGCCAATGGGAGTAACAAGAATATGCAAGGCAATGATAAGTCTGATCTCCTTAATAACTTAAGGAGTCAGACTCTTTTGGGGAGTGCTGGGTCCAAGCATTTCACAAGATAATTTATTGCCTTACGCATTTTCCAATTTGCTATGTTTGTTAGCGTTTGCTGACCCAGGAAAACCTTATATACTTCATGTCGATGTAAGCCTAAACCCCTAGATGCTGTACTCTATCAGGTGCATCCTGAGGGATTGAGGCCCATGGCCTTTGCAAGCTGTAAACTAAATGGAGCTGACCAACGTTACCCCATTCACCAACTGTAGTTTCTTGCACTTAAATGGGAAGTTGTGGATAAATTCCATGACAGTTTATACAGGCCTAAGTTTGCAGTGAGAACTGGGCAACAATCCACTCACTTATGTACTGACCAGTGCTAAGCTGAACGTGTCAGGTTATTGATGGCTTTCTGTATTATCCACCTACGATTTCACTCTTCTATACCGACCTGGACGACATAATATTGATGCTGACTTGTCTCATAGTCCTTTGACGGAATGGAAAGAGATTCCACCTGCAGGTGTAAAATCTGTCTCCCAACTAACTGTGACCAGTGATGTTTTAGAAAACCCAGTCAGACTGATGAACCAATTAGGAGCTCCTCCTTAAATTGTAATTGAGGTGTATTGCTGTCCCATACAGATGGGATTGGCCATTTAGAGCAAATAAGTAGCGCTGGCCTGCGGAAAGCTCAGTAGTTGAATGCGGTTATTGGCCCAGTAGAGCACATGGTGGAAACAGGCCAAGTTTGCAAGAATGAAGTTCTGACGCTACTGTCACATTGCTACAGCGATTAAGTGCCGAAATCTATCATGAATAAGCTTTTCAGAGTCACCAAAACCCACTCTGGAGAAGAGCTATAACATTTGGTCTTAACTAAGGTGTACCAACAGGCAGTCATGAAGACCCTACGCAATGAATCGGGTCATCTTTGAGTGAAACAGACCACAAAACTTATCAGGGCAGGTTCTACTGGCCTAGGATGATGAGGGATATTGGCGATTATATTAACACTTGCGATAGATCATGAGGAAAACCCTTCCCTAAAGGTTAACACCCAGATTGAAACAAGCAGCGGTCTATTGGATAAATAAATCAAAAAATAAATGAAAATCAAAATGAATTGTATAGCGCTTTTTACAACTGGTGTTGTCATAAGGCAGCTTTACAGAATTAGTAATCAGTAAAAATGCAATGAATCGACAACGTAAGAAGACATGAAAACCTCAGACCGCAGTGAGCAAGCCAAAGGCAACAGTTTGAATGACTTCCTGTTATTGGAGCCAGACTCTAAGGGAACTGTTAATGTTTTATGACCATTTCACCCGCTATGCCTTAGTCTTTCCTAGCCGAGACCATACAGCCACAACCGTGGCCAATATTCTTTAAGACATTTTACGTACATTATGGCTTGCCAGCTACAATACACTCAGACCAGGGATGAGAATATGAAAGCGTCTCCTTAGGGAACTTCTAGGGTGTTGGGATCCCACAGGAGCATAACAACACCCTATCATTCGCAAAGGTATCTGCAACCAGAATGGTTCAGTCATATCCTTTTGTCAGTGTTGGAGACCCTGTATCTGTCAAAAAAGCAGTGACAGAGTCAACATATAAGTCAGTTGGTCCATGCATATAATTGTACAAGGAACAAAGCCACTCTTCTTATAAGCTCTTCTTATTTTCTAATGTTTGGGAGAGAAGCTCGACTTGCAGTGAATACCCCACCCAATGGCGAAGAGCCGGGTAAACATTTCCAGTATGTGGAGAGAATGAAAGACGGCCTCCACAAGACCTACAGACTTGCATCAGAGGCTGCCTGCAAAAACATCTGAGAAATAAGACATTATCATGAGCTCTGAAAGAAGGATATTGGGTATTTTGACAGGTAGAAGACAGGTAGAATTCTTTGATTTAATTCGTAGTAAAAAAAAAAAATGCCTGGCATACCGGTTTATCAGGCGAGTCCTGAAAGCGGGATGGGGAAGTACAAGGACCTCCCATCACACAGAGATCACCTCTTACCTATAGGAGAGTCCGTGAGGTTGCTTGCAACACAGTCACCCTGCAGACCAGTGACCAGAACGTATAAACTAGACAGAAAAAACAAGGACAAAGCTAAACAATAAAATGTCGACTAAACAGTCAGAAGGGAATGAGGCAGATGAATCTTCTCAGTATGAAGAGCATAAACCATATATTGCTTATCATAATGTTATTGTAGAGCTGCCTCAGCTTCAGTCACTTGAGAGTGAACTATTGGAGAAAATGGTCCCAAACAATAATGGGGAGAGGCCAGTGGTTGCTGAAATACTACAGATGAGGAACCTGGAGTAATTCTTCCACTGGAAGAATGTGACTCAGAACTAGAAGGGAGAGACTGCTCAGAACCTTCTGGCATTGAGAATGAGGAGAATGACAGACCTAGAGGAGCAGGAAGATTTGACTATACTAAAAGGAACGCTCCAGCTTGGACTTGTAACTCTTCCTATTACATATATACCCAGGGGGAGGTATTAGAGGAGAGGTGTTACATACATTTAACTTTATTTATATTCTCTGATGTGCAGTTTTGTTTATTTAGCATTGATGACTTCTGCAGAAATTCGGTTCCATCTTTGGTTCCATACTGTGCATGAGGTTGGGGCTCCAACCAGATGTAGGACAAGAATGCATGGAGATGTGAGTGCAGAAAAGCTCTGGTTTCTTGCCCTTTAGGATCCACAGAAATAACTTGGGGGAACTATAGGGAAAACATCCCCACCGCTGTATTTAACTTGGCAAGCGGGATCAGGTAGGTGGCAAGTGTAAAAGAGGTTCAGTGCAGTTCATCACAATAAATGGTTATAGGTAAATTATTTTTTCAAAAAGATCATTTTGGAAATGATTTACATTGGATTACAGAACTGAAGCTAACAGCAGCACGTGATTAGCTTCCTGATTAACAATTGTGTCAAAAAAACATTGAAGTAACAAGCCTTTTTGTAAAATGTACAGATTTTCTTGTGAAATGTAGGGAGTATAAGTAAAACCATCCACTTATACTTGGTACTTCCCACCTCTGCTGAAGTAAAGGCTCCCAGAATTTTGGAACAGTTTAATGCTGTCTTAAGAGATGCAAGCCATTTCCATCTTATGTCCTTTTTTTTAAAGCAGGTTTGTGGCATTGATTGCTGAAGACAATGACAAAAGGCCATCAGCGACATATATGAAGGGCTTAGTATCCTCTGCGTCAATGTTCTTGCTGGAGTCATTTCTGTCAAACCACAAGAACCTTCTGTTCTGGTGGTCTTCTTTGATAAAGAAACAATTACTTAATGTCTATAATAAAGTTGTCAGTTTCTCGGCAGAAGCATAGCAAGACTCAGAGCAGGCTGTTGTATACTTTCGGACTAGTAAGTACCCTGGTGTCTTCTTTGGCTGCACAGACATGAAAGGACCTGTAGGCATCACTTGTAGGGTAATTTCGTCCGTGTGCTTTATTAAAGACAAAGTCTGTGAAGAAAGCAGGAAGAGAAAAAGACGTGTGCTGCTCCTTGTACAGCTAGATTTGAGCTAACCACCTTCGATGCAGTGCAAATGGCAACTTCTCGACAATCTGGCAGTGTCCAGATAGGAGATCTTAGGAAGGTAATCATATGCTTTGGCAGCATCTATTAGCTCTCCCAGCAGATCTCCCAGTTCTTGGTTTCTGCCATCCCTTGTGGGTTGTTGAGTACCAGCATTAACCGTTCAGGTTGCTACTCTGCATGAACATAATTCTTCCCAACATAAGAGGCACTATAGTCTGTGATGCCCCACTATACTGAAATGGTAAAAGGTGTGCTTTTTAGTCTGACTGTGCATTGGGGTTGAAGAGGGGCAATAAAGAAGGTGTTTAAGGTTCAAGGACCGGTGGATTCTCATCAGTTCGCTCGGTCATGAGTTCGCTGAGTGGCAACTTTCACCACCATTGTCAGAAGCTGTAGATTTTTCCCTTTCAGGTTCACTGTTAAGTGACATTATGTGGAAATAGCCAGTTGGCCTAGGGGCCAAAGTAAGAGAAGCTGCGGAGTCTGCAGAGCCTTGACAAGTACCTTGTCTTTTGTATAGCTCTAATACCTGCCGTAATTTGCTTATTTACTACCTTGCCCTCAGTGTGTCTGTACACAAATCAACAATTGAGAGACTTGCAGAAGTTGTAGTGTGGAGTAAAGTTGATCATCTTTATTGTTGTCTCTCTAAGTGACAATTTATAAAACTGAAATACACAAAGTGCTTATCACACTACTGTAATGGCATATGAAAACATGCACAGCCTTGGTTTGACTCATTAACATCACAGGAAAGCTAACCAGAAGCACCTAAGCTAAAAATTCCCACCTAGAGAACTCATAAATCTGTGAACAAAACACACTGCCTATACTGTACTAGGGTTGCAAATGTATGACAGGATTTTCATGGTATCACAACAATCTCAGAAAAATCATGGTTTTCACATTGGTAAAATTGTGGTATCAGTATATTTTTTTCTTATTAATTGTTCCTCTTTTTCTTCTTGTAAATAGATGGCACCAGGAGCCAATATGAAAGTGATTTTTTTGGTGCACAACTGTGTTGTCACTCTTTTAAAATCTGTGAAATAACAGTATTTCTCTGCAGACAATTTTCCACTACATTTCAATTAGAATATTTGAACTAAATTTAAAGATTTTTGTTTGGAAGCAGTTGTTGCCAGTCATTTGGCCATTTTGGTACACAAATGTAAGACTCTGAAATTTACCCTAAAGTTACAAAAAACTTTAAATTTTTAAAATCTGCATGATTTTATTTGCATTTTTATAATAAATGAATAACTGTACTAATGTATATTTATTGGCATAATACTTAAAATAACATGTGGGTTGTTAATTTATTTAAGTTTTGTATAAATAAAGAAAACTACCTTGTAAATGTAGCATTTGTTTTTAAGTACTTTCACTATCCTAATTTTATATAAATAACTACTTAATGCTCCCAACTTTGCAGGAATAGTTTGGGGATGGCCTGTTCCTGTTCCAACGTGACTGTGTACAAGTGCACAAAGGTCCATAAGGACATGAAAGAACTTGACTGGCTGCAGTCCTGACCATAAGCCAAGAGAACACCTTTAGGACGAATTAGAGCGGAGACTGTGAGCTAGGCCTTCTCGTCCAACATCAGTGTCTGACCTCACAAATGTGCGTCTTGAAGAATGATCAGAAATTCCCCAAAACACAACTAAACCTTGTGGAAATCCTTCCCAAAAGAGTCAAAGCTGTTCTAGATGCAAAGGGTGGCCCAACATATTAAACCCTATGATCTAAGAATGGGATGTCGCTCTAGTTCGTATTTATTATAATTGTAATTGATTTACTTTTTTAAAACTTTTCTTTTTAAAGGGTTTTCAGTTCTTTTTCCCTTATATGGTATGTTCTCCTTTTAACCTTGATCAGATAAATTTATTAACATTTATATACAATATGGCAATCGCTTGTTAAGAGTGAACAAAAAAACAGGTGGCTTTGATCCACTGATTTTTCTTCCCATGCCTCTCAATTTTTAAGTAGAAGGCCAGTTAGATAACATTTAGAAGATGGGGAACCCTTCTTTGGTTGTTTTTGGCTGATTGTCTGCAGATTATGGAAGATCATACAATCATTCTTGAAAAACACTGAGCCTCTCAGTATGACCTATTCTACAGTAATGACTTCCATTGTTCCCGCTTGGAGCTTGTGTTTAGCCTTTAGTGCTGCTGTTGCCAAGTGGAATTGTCTTGGAGCGAAGTCACAGCTTTGAAATGATACACCCTGCTGCTAGTTTAAAGATGCGTTTTAGCAACTCACTGACTTTAAGCACCACGTTATACAAATTATTAAATTGAATAATTAAAATTATTAGATTTTTAAAGAAAAAATCAGGTTCCAGTTTCATTTAAGTGGAGGTTTAATTTCTTATGAGCATGCATTATGTTTAAATGAATTTTGCATGTTTTTAATTGTATGCTTTTTGCTGTTTATGTATAAAAGGTGCTATACAAACACATTTACAATTTTAATTGTTTCATAGTTTTTTCCAGAATCAAAGGTTTATCCTGCTTTTGTTGGATTTACTGTCTAGGGAAGCATTAGTGAGGTCAAAATGTTGGATGATCACATTGATTGAATGATTGATGGTGCATCATCATTCCAGAGAATACAAGTTACTGTCCCACCTCATCCCAACTCCCCAGCTCATCCCAAAAGTATTAGATGAGATCAATCATTCCAGATGACACAGTTCCACTGCTCCACAGCTCAATGCAGGGGGGATTTAATACTTCTCTAGCCCACACCTAGCAGTAAGGTCCATCAGGGACTAGCATGCTCTACATTTGCGTGTACATTTGCAGTGAATTCAATGTAGTAGATGAATGCATTCATTAGAAAGGTTCTCCACAAACATTTGGACATTTTCATTGTAAACAATGCAAACATTGCATGTTTATGCTAGTAGACCTCATTTACAAAGTCACTTATACTCTTTCTCAGGTGAACTGCAATGGTTTTACTATTGAAGATGAAGAGTTGTCTCATTTGGGCTCTGCAGTCTTTCCCGAGTAAATATGACCTAATGCTCTCCCTCAAAATATTTTAGAGGTTTTTAAATTAGTATTGGTATTTGAATGTTTGTGTTGACTTGATGTCTCTCTCTGTTGCAGTGTTGCTTTGATGAACCACAGCTGTAGCCCAAATGTGATTGTGACTTATAAGGGCACAGTAGCTGAGGTTCGAGCTGTTCAAGAAATCAACCCTGGAGAGGAGGTGGGTTAGGGGGTTGGTTGTCTAAAATGTCTGTAAAAGCTATAAGGAAAAAAAATTAGGAATTCCACAATTTTCCAGAACTTCTTACTTATCATTGCCTACCTAAAACACATTCAACTCTATCATAAAAATAAAGTATAGCAATTGTCATCTGCTCAATCTTAGCACATTAACCCCTTAAAAATGATATGGACCACCGGTGGGCAAAAAGTGTTCTTACCAGTTTGTACAGAAGTTTCTGTAGTGACTGAATTTGCCTTAGTGTGTAATAAGCCTTTCTGTATTTAAGGAGTTAAGACTGTAAAAGTATTACAGTAATAATTGACTGTCAATAATTATGGCCATACCTTTTGTTTATTAGATTTTCAACAGTTACATCGATCTCCTGTATCCAACGGAGGACAGAAATGAGAGGCTGCAAGATTCTTACTTTTTTACCTGTGATTGCAAAGAGTGCACCACTGAATCTAAGGTGGTTTGGCCTTTTTTTTTTTTTTTTTACTAGAATTGTCTTGTCTCAAGTTTTTGGCAGAAATGTTTGTCCAGAAATCTAATGTTGTGGTCCTCGTAATCAACACTTTTCTTGTGAAACTGACCTGTGGGTTTACAGGACAAAGCCAAAATGGAGATTCGCCGAAAGCTAAGTACACCACCAGAGCCTGAGGAAATTCAAGAAATGGTGAGATATGCCAAGAATGTCATAGAGGAGTTCAGAAGAGCTAAACACTACAAGAATATCCTTTTCACCCTTTTACTTTTTAGAAGTATGCATGTGTGAGTTTGTGTGCATGCTTCTGTTTCTTTACAGCTGGTTACTTAGAATATAATATAATATTTAATTACAAAATGCTCCCAGTTTAAGATTGATAGAAATGTTACAAAAACGTAATGCTGATAATTACTAAGTTTGAACTTCTGTATGTCTAGTTTGTGAAATGTCCATATGTCCAGTACTTTTAAAATGAGAGTGGATGAATCTTAAGTTTTATATCTTATTAAAATTAATCTTAAGTTTTCAGTCACTAGAGTAGTCTGGGTGGAGTATTTAGAGAGAGAACTTTTTATGTTATTTTTAGTTTTCTTATTTTGTTTTAATTTACAATGCAGAATAATGAAAATAAATTGCCATGTGAAATTGTATTGTGTTTTTGAGCATATTGTTTTGTTTATAATTAAGTAATGTGAAAGTGTAGAGAGCAATTGTAATGATTCATCCAGGGGGATTCTGGTCTTCTGGTAAATCCTTTACCTTGGATTGATTACCTTGATTGACATTTCTCATACATGTGGATTATTACCCAGGTATGAGCAGAGATGTTGGGCCACAGCTTTTTCAGAGATCTTACATATACATGTTTTTTTTCAGAGCTTTGGGTACATGCCCTAAACTAAGGAACTATATGTACTATAGGTTTTATATAGATTTTTGAATTAGTATTTAGTATTACTATTGTAATTTTTTAGTATTGCTAAAAAATGTTTTTAGTATTACTATTGTTTTATTTAGTATTTATAACTGGTAGTAAGACTTTTAGCAGTTCTTAGGAAATTGAGTCAAGTGTACAGGTTTTTTCAATTTGCAGAGGAGACTTCTAATTCTGGCTGTGGAAGTGGGTGGACTTTAAACTTTTTGCTCTAATGGTTTGCTCTAAATCAGCTACACCAGGTGACAAACATGTTAGATGTAATACGAAGTGTTGAGTTTTGGATTTGTTGTCTATTTTTATTATTTAAAAAGTCCATAAAAATATTACTGGTTAAAGTAACTGGAATCTAAGGTTTGGTATCTGCCTGACTTAAGTTTAAAAATTACTAAATTCAGCAGTGGTGGCTTCATTTAGTGCTAGAATTAGTGAATTCAATCAATCAAGCCCTTTAAAATTCCTCAAAGATAAATCTGGACCAGACTTCTTGGTGCTTTTGTACACAAAAAAGAACCTTAGCAAAAATGCCATCTGTGGGTGACTATTTCTTACCATACCTTTCTGCTGCGAGAACTAGCATTTTATTATGAACTGACAAGCTGATGTGGTATTGTAAGGGGAGTGCTTTGAAGTTATTAAAGCACTAATGTAGGGGCGCTCATTTACCAGCATTTAACAAGCGGCTTCTGCACTTGCTTGACAGGATTTTTAGGATGGCTTTAAATCATATCCTGAAATATAATGCATTGGTCCTTGACTAAAGAGTACCTCCCAGTGAACTGCTGGAGATATGTGAGTTAAGTATGGAGAAGATGGGCTCCATCTTTGAGGACACCAACGTGTACATGCTGCACATGATGTATCAGGCTATGGGTGTTTGTCTCTATATGCAAGATTGGGATGGAGCTATGAAGTATGGCGAGAAAATTGTGTCACCCTATAGGTATGATTATTTGTGTCAGTATTGTAATGAGTATGGAAATGCATTGTAATAATGCAGAAAAATGTTATGAGACTGCATTTTCTTTTCTTTTTTTTTTGGACAGTGTACATTACCCTCCCTATTCTCTCAATGTGGCTTCTATGTACCTGAAACTTGGAAGACTTTACTTAGGCCTTGGGAAGAAAACTGAAGGAGTTAAAGCTTTGAACAAGGTATTGCGTTTTAAGGATACCCTTTTATATTTGCAACTGAAAAATATAAAACATAAGGAGTCCTATACATAATAGGACTCCCTTCTAGAGATACATGTTCCTGTAGAGTTCAGTTAAACCTAGTACACCTCACTCTACATTTAATTTAACATGTTGAAGATGTAGTGAGAGTGGTATGTTGGGTTTGGAAATAAACTGCATAGGATGGTAAGTCTCTGGAAGGGTTGGTGACCTTTGCTTTTACTGCAAGTTAACCAAAGGTTAACAGCGAAAAGTCCAAAACCTAGAGAATGAAGTCTATGGATGGAACATGGATGATACTGATAGTCTGTTAGACAATATGCTAACAAATTTAAACAAGCAAACCAAGTTTTGCTGTGCTGATGTATGAAAACGTTTTTGTAGTCCATGTAAGCAGGAAGCTGAGCAATGGTAATTGTATTGTATTGTACGCTTATTGTATGTCACAAGCATTCCTAGAATTGGTAAGATTGGTGCAAATTACCTATACATCTTGCATTATGAAATCAGTTATCATTGTCCATTCATATTTTCTGTGGAAATTAAACTGTGATTTCGGTTTTATAACTCCTGTAAGAGTAAATCACTAAAGACAACTTATATAGAAATCAATTTCATTGCAGGCTCTGTCTATCATGGATGTGGTGTTTGGTAAAGACCACCATTACATTGCTGAGATTAAAAAGGAGATGGATGAACATGAAACATGAAAAGGACAAGAAAGAAGATAACCACTGTAACGGCAACAATGTTGCATGGTATAATGACTCTGCTTGGATACAAAGTGATGTCATTGTTTCTTTCAAAGATATTTAGATATTTTAATTTACAAGTGATTTACTGGAGTCTTTGATCCTTTGGTGCTTTTATTTTTGTCTTCACTTTGGATAATGATTTATGTAAGCAAGGGCTAATATATAAAAAACATGTTTTACAAATTATCAATATTTTTGTTTGTTTGTTTGCTTTTCATTGTAGTGACCACCCAATGCAAAAATAAAATGATCTATACTGTTCAAACTAGCTTTATTGCAGTAATTTGTGTGTAATATGCTTTTGCATCACTCAGTCTTCACATTTTTGTGTGGTGTTCCACATTTGCATGTTTGTGAGTTTGAGCAAGAAAACCACTACTGAACACCAGCTGTCCAGGATTGGAAATAGTGACCCTATGTCTGTGATACAGGACACACAGCATTGCTCACAGCACTATACAAAAAAAAACAATTATATAGACTTTGTAAATTTCCACTGATTTCTAGAAATGAACAGAGCATTCAAAGATTTCTATGGTATTCTTTTACTTTTTAAATGGAAAGGAGGAGGCACACTCCAGACTGATTTAAGGTTACCTGCAATTTACATTAACAACATGCTGCTTAATGCTTAAGGCTTATCATGGCAGATTACACTGTGTGCAGAATTATTAGGCAAATGAGTATTTTGATCACATCATCCTTTTTATACATGTTGTCCTACTCCAAGCTCTATAGACTTGAAAGCCAACTACCAATCAAGTAAATCAGGTGATTTGCATCTCTGTAATGAGAAGGGGTGTGGTTTAATGACATCAACACCCTATATAAGGTGTGCTTAATTATTAGGCAACTTCCTTTGGCAAAATGGGTCAAAAGAGAGATTTGACGGACTCTGAAAAGTCAAAAATTGTGAGATGTCTTGCAGAGGGATGCAGCAGTCTTGAAATTGCCAAACTTTTGAAGTGTGATCACCGAACAATCAAGCGTTTCATGGCAAATGGCCAACAGGGTCCCAAGAAACGTGTTGGAAAAAAAAAGGCAAAATAACTGCCTATGAATTGAGGAAAATCAAGCATGAAGCTGCCAAGATGCCATTTGCCACCAGTTTTGCCATATTTCAGAGCTGCAACTTTACTGGAGTATCACAAAGCACAAGGTGTGCGATACTCAGGGACATGGCCAAGGTAAGGAAGGCTGAAAAATGACCACCTTTGAACAAGAAACATAAGATAAAACGTCAAGACTGGGCCAAGAAATATCTTAAGACTGATTTTTCTAAGGTTTTATGGACTGATGAAATGCGAGTGACTCTTGATGGGCCAGATGGATGGGCCAGAGGCTGGATCAGTAAAGGGCAGAGACCTCCACTCAGACGCCAGCAAGGTGGGGTACTGGTATGGGCTGGTATCATCAAAGATGAACTTGTGGGACCTTTTCGGGTTGAAGATGGAGTGAAGCTCAATTCCCAGACCTACTTCCAGTTTCTGGAAGACACCTTCTTCAAGCAGTGGTACAGAAAGAAGTCGGTATTGTTCAAGAAAAACATGATTGCTCCACAGCGTGGCTGGCCAGTAAGGGTCTAAAAGAAGAAAAAATGATGACGTGGCCCCCTTGTTCACCTGATCTAAACCTCGTAGAGAACCTGTGGTCCCTTATAAAATGTGAGATCTACAGGGAGGGAAAACAGTACACCTCTCTGAACAGTGTCTGGGAGGCTGTGGTGTCTGCTGCATGCAATGTTGATCGCAAACAGATCAAGCAACTGACAGAATCTATGGATGGAAGGCTTTTGAGTGTCATCGTAAAGAAAGGTGGCTATATTGGTCACTGATTTGTTTTTGTTTTTGAATGTCAGAAATGTTTAAGTTTTGTGTTATATTGGTTTACCTGGTGAAAATAAACAAGTGAGATGGGTATATATTTGTTTTTTATTAAGTTGCCTAATAATTCTGCACAGTAATCGTTACCTGCACAAACAGATATCCTCGTAAGATAGCCAAATCAAAAAAAAAAAAACACTCCAACTTCAAAAATTATTAAGTTTTGATATTTATCTTTTGTCTTTTGGGTTAATTGAGAACATAGTTGTTCAATAATGAAAAGAATCCTCTCAAATACAACTTGCCTAATTCTGCACACACTGTAGTTTGATTAAAAATTTTAAACTGTGAAGCAATTGTGAAGTCCTATTGGTCCTATGTATTGACACGTTGCATTAATTACTACGAAGTTTCAGTGGAATACATAAAATAATGGTATTGGGTCAAAGTATTTTTTAAGTTTTAAGACTAAGAAAGATTAAAGATTGCTCACTTTAAGACTACTCCAACTCTCTTTGAGCCTAGTCCTCAAAAGTAAATTAGCTCACCACCAAAATGGTAATACCTGAGCTGAGCATACCATCTCAGTTTTTACTACACTGTGCTTGCTAGCTAGCTACATGCATTGTCAAGGAGAGATGGCCAAGAAACATGTTGATCAGGCAAGGGAAGAACTGAGAGGAGCTAAAAGGATATTGTCCTTTTCTGCTCAATAGGTTGGTAACAATGACTTATTTTTGCTGTTTAAAAAATAGGTCAGTATTGTTTTGAATGTTTGTGATAGATTCTCACAACTGGTTTGCTTAGCAGCAGCAAATTTGAGCGACAGTTGGCTAATGCTAACCTGGCTAAAGCTAGTTACTTGCCATGACTGCTCTCTAACATAAATGTTATGGTATTTGATCATAATACACATTTGCAAAGGGTTTTATGGACACAAAGATCTAAAGATGTTATTTTAACATTTAACAAGGCAATAATAAATTACCTTAATATTACCTTAAGGCTTAATAAATACATCTAAAGATTAAAACATACAAATAGATTCAAATGCAGCGGTTAAACAATATTTGCACAAATAGATATTGAAGTTGGCCAAGCTTTTTAGCATCCTAATTGCAATTAAAATATCTACTATGTTGCTACTATGTATTAATAGATTTGTTTGTGTAGTTACCTATGTCTCATGTTAGTATAGCCATGCAAAGCTTCTCAGAGAAGTTCCACAAGAATGAAAATTCTGGTCAAGAGGATACTCCACGGAGCATTGAAAACGTTCTAAACATTTCAACTTTTGCTGCAACAGATGTAGAGGCATGTCTACCAAAAGTAACGAGGAATAGCAGGTCTGAGCCAACGACAGACGAAAAGAGAAAATGAATGATGGAGGAGAGGTCTGCTGTGTATTATTTTCCTGATTTTGTATAATGTCTTTAAAGACATGCTCAATACGCTTGCACTTCCCTCTGCCCTCTTCATTGGACCCCCTGCAATTTGCATATTGTCCCAACCGCTCCACGGACGATGCCATGACCACCACCCTTCATCTCTCCCTTACTCACCTGGAGAAGAAGGACACTTACGTCAGAATGCTGTTCATAGACTTCAGTTCAGCATTCAACACCATCATCCCACAGAATATCACCAGGAAGTTAAGCTTGCTGGGCCTCAACACCCCCCTGCTGCATCCGCAAAGCAACCAACATTGTGGATGACTCCACCCACCCTTCACACAGACTGTTCTCCTTCCTGCCATCAGGAAGAAGGTACCGCAGCATCCGGTCCAATGCGACCAGACTCTGCAATAGCTTCTTCCCCCAAGCCATCAGACTTCTCAACTCAACTCAGCTTCTGAACTGATGTCTTTTCTGTTACATGCACACATACTCTCTTTCTCTCCAACCATTTACCCCAGATAAAATGGGAAGCATTTTTGCACAAAGCATTTTGCACAAATAACTTTACATTTACATTTACATTTATGGCATTTAGCAGACGCTCTTATCCAGAGCGACTTACAAGGTTACTCGTATTACAGAGGAGGGCCAATGTAGTGTTAGGAGTCTTACCCAAGGACTCTTATTGGTGTAGCGCAGCATAGTCACTCAGACCAGGAATCGAACCCTGGTCTCCCACATGGTGGTGTTGTAACTCAATGGCAGGTGGTGGTGTTATCTGTTGCGCCACACCAACCACTTTACTACCTCACTGGACTCAATATTTATTACACATTATTCATTAACCCCTGGATCTGCGATCTTTATCCAAAGGGTAACATTAATTATCCAAAGCTAACTAAACAAGTAAGTTTTCAGCCTTGACTTGAAGATTGAGATTCTGAGTCCCCAACGTTATCTTGTTATTGTTATTGTGATATTGTGTAGGGCTTTGTATGTAAATACTAACATTTTATAATTGTATAATTTATAATATAATATGGAATGTACACTGCCAATGCAGTCCTGACAGGACTGGGCCGATGTGACCATTTTTTATAGTTTTAGTGAGGCCCTAGATGCAGCATTTTGAATGAGCTGAGAAAGTTTATTGAGGAACATCCAACATTTAGCTGTCATGTCCGTGTCGCCGCGCCCGCCCTGGGTGCGGCCCGAGCCGCGGTCCGCAGGCTGCAAGGACTTTTAAGTTGATGTTCTGTTCATGTCATGATTCACAGACTTTCAGTTCAAAGTTCAAGTTCACGTCTTTGGTCACGGACTCTTATGACTCTTATGACCTCACGTGTGTCTGATTTGTGTTCTTTGTTTTCGTTGATTTGGTTCACCTGAGGCTGTGGTATTTAGGGAGCTGGCGCGAGCAGTCTCGTGGCCGAGAATTATTCACCCTGAGCCCTCCTGGTGTGTTGGCGACTTGTTTCGTATTCAAGGTCAAGGTCAAGGTCAAGTTCTGGTTCTAGATTCCACAAGGACGTCCGTGGGACTTCCTCGTGCTTCCTGCTCTGGCTCGGACAGTTGGTTTAGGTTTTGTTTTTGCTTCGCCTTTTATGGTTCACGTTCTAGCTTAGCTCCCTAGCTTCCACCAGCCTCAGGTGGGTTTGTTATTTTCGCCCACATTCAGTTGTCACATGTATGTTTTGTTTTTCATTTGGCCTTGTACTTTGCTGCTTTTCAGTTTGTTATCCCTTTATTCTTTGGTTAATAAACTCTCTTGCATCGCACCATCCCTGCAAGTGTTCATCCCTCATTGACATAGTCTGACATAGCCAGTCATGACATTAGTATTGTTCTTCTTGCAGCTTTTGGGTCCAAAAGGAGAACCTCCATTTTGGCACTGTTCAGTAGGAGCAAGTTTTGTTTTTACAAATTTCTTTCTTCAGGTTTGTCATCAGGTTTGGCTGATATGTACAGCTGTGTATCATCTGCAAAAAGGAATATAATGCCATAATTTGCTTATAACTATGCCCAGTGGCAACATATATGAATAGTCCTAAAATAGAGCCATAGATTTGAACCATGACAGGGCTGTTCCTTTGATCCCAACCATGTTCTTTCTTCGTTCTAGAAGGATACTGTGGCATATGGTATAAAAAGCTGCACTGTTATTAAGTAGTACTACTAATAAAAAACACCCTTGATCACAGGTGACAAGATGATTCATCATCTTCACTAGAGCTGTCTCAGTGCTATGATGAGTTTCTAGTCTTTCTTAAACTAAATTTTGTTCTATATCAGATTTACCAGCTGACTGACAGATTGGATTTAATACTAAGGGTTAGAAGTGGACTCGACTCCGACCTCCACTCCTATCAGTTTCTTCTCACCAGGTTTAGAACGGAAGTTGCTACTGCAAAAGCATCTTTCTACAGGGAATCTACTGGAAGCATCTGCATCTGACCCACGCAAACTTTTCACCATCTTCTCTTTTCTCCTGTCTTTAAACGCAGCTTGAAGACCCATCTTTTCCGAGAGTACTTGGGCGAATAGTAGAGTGGTCACCTTATTGACTTGTGTTTAGTAGTGTCTAAAGTTAGAGGTATCTTTGAATGTTCAGACTATTCAAATTAGCTGAGGTTATTCTTGGGTAAATAGCAAAGCACTTTTGTAAGTCGCTCTGAATAAGAGTGTCTGCTAAATGCCTTAAATGTAAAGTACTCTAGGATTGTTTTTTTGTTTTTCTTAATCAGCAAGGCAAAATATGCTAAGTGAGCTTTAGTGAGTGCTGTTCTATATTCAATAAGGCTGTCATTCCAGGCAAAGTGTAATACCGCCATTTCCACTGTGATTTTGCAATTTTGTTTGTTTTTAGCCTTGTTTTTTTTTTACATGTAAGTGGATGCCACAATATATAGGTAGATCAAATTGTATTTTCAAACTGTTAATCTACCAAGCTCCACTGGGTGTTATTGAGAATAGACTAAGGTCAATAAGTCTTTACAATAATAGAGGTTTACAATAAATTGTAGGGCTATACACAGTATTATTGAGTGCTTCAGACAATAGCAGGGTGAATATACATACATTGTGACCAAGATGTAACTGTATAATTGTTCATAAAAGGTCTGAGTGCTGAGGTTTGAGGAAGAAATTATCGCATAAATTGGATCAGCTCTCTTTTCAAAATGAATGTTAAAACTACCTACAGTAAATTCTTTATTGCTGCACACTGCTAGATCCATGGCAAAAATCAGAAAGTTCTTTCAAAAAGGGGAGAGCCCTGAAAGACAGGTAATTTTAATTAATGAGACTGCATTCTTGTTTGTTACCAGACTGGATATGTTCATTGAAAGAATCTCAAAAGAAGTGAAGAGGTCAAGTGTTTCTGATTAATATGGAGTACTTTTGGACATCCAGCAGTTTAGCACCGCAAGCCAACAATGTCAGTGCCGCACCTCATTGGGATGGGGCTAGAGCAAACATGCACAAGGTCCTTTTTTCTGGAACAATGTCTTTTGGACAGATGAGACCAAAGTGGAGATGTTTGGCCATACTGCACAGCACCAGATATGGTAAAAACCAAACTGAGCACAAACCTTATACCAACTGTCAATCACAGTGGTGAAGGGCTGATAATTAGGCCTTGTTTTGTAGCGACCGGACCTGGGCTCCTTGCAGTCACTGAGTCAACCATGACCATGTGAGTCAAATGTATGGGCATCTATCCAACAGCTAAAGATTGGCCAAAACTGTATCATGCAACAGTACAAATGATCCCCATGACCTATACCCCCCCCCCTACATTTTCCATTCCCAAAGAAAGAAAAAGGCCCAGTAGAATGCTCATCATACATCATCTTTTAAATACACATTTCAAACCTGTATTTCACCTGGTTATGCGCTCAGTATGGGGATTTTTAAACCTCCATTTTTACCTGGTGGGTCTGAAAGAAATAGTTTTGTATTACTCATTCAAAATCTAGTGATCAGAAGAGTAATGTTTGAAACAGAATTTGTTTAAGAATGACAATGCTGTGTACTTGGGTACAAGTTTTATTTCAAGCTTCAAAATCACTTCCATTAAAATGTACAGCATAAAAAAAAAAACATCTCTAACAAGAAGAGTTCTTGGACAAAAAAAAAAAAAAAACGCAATAGGCACTGTTGCTGTGCTGTTTGTATAGCGATGTAACAGCATATGTTAAAGGATATTTTAAGAGTATGATGACAGCTACTCAAAAAAAAAAGGAAGTTACAGTTGATCATTGTTAAGAATTATTAAAAGACAGTAGAATATCATAGAACAAAAAAAGAATGCTATAAAACCTGAATGTATCCCTTATCAGTCTTGTGGTAGTGGTAAATTGTATAGGTTTCCCATTTAAAACACCCAATTCACCTCAATAAGGACTTGTTAAAGGAGTTTGGATGAGTAAGGTGTGCTAGGAGCAGGGAAAGTGAACCTCCAGGACCACGGTTAAGGACTCACTGAGGGATACCAGCCACAATCTCTGACTCAATGCCGCAGTGGTCAACGCCTCGCAGGATCTTGAAAAAGCCTGAAGAAGCAAGAGAAAAATGCACTGCATTTTAGATAAAAAAAAAAAAAAAGGCAACCTTTAAAGTTCAAACTATCCAACCACCAAACTGACCACATGTAGCGCACTGCAAAGAGTCAACCTATAATCATTAAAATAAATGGACCATTGCAAATTGATACATCAGCCAATATTTATGGTCTATTAAGTTGTTTTACCTTGTTACCTTTCATCTTGACAACAGTGAATTTGTTATGTTATTGGAGTGTACACCAAAAGCATACTGAGCTTTATATTTTATGTGTGTGTGTGTGTGTGTGTGTGTGTGTGTGTGTGTGTTAGTTCAGCTTACACTTCAAAAGGGTCAGTGTTAGGAAGCGGAGTAGTTTTTTTTTTTTTTTTAATAAAATAAATAAATAGAAAAAAAAAATAAATAAAACAGTACCACTGTGTACCATATCATACAATTGCCATTTTCTTAGTAAATTAAGTTGATTAACATTGTAATAAAATGCAAACAAAGAAATTACCATCATCACCCCAGTCAGTGTTCCAAGAGTTTGCAGCCAACCAGTAGGGGGTACCATCTTCCTCTCCCCAGCCCAGGATCTTGATAGCGTGGCCTCCTACTGCAGACCCTCTCAGATGCTGATAGACACCTTATATAGGCAATAAAAGGCAGAAAGGCTGGTTATCTGCAGGCCTGACACTATATTTTTTTGGACAAAGAAAATAAAAAGAAAAATTGGCCCCTAAATAATTGTGATAAATTAGATTTTTAAAAACTATTCAGACACTGGAATTGGAATGTATAAAAGTTTAACCCGCCGAAAAAAACGGGGACGACAGCCTTGCTCTACTGTTCAGAACTGCTGTTTTAGACAGACCTTCACCAAAGGTGGAAGCCATTAGCAAGAACAGCCACAGGGACTTGTCCCTGCCTTTGCCACCACTAGAACAACCCTGGCTGAGCAGAACAGAGAGTTGGGGTCTGTTTTATGAAGCATGGAGAAAAAAATAAAAAATAAAAAAATAAAAAAGGGAAACTGTGCACGTATTTGTCACTGTATGTGAAATGTGTCACGCACACACACACACCTCAAGGGCCACAACAGTGGCAGCTTGCCAAGCTACTGTAACAAACCCACAACCCTGTCATCATTAGCTTTATGCACTCTTAATTTCTGCTGCAAACATGCTTTCATTCATGAAACAAAAAAGATTAACAAGCACATTATATAGTATGTATATCTTCATATAAAACAATAGGCAAGCAGGTTGGTGTGAATAAGTCAACTGTTGGAGCAATTGTAAGAAAATGGAAGACATACAAGACCATTGATAATCTCCCACGATCTGGGGCCCCACAAAAGATCTCATCCCGTGGGGTCAAAATTAACAAAAATCCCAGAACTACATGGAGGGATCTGATAATTGACCTGCAGAGAGCTGGGACCAAAGTAACAAAGGCTACCATCAGTAACACACTACGCCGAGAGGGACTCAAATCCTGCACTGCCAGGCGTGTCTCCCTGCTTAAATCAGTACATGTCCAGGCCCGTCTGAAGTTTGCCAGAGAGCATATGGATGATCCAGAAGAGGATTGGGAATCCTGGGCTGTTTTTTGCAAAGGGGACAGGACGACTGCTCCGTGTTAAGGAAAGAATGAACAGGTCCATGTATTGTGAGACTTTAAGCCAAAACCTCCTTCCATCAGTGAGAGCATTGAAAATGGAACTGGGTCTTCCAGCATGACAATGATTCCAAACACACCGCTGGGGCAACAAAGGAGTGGCTCTGTAAAAAGCATTTCAAGGTCCTGGGGTGGCCTAGCCAGTCTTCAGACCTCAACCCCAATTTGTGGAGGGAGTTGTGCTGCCCAGCGACAGCCCCAAAACATCACCACTCTAGAGGAGATCTGCATGGAGGAATGGGCCAAAATACCAGCTACAGTGTGTGCAAATCTGGTGAAGACTTACAGGAAATGTTTGACCTCGGTCATTGCCAACAAAAGTTATTTTACAAAGTATTGAGCTGAACTTTTTTTATTGACCACCATAATTTACAAATAAATTATTTAAAAATCCTACAATGTGATTTTCTGGAGTTTTCTTCCACTTTTGTTGCTCATAGTTGAAGTGTACCTATGATGAAAATTACAGACCTCTCTCATCTTTCCAAGTAGGAGAACTTTTGCAATTGTGCCCCAATGTATGTGTATGTGTGATTATATAGTGCCTAAAACCATTGCACACATGAATTAATACTGCAAATATTGCTGGTTATAATTTAGTGGGTCTTGCTCACCGGACTTGTACAGAAGAAAGTCCTCATATACAGTAAAAGCTCCCTCTACTGGGCCATTCTTGTAGAGCTCTTGCATAATCTGCTTCTCATCAGAAGGGACACCATATGATTGTTTTCCTTAAAAAAAAAACAAAAAAAAAACCAGTCATATCTGAGAGCACTGTGGCAACAGTAATAAAAATCCTACAAACATTTGTATCTATATCTACAGAGAACCACTACCCCACAACATACACTAAAGCATCTCACACACACACACACACACACACACACACACACACACACACACACACACCAAAGTGTTTGTCTTGCTTGTAAGAGAGGCTGTAGCCAGGTTCACACTTCTGTTCACAACTAGGAGTGTCTCCTCCCTCCCCTGTGCAAGGAGGACGAGTTCCATTCACATGATGCTCACAAGGCTCGATGGAATATGGTCGACACCCTGAAAAATATAATGATGGCTAAAGTTTAGCTATCTAACACTTATAATTGAAAGCAAGTCAGAATGACCACTTACCAAAATGTGAATTGTAGAGTCCACCTGATACCAAACCTTCAGTTGCCCAAAACTGCCAAGCTGCAGAAGGGTATCCACCATTACACCTGAATCATGAACACAGTAAAAATATAGAATGTAACAATTGTACCTTACCAACCTAGAGTCTCTCAATTCAACAGCACTAAAATTACTCAAATAGTGTGCAAGGTGCAAATGAATCATCTTGTTATATTAGGGCCAAAATATAAGCAACAGCAGTAAAGTTCTTGATGAAATATTTTATTTATATAAAGTATTTTAGCATAATTACTCTGTGTGTGTTAACTGCAATTTATTAATTATTTTTAAATTTTGTTAAGGTTAGGACACAGGAAACGTTTCAGTAAAAGATGAGATTTTTTTTTTAATGTATAAATCTGCACTTCAAATGTAATCTGCACCTAGATTAAGAAAGACAAACAAACACCTACAGATGTTGTACCCCTTGCACAGTATGACTTCTTGACAATTTTAATATCTCCAGGAATCATCACTTCTTTTTCAGAAGAGACCAAAGTCCACCAAGTCCTCGCCACTCTCAAATTTTAACTTAAGGATAATGAACCAGTCTTTGTGCTGGCTTTTCAGCCACCCAAATATGCACATTCTTCAATTGATAATTTATTTTCCTTTTTTGACCATAATTATTTACCAGACTACTGTCCATCTGTGTGTAATTAATCATAATAGCACTCTTCAGATTGGTGCTTCCATGTTGACCAAGCCCAAAAATCACCACACACCCTACTGAATTTGAGTAAACTCAAATATGTTTAAAGCCCCTGGGTTGTTTGGTGAAAAGGTCCTTATTGCACCGACTAAGATTGCAACTAAATAACACATAAACCACAGGTGTGGCTTGATGTATTTCCTGCAATTTGCAAACCCAGATAATGTAGAATCCCAGAACACCTGCTACTTTATGATGTAACTGGCAAACTGTGCACAAGACCTCAAAAGATCTGCATTTACAGCACATAACTATGGCTCTTTAGCTAGCTTAAAAAAAAAAGAAAAAAAAAAACCTTTGGACATAATAGTAGAGGTTCCATTTTTCTCATCATAAGACAAGTGAGCATGTTTTGAGGTTCAGCCACTAGCTAGACATCTCAAGATGATGTAGGCAAACTTGCTAGTGGACAATGGTACTAATAAGTGCACTTGTGTCGGCTGCTGTATAATTGTGCAAACTTTCACTGCTAAACTTTGAGCATCTTTAAAAGTATGATGCGTACAAAATTAGGATAATTTTCCTATACACTTATAATGAGCCATTGTGTGGTCAGGTTTAGACTGACTTGAACCAGGTCTTCACAGTCACTGTGCTAATGTTAAGTCTCCTTTTCTCTCTGGCCCCTCTCAACAGAATATAACTATTAGAGTCTTCAGAACCTTCTATCCTTCTACAACTCCCTCTCTGTCTTTGGTTCTCTATCAGACACCACACACTCCATACAACACAGACATTGCACATTGCACACCACACAGAGCAACCACTTAATCTAGCAACACCTTAGCAACTACCTGGGATACCATAACAATAGCCTAGCAACTACTTACCAGCCTTACCAACCACCTGGAATAAAATAGCAACCACCTAGCAGAAGAGAGTCCACATTGATACTACTGCAGCAGCTTAGCTAAACCTCTGATTCTATAGCAATTGCCCTGCAACCACTTAGTAACCACATTAGCATCCACCTGGGATAATACAGCAACTGCCTAGCCACTAAAACTAATACAATAACACTTAATGCAAATCCCTATAATAGAGCAAACTAGAACTAGTATTTCCTTTCCTGTTCAAACATCAGTGCATAGATCTTGTAAAGGACACCATGTTAAATTTTAGACTTTTTTTTTTAGACTTTTAGACTAGATACTAAAGAAAAATGAAGACACTTTTCCTATAAACTAAGTGAGCCACTGTGACACCATCCTAAGGTTTAAACCATCTTAAACCGGTTTTTAATTCTCACTGTGTTAATGTTCAGCCTCTCCTTCTCCCAGTCCTTCCCAATATAATTGTATTTCCACTGTCTGCATTCTATATTTCAGCCCAATGTTTGCGGACACAGATCTATTAGCCAAACTTATTGCATAAGCTTTTGCCCCAAACATCTTTTGAGCAAAGGTTTTGGTACCCTTGACTTTCCGCCCGCCTGTTGGTACCCCAACAACTGTGTCCGCCGTCTGCCCACCTGTCTGACACCACACACACACTGTCTATAAGTCCCTGTACAATGATGTGTCTGTCTGTCTATCCATTTGTCTGTCAATTTATTTTTTCTGCACAAAAACTGACCAAACCATAAGGCCTTGAGACATGAAACTTGGTTCACTGGTATCACTCCCTCCTGCTACTCAGGCGAAAGAAATCAGTCAAATCGACCTCATTGGGGTCAAGATTTGTTTATAGTTTAAAATGGCTTTTTTCAAACAAGTATGTAAATAATTATCAAAAATTGAAAACTTATAGAATTTTAAATCGTCATATTATGCAATCTACATATAAACAACTGGTGTCATATGATTCAGTACTACATTCTGAACAACTTTGCAATTACATGTTACGTCAGAAATCAGACTCCTTTTCTGTTATTATCACTTAGAAAATATGTGGATAACATCAGCCAATTTTCATTCAGCAGGCATTTCAGATCATTGACCAATCAGGATGAGACTTGAAAGGTATGTTCAGGTAGGCCCCTATTGACCTGTTGTCAAACCAATGGGTTAAGATTATTTTGTGTAGCATTCCAGACATTTATCGATATGCATTATGCATTATTTGTAATTCGTTTCATTCATTGCTTTTTTTCCCCCAAACATTAATCAATCCTTGTGGCCCCTGCCATTTCTAACCTAAAATTCATCAGCAATGGGTCAGATTGTCTCATCAATTATCAATGTAGTCTACCTTTTCTATCTGTTGGTCTACTCTATTACAAAACCACACAACACCCACGCACTCCACAAAATCATCTAGCAACACTTTAGCAACCACCCCAGATATACAGGTCTAATGATCAACAGTCTAGCAACTACTTAGCAATCACCTGCAATAAAACAGCAACCACCAACTAGCAACTTAGCAACCACCGAAAATAACACAACTGCCTGGATACTATAGCAACAACCAAGTACCAACATCATGCTTGGTAACTTTATTCTTTCAAGAGTTATTTACAAGCTTCTCTTTGTTTACAGCCATCGACATGTCGCAGAGGTTAACACATGAGGAGCAGATAGACATTTTGTTGATGTCTGGTGAACGCAGTACTCGGGTCATTGCAGATTTCAATGCAAGACACCCTACGAGACCATCCATCTCCCATGCTACAGTTACCAAACTGCTTGCCAAGTTTCATGAAACTGATTCAGTGTTGGATTTGCCAAAACATTTTGTTCAGTGATGAGGCAAACTTGTGAATGGTGAAGTTAACAAACAAAACCACCGCTATTGGTCTGACACTAACCCACATTGGATAGATCCCTCAAAGACTGTTGGAACACAACAATTGATGGTATGGTGTGGTATATGGGGTACAAAGATAGTGGGGCCATTCTTAATCAATGGAAACCTCAAGGCCACTGGATATTTGAAATTTCTACATGATTATGTGTTTCCCTCTTTATGCACTGAAGCTGGCACGTTCCCTGAGTTTTTCCAGCAAGATGATGCACCACCACATTATGGGTGTCCGGTCCGAGCATTCCTGGATGAACAGTTTCCTGGAAAGTGGCTTGTCGTCGTGGGCCAGTTGAATGGCCCCCAAGGTCTCCCAACCTGACCCCCTTAGACTTTTATCTTTGGGGTCATCTGAAGGCAATTGTCCATGCTGTGAAGATACAAGATGTGCAGCACCTGAAACTACGGATACTCGAAGCCTGTGCTAGCATTTCTTCTGCGGTGTTGCAATCAGTGTGTGAAGAGTGGGAGAAGAGGGTTGCATTGACAATCCAACACAATGAGCAGCACTTTGAACACATTTTATAAGTGGTCAGAAACTTGTAAATAACTCATGAAAGAATAAAGTTACATTAAAACCAAGCACACCATTGTTTTTCACCACACACCACACATTTTACAAACCCACTCACCCCATCCCACAACTGTAGCAACAGGTCAGCAAGTCCTCAGAAGAGATTTCAACACTCAATTTGCCATTGCTGTGGATGCAAATTCTGTCAGAGATTGCTTCAGCTGCCCCAAAAGCCTGCAAAAAAATCAACCATAAAACTGAATCAAATCTGGTCACAACTGACCTAAGCATCTTTGCCCTCTCTTTATATACATTCATCACTATGCTTTATCTCTTATTCTATATTATATTAAGCACAAAAAGCCACATGCTCTGCAGAGCACACATGACAAATTTTGTAATACTTACCCAGCACGAGCCACATGAGCCCTGGTCTCTGATCTCTTTCAAGGTGGGGCAGTGGGGCCACTGCTCCCTGGCATCAAAGTTTTTTGGAAGCATGAAGTCTCCAGCGTACTGAACCCTTTAAATGTAGACAAACAGGAAATATGGGAAGAATTAACATGTAAAAGCAGAAAAAAGTATTTGATTTATCATGAGGGTGTAAGTATTTAGGGCAAAAAGATAATCTAGTTTTACAGAAAATAAAAGTACACTGCTGAATTAAATGGTTCCAAAATGTTGTAGTGACAATTTGTTTCAATGCAAAATGATAAAGTAAATAATAAATTACCAAATAAGCCAGCCAATCACATGTTTTTCAAACTTTGGGGGGGAGGGGGTAGTAGATGAAAGGTTATCATACCAGAGAGTACAACTAATTACGCTCTTGGACTCAACCACTAATGACTGTGGCCACCGCAGATATTGAATTTAAGTAATAATGACCATGTCAGTGTACTCATTGACAAAATGTCTTTGTCAAAAAAGAAATAAATAAATAAAGCAGATTCTATTATTGTTCCACTGGTTTAAGATGAAAATCAGTGCTTTACTGTGAGAGGTTTGGACACAAAAGAGAAAAGCATAAGATTTCCTCCTGTTCTGATACTGCTGAAATAGTTCTGAGATGTATAAGAGAGCTTTATAAGAATTGAGGTGATCTTGTCTTATGGAGAAAATCTCAAGTTTCACATTGATCTCAAACAGGACTTAAGAAATAATTATGCTAAGAGGAGAACTTAACTTAAATATTTCTTTCATCTGGGATTTTTTTTCTTGGTCAGTTTAAAGTGTAAAGGTTTCACCATGTGCGTTTTGTTTGGTTTTAAACCAGTTTTTACACCAGTTTCTTCTTTGCATTGTCCAGCAGTGGTTGTGCTACAACTATTTACTACACTACCCCCATGGTACTTTTCTGTCCTATCTATATCCATGAGCTTTCAGAAAACATGTACAAATACAGCCAAAATAAGTGCAGGCTCTGTCCACCTTCATATTCTACACTGAGCATAAATGAGCCTTAATACAACATACTCACAAGAATGGAAGTTTGGGTCCCTTCAGCATGGATCCACACAGTTGCTTCACATAGCTGTAGTCTGCATTATGGAAGTTATGTCCAGCCTTTAGAGGAGACCAGATAAAATTATGATGTTGATAATGAGGTCAAGTACATAAAAAAAGTACATTTTTACTTACTAAGTTAATATGGACTTAACTTCATGTTTATATGCAAAAAAAAAAAAAAAAGTCTTCACACTAGAATATTTTTTCTGAATACAGGAGGATTTTGTTATACAAGCGTGGTACATTTGGTCAAGTGTGAAAGGTGTGGAGCTCAGTGTTGTGCTGAATAACGATGTCCCTTTTGCATGCATGCTCGCCATAGGTGCAAGCAGTATAGGCGCAACAGATTATGCTTATGATTTCTGTTTCTGTTTTAAACAATCAACGTTAAATTTTCCTGCACAGCAAACAGAATGCAGGGGTGGGCAACAGAGGTCAGAGTCAAGAGCAGTTTGCTGACTGTGCTGTTCCAACAAAACTACTAAACTTGGTGAGTTGAATCAGGCATACTTGAGCTGGAAATGCAAACAACTGAGCAGGAATCCAGTACTCCAGGACTGGAACTGCCAATCCTTGCATACATTTTCAGCTGTTCTTTTCAGCGGTTTCAGCATTGGATTACACTACAATTACATTTTTTAATCAGTAACAAAATACATTTGTAAAGTAACCTTCTGAACCCTGAAAGTAAACCAGGGATAAATAATATTTAATATGTGAATTGTGAAAAAGCTAGCAAAATAATTCAAACATTACTTACTCTCCAAGTAGTGTTCGCTTTGTTGATGTAGTTGACCAACTCATCAGAGAGTGGACCAAAATGTGGGCGAGCCCAGCTCACAGACAGAGCAGACATTAGACACAGGAAGAACAAACTCTTCATTCTAGAACAAATGCAAGTTTACATTTATTAATTATTTTTATTACTTTTTTTTATTTTTTATTACTGGTTATTATTTAGCTACAACATGGAAAGGGTAGGTCTGCCAATACAGAGTACCTCCTGGCTTGACCAAACAGCTTTTTAATTGGTGTTTAAAATTCACATTTAAGAGCAGTGAAATAAACACCAGTTTAGAAACAAAAAAGTTGCTTATGCAGCAACTTCACATTCAAGTACACGTCTTCATGTAAAAATGTGTGGCCTATAAGAAAGTTGCTTCACACCACATGGAAACAAAAAGGGCTAAGTGCGAAAAACAGTAGGAAAGTACACATTCCAGACCTAAATGGCATTATACATTCATATTATTGTCAGGGGCACTATAACGTTTGGGACAATTATAGGTACAATTAACACATTCATGTTAAGAACTCTGTTGAATCTCTCATGCAATGACTGCTTGAAGTCTGTGATTCATAGACATCAAGTGCTCTTTTCTGGTGATGCTTTGCCCAGCCTCCAATGCACCAGTCCTTAGCCTTCATTTCACTGAGCTAGTTGAGTGTAACAGCACCCCTGTGAAGAATTCTAAACTTACCTTCCCTGGCATGCTGTATTTTGCTATATTATTAGCTAACTGCTGGAATGGGTGCGGTTTCTTTCTGTTGGTAACAGAGTATGTAGTTTTGTTTGTGGAATGAATATATATATATATATATATATATATATATATATATATATATATATATATATATATATATATATATATATATATATATAAATAAATAAATAAATAAATAAATATGAATGAGAGAGAGAGATAGGTAAAACAATAATAATAATAATAATAGCGCTGCTGATTAAAAGTTTTTTTTCAGCACCAGTAGTATACAGTGGAGAAAAAAGTAAAAAAAAAAAAAAAAAAAAAAAAGTATTTAGTCAGTCACCAATTGTGCAAGTTCTCCCACTTAAAAAAAAATGAGAGAGGCCTGTAATTGACATCATAGGTAGACCTCAACTATGAGAGGGAAAAAAAATAAAAATAAAAATCATAAGAAAATCACATTGTCTGATTTTTAAAGAATTTATTTGCAAATAATGGTGGAAAATAAGTATTTGGTCAATAACAAGAGTTCATCTCAATATTTTGTTATATATCCTTTGTTGGCAATGACACAAAGTCACAAGGTTGGCACACACCGTTGCAGGTATGTTGGCCCATTCCTCCATGCAGATCTCCTCTAGAGCAGTGATGTTTTGGGGCTGTCGGCGGGCAACACAGACTTTCAACTCCCTCCAAAGGTTTTCTATGGGGTTGAGATCTGGAGACTGGCTAGGCCACTCCAGGACCTTGAAATGCTTCTTACGAAGCCACTCCTTTGTTGCCCTGGCAGTGTGCTTGGGATCATTGTCATGCTGAAAGACCCAGCCACGTTTCATCTTCAATGCCCTTGCTGATGGAAGGAGGTTTACACTCAAAATCTCAATACATGGCCCCATTCATTCTTTCATGTACACGGACCAGTCGTTCTAGTCCCTTTGCAGAGAAACAGCCCCAAAGCATGATGTTGCCATCCCCATGCTTCACAGTTGGTATGGTGTTCTTTGGATGCAACACAGCATTCACTCTCCTCCAAACACAACGAGTTGTGTTTGTACCAAACTAAAAGTTCTACTTTGGTTTCATCTGACCATAAGACATTCTCCCAATACTCTTCCGGAACATCCAAATGCTCTCTAGCAAACTTCAGACGCGCCCGGATATGTACTGGCTTAAGCAGGGGAACACATCTGGCACTGCAAGATCTGAGTCCCTGGCGGCGTAGTGTCCCCTCGTGTGGTTCTGGGATTTTTGCTCACCGTTCTTGTGATCATTTTTACCCCACGGGCTGGGATCTTGTGTGGAGCCCCTGATCGAGGGAGATTAGCAGTGGTCTTGTAGGTCTCCCATTTTCTAAATATTACTCCCACAGTAGATTTCTTCACACCAAGCTGCTTGCCTATTGCAGATTCAGCCTTCCCAGCCTGGTGCAGGTCTAAAATTTTGTTTCTGGTGTCCTTCAACAGCTCTTTGGTCTTCACCATAGTGGAGTGTGACTGTTTGAGGTTGTGGGCAGGTGCCTGTCATACTGTTAACGAGTTCAAACAGGTGCCATTAATACAGGTAATGAGTGGAGGACAGAGAAGCCTCTTAAAGAAGAAGTTACAGGTCTGTGACAGACAGAAATCTTGCTTGTTTGTAGGTGACCAAATACTTATTTTCCACCATTATTTGCAAATAAATTCTTTAAAAAAAAAAATCAGACAATGTGATTGTTGAGGTCTACCTATGATGTCAATTACAGGCCTCTCATCTTTTTAAGTGGGAGAACTTGCACAATTGGTGACTGACTAAATACCTTTTTCCCCCCCACTGTATATAACATTTAGTAAACAGGGGATTTGCTTCATAAGGACTAGATGGTTTCATGTGGACAGGAGATGTTTGCTATTTTGTGTAGACTGTTATGTGAAAATGTACAAAGTTTATAAATGTTTATAAAGATAAGTGATCTAAAAATAACTAAAAAGTAAATAGATCACCCACCCAACCCTGGCTACCCTGGCTACCAGCTTGCAGCTAGTTTGTGAAGGCTATTTCCTGCTCCAGCCAAACAAAAATAATTTACAAAACAAAAGATGGTAGTATGTAGTTGTAGTTTGTCAGATATGTCTGTACACAAGTGATTCTAGATCTGTGTCATATTGAGTGTCATAGTAGTAACCTACACACAAACAAACTAGGGGCAGTGAGCACACACCCAGAGCGGTGGGCAGCCAACTACAGCGCCTGGCAGCAGAGAGGGTGAAGGGCCAAAGTGTCTTGCTCAAGGGCCCAAACAGTGGCAGCTTGCCGAGCCTGGCTATCGAACCAACAACCTTGTCATTAATAGTCCGGAGCTCCAACCACTGAGCCACCACTGCCCACAGTAACCACCTAACCACAGTAGCCACCTGTTTGTGAGCAAGAGAAGGGGTGAAGCGCAAAACCACTGATATCTGAAAAAAAATCCACAAAGCTCCTTCAAGCTCGATGAATAAGACACATTAAGCCAAGCCTTCATATTACAACTACATTACAACTTAGTTTCATGTTCAGAAACTCTCAAATATCAAACATTGCTGTTATTCACCATTTATCAAAACAGATTTATCCATACAATTACAGTTTTGTGTCTAACAGATGTAGGACAGCAAACCACAACAATTTTTACTGAAGTTACATTTTATCTTCTATTTGACAAGGACCAAACCAGAACGCATTCGCTCTCATCATGTTTCCCCACCATCCGCATTGAATTGCACTGTTAGTTTGAAAGCCTAAGCTTCCTAAAACAATAATAAAAAATAAAAATCAATCCGTTAGTAAAAGTGGAAACAGAGAGAAAAAAGAAATGCGACATATATAAGCACAATTTCTTTCAGTTCTGCACTTATAATGTTACTCAATTTATATATTTCTGTATTATTTACTATGTATGTATTTAATGATTATTTTTTCATATTATGTACATTTTTATGTATTTATTTTTTATGTATTTTTATTCTATTTCTATCTATAAATTCTATTCTATTTTTTATTTTAGTGTGGCTTCGATCGAGCCAAATATAATAATATGAAAGCAATCCTTCACCAGTGGCGAACATGAACAGTGGCGAGCATTTAGTCATATCTACTAGATACAGCCAGGCAACTTAGCTACATATAAATAAAAAAAAGACAGACCATAATTTACGTCTCACCTAATGGAATCAATATAGGAAACGCTACAATGCAGAGAGCTGATTACAGTTTTGGATGGGACAGTTAAGAAGCCGTATTGCCACGAGACAGTCCTATAGCGAGGTTAAAATTAATTGCAATGAAAGTGAATGTTTATGTTTGTCATGTAACTACATCGTCTAATGTTTCTCAACGTTCGCCAAACATATTTTACTGAGAACGAACGATTAGGGCAAATCCCAAACGGAACTCAATCATTGTACCTGAAATAATGTTTGCTGATAGACACTTGATCCTCGTCTCGTCCCTCCTTTATCGTGATATTTAATCGTGCGGGGGAAACTTCGCAATTTCTTTTTATAGATAACGCAAGTTATATCACGTGAACAGTCATGTGCGTTTCTGTCTTATGACTAGAGCTGCTCGAAAGTCATATGACTGTTCTGTCAAAATAAAAGCTAAGCGCCGAGAAATGAGCAACAGATGTTGGAAAGTCACCGTGACTTTTCCGTCAAAATAAAAGCTAGCTTGTAAAATCGTATATTCCAACAGAAAGAATTCGTTGTCGAAAATTATTATAGCGGCAAGATGAGGAAAACGCCAGGTTAAACTCGTTGGGTCGAGTGGCTTTTAACTATTACCCTTATTGTTTTCTTATAACTTCTGTTGATTTGCTAATTTTACTAAAACTCTGTATTTTAACTTTCAGAATAATAATGTTGGCAAATGAAAGCACTTTAACCACGATGGTTAATGCCCAGTTTCTCACTGCCACTACTGATCCGCTTGTACCTCCGTCTACATGCAGCCATTTGTCAAACTGGTGACTTTTTGATTTTATTCATGTATTTCTTATATTTGGAATGGAAATAAAAACGTAATGTAAAAGATGATAAAAGTAAAACTTTGCTTTTTTATTATTTTACTCGAGAGACACTCTGACTGAAACTGAAAGGAGTCTTGGTAAATGATAAATGTTTATGTATTAATGTTCATTGACAAATTTGAGAGATTTTAGAGATATTTAACTCCCTCCTGCCCTTAGACATATACACTGCCATGGCCAACATCTTAGGCCTATTTGAAGCCCCCTGGCATCCAAACCACAATGTGAAGCTTTAGGAAATTTGACATGATGTATGAAAATAAATCATTTAACCACTGGCACCATACATTCTTTTAGAATAGGAAAAAGCTGTGAGTTTCTGACAATGTGGCGATAGTGTCTATCTTCAGACTAGTGTGGCTGAGAAACCGTTTTTCGGTCACTTTTTAAAATATAATTGGCAACATGTTTTATACTAGGTGAAAACAGAAAATCAGTGGATTTCAGGCATTTTGATTGTAATACCTGTACTAAAAATAATTTAAAGATAATACTTTGTCAATTCAAATGAACAGTGACCAATCACTTGTTTTGCTTCAGGCTTCCATGAAGATATATTTAATTTAGACAACACTGATACTTATTTAGAGAGATGCTGGATGATTGTCAGTGGAAATTCTCAAGACACACACAAACACAAATCATGCAGAAATCATTTAATGAAGCAAGCAAGTGAAATCACATGACCGTTTGACACTTGACACATGACACATGCACTTCTCAGTGCAACAGCCATCTCGATGCTTTCTCTGCAGCATCACAGATCTTCCCGATGGCTTTTCTGCTGTACAGCCCTCAAATCCCCAGCCTCTTGAGAGCCCTGCTGTACGAAGCCTCTGCACAAAAAGAAAACATATAAATTAAAATCAATAATTTGCCACTTGGAGACTGTGAAAGGCAGATAGGCATCACCAACTCTTGAACATAACTGTAAAAGATTAAGCAATAATAATTGTAGAAATAATAATAATAATAATAATAAAAATAATATCAACTTAAGAATCAGTTCGTTATTATTACATTTACAGTGACATTTGTGACATCTTGACTTAATCTCAAGCATTAATCACTGATCACTATAAGGTTGCTTCTATGATAAATTGCAGTTTAGGTGCAACTGGAATGTTAAAGACTGAATTAGAGGATCAATATGAGAACAAAACAGGAACGGAATTATGTAAGGTAAGCTCCAGAAGCAGGTTACCACAACAGTACATATGTCTGCCAAATTGCAAAAAAAAAACAAAAAAAAAAACATAAATCCATATTACAGACATTACATCCAAAATGCCTGAAATCCACTTTGTGTTTTCACCTTGTATAAAACATGGTGTATATTTTCCTTTATAATGCCACTTTTGTGTCCTGATAAAGATTATGTTAATAAAATACCAGCTCAAAACTGTATTTCCCAGCAACACTAAATATATAATAATTTCTCCATAATAAGTTATTATTTATAGTTATTAATTCGAGAAATTGAGAAACATTTAACTGGTTGTAAACACACGTTTTTGTCTTAAACTAATTCATAATTGTCAATTTAGATAGTCAAAAACAAAATGTATTCGGGTTTAAGAGGCACTTTTTTTGACAGAATTTCGTTTCGGAACATACTTTACGGACTCTAAAAGCGCAAAAATGCAAGTCATTTCCTGTTTTTGCGCGCACGCTCACTCCAGAATCCACGAGTTTTCTAAAAGAGGGTGACGTATGATAGAATCTGATAGATGTAGTGCCATTTCTAAACAGAGAGAGGCAGCAGTACACCACAGCGGCATCTAGTCTGTAGAACCCAGAAGAAGAAGGTGCAGCTTTGGCGGTGTATTGCAAACGGAAGTATATGGAGATAGGAATTGGCGTCGATTTTTTGTTTACGCAATATTCAGAAGTTATCGCGTATTTTACTCAGCATTATTGTTAACAACATTATTCAGAAATCAGCTGTTAATGCAGTGTTGTGTTGTCTGGCGTTAGGTATCAGGCCAAACAAAATCCTAATTAAGCCTGATTCCGAAAAAGTTATAAATTACATCTCACAGGTATGGAAAATAAAACGACAAAAGTTAACCGACTACGATTAAGTCCTAACGAAGAAACTCAGTTTGTGCGGGAGGAGCTAGAGAGAAGAAGGAAGATTAGAGTACAGCAAGTGAGTTTAACGTGCCAATCTGACTAACCTAAAGACTAGTTTGTAGGAGTGTTGATCGTGTTTTGGTGTTATTGCGTTGTTGCAGGTAAGGGAGCAAGAGCGGTTTATTGCGCAGGAGGTCCGCCGTGAAGTGATGGGTAGACAGAAGGTAGCGATACGTAATCTCAGTGCAACGCTTAGAGATGAGTGGAAAAACAAGCGCGTAGAAAGGCTACACTATTTGGAGAAACTTGATGAGGATGTCCTCCGAGCTGTGGGCCATGGCTACCGCAGTGCTAAAAAGACTGTGAGTCAAAATACGACGAAGTACTTGCACATTTTATAACAGATAAAACTCAAATTTGTTCCAAATTACCCGACGTAGAATGTTTTTCAATTATATTCAGTTCATGGTGTTTTATTAGTATGACAGTGCTACGTCTCTATTACCAAATCTCTCTCTCTCTCTCTCTCTCTCTCTCTCTCTCTCTCTCTCTCCATAGGAGCCAGATTGGTGTGCTTTGGCTCAGACAACAAATGAGAACAATGAGCGAGCAATGAAAAGGCATCAGCAGGCGCTCCGACACCTTCCATCTCAAAGACAAGAGGAGGTGCAGCGCAGTCGGTCAGTACACAAACACTCATAAACGGCAACACAGTGTATTTGTAATACAGGCGTGCCACCTAGAAAACTGAGGAAAATTCCAGTGATCTTCCAGTGGTCATAGGTGATCCGCTATTCTCTTGTTATCAATGCAGAACCCGTCCAATTGCTTTGGCCTGCTCAATTATTTTCTCAATCATTTTTGTTGGAAGCTCCAGTGCATGGCACAATCCTGCTTTTGTACAAAAAATGGGTAATATAAATTATTTAATAATTAATCAGTAAATTGATTAAGATTTACTTCCATTTATGTAATGTTTGGTCCACATTACAGGATTTTTAAAATCCTAATTGATGTCCATGATTGTTGTTTGTCAACAGTGTCCCCACACTACACAATCTGCTCTGAATGACACTATGATTATGCATTGTCCCGATTGACTGCTCTAACTTTCAAACCCTCATGGGAGTTTCTTGCAAACTGCTACATTGCAAAGAAGTAAAAACAAAGAAGGCACCTCATGTCTTTGTAAATAAAAGCTATTAATATGGGCAGTAATTAGATAACACTTGTTAAATAAATGCAATTAGTAAAGTCAAAAAGTAACATTTCTATATATCAAAGTGTTAACTGTTTTCGAACATTATCTTAATGAAGCCCAGTATTATTTGTAGTTTATGATCCTATCTACACCAAATATGGTGTGCCATTGGTGGGTTTGAACAAGCTATGTTATGGCTGGGTGCATTAAAGAGAAATTGGTACCAAACCTTTATAATTCTAGCTAAAGAAATTCATATTAATCTAATAAGAATATATATATTTTTTTATTTAGTGCACCATTGCTTGTTTGTATTTGTCCACCTTGTGTGTACTGTGCGTATGTGTGTTGCAAATTGGCCTACAAATTGACTCCATTAACCTGTAGTGTGGGACAGGAAGAAGTAAACCAGTGGATATAAAACTGCACACACTAATTTAGTTAAAAAATAAGTTTTGCTGCGTTTTCACTACATCTCAGTTGATGTTAAGATGGAGAGAATTGTTGTGTAGTAGACAAAAGCAACCTTTTAAATATTTATGTCCTCATTTGTGTGCAGGGGGTAGTGAACAATGTAGAAAACTACTTTAAGTTGTGTTGTTTGACAGCCCATTTCAATCACGATGTGCAAAGATATCACTGCTCACGATTAAATTTTATTTAATCTAACCTTTTTTCTGAGTAGTTGTTTAATCTTACAACTAATTTTTAGATTACTCTAATGAGTGCTAATTAAAAATAATGGGGATTTAATATGGCAATATTTTTCTTTAACTGTCTTTTCTTAAACACAAAGTATGCACTTAAGGGCACTATTCTATAACAAAAAAATACTTTCTCCACCACAAGAGATTAAATAATTCAAGTAAAATAAATCAAATCATGTATATTAGAATTTGTTGTCAAAAGGACACAAGGAGCACAAGGGGCCCTGCGCTGTGGGGGACTTAGAAGCGCAAGGAAAACACACAGCCATCCTAGACTTAATGTATTAAAGGGTACCTTTAATGCATGTGATCTATAAATGGTTAAAAGAAATAGACTTGACTGGACTTCTAGAGGCACAAATGACACACAGCCTGCACAGCTCACGGACAAGAAATCAGACATTTTATGGACTATATATGTTGGCAGAGAGCCATTTGAGAACCAGCTACGTGGGTTTTAAAGCTCCCGTGGTATCGAAAAAAAGCCTTGAGTATCTACACTGGATGATTAAGAAACTGTGAGCAATGTGACTTTCTGTGTAAAATACTCCCACACTGTAGATGCACTGGGCGCTTTTTTATTATTATTATTTTTTGTTTTTAAATTTTTTTTTTTTTTTGGATTTGGATTTTTGCTTTGGATAAATATATGCTTTCAGTAGGTACGGCCATCTTTGCAATGCATTGATGCGCGTTATACAGATTGACGTAATTTCGTAATTGATTAAATCGACGTGTCACCCCAGCCCCACTGTAATTATCTCATTTATTCAGTGTGCACACTTGTATTCTAAGCATAACTTGTGTCCAGGCAGTTGAACCTATTTAAAGCATGGACCTATGAAATGAACTTTGTTGCAATAAACCTTAATTAAGAAATTAATTGAGAAGATAGGTGGGTTAGACTGTTGTAATCAGAATGTTTTTGCATGTAGTAAACGTCATACAGGTCAGGTTATGCTTGGCTCCTCCTGACAATCTCGAAATATTTCCCAATATTGTGGCGGTCTTAAATAATGATTATCCTGAAGTTTGAGGTGTCTGTAACTCCAGTATCTTCTTTGGCAATTGGAGCCGCTAAATATAAAGCAAGACTCAGTTTTCTGTAGTGTGGGGTGGCTGCCAATTTTCTTTCTGAAAAACCAGCAACCAACTTTAAACTACAATTAGCACTGGACTTTAATTAATTCACAGCTGCAGCATGCTAAATTGTGTCCTATTCAGGCACTATTACCAGCGGTTACTTTTCCTACACAGGCAAATTGAAGCTCGGAAGAAAGCTTTATTAGTGGAGAAGAAGAGAGCAGCGAAGGTGGCAAGTCGTCCTCAACCTCTCCCTAACCCCATAGAGGTACAATGTTATTAAAACAATCTTGCTGCTTGCCCGTCCTGTAGAGCAATCCTCACATAAAATTTTTCGACAATAGTGCTATACATACGTTCATGGCCCTCTTCTTGTTGTTGCATATTTGTAAAGTCTCAGTGTTTCAGATCATCCAACTATTTTTAATATAAAAAAGACAAGTTGGAGTAAAGACAAAATGCAGCTTTTAAATATATATATATATATATATATATATATATATATATATATAATGTATACATATATATAAATATATATGTATTCCATTTAATGAAGATGACTAAATCTATTTCAGATGTAAATGGGGAATTGTCTTAAGTCACCCAACTAACCAGGTTTAATTAACAATTGGGTTCAATAACACTGACACCTGATACACATGACTGCTGCCAGACCTGTTGTATTTAAACGTCACTTAAATGAAACTTGCATATACTAACCATGGCGGTATAAAGCAGGCTAGAAGCTCTGTTAAATAGCTGTGGAAGGAAATGTGCATTCGAAGCAAGCTGTCTTGGTATTGTGTCCGTTGGTTGTTGATCAAGTCACAAACATGTAGGTATCTGTATTGCATATGTATTTGACCAGTGACCCTGTTTGAAATGGGAACAAATGTTGTTTGTTTTTGTTTTTCAGTTTTTGAACAACATGACCAGAGCCTTTGTGGACTATTGATTGTTAGCTTTATTTTCGCAGTACATTTTTGTATACTAACCTAGGTAGTATGAAGCAGGCTAGGAACTCTGTTAATAACTGTGAAAGGGAAATGTGCATTCAAGGCAAGCTGTCTTGCCATTGTTTAGGAATCTGTTTTGCATATGTGATATAAAGCATGACTGCATATTCCGCTCTTTCATTACCTATTTATCTATTAGCAAAATAAAAAGGGAGCAAAAAAGGAGTGGATGATTATTTACAAAACAGAAACATATATAAGTATTTAAACTTGGAAATAAACATACTGTACAAACAAACAGTGATGTTTGAAAGCAATAACAAAAATTATAACTACTTTCAATGACCCCAATGAGATTTTAACTAAGTTAAAATTAGTTGCATGATCAGAAAAAATTAAATGTGACAAATATGCAAAAATGGAAAAAAATTGAATGGGGAAAATACTTTGTACACACAAGTATGTATGGATATGTGTTTGACCAGTGACCGTGTTTGAAAGTGGATATTTAATTTTTTTTTATTATATTTTATTTTTTTCTACTTGGCGAGAATGAAATTAGCAAAGGATCAGTTTTCAAACCTGTACCATGATAATAGCCTATTAGACTATTGATTGTTTGTTTTAATTTCATGATGCATCTTTATCAGAGTATTGGGATGCAGACTTTTCTACCCAGTATGGCATATGTACAGGATTTTTCCATCACCTATTGTCACATGCCAGAAACACCAGTGGACAGAGATGCAGACATTTTGCAGGTACACGCACACCTTGTTGATTCCTGTGTGCTTGATCTGAAATAGTTAATCTGATGCATTATGTTGCTGTCCTCATATGACCACAACAACACTGTTGGCTGTCCATGTTCCTGCAGTCAGATACTCAGCAGGCAGCAATGCTGGAGGCCCAGCGATTGGAAGAGTTGGAGAGACAGGAAGTATCTGATAGGCAGAAGCAACTTCAGATGGCACAACTCCGAGGAGGCCATGCACTCCAGAAGGAAAAAGCTGTTCAGGTGTTGCTCAGTCAAATAGTAATAAACTCCCACAGTGATGCTGTCCACTAGAATTAATTATATTTGAACCTTTTCACCAATGTTCTTTAAAATAAATGAGCAGATGCAGTATTATGATGTATTTGTCATATTTGCATATGTAAATCTATGTTTGTCAATCGGGGCAGGACAGTGCAAGAATTCTGTGTGAGCTAGACCGATTGCAGCAGGCTGATCTGCAGGAGCGAAAGCAGGTTGTGTACAATGTACCAGCACAGATTTTTCAGCAATCCTACAGATGTGATGAGCAACAAAGAGAGCTAGAAATGGCCTTCCAGGACCTGTACAATGCAGGAAAAGGTAGATATCCCCTCTTAATTTGACGCTTACAGTGCAATATTTTTATTTTATTTTGCTGTTTCTCAAGAAACTGATTATTACAGGCTAACAGGAAATTGTCCAAAGAATGCTGTTAACAGTGCTGGGCTATACCTGTCTCAACAATGTTCCACCAGTCAACATCAGATCAAGAGGGGTAGAATATGGTTAATTCAATTATGAAAGGAGGCTTTAGTTTTTCTTGTCCAGTGAAACCCACGGTTCTAAAATGTCTAAAAGGGTCTTTTTTTCCCCCTTCTAGCCAAAAAAACTTGCTGGTGTCTGGATTTGTTTTCACATAGGAAAGGATCTGGTGGGAAAAGGTTTGTGACCCTCAGATGCCACCATTGATTGATAATCTTATGTTCTGCAGAGGTCAGAGATGACTTTGTACTTGTGCCAGAACCCCTTTCTGCACCATCTGTTGGAAGTGATGAGGACCTGGATGTGACCCTTGAGACTACATCTCGTGAAAAGACTGAGGCAGAAAATGCGTCACCTGCTCCTCCCAGTCAGCCTATAGGTAAGGACAAGGGTATTAGCTTCGCTGACTGCGTTGGAGTTGTTTTAAGATAAGGACTGTGTAATTGCCCAATTATCTGTTGACAGTCACCTAGCACAGCATATAATAGAGGTATAAAAGATATATGGCACTTACCAAAGAGGATGATGGGGCACAGTAATTATGTACAGCAAAGAAAATATGGACTTGAACACAGCACCTGCCCACACGCAAGCTGGAGACCCCCTTTCAGCTCTGGCAGGTGTCCAGTTAGTCTGGAATGCCGGGCAGTGTGCGTGCTGTCCCCATAGCTGAGCTCTCACCAGAGGCAAGGGAGAATCCCATTTCATAGAGATATTGGCAGCGGCTAACTTGAGCCTTTGCATTAGGAGGGACAGGGTTGGCCAGACTCCTACCCATTAGAAGGCTACTACACAACATGATATAACACATGTTGCTTTGAGTGGTTGTATATTACCTGTGACTCCATAATGTGCTACAAAAACATGTTTATCCCAGACCCTGCATACCTTGTGTAACACGCGAGTATGATGTCAGGGCTGATCAGTTTGCCTCAGGTTCAAAGGCCACCTTAAGTTAGACCATGCAAGTATGGACCCACACCATCTGCACCAGTGCCTCCTGCCAGTAAATTGCGAGTGTTAGTATATTGTAGAAATACTGTAACTTCGCACATTTAGTGCATCAAACTATTAATGCACATGCGTCCCTGGTAGTGAGATCACCAGGTGTCTGTTTACAGGACTGCATATGTGGTGTTCTTTTTATACTTGGTTTCTGGTTTCCTATTAATTAACCTATTATTAACTAAAATGTACATACCACTTCTTTTCAAACGTTTATCAGAAATGTTATCTTTAATCCTAAAGGATAAATCCAAGAGTATGTTTACCATAATTTGACAGTGACACTCATATTGTACTGTTGGGCTAAATCTTTTTTCTTTGCACAGTTTTTAGCCACAGACTATTATTTTGCTGTGACAAAAAAGTAATGCGTGCTCACTCGCCGAGATAACTGATTTTCCCCACTTCCCCGAACCAGTGCTTTTACCTTACAGCCAGGGCAAGAAGCAGAAGAAACAAGATTCTGTCTTTGTCACTTCAACTCCAGGCCTTTTTACTCACTTTTGATCCTCTAAACTCCAGAATTGGACATAAAGCTAGACCTGGCTAAACCTGTGTGTGAAGCTGTTTTTAGGCTCTTTGCAAGCTAAGAAAATGGCATTCTCTAGTGCACAAACCAGGGAATCAGGGAAATTACAATACAAATTTATACAAAATTACAGTACAAAGTCCTACACTGACCTCCATTTGGCAAATCTGCTCACTCTTCCATCCTGCTCCCACAGTCAGGGTGGTTCATTGCTGCTCCAGCAATCAGACTCTTCTCCAGATCTATAGTGATGAAGACTGCACAGCCAGACACAGCTCCAATGTCATCATTAAAATTGCTGATGAGTAAGTGGGCCTGATCTCCAACAATAAGGCAGCCTACAAAGAGGAGGTTAGCTTCCTTACATACTTGTGCCCGGAAAATAACCTCACTAAATCTTAGAAAGACCAAGGAGCTAGTGAAGAAGAAAGAGAGAGTTATTCCCCATCTCTGCCAATGGGGCCACTGGAGAGGGTCAGCAGCTCCAAGGTTCTTGGTGTTCACATGACAGAGGAACTTATGGGATGAATGCCCAAATCATCAGGATGTTCTTCACCTGCACTGTGGAGAGTATTGATGACTGTACCACCTGGTATGGGCACTGCACTATTCTTGAGCAGAAACAGCAGCACATCATTGGGGTTCAGCTTTCAAACCAGTCGCTGCCTGAGAAAATCCAGAAGGAACACCATTTCCATTTTAATTCCCACACCGTTTGATTTAAGGTACAAGCATGTTCATTGTACCATGGTGTGAGCTTTTGCTTTGTGTTTTAAATTTTGAGACACATTACGGTAGCTTGAAAGATTCTAAATTGTTAATTTCTCTATCAGATGTTTGGCTGTGAAAGCAAGTTTAGGGTAGCGGTAGGTCAATGTGATACTGTCACCTTGTTTAACAAGATTGGTTTAATATGTGGGTCTAGCCTCACTGTTTTTCCAGTGTTGTGTACAGGGGATGTGTGCACACGTTGCTCTTACAACAGGCCCCGCCACCTTAATGAGTTTGTTCAGTATTTAGTGGGTTTAATTTTAATACTGTTTCCCCAGCACTCAACAGTGTAGAAAATAGCACTTTGTCGCAGCAGACAGGTAAAATGTCTATAGACTTTCTAGACTTCAGTTAATAATAAAGAGGCATTAAAGTATTTCCCCAAATAGAGTCTAGCTGCAGACCTGCAGTTCTTGGAACTCACCTAATCTGTAAGGACAGAAATGATTGTGGAATCATTTGTGCATGTTATACGTCAGTTATAAAGTTATTAGTTTTGAAAACGAATAACTTTATAACACACATTTACTTATTATGAGGTATTTTGCCAAGTAATGATCTACCATACAGTATGTAAATAGCATATTATGTTATTAGCACCCTGAAACACAGTGCATCTGCTCCGTAGTCCACAAAAAAGTTGCAAATGGTCAAATTTTCTAGTTTTAGTAAGGACCCTAGCTGCAGCATTTCAAACTATTTAAAGTTTATGGAGGTTTCTGCTGGAACAGCCTGACAAATATATTTGTTATATAATATAATATAGCTTGTCAATCTAGCCTTGAGGAATGTACAAATATTTCTGCATCATGTAGAGGTGAGGCATTTCTTAGCTTGGCAATGTTCCACAAAGCTGTAGTAATATTGGGTATACAGTTTGAATGTGACAATTTAACACTTAATAAATTAAGTTAAGCTGTTTAGGTTATTCTGCGTTAGATTTAATTTGCGCAGACACCATCTCAAATATAGCATTGACACTCCCTTAACCAAGACACTTGTGATCTGTCTAATCTGGCATGGTAACCAATGTAAAAGACAAAACATTGTGTTGTCTGATCTTGGCATAAAAGACACCTTCCGGCATAGCATGGTGTTGTTGATCCAGTTTTAATACAAAAGCCCTGTGATTCACTTTATAGTGTTTGCCTCACGAAGGTAATGCTAGTTTCCACTAATTGAGCCAGGGTGCTAAAATTTGAATTGAGCAAGGAACGAGGCCGCGTTAATGCCACAATATGTTTTTGCATCCAATTTCCTTTTACAATATACAGTAACTTCAGCTAACCTAAGAAGACCATTCCTTTATACAGCACATATACTTGTTAGCTTTGTTGTACGATGTAGGCAGTCAATAAGCGAAAATGTCTCTTCTAGGAAGGCAAAAAAGAGGTTTGAGGTTAATCTGACATTGATTCTTCTCCCCCTGTGCATATTTTGCTTTTAGTTAACTTTGGTCAGACAGCTGTAAAGAGACTTCTGGAGCGCATCAGGAGTCAGAGGGTGCAGTGGAATTGGCAAGAATGTACACCAGGGCAAGGAAGTGCTACACTTGAGAATACAAGCATTGAACTGGGATCTATGACTAATCAGGAGTGGAAATATGCTCCCAGCCTACAAGAGGGAAAATCTTATGAATCACAGAATGCAGAAATAGGTTAGTTTGTCAAGCATTTGTCTTTTGTGTAATTATTAGTATGCAACTATATTAATTCATAGGTCTGAGTTGTTTTGTTTTTTGTTCTTGTCCTTGTCTTTCTTCTAAGGCCTCAAGGTAACTGAGGAACCTATACGGGATGGATCCATGCTTCTGATAGAAGAACAGTTCACAGAGACAAAGAGAAGCTTGTGGGTAAGTGGCTAGGGAGAGCCGTGCCAGCCACAACTAATATTAAACAATGTTGCATGAATTCTTCAAATCAAATTTATTTGTATAACACTTTTTACAACTGTTGTCACAAAGCAGCTTTACACAAACAGTAATTAGTAAAAGACAGGAAAAAATATCAATAACAAAAAGACATGAAAAAAGAAGTAACGAAATAAATAAGAAAAAAAGAAATAACATAAGACATGAAGGATCATAGACCCCCAGTGAGCAAGCCAGTGGCGACAGTGGCAAGGAAAACTCCCTCAGAGCTGAAGAAAGACACCTTGGGAGGAACCTAGACCCATCCTCCTCTGGTCAGAACTAAATACTACGGGCCTGCAAGCAGCAAGATGATAGCTCCAGCATCTTACTATACTACAATACAACACTACAACAACCTGGCAATAGTACATTACAGTAATCTAGCCTTGAGGTAATAAAAGCGTGCACTAGCTTTTCTGCATCCTGTAGGGATAAGGAATGTCTTAGATTGGCAATGTTTCTAAGATATAGAAAGGCTATCCTACTAATATTAACTATATGTTGCTCAAATTATGGATCTGAATTGAATTTGACACCAATATTTTTTGCTGCTGGTCCAGGAACAATGAAAAAAATCATTACATTAACATTAAGTCTAATAGTTTATTTCTAGTGTCTTTGGACCTAAAAGGAGAACCTCGTATTTGTTACTGTTAAGAAGAAGGGAGTTATGTGACATCCAGAGTTTTATATCCTTTGTTTGGCTAATATATAGAGCTGTGTCATCTGCATAACAATGGAAATTTACAATATGTCTGCTTATAACTGTGCCCAGTGGTAACATGTAAATAATAGCAGTCCTAAAATAGAGCCTTGCGGAACATATTTTACTTTTGTGTAATTTGAAAATGAATCTTTTATCTTTACAAGCTGATAGCGTTTGGTTAGATATGATTTGAACCACGATAGGGCTGCTTCTGTGATTTCAACCATGTTCTCTCCTCTTTCTAGTAGAATAGTGTGCTCTATTGTATCAAAGGCTGAACTGAGCTTGTGTAGGGCTAATAAAGATACGTAGTCTTGATCAGAGGCAAGAAGGAGATTGTTTGTAGTCTTCACTAGGGCTGTCTCAGTGTTATGATGGGGTCTGAATCCAGATAGGAATTTCTCATACATGTCATTCTTATTTAGGTATAAGCAGAGCTGTTGGGCCATAGCTTTTTCTAATATCTTGGATATAAATGTTAAGTTTAAGATGGGTCTGTGATTAGACAATACATTAGGATCAAGATTTGGTTTCTTGATTAAAGGTTTTATGACTGCTAATTTAAGGGTTTTGGGTACATGCCCTAAGCTAAGGGATGGATTTACTATTGTTAAAAGAGGTCTGATTATAATTGAGAGTATTTCTTTTAATATTTCTGAGGGAATTGGGTTGTACAGTTTGTACAATTTCCTGAGGGAATTTTTTTTCTAGTTCTGGCTATAGAAATGGGTAGAAGGATTCCAGCTTTTGATCTACAACTGAGTAGCTGGAGTCTGGGGTTGAGTATCTACCTGGCTTTAAGTTTAGAAATCTCACAAAGTACTCTGGGATTGTTTTTGTTATTCTCAATCAGCGGGGCCAAATATGCTAAGTGAGCTTTAATGAGTGCCTTTCTATATTCACTAAGGCTGTCCTTCCATGCAGAGTGGAACACCTAGTTTGGTCGTCTGCCATTTCCGGTCTAGTTTCCGCACTGTTCGTTTTAAGATACGCGTTTGATCACTGTACCACAGTGCAAGCTTTTTTTTTGTTTTACATGTAAGCAGTGCCACTTTGTCTAAGGTTAATCGAAGAGTATTTTCGAACCTTTGGTTAATCTATCTAGCTCCGTTTGGTCTGACTGAGTGTAAGCTAAGGTCGATAGGTCTGGAAGGTTTTTAGTAAACTAAACAGCAGACATTGGGGTTTCTTGTATTTTTACAAACTAATTCTAGGAACACAACTGAATAGTTTTATATTTTAATCTTGAAAATTGCACTTTGTTTTATGTAGGCAGCATTAAATGCCTTTCATGTTTCAGTCTTATGTTTTTCACTTATGCACTTTTTCTTCTCTTGTTCAGGAGTGGGAGCAGTTTAGGCAGCAGGAGAAGCAACTTAACTTTTTATATCAACTGGAAGACAAAAGGCGCTATTTGGAGGTCCAGCTGCTGGAGGCACAACTGTACAGGGAGATGCCACAGAATGCTGTACAGGTGCATATTGAGATGGCCAGAAATGTCTAGACATGTTCTAAGCAAGTTTCTTTTGCCTGGGGTTAAGATAGTAGGGTTACATGATTTATTGGTAGAAACACATTTTTTTACAACCCAGCACTGGGTCAGTTTTGGACACCCACAGTATTGGGTTGTTCTGATCCATATTATTATTCTGACCCACCGTTTTGCATCAATCTTTTAACTTGAATGCTATGTAATTTTAATTATGCTGCTAGGTTAGCAGAACCAAAGTCTGGGTTGTCATTTTACCATTACATTATGTTTAGACATTGCTTTAACTATGTTACATAGTACAATATCTTCCTACACTATAATGAAAAGGTAAAATGTAAATATGCATTGGAAAATTAACTGAAACATCAATATGGGAAATCAATAGTCAGTAACCATAAAAATTAATTCATCATTTATCATTTCATTTGTAAGCAAAGTCAGAAAGAGCAAAGCTATATCCTAAAATATATCAGGATATATACATAGTAACACTGTGTAAGCACTGAAACAATTCTGCACGTAACTTGCATGTCATTCTGTGTTTTGAACAGCTTAAATTGTTTAATTAGAAATTTCTAGTTGAAACGGTCAACCTGTTTTTTGTTTTTTTGTTTTGTTTTGTTTTTTTGCAACTACACTGAAGGAGAACAGAAGTACCTCGGCATATGGCTGAATAAAACATTAACATTTAAATATCATATTAGGAAAGGTAGTAAACTAAGACAGTTTTCTGTATCAAAACCAATTTCCCAATGCACATTAGAAAAAGGATTGTTGGTAGTACTTTATCAATAACATCACTGTGATATACAGACATGCTTCTGGAAATATCTTCTACAATACTTCTTCAAAAAGTTGGTTGATCCTTTGTGGCATTGCAGCGGGAAACATTAGCTTTTATTCATCTACAGAGACCCATATGCTATCTTGCGTCACATCAATGCTCTAAAACCTTACTCACTTACTATCTCCACTCCACCAACTTTTTTTTTGTTAACTTAGAATTACCAGCTAAATAGATTATGATTTTAGCTTTTTTTTTTTTTTTTTTTTTTTTTTACTCATTTATTTATTGCTGGTATGTTTTTCTGTTTATCTTTTTTATTTCTTTGAATTTTACTCCTTTCAGATATTTACTTTTATTATTTTATTTAAAATTTTTTTTTAGTTTATTTGGTAGCGCTGTTATGTTTTGTTGTTACCTAGTTTTATTTTTTGTCATTTTCTAATTAAATTCATGGTCTTATTTAAATGTCTTTTTAATCATAAATGTATACTCACTATTTTCAGTTCCTTCACTATTTTCCTTACACACAGATATACACGTTTGCCGAATTGATCTCTTGAAGTGACATCCTGTGGACAGAAGAGAAAATATAGCTGTTTGGTAAACCACGTAATTGTACCATTTACCCCAAAAAAAGACAGTGGAAGAAAAAACATTACATTCAAACATGGTGGAACAATTGTTTAAGATTTGTTTTGCTGCTTCTGGCACTGGATGCCTTGACTGTGTGCATGGCAGAAGTTGGGATGCAGCCACAGTAATGTTTGTTTTTGTTTGTTTGTTTGTTTTGGGTTTTTTTGTTAAACATGTGTTCCATGGCAATAAACAAACTAATGTGTAGATTATCTAAAATGCGTTTTAATGCTGATGCCGTTTTTTTTTTTGTTTTAAATTTCCCCAGGATTATGGGTCCAGTGGTTAGATTTTAGTTCTTGCTAAGATCATGCAGGACCCATGGACACACTTTGTTCAGACCTCTCCTTGCAGCCTTCTGTCATGCATGTATCTCATCACCTTCTTCCCCTTACTTTTGGTTCTATTGATGTGCAGTACTGTACTGTAGTCTTATTTGTTCTGAAAACAGATGACCTTGAAATAATCTTTTCAATAAAAATACTTTTGAGTTGACCGCTGGTTCTTATTCATCCTTCTGTGTTGCAATCTTCAGTTAAAACCATAGAATCCAATAGACAGCAAATAGATGGCCTAAATGGCACTGTTTTTTGAGTTCACCACACTTTGTGAACTCAGAACAGAAAAACAAACAAACAGCTTTTCTGTGTTTGCCGAATAAGATGAAACTGTTGTGTTTCGTACTTGGCAACCCGGGGTCTGGCCGTAGAACTGGGGAATGGGCAATGGACGGGATAGGCGGCTAGAACACAAACAGATTTCCGCACCGTACGTGACCATTCAAAAACAGAAATACAGGCTGAAGCACTGCTGTTGGTAAATGTTAGTGCTTAAACCTATGTTAAACTTATGTTACTGATCAGAAAACAGTAAAGTGGTACAGGGGAGAAGATTTTCATTTCATACAAAGAGCAAAGTGCTTCACTACTGAAGTCATGATACAGCATGCTCCTCTTATATGTGAAACACCAAAATGGGCACAGTCTTGTGAGGACACAGATAGACTACTACAGCATTCCAAACATTTAAAATAGTATAGGCCATACAACAGGTTGTGATCTTCCCTCAGCACATCCAAGACAGTTGTCTTTGGTTACAGATGTGGCTGTACCTTGACAGCTTTTACATTTACGAAAGAAAAAACAACCCACAGTATTGTTGACAATAGTCTGTATCTTGAATGAGGATAACAGATTTGCTCATTTGAAAATTATGCTTTCCTTTTGGACACATAAACCCATAGAATGTGTTGGTATGACTGGCAGTCAGGTCTTTGGCTGGTACAGTGTCAGTGTGGGTAAACAGAATCTGTGCCACTATGGTTGTACCAATCAGTTATGATGCAGGGTTAGAAAGGATGTCAATGGATGTCAATGTCTGGTGCCATGTTATTCAAAAAGGTTTTTTTTAATGTTCCAATGGATCTAGTAGTATGAGTCATGTATCCCTAACCCAAATACTTTTTATCTAGAAGCCAAGATGTGGTACGCAGAGACAAGGCTTACTGTAATCAGTAAACAGATGGTAAATGGTAAACCTGCATAACTCCTCATCAAAAGAACCTTTTCGGAATTTGCAATTCCGAATTTTCATAGTTTTCATTAACTCTTTCTGAGGCTTTTGCTGACATCAAATGTAGTGGTGTTCCATTTACTAGAAAAGCAACACAAGCTAGAAATACTACAAGCAAAAACACAGATTAAGGGCTCAGTCAAGGCCAACAAACCTGAATCACCCACAACTGAGGAAGCAAAAAAAACACCCAGCAGCAGAAGTGGCACCCACTTTAAACCCTAATAAGCATTTAATTCATTTAATCTGTTTCCCTGCGAAAGGTTTGAAAGAACTTCGGCCAGTGGGACAAAAAGTCCATCAGTCATCATTAGTGGACAAAATAAAAAAATAAAAAAATAAAATCACATTTATTTGTATAGCGTTTTTTTTTAAAAACACTACTCATATGAGTAGTCTTGTAAAAACCGCTATACAAATAAATGTGATTTGATTTTGATTGGATTAGTGTTCTGCTATACATAAGTGGTAGTTTAAAGGTTATGAATATGTAACTGTAAAGTTCTTACAATCGAGTTATGAGAATATGTGGATATAAATAGGTTCTAAACAATAAGCTTAAATAAGTATGTGGAAGTAGGGGTGTATGAACCTGTATAAGCAAGTTAAGACCAACAGGTGGGGTCAGGGGAGCGAGTGTAAATATTTGAGGTGCATGGGTGTGAGTGGAAGGAAGAAATGTGTGTTTTTATTGTGTGTGTGCACTTAGGATAGGTGTTTGTGTGAGTGAGAAAGCTTGGCCCAAGCAACAAAAGGCTGTGTGTGTTTGTACTTGTGTATTAAATAGAGTTGTATAGAAATAGATGTGCTTAAATGAGTTTGGTGTGTGTGTGCTTGAATAAGGGTGGGAGTGTGAGGAGGAGGAGCTGTAATAAGGAGGAGCTAATCTAAGATGAATGTTCCCTTAAAGTGTTATATAAGGGATTTTGCTCTGGTATAATAATATATCTACTGGGCTTGTATCAGTCTGTGTACAATCAATATATAAGCAAATACTATACTCTGAGGTAAAGATCAATAACACTACGACATGGACTACAAAAACACAACCGAGTATGAGTCTGAATGCATCTTTCTCGCCACATTTCTGGAGTTAAAGTTTGCCTACTTGGGATTCAGTAATTTATTTTGTCTACAAATATGGATGTTGCTAAACCTCTCTCTCACAGCACTCATGTGTTAACAGTCATATGCACTATTAGCCCTTTGGTTAGTCAGCAGCAAATTTAAAACACATGGCAGTAACATTTCCCTTATCCATTCTCTCAACTTTAAATTTGGAAAACTAACAAGCACCTCATCTAGATCACACCATTCTGTGAAAATCCATTATTTAAGATATGGATTCCCTCAGCTCTTTTAGATGTTAACTCCTTCAGAGCTGGAATAGGTTTAGATAGTTAACACACTGAAAGACACATAAGGCCAGATGACCTAAGTCTAAGGCCCTAATATTACATTTTAAAAGTTTTTTCACTCCAGTTGCACCTCTATAGTGCCTTGTGTAGTATCTGCACCTGGCATTGTTATCACATGCCTGCCTGGGATGCAGACTCTCCAAAGGATACTGGGAAGCCTCTGCGCTTGAAAGTCTGTGAAAAAAGTCAGCAAAACTCTTTGCTGGGGCCTACTGGCCTGACACAGTACACAGCGTCGCACTATTTCAGATGCATGTGTACACAATTTGGGGTTCCACCATACAGAGGAGAACCAATGGACCATGATGTGAACACCCAATGTGTCCCAAACTATGAATTTGCTGTGTCATATTTGGTGTGCTTTAGGGTTCTACATTTTTCCACCCTTAATGGTCAAGAAACCATTAGAATCATCCAGGTCCAGGCATCTTTGTGAGTCAGGGTCAACAAGTGTGTGAATAACAGGAACTCAATTTCCCAGCTGCTTTGGCTGCTGCAACATCCAGAGAATTACCTTGTGTCATAGCTTTTAATTTAACCACTTCTAGTTGTGCTGGGAGCTAACAGAAGGCCAGAGACAAGAAAGGCATGTAGCTGTTAAAAATCCACATTGTTGCCAGATATAGCCAGTATTGTCAATTACACTCTGGTCATTTAGCAAATCTGTAACACCCATTCAGGACTTCATCACCAGTATTATCAGGTAATGTACTACTAGAAGGGCTGTTTCTGAAATAGCTGGATGAAGCTTTTTTTATTTTCTGCTTTCAATTATTTTGCCTGATCTGTTGCCCATGGCCTCACTGAATGATGTCATAGCTGTCTAGAATGGTATTTAGTAGTATAGAGAGGCCTATGAGGAAAAACCACAAAAACATCTTAAGAAAGAAAACAAAACCAACAAGACAGTTAGGACATTACAACATACTCAGACTGGTCAACTTCAACTGTCTTGAAGATATTATTTGAAGGTTTTTTGTCACAGGCTGAGAGACAAGGCCCGGTTAGAAAGGCTTAACAGGAAGGTTACTCAGACTGCCGTACAATTGAATAGAGACTGATTTTATCAACAGTTCTAACTATAAGACTCCTAACATATGACATGTGACTGTGATGACCTTTGTCTTTGCTGAGGCTTTATAGTAACTGAAGCACCCACTGTTCCTTAAGACATGAGACAAATAATACTGTGCAGACAGAAATTAAGTCAAATATATAAAGCTAAATAGTAAAATACATGCAGGTTAAATAGATGATCATGAAAATGCTGGGATTTCATCCAAGCACAACAGGAAGTGCACAGTGTATCCAATGTGTGGTTGGTCACAGAGTTTTGTTAATTTAGGCACTGTAAAGTTACCTTTATCCCCATTAGGGTAGTTATAGGTGCAGCAACGATCCCTAACTATTGCACAGATACCTTCCTTGGGTGCTTGCAATGCATCAATTGCCTTTTTTTTTTCTGTGAAGCATTTTTTCTATCATTCAGCTGTTTTTTTCCTGTGTTTCTTTCAGACTTCTGCAAAAATCTGCAGTGAAGGTTTGTTGATCATCAGGGATACTATACTCTCTCTCTATTGGATCTAAGGGTCACTATAAGATAGATAAAGCTGTCTTATATTCTCTCTGGTGACTATTGTAATGGAAGTTATTGATGATTCATAATCAATACCTAAATGATTGACGCATATTCTGTGATATGTAAGGTGACCTCGGTCACTTCTTGCTATGTGTTCTTTATCTGTGTTGTACCGGGTCTGTCCACACTGTTATTGTCTCTCTCTGCTCATCTTTATCAGGGTGCAATTGCAGACTGGAGGGCAGAACGATCTCCGGTCAGCACTTACCTTAGAATGACCCCCCATAAACAGGGACCAGACTGGGTCAGTGGGGTCAAATTCCTGGGACGGTCCTCATGCAAGTAACAGATAAATGTATACCCTGTTTATACCATATAAGGCTATCTGGTCAGTCATTGCTGAGTGGGTGAGGGTAAAGCCCAGCGATGATAAGGGATCCTGCAGACCATGCAGAGCTCAGAGCAGACAGGCAGAAACTAAGGTTTTGCTTTGTACTTCTCTCAATAAATTTGTTACTCACTTCGATACTGACTCAGAGACTCAGTGCTTCTTCTGTCACAAGTTTTCCACCCCTCTATGGAGTCATCTGTCTTATGGTCTGCACATTTAACTATGACTAGTTTGCTAGGGAATTAGATAGCTTCTAAATATTTAGAGATGGCTTCTCCATGTGCTATCTGTGTTCCATCAGTCCTGACAAAACCCCTTTTGGGCCCATACTGAACCATACAAATGGCAAACATCGTAGGCATAAGTTGAGTCTGGAAAAATTGTTCTTTTCTTACCTTTTGCTATTTGACAAGCTGTAGTAAGAGCTTTAATATCCGCTATTTTTGCTGGAAAAGGTTAAGAGACACTAGCCTGATAAGGTTTCAAAGCTTATCAAATCTGTTGTGGTGTCGTACTGGACTGCTCCATATCCTGCCAAATTACCATCTGGTTCTTTAAAAAATGATCCATCAACAAATAATATTTCTTCTGCATCTGGCAGGGGTTCACTATACAGGTGTTCTCTAGGTTTCAAAAATGTCACAGTCATGTGGAGTACCTTTATCTGGTGTCTTTTCTGCTGGATTTACCATCACACTCATGAATTGTCAATTAAAGTGCTGACAGTATTATGTAATACCCTGTCCGTCTAACATTGGTTAAAACAAATGAGTTCGAGCTTAGCAAAATGTGCAGGACATGATACCTTATACCTTATCCATAGTGTCCAACCTTATCCTTATCCATGCAGCCAATCCTTGATAACATGGTGGAATTCCCTACTCGATTTTATCAAGTTGGGAACTAAAATTGGTTGGCAATTGGTTGATATCCCCCATCAGATGCCTGTGTCAAAACAGCATTTGCATTCCCATTTTTAGTTGCCACATAAAATTGGAAATTTGCTAAGCTGAGTGTAACGTGCCACACAATGTCAGATGCTTACAGTGTTTAAATGAAATAGAGGCTTTAATAAAAAAGATTGTATTCCAAAGTCAAATAAAAAAAACAGGCTATGATCAGTTCTGGAAGACAAAACACGGTTATAACATAATACAAGGATAATACTATGCTCAACTAGCTACGGCCAGAAGAGTCCTCTAGATACAGACGGACTCACAGACTAGACCGGTGAACACTGAGTACCCAAGGTTAGCTGAGTATCCTGAGTGTATTGGTTGCACTAAGAGTAATTCTCAGCAACCGGCAGCTGACACTAGCCCTACTTAAATACACCAGCCCACAGGTGATACACATTCACCAAACGATGAACAGACACATGACAAACACAACCTAAAACCAAGATGGCGACGATGGGTGTCAACACAAGAGTCCTTTTCAACATAAAAGTCCAGAGCATAACTAAACATGACATGACTTAGAAGGGGGAGTTCTTGATCGCCTGTGAGCCGTGGCCCGAGACCGCCCCTGGGGCGGGCGCGGCAGCGCGGGCTTGACAATATATGACTAGCTACTCAAATATTATGGAGTTTGTTATCTGTAACGTAATGTAGTTATTACCTATATAGAAAGAAAACTATGATTAGTAAACTAATAAACTATTAATAATGTTTGTTTTTTTTGTGGTGAAGAATTTAACATTTATTTTACAACTATTTGAACTATATACCTTTTTAGTTATGAAAAAGAGTAGTTTGCTTCCACACCTGTAAAGCCACATAAGCTTGTTACCCCACTCTTCTCAGTAATTGAAGTTCAATCTGATTGGTAATGCATTTTTATTTGTATTTGTTTGGTCTACTAATGTTTTTTTTGTGCTGTTAGTAACCAGTGTCGTGGAATTCTGTCAAGAATCAATAAGGCATTGAGTAGCAAAGTTTTATTGAGTCTGTTAGCAGTTCGAAACCACAGTGCAGACTGAGGTAAAAACATTTAACATACATATTTATAGTATAGATTAGGGAGTTGGGAAAAGGGAGGAGGAGAGGGTATGCGTGCCACACTGACGTCTGAAGAGATACATTGTTCAGGTCGCTGTGACCCATAGATCAGAGTGCTGGCGCCTGAGAGGACACATTGTCCGGGTTGAGAGGTTACTAGCAGGTCAAGATAGGCTGTAAATGCGTCAGGTGCACTCCCAATGCAGCTGTAATCTATGCTAGGAAAAACAATAGTGTTTCATGGAAAGAGAAGAGCGACTTAACATATGCCGTACAGGCAGTTGCAAGTTGCATTGCAACACATGATTATAGTTAGCACACACTATCACCAGGCTAAGCAAGATTACAATGAATGAGTGGATTTTAAATGAGTATATTATGAATCAACATAAAATTATAATGTGGTTATAATATAATTTTCCATAACACCAGGTTTTTTGTCATAGTTGGCATAAGGAGGAACTGATCACTGTGGAGTCAATCCATACGGTTTTACAAAGCTGGGATATTCCAGTTTATTCATTTACCTCAGCTTTTGGGTCTCAAAATGGTGCATTTTAGTTTTAAAATGTTGCATGGAGCCAAGAACCTTGCAAAGAGATTACATGATGTGAGTGTTGTGATTTGTTTTGTTGTTTAAGATAAGATAACACAGCAGAAAGGGATAGCAAGACACTCAGTTACAAAAATGTAGATAAATTACACTATATACACAAAATAAATAATAGAAGTAAAAAGCAATAACAATATTATTTACAGGTTATTTACAGGTAATTGCAAATGACTCTTGATTGCACATTGGGGGGTCACATTGTATTTTACATTTAACTCATCATTTTCGTGACATGTTTGTCATAATTATAATTGAGGCAGGGATGTTTCCTAAAATCAACATTAGTGAACCAAAGAAATACATTTAGTCAAATGAATAATGGTGTGTTGTACAGGCTGGAATGGTAACTGGCCAACTCCTTGCTGCTTTCTTTGCTTTAACAATTTAATGTGGGCAGGTTGCAACATGTGGGAATGTTGGATTGGCTGGTTAGACCAATAATCTGGTCAAGATAAAAGGACAATATCTTTGAGTAGAACTCAGAATGCAGAGTGTCTCCCTTGTCGTCATCCACCTGAACCAAACAGGTTATTTCCTGACCAATTACTTCCTGGCCTCGAATTTACAACTGAATTAGATGTCCTGAAATTTTGAAGCTAAAGAGTAGTGCATGGTTGCACTAAACAAATAGTGCATATCCTTGTACTTTTAAACATTGATACGAACGCAGATTTATGTTTGGTCTTCGATATTATTTGCTTTTATTTTATCAAACAAATATGACTACCAGCAACTATTACTCATTTGACGGCACTGCTCTTTTAAGATCTGTAAAATGAGCAATAGTCGCTGGAAAGTCATGTGACTTTTCCGTCAAAATACAAGCCAGCTTGTAAAATCCTAAATTCGAAAAATAAATAATTTGCTATCAAAAATGATAGGCGTGAATATCGGCATGATGAGAAAAACTTTTTACTTTTTACTGTTACCCTTAGTGTTCTTATAATTATTGTTGATTCGCTTGCTAATTTTACTGAAAACTCTGTATTTTAAGTTAAGTAAGCATAATAATGTTGGCAAATAAAAGCACTTTAGCCATGCTGCTTAAGCCCCGCCTTCTCACTGCCACTATTGGTCTGCTTGTACCTGCTTCAATATGCAGCCATTGGTCAAACTGATTTTACTTGCAAGACACTCAGGCTGAAACTGAAAGGAGAGCATTTGGCCATATATGCTATTTCTTAGTCTTGGTAAATGATAAATAAGTTTACGTATCAATGTTCATTAATAAATGTTCCTGAATTTTTGAGATATTTAACTCCCTCCTACCCACACACATTTGCACTGCCATTGTCCAACATCTTAGGCCTACTTGAAGCACCCTGGTCACAACATCCAAACCATTATGTGAAGCTTTAAGAAACTTGACATTTTGATTGAAAATAGAAAATTCAACCACTGGCACCATAAATTCTTTTAGAATAGGAAAAAGCTGTGAGATTTTGACAATATAGCGATAGTGTCTATCTTCAGACTAGTATGACTGAGAAATAAAATTTTACTGTCACTTTTCTGAATGTAATCTTAATCAAGACACATACTATAAATCTAATAAAAGTGGCATTATGAAGGAAAATATAGGCTATTGAGGCTATTTCCTAGTCTTGATAAATGATTATGTATTTATTTTTATTAACAATTCTTTCCTGATTTTTAGAGCTATTTAACTCCCTCCTACCCTCAGACATATACACTGTCATGGCCACCATATAAGGCCTACTTGAAGCCCCCTGGCATCCTAACCACAATGTGAAGCTTTAAGAAATTTGACATTATGAATGAAAAAGGATCATTCAACCACTGGCACCATACATTTTTTAGAATAGGAAAAGGCTGTGAGTTCCTGACTACATGGTGATAGTGTATCTTCAGACTAGTGTGGCTGAGAAACAATTATATGGTAACTTTTTTTTATATAATCTTAATCGAGCACACAAATGTTTAATAAAAGTGTAATTTTGAAGGAGATATACAGCTTTCAGCCACTGCCACCATGTTTAATACTAGGCAAATACAAAAAAATAAGTGGATTTCAGGCATTTTGGCTGTAATGTCTGTACTAAAACTTTTGTTCCTGAGAAATACAGTTTTGCGCTGGCAGTTTATGAATATAATCTGACACAGGACACGTACATCTTTAATAAAAGTAGCATTATGAAAGAAAATATGAGCAAAATTGAGTGCCTGGCCTACGAAGCCTCTGCACCCGACTTCGATAGGATCACACCTGGTCTTCCATCGCCTGCTTTGGTACACAATTACCATCTCCTCATACTTTTCCAGTGATTCTTTTCTCCGGCACATCAGCGTTTCTGCCAGGCCCCAGCAGAAAAGTTTGGATGGACTGGGGAGGGCATCCTAGACTGACTGAATCAGAAATTTTATCCGGTACGGCTGTGCCCTCCAGAGCTCTGACCATGTGATCTTTCAGTCCTTGGTCATTGGCACGTCTTAGACCAGCAGGGGCAAGAGCAGACGTGGTAGAATGCCATGCTGGGACATTCAGGCCTTGATATTGCCTGGCAGCCCGATTTGTCCACTGCAGTTAGCCAACATCCCAGCTCTCTACCAGCTGCTTGAAGTGCAACAGTGTCCCTCAGGGTGCAGTCAAAAACCTTTTCGCTGACCGAAGGTATCTGGACACCTCCAAGGGAGAAGCAGAAATTGTCAGTGACCTTTCCCCTTTTCAGTACCAGGGTTTGGGACTTAGCCAGCTTACAGTCTATCCAGGCCCAGGTGATGAAACATTCCAGGCCTTGAAGGATCCATCTGCAACCTGGTTCTGATGTTGTGGTTACCGTCCGATAGTCTATATAGGCTCTGGGGTGGGGTGCTCGGACCTCTACATTCCACCTCTGCTGACTTCAAATTAAAATCAGTTTGCCACTTGGAGACCTTGAAAAGTAGTTAGACATCACCTATAAATGCAAGTACACATGAAAGACCTTCTAAAATGTAACATTTTTTTGTGTTTTTCTGTGATTACTGTAGAACCCAAAATAACCAATTGCAGTTTAAAGAAACTGAACATAGTTTTATTGACAGTAATCAGATCTGTAGTATAAGCATGGATAATTATATGGTTTCACTGGAGACAGCTATAAGCACCCCCCTACCATGCAGTTATCCAGAGAGACATTTTGTAATAATTGTAATAATAATAATAACAATAATAATAATATCAACTTAATAACCAATTCGTGGTTTTATTAAATGTATAGTGACATTTGTGACACTGGCTTAATATCAGGCATTCAGCACTGATTACAATAAGGCCACTTATATGGTAAATTACAGTTTAAGTGCAACTGGAATGTTAATGACTGAATTAGAGGAGCAATATGAGAACAAAACAGGGACTGAATTATGTAAGGTAAGCTCCAGAAGCAGGTTGCCATGACAGTACATATGTCTGCCAAACTGCAAAAAAAAAAAATGTAAGGTTGTAGTCTGTAGGCTATAATGCCTGTACAAAAACTTCTGTTGCTGCTTAGTCAGGGAGACACTGCAACCATCACCACAGTTAGTCACTTAATCATCAATTATTCCAAGTAGTTTCATACATTTCTTAATTGAAGCAACCAAAACATTATCTGCTTTTACCAAGGACGTAATTGGACCAATACTACAACAGCTTAGTGAGAGATTTAAACATTTTTCATTTATAAAACAAAATGATCCAATGGATTTGCTGACATCCCTATTAAAATGGATGCCCATTTTGAACATTAAAACAACTTTTGAGGCCACAAAGTAAGATACCTGTGAACTGTGTGGCTCAAAAAACACATCAACCATAGAACACGGTTGCTATATCAAAGGTATGCCTAAGGATGATGTAGTGCCACTTGAGAAATTAGTAAATCGTGCATTCATTAATACTGACAGTATACAGTTATTGTTTTGGCAGTGTAGACTGTAGACTAAACTCAAATTCAGTCTGGAATTTTGTATGTATCTGTCAGCCCCTCTGTATCGCGCCCTCCCCCGGGGTGATGCCGAGCCGCCGCCCACAGGTTACATGTTTTGATTCATGTTTGTCATGTCTTGTTTAGTTAATGTGTTGCACCTGAGGCTGGGGGTATTTAAGGGGCATTTACCCTAGACTCTATGCCAAGAATTAAAAGGATTAGAAGGTTTATGGTCTAGGAACCTTGAGGTTGCCCAATAGGTTCCTTTCTGTTGTCCACATAGCGTTAGGCCAGCTTTGGAGGAGGGTCGAGCTTCTAACGAGATTCACTTGTAATACTTACTTAAGTAATACTTATGCATTTAGATGGTTCCTCAAGCTTGTTGTGCCACCATGTGATGCAAGTTGAATATCACATATTTGTATCAGGCATTCGGCACTCTGGGGCGATGCAGAGCTGCCCACAGGCCCAAATAAGGACTTCCGGTTTGTTTCTGTTCATTTGTGTTCATGTGTGTTGATTCATTGTTCATGTGTTTCACCTGGGACTGGGGGTACTTAAGAAGCTTCAACCCCTTGATTCTCTGCTGAGAATGGACTTATCTGGAATCTCTAGGACGCCCTGAGGTTCCTCACACGTCACCGGCATGTTCAAGTCAGCTCTAGTTCTTGACTCATGTTCGGGAGTAGGTCTCCCATCAACTCTCGTGGCAAGCGAGGCACACTTGCTTCCTGTCCAGGTTTTCAGGCGATCCACATTCAAGCAAGTCGACCAACGTTCATGGCAGCATGCTGCATATTCAGGTCAGGTCGGCCTTGCCATTTGGTCTAGCGGCTGGTTCCCCAGCTACCCCTCTTTTGTTTATTAGAGCGCGGCTCTAGCCTCTGTTTACATTAACGCCCCTTCGCCCAGGCTCTGCCTGTAGGTTTAAGTTCAGGTTCCCTTTTGGTTTTCCCCCTTGGCACTCTCTTAGCACTGACCATGTGAAGATCACCTTCGTAGTCTCTCGTCTCACGGGTAAAGGATCGGAGAAGCTTAGCGAAAAGCCCTTTTTGGAGTACCTGAAGCACTTCAAGGCGGTGTTTCAACATCCCCAAGAGGGGCTCCTGAAGGGCGACCTACTGCTGTGGCTTGAGCAGGGCAGCAGGTCAGCAGCTCATTATGCACTGGAGTTCATTTACAATCAGTAAAAAACATTTTAATAATAATGTTTTGGCACCCCACATTTATACATTATTAAAAGGTTAACCTGACTGAACGGCAGTACAGGTAAGTATAAAGAGTCTTAGGCCGCAAGGCCAAAGAATTGTGAAATCTAAGATAATTCTTTATTAATCCCACATCAACAAATGTACCATTTTTGGTAAGGTATATACAGACAATATAAAAAAATATACCACATTCTGAGACTGGATTCTGTCCAAAGGAGTTCCCCAAGCAACATACGGTGGATTTCTTTTTTTGTTTTTTTGGTTGTTTTGTTTTCTCTTCTAGGTATTTCCTACGTGACAGCTGTACTAAAGACCCACAGTGTATCCAAAAAAAAAAAAACAAGATCATACATTTTTATGCTTTGACATTTGCTAGAAACATAATACGGTATAGATTTCCATAAACCAACATTTGCTCTCTGTCACACATGAATTGTTCCCACTGTAAGAGTTGAGGGAAATGTTGAGATCAGAGAGTTCAGCTGGTGGTGCGAACGGCTGAGGTCGTAGCTTGTTTGAAAATGACAAGAAGCAATGGATTTACTTTTCCCTCCATACGAAAATGAGACAGATCATTTAAGGTACGCTCCTGGAATCTGAACGTTTAGACATCTATGAAATGACACATTTTATGTTTTATCTTATGTTTGACGGTTCAAATCACAGTAATCATGTACAATCCTTTCAACAATTTTCTTTCTCTGTCACCAGCGAGTGACAAGTGCACCTGCATCGACTGCAACATACCTGGGATAAGAGTGCTGCTGACCAGTCAAACTACCAGGAAAACGATGAATTTAAAAACAACAAACGGGTGAGCTGCAAGATGATTTGACGACTGAAGAATGTTTCCAAAAAAAATCCCTTTGATTCCTAATTTTGTCAGGTCCACATCGAACTTCCTGTTCAGTATTCATGTTCATGTCAAGCTACACGGACTGTGCCTGGGTTATTGCTGCATTCTTGTGTTTACCCTTGTTTTGTGGTTTATTAAAGTCTTGCATTGCACCGTCCCTGCGAGTGTTCACCAGTCATTGTCAGACCTAGCCAGTCATGACAGAATTCTCGGCCCGAAACCCCCGAACAGCGGGGATGGATGCCCTGAATCTGGCTGCTCGCACCCAAGGACGAGTCTTGGGGCAGGAGCACCACACTCTGCAGAATGTGTCTGAGACCGTTGGTAGCCTGAAGCAGCAACAGGCGGACCAACGGCAGCAAGTCACCCAACTAGTGGGTGACATCCAAGGGCTCACGAAGCTGTTTTTTTCTACCCGCCATATCCCTAGTCCGTCTCTGATGGACATACCGGATACGTATTTTGGCGATCCGGAGCTTTGCGAGGGGTTCGTGTTTCAGTGCTCGGCTTTAAATTTAAGTTGTCAAGGAACCAGCACCAAGCAGGCGAAAGTCACCTTTCTCGTATCCCGTCTCGCGGGCGAAGCTCTGGATTGGGCCAGTGCCACCTGGGAGGAGCTTAGCGTGAAGCCCTTCTCGGAGTACATGAAGCACTTTAAGGCGGTGTTTCAGCATCCCCGAGGGGGGCCCACGCCAGACGACGCCGGATTGCCCGCAATTATGACGCCCACCACGTTGGTTCCAAAGTCTGCGGCCCCTAGGATGGCGCCTGCCTGGGGTACTGACCGTCATCAGCCCCCGGGTAGGCCGCAGTGGCCTGAAGCCGTGGACGCCTAGAGTCCATCTAGAGTCCCGGCTGACTTAAAAGGACACTTAAAAGGACACCCCATGCACGCGGTCAGACGGGGGCTGGGTTCCCATAGGCATGGGGGCCGGACGCAGCGCTTCATGGTCCAGGAGGGGTGTGGTCCCGAGGTGCGCTCCTGGGTGCCGGCCGATCAGGGTGTTGGCCCCACGTGACGGTGGGATCTTCACGGGCATAGCCCAAGTAGACCGGTCCCTGGGCTCTCCTCGTTGCCGAGAATTCACGGTTTCTGAGCCGACCTGTAGTGTCGGCGTCTGTCTACGGTTGCTAAGCCGACCTGGAGTATTGGCATTTGTTTGCTATATCCTAGATCAAGTTAGGTCTTCAAGAGGACGTCTGAGAGAGTCACGTTCATGAGCATACTGCTACTCTGGTTGCTACTGAGTCGCCTCGAGGGTTCGGCGACTGATCCCTAGGCTCCTATCTACATCGAGTAAGTTTAGTTGTGCCTGATGAGCGCAGGTTTTCTTTTGTTTCTTTTACTGGCCCTGCTAGTGTTAGTAGTTCTAGCTTATCTCCCTGTTTTGTTTTTCCCATCGTGCCTAGCTATCCTCCAGCCTCAGGTGGCTTTCATGTTTCGCCCCATTTACTTTGTCACGTTTGTATTTTGGTTAATCATCATTCCCTGGGTTATTGCTGCGTTCTTGTGTTTACCCCTGTTTTGTTGTTTATTAAAGACTTGCATCGCACCATCCCTGCGAGTGTTCACCAGTCATGACAATTTTCACACTGAGGAGTTTAGTGATCAGTGTGAAGAGGCTGCTGCATCCCTGTATAGAATTGTAATGAAAGCCTGATGTTGGTGAAAAATAAAGAAATGCTGTTTCTACTGTTCCTGCTTTGTTTTTCTGCATGTTGTCATTTTGTTTATTAAACATGTTCCTTAACTCATTTTCATATGTATATATATCTTGATGTAGACAAAAACAAATGTATTATATATATAATATATATATATATTATATACATATGTATCATGTTTTATTTACAATTGAAACTGTTGACATTTTACTTGTTTATTTAGAACAAAAAAAAAAACATACAGGAACATACAGGAAGACTCCAACTTGGAAGATCCTATTTGTTATCTCTGAACTTAGGCTATTCAATACTAAACACCTTAACACAGCGCAAAGTCCAATCTCTCTCTTAAGATACTCAAACTTTTGCTTTGCTAATGGCTTGGTCAAGATATCTGCGTTCATGTCATCTGTAGGACAATATTGCAGTTGAATTTGTCTATTTTGCACATATTCACGAATGTAGTGTGCAGTATTTGGATCTGCACTGAACTTTGACACAGCACTTACTACTTGTGCAATGTCTGGTCATGTGGCCAATGCAGCATACAGCAGACTACCTAAAATGGACTGATAGGTACTTGGGTTTACTGGCTTACTGACCCCATCATTTATTTTCAACTTTACATTTGCGTCAGCTGGAGTTGTAACTGGATTGGCCATATCCATTCCATATTTCTGCAGAATTGCTTCAATGTAAAGATGATGTTAATGTGAAGAAACACACCTTTCTGGTCTTGGACAACAGAGATGCCCAATATGTAGGACTGCTCACCCATGTCTTTCATCTTGTAGCGGTTCTTTAGAGTCACTTTCAACTTATATTATTAGTATATTCATTAGCTATGTGGTTGGTCATAGACCTGAAGGAATAGTATAGAGTTGAGGAATAATATGGTGAGACCCACAGGCTAGACTTGGGAAAGGAGAGCTGCACATGAGCTATACAACTATAGGAGATTGTTTAGATTGGACTTACATTCCAATGTATGTAACAGAGATGTTAAGTGGATCCTGCTGTGTCTTTACGTATACTATGTATGTTAAGCAACTGTGGGAGGAGATTTTATGGGTTATGGGTTAGACATTGAAATCCTATGGGAACAGTACAACAACATATGATGTGTAGTAAGGTATAAAATGTGAGGTGTTCCTTTGTCTATGGAGAGAGAGAGCAGATGGGCATCGAGAATTGGCAGACACTCTCCACACTACTTTTGATTGGAATAAAATGTTTCATGATTGAAAGACTGAAAGATGAAAGATGGTGGTCACGAGTCTCCTTTCAAGAGAAGTCCTTCCAAGAACACCTCAAACTCATTCATGCTTTCTTCTGATTCCGTAATCAGCACCAGATCATCAACATACACAGCTAGTATCGTTAGTTCCTGTCGAGATCTCACAAACACACAGAGATCGGCGCCATGCTTTTGTGAGTAGCCCTTAGCGACAAGCCTACACTTGTATCTCTCCACTCCACTCCACTATGGCCTTTTGATCTCTTGGTAAATCCCCTAAGTCCCAGGTTTCATTTTCAAGCAGCGACTCATACTTCAAGTCAGCCGCTTCCTTCCATTCATTTGCATTAGGACTCATCATTGCTTGTGTGCTTGGTTCTGTTACACAACAGACAAATGAGGCAAATGATCAACAGTCACTATGTCAGCAAACTCGTCATATCCATGCCTCTTTGGAGGCTTTCTGATTCTGCCGCCTTCTCTTGGAGCTTCATTGACAGTTCCCTCATGAACTGGTGCTCCCCTCGCATCTGTATTCATGGTAGCCTCACTTTCTGAACAAGAAACTTCTGCTTCCTGTTTCCAGTCAAAGTCTGATTCATTGAAGATGACATCCCAACAGATTTGAATACTCCTTTTCACCTCATCAAACAGTCGGTAGCCCTTGGCATTGTTTGCATATCCCACAAAATAAAGCTTCACAGCTTTCTTGTCCAGCTTTCTCCTCTCTATGTCTGGGTCATGTGCATATGCTACACAGCCAAATACTCTCATGTGACTCATGTGGCTTTTTGTCATACCATCTCTGGTAGGGTGTCTCTTGCTTTAGACCAGATGTGGGCAGCCTGCTCTGTATGTAAGCTGCTGTTGCTACAGCCTCTGCCCATTAAGTCTTTGGTAACTTTGCATGAGACAGCATACTCCAGCTGCATCAACTAAAGTCCTATTTTTCATTTCTGCTACACCATTTTGCTGAGGTGTATAGGGTACAGACATTTCATAATGGATGCCTTGAGCTGTCAAGTGTTCTTGGAATTCTTTGGATGTGTATTTCCCACCATTGTCTGTTCTCAGTCTCGTGACTTTTTGTCCACACTCATTGGAGAATGTTTTTTTCAAATTCTTTGAACTTGCTAAACACCTTATTTTTCTGTTTAATGAAGTACACCTTGCAGAAACTTGAGTAGTCATCAATAAATGTCACAAAGTACTTTGATCCACCAATGAATTCCGTCTGCATGGGACCACAGACGTCACTATGGATCAGCTGCAGCTTATGTCTGGAACGGATTTCTCCCACTGGCTTAAAAGGCTTTCTAGACAGCTGGCCCTCCACACACGCTTCACAAAAAGAAACTTCTTTCTCTGCAGAAAAGTTCATTCCACTTACCAGAGTTTTGAGCTCGTTCGACTTGGTGGTGTGTCCCAGTCGTTGATGCCATGGACTGGTTGCTACCAATGCACTTGCTGCATCTTGATAGGCAGGTGAACTTCCCTCAACATCCAGCTAGTACAATTCATCAGATTTTTGTGTTCCTATTCCTTGAAGATCTCTGTCTTTACCACAGATGTAGCACTGAGACTTCTTGAACTGGACTGTATTTCCTTTTCTGGCAGCAGCTCCCACTGAGAAGAGACCTCCCATTAGCTTGGGAACATACAGCACATCATACATGGTGACATCTTTGACATCACTGACTTTTCATCATTTTCAGTATGACATTACCAAGTCCTTGGGCTTCAACCACTCTGCTGTCACCCAGTTTAACTGACTGTGGTTTGGAGAATTCCTGGTAGTCTTGAAGAATTTCTTTATGACAGGTTATGTGCTTTGATGCTCCAGAGTCGATCAGCCACTCGACCTGCTGATTCTAATTAGCCATATTGCTGACAAAGGCACTCTCAGACGAGTCTTCAGCATCTTTGAGTCTTCAAGGCATCTATGCTTTTAGCCTTGTGGGTTTGTTTTTTGTTTTTCATAATTGGACAATTACACTATAAATGTCCTTTCTCCGCTCCCACTATAAATGTCTCTCCGCTCCCACTGCCCTAGAATTAGCCTGCATATCTCCACCAACTTGTGTTGATATGCAGTGTTACCAACACTATCACTATCATTTTGCTCTTCATTTATTAACGCTTGCTGCACAAACAGCAGTGTCAACTTTTCCATCTTTGTCTCTAGCGCCGTGACAAGTGTTGCATAACTTGGTGGCTACTAGCAGTGCTACAATCTGGTCTTCATCCTCAATTACAGCACCTATAGCTCCTAGCTTGTCAGTTAGCTCCTTCATTCATTTTAAATGCTTAAAAGTTATTGTTTCTCCTTCCTTCATTTCACACCTGAAGTACTTTTTCTTTAGAAACAACTTATTTCCAAGAGTATCTCTGTCAAAATGTCCTTTTAGCGTGTCCCACGCTTCTTTAGAAGTTGGACAGCTTGTAATCAGGTATAACAGGGACGTACTTACATTCAGCACCAACACAGAAAATGCCTTTTCTTTCTGTTTTGTGAATTCTGCCTTGCGCACACATGATCTTTCAGCTTTGCCTATACATTTCCAATGAGATCAAGGATTTCTGATGGCCACTCCAAAACATTGACTTTGTTATCCTTAAGCCACTTTGTAACCAGTTTGGCACTATGCTTCGGATCATTGTCCATTTGGAAGACCCATTTGTGCCCAAGCTTTAACTTCCTGGCTAATGTGTTGCTTGTGAGATGTTGCTTCAGTATTTCCACATAATGTTCTTTCCTCATAATGCCATCTATTTTGTGAAGTGCACCAGTCCCTCCTGCAGCAAAACAACCCCACAACATGATGCTGCCACCCCCGTGTTTTACATTTGGGATTATATTCTCAGGCTTGCAAGCTTTCCCCTTTTTCCTCCAAATGTAACAATGGTCATAATGGCCAAACAGTTTCGTCAGACCACAGGACATGTCTACAAAAATTAAGGTCATTGTCCCTGTTTGCATTTGCAAACATTAATCTGTTTTTTTTTGTTTCTTTTAGAGTAATGGCTTCTTCCTGGTTGATCAGAGTTCAGAGAGATCAGATAAGATCAGAGAGATCAGACATTTCCAGCGTCTCCCTCATCCCACCTGCCTAAAGACTGCCATCATCATCCTGGTCCCCAAGAGTTCCGCAGTGACAGGTCTGAACGACTACCGGCCAATAGCCCTCACGCTGATAGTCACAAAATGCTTTGAAAGACTGGTTATGTTTCACATCAAAGCCACCATCAACTTTACTTTGGATCCACACCAGTATGCTTACGGGAAGAACCAATCTACTGAAGATTTCCGCCTCGTTTTCGTTCATGTGTTGGGTTCAATGGGTATCAATTCATGATTAATTTTTGATGGTTCATTGTCCTTTTGTTAGGTTCATGTGTTTCACCTGGGACTGGGGGTACTTAAGGAGCCTCAACTCCACGGTTGAACGCCGAGGATTGTATTGTTTGGAACCTTAAGGTCACTCGAGAGGTTCCCCATACGACTAGTGGTGTGTTATGGTCAGCTTCGGTATCCACGAGCCGAGCAGGTCACCCTGCTAACCACGTTATCAGCGAGGCTTGCTCGCTCAGTGTCAGGATTCTCTGGCCCCACGTCCCAGCAAGGCGACCCACGCTCGCAGCAACACGCTGCCGTTTCAGGTTTGGTCGGCCTTGACGTTGTGTCTAGCTGTTATTTTTGCCCTTTCCTTGCTGCTCATGTTTTTCATACTCTTGGTGTTTGTGTGTTGTTGTTTTTTTAAATAAACCCTTGTTTAGATCTCCATCACTGCGAGTGTTCATCCCTCTGTGTCTGGCCTAGCACGCCATGACAGAATTCTCGATGCGTAGTGGGTGGAGTCATGCCGCACTGGTCGCTCTGTTCCGTAAACGGGTTGAGCACCCGTTTGCAGCAAGAGTTGGCGTGCCGAGGCCCTGCCACCTCTGTGATGGGACTGCAGGACAGCGAACCGATGGAGGTGGGCGCGTGTCATCTAAAGCCAGCATCTACACCCAAGGTCCACGCCCCCTGGTCTGTGCCCAAGGTCCCGGCTCTGGTGTCTGCGCCCATGGTCTCTGTTCCTGTCTCGGCACCCTACTTCCAGGCAGAGCCAGCTGCCCTTGTTCCTGCTAAGGCGGTGTCCGCCGCGTCTGTTCCTGTGATGACGACGCCCTCCGCGTCTGTTCCTGCGATGACGATGCCCTCCGCGTTTGTTCCTGCGATGACGACGCCCTCCACATCTGTTCCTGCGATGAGAACGTCCTCCTCGTCCATTCCTGTGATGATGACACCCACCGCAACCGTTCCTGTGATAACCGCGTCTGTCCCGTTAAAGTAACATTTAAACTCCCATGTATTTTGTGATTCAGCCAATCCCTTCTTTGATAAAGAATCTGACCAGAATGAGAAAACAAGTTCATCTACTACTAGACTTGACTACTTCAGACTCATCTGGTTCATATTCATCCTCAGATAAACACAAGAAACATAAGAATGAAGAAGGAATGAAGAGTAAGAAGAGAGAGAAAAAAGTAAGAAGAGAAAATCAAAAAAGGTCAATGGCAGAGATGTTTGTAGGAGAGTTACATTTTGTAGGTTGGCCTATAACTATATAACTATAATAACATAAAATAATTGTTCAAGTAATACAACCATGAACGTAATCTTAACCTAATCATAACTTAATAACCATGTATCTTTTTGTACTAATAACTTATCTTTAGTAGTTATCTAATTACTACTTATCCTTATCCTTTTGTTTTTTCATTGTGTGTGCTTATTAGCTCAAGAATCTGGTGACGTGGTGAAACGCTACAAGAAGGTTCTTCATTTGTGGTCCTTCAAGTGTGTCGGTGTAGATCGCAACACAGCTGTTGTAAACGCACCTATCGCTAAACTTGCCATTGTTGCAAAGGAGCTTCTCTCAAGGAGACCAGTAGGTCAGAAACAGAGGGATTTTGCTAAACAGTGTAGTGTAGCCTTAAAGGCTGATCCCGCTGTAAACCAAAGAATTAAGAACATACTTAAGTCTTCCTGTAGATTTTTGCCTATTCAAACAAAATAGATTCATGTGAGGTTCTGTATATCTCCTATCCCAGTGATGTAATGCAAAAGATGTAGTTTACGTTATGTTTTGTGTTAAACAGTGTTACATATTTTCAGAGTGCACTTTTATTAATGTTTCACAAATGTGGTTCATATGTTCAGTGCAGAACAAAAGAGAGTAAATTGTTTTTTGCATTATCTTAATGTGCTTACAGCAAGTATTAATGACTAATGGACACTGTCAGGCACTCGGTATATACTCTGGGCGATTCCGAGCCACCACCCACAGGCCCAAATAAGTCGATTCATGTTCATTTACGTTCATGTGTGTTTGGTCCAGTTCATTTGTTTTCATGTGTGTTTGGTTCATTTCAATTCAGTTGTAATCGTTCATTGTTTGGTTCATGTGTTACACCTGGGACTGGGGGTGTTTAAGAAGCCTCTACACCATTGTTCCCTGCAGAGAATTGAACCGTCTGGAACCTCTAGGATGCCCTGAGGTTCCTCCCACGTTGCCGGTGTGTTCAGGTCAGCTCCGGTGCTTTACCCACGTTCAGGAGTAGGTCTCCCGGCTACCCACGCGACTAGCTAGGCTCGCTCGCTTCCTGTCTGGATTCTCAGGTTACCCACACCCAAGCAAGGCGACCCACACTCGCGGCGGCGCGCTGTTATTTTAGGTTAGGTCGGCCTTGCCGTTTGGTCTAGCAGCTGGTTCTCCTCGTTTGTGTATTGAGCGCTGCTCTAGTGTCTGTTCATGTTAACCCCCTATCGGCCAGGCCCTGCCTGTAGGATTGAGTTCTAGTTCCCTTTTGGTTTTCCCCCCTGTTAGTCTCCCTTTCACCCCTGCTCAGCTCCCGACTCCTCCCAGTCCCAGGTTTGTTGTGTTCGCCATTTTTGTTGTCACATTTTGATTGTGTTCACAATTTTGCCCTCTGTTTGCTGCTCATGTTTTTCATACCCCTTGTGTTTATGTTTGTTTTGTTAAATAAACCCTCTTGCATTGAGTTCCATCTCTGCATCTCGATCTCAAGTGTTCATCCATCTTGGTCTGGCCTAACACGCCATGACAGACACATTTGTTAGCATAGCCACTTGTTAGCATATAGTGTTAATAGGTAGGTTAATAGGTTTTTGGTGTGAACTGCTGTGAAACAACTGGTGCACTTACTCATGAGATGTACAAAAATAACCCTGCTCGGAGCGGCTACACTGTACAGATCCTGTAACTATAGCACAATCCACAACTTAAGCTTACTGATTCACTAACTCCACCTTTTATACATCAAAACCATACTAATCTACTTAATGATTCAGGATAGTGCTCTTAGTTTCAGCAATTTATTTACACTTCCACTACTAATGCAATGATGTTAAATTGCGTTTTTTTTGTACTGATTTGTAAACAGGACATACAGACATATTCATAACATAAGTGTACAAGTGTATTTATAACTGAAATGTGACTATTTACAAGCATGTACGACCACATGTTTGGCCAATGTGTATTAAAATAATTATTACTTGTTTATATCCCTTAATTAACAATTTCATGAATCTTTGCAACTGATAAATTACAATTACTTTACATGTATCTTATTTGTAGATAAACTGTTTATAACTAATTTACAAATAACCTTATTAACACAAAAAATATTTATAAAATATAAAAATATTTATGTTCTCATTTCTAATAATATTTACAAACAATATTTACAAGGGCTTTACTAAATGCTTACGAATAGTTTAATAACTAGAAGCAGACCTTAAAATAAAGTGTTACCAACTGCAAAAATGGAGATATTTAAAATCTGGCTAGCCAGAGCTGGGCCAGAGGTTTTTGCTGGCTGGGGAATTTGGTTTATTATATGATTTATAGCAATGGTGTTCAGCAGAGCAATACGGTGTACTGTATACATATAATTGAGCAAATCCTTTTATCCATATAGCGTATATTATTAATTTTCTGCAATAAAATGACTCAAACCTATGCAGACAACACACTTTTGTACTTCTGAAGCATAATTAGTATCTTATTAAAACTAAGCAAATAACTAAAAAAGAATGTACCATGTGTAAAATGAATGACACACTATATATAAATTATGTTTTTTTTTCTTTCAGAAAATACATTCAGAAAATAAAAAGTGTACTTATTTTCTCTGTGTTAAATGTTTGGCCATCCCTGGTTAAATTAAACATTTAATTGATTTTCTAAATGTAAATAAGTGAATACATCTTTTAGAGAAAAAAACTTTTTATACACATTTGTGATACAAATCCAATTTATATTCTGAATGCAACAGATTGCAAAACAAATAAAATAAAAAATAAATTGCTAAATAAATAAAACAATATATAATGTTCCATTATTTTTTTTATTATTATTTCTTCAGCTAAAAATCTTAGTCATAATTGATTCAGATCATTTGACCAAAATATAGCTTTTGGTCATTAATGTTTCCCCTTGGATAAAGATTGCAGATCCAGGGGTTCACAGGGAATTGTAGTGTACTGAGATGTCATCCTAATGCTTACACACAATCACTCAGGTTTGTGGATGGTGGAGTAGATATACGCCAGTGTTTCAGGGTGCTCTGTGGCTCTGCTACCCTCTGGCTCTCTCCTTTTTATAAACCTGTTATAGTCAGACCTGCTGGGGTTGTCAGCCATACTCCAATAGTGCTCAATATTCTCTGCTCTCCAAAAACTGATACTGCTTAACATTCTCCTCTCTCCATAAATCCATTCAGAACTAATTCTAAATAAGTCTCTTTACCTTCTCCGAGTTAATGACCACCCACTCATCTGGCCCAACCTGTTAGAAGACAGATAGAGAACTAGTGGGATAGATAGACAAGCAAACATACAGAGAGTTGTATAGGGAGAGACAGACAGTACAGCTTTTGTCTGTCTGACTGCATATACCATTTTAGCTCAGTCTGCCTGTCTATAAATCTGCAATTCTCTGTATTTATTCTTTGCTATACAGCTCTCTATGTCTGTCTCTGTGTACCCCTCTACAGCTTTGTACATTTGTCTGTCATTCTAAATTTCTTTGTCTATCTTGTCTGTCTGTCCATCCCTCTACAACTCTCAATCTGTCTGTCTTTTCCTCTACAGCTCTCTGTCTGTCTGTCTGTCTATTCATCTACAGCTGTATATCTTTCTGTATATAACTCGAGAACTTTCTGTCTGTATATTTGTTATTTCCCCTAAAGTCCATATGTCTATCCTTCTGTAGCTCTCTGTCTGTTAGTCTGTGTACCGTTTATCTGTAGTCACGTTTATCTGACTGTATATCCCTCAATAATGGTCAGTCTGTCTTTCTTTCTGTATCGCTCTGCAACTTTGTATGTCTTTGTCAATCTCTCTACAACTCCTTGTCTGTCTTTCTCTCTCTATCTATAAATCTACAACTTTCTATCTGTCTGTCTGTCCATCCACATATCCCTTATCAAACTCTTTGTCTATCAGTTTGTCTATTTGTCTGTGTCTGTCAGACTCTTTTTTCAATTAATTTACAAATCTCTATCCGTCTCTTTGTTTACCTCTCTACATCTCTCTCTGTTTTTACACATCTACGACTCTCTATATGTCTGTCTATCCCTCTACAACTCTATGCCTGCCTGTCTCTCTTTCCTTCAAAAGCTTGGCTGTTTCAATACAACTCTATGTCTGTCTGTCTACACCTCCACAGCTCTGTCTTTCTGTTTGAACCTTTATGACTTTCTGCCTGTCTGCTTCTGTCTCTCCAGCTACAACACTCTGTCTTTTAATTCTGTCTCTCCCTCTACAGATCTCTATTTCTCTGTCTGTCTATGTCTCTGCAGCTCTATGTCTGTCAGTCTGTCTATTACTCTACAACTCTGTCTGACTGTCTGAACCTCTTCAACTCTCTGTTTGTTTATCAGTCTGTTTGTTTATCTCTCTACATGTTTATCTCTCTCTCTGTGCTTCTTAGACCCAGTGCAGGTGGTGGGAGACAGGAGGATGACAGCCAAGCTGGCATCCATGCTGGAGAACAGCTCCCACCCCATGCATGAGACTCTGGCAGCACTGGGCAGCTCCTTTAGCGACCGGCTGCTTCACCCCAAGTGTGTGAAGGAGCAGTATCACAGGTCCTTCCTTCCTGCTGCCGTCAGACTCTACAACCAGCACTGCTCCCAGCGGACCACATACACACACACTTAACTACACACACATGTTCATGTTCAGGGAATACTATGTGCAATATCCCCCCCTCCATGTGCAATTAAGAGTTTTTTGCTGTAAATAATATTGTTTATTGCTTTTTTAATTGTTATTTATATTGTGTATATAGTGTAAATTATTTATCTAAATTTTTGTAACTGAGTGTCTTGCTATCCCTTTCTGCTGTTACACTGGGAATTTCCCCACTGCGGGACTTAATAAAGGACTATCTTATCTTATCTTACAGCTCACCGTCTGTCTGTCACTCTATCCCTCTACAACTGTCTGTCTGTATAACCCACATTAACTTTCTGTCTGTCATTCTATCAGTGAGTAATTCTGTCTGCCTGTCTGTTTTTACGTTTTTTTTTTAACTCTGTCCTTCTCTCTGTCTCTGTTTGTATACTCCACTACAGCTTTGGCTGTCTGTCAGACTTCTACAACTCTCTGTCCAGCTGTCTGTATTTCTAAAACTCTTTTTATCTGTCTGTATGTCTGTATATGCCTTTACAGCTGTCTGTCTCTTCAAACTTCTTTTAGATGGACATACATAAAAATTTTAGACGTTATAGTTTTTTTTTGTAGTTTTGCTGCCTATCCATAAAAACTGTCTTTCTGTCTGCTCCACTAAAAACTCCCTGCCTGCCTTTTTTCTGTCTGTCAGTTAATTCCTCTATAGTGTTCTGTCTGTATATCTGCTTGTGTGTCTGTTTGTCAATCCTTTTCCAACTCTTTGTTTGTTTTTCTGTCTCTTTGTCCAGCTTTGTTTGTTTGTTTGTTCCCATTCTGTCTGTATATGTATCCCTCTTCAACTCTTATTTCTCTACAACTATTAGTCTACAGCTTTGTCTGTCTGTCTTTTACGTTACAACTCTCTTGTTGTCTCTGTTTACTCCATAAAGGGTAGTCACTTTTTTTTTGTCCATGTTCAGGGGTAGTTTGTTCATTCTGACCCAGTCCATTGGCCTCTCTGTATGCTGTTCCACCACAGGCCCCACTAGCAAGAAAAAAAAATTACTTAACTTAAACCTCAGCTAAAAGAACTTCAAATGGAAGTAAAATAAAATTAAACTCAGTTTTGCTCTGTATTATATTTAACAGAAGAACTAGTGCCAGCCCCACTCAGCCATCCCAGGCCTTCCCAAGAACACATCTTACTAAATAAAGATTCCAAAGCTTTCTGAAAGCATATGCCTGATGTCCTTCGAAAGTCTAATCCTTGTCTTTGCGTCTGATTATGGCTATTTATAAAATGTAGGTCGCAAGCGTTCATCACCACATTCTGAAGATTAAGGTGGTTTAACCTTGAGCTTAAACCATGGTCTTGACATGGTGATATATAACTTATTACTCAATTATTTGATTTTTAAGATGCACTCTCTTTAGCTCTGTCTAGCTGGTTAAATGATGTTTGAAGTTGTTTTTCAGGAGACCAAAGGCTGTGATCAAGATGCTTTTGCTGTAGTCAGCAGAACTGTGCAGCAGAAGTGTAAAAACAATAATGTTTTTTCTGTCACCTTTTCAGAGACTTTTTGTGACTCTTTGATTCTTAATTTGATGCTTAAAATGCAAAAACTTAAAAACTTTAACGGCCATCGGAGCTGAACAACATGCTAATCTGATAACGCATGTAAAGTGCAATCAAAATACAGAAAGTTATATTAGTTAATAAAATAATTTTATTAACCAACAGTGTTTTTTTGTAGTTAATACTGTGTTCCACTTCCAGTGTTTTCTGGAAAATTATGAAACACTTAAAATGGCATGCACTAGTATTCAGATATAAAAAGCTCATCTGTTTCTTTACTTTTGTAGCACACTGAAACACCATTTATGCACAGCAAAGTAAATTATTTATAGAGCAGTGTTGTAATGTGAAAAACAACTCCTTTTTTATGTTTCATGTTTTGAACACGACACTGGAGCATTGTTTTTAAGGAGTGTATAAAATAAGCACTAAGACAACACTTCTAATATGAACTACAATAAATAAACCCAGGACTGTAGGCAATGGTTAAAATGTGTTAAAAAAACATTTTCTAAGAGCAGATGGTTGTTCACATTATGCATCAGATGATTTTTCTTTCACATTTTGAACTGTTTCATCCAGTAATGTAAAGCATATTTACATTACTTTACATATTTATATATTCCATATAAGCCCTTTTCTGTAAAGCATCAAAACAAGACAGTAACATACAATTACCAAAATATATCTGATTTGTCTGTCTTTCATTAAAATGAGAGTGCAATTCCATTGTGCATAACAGGTTTTCACACTGAAACTAACATTGGTCTTTCTTTTTTAGAAAGGTTGTGAAAAAGCCAATGAGGTATTTATATATTTTATTATAGGCCTAACCACCTGGGTTTACTTATGTAACTAAAACGTTGTAGTGCTTCTAGCACACGGCAAAGTGAACACATTGCATTAGCATTAAACTGCACAGAGCAGAATTGTAATGTAAAAACCTAATTTACAATCAAAGATGTTATAATGCTTATAAAGTGAATCATGCTCTGTGGAAATTAGTTTTTATACACAGCAAATCAGAGTAAAACAGCATAGCGCAGAACTGTTGGTTGAAAACCTCAGACAAATTACTCTTGTATGTGTTTCTGGCACTGTAAAAATGTATTATTGCACACAGCAAAGCTGATAAAGTGATTTAACTAAACCAATACATAATAAACACTCAGGAATGGTTTAACTATTTTTAAAACGTTATTTTATCTTGGGACCTACACAAAAATGATGTTTGAATGAACGTCTGTGTACGTGAGAGTTGAGAGCTAATATGTGCATGTGAAAAGTTTTTTGTGACTGTGAAAATGCATTTCTGCACAAGGTAAAGCTGATCAAGTGCACTGCACTACTAATAAACATAGAGTGTAAAAACTAAACCTACACTCAGAAATAGATTATAATTTTTTTAATGTGATTTTATCTTGGGACTTTCACTAATACGATTTTTAATTTTGAATTATGTTTATTTGTGTATTTGAGAGTTGAAATGGCTTTTCTGAGCTCAGTAAAGTCATTCAAGTGCTTTATACTACCAATAAATTGAGTTTTCGACTGATTTAGAACTAAACCTACCCTCAAAAATGGATTGTATCCTTTTCAATTATGATTATACTACACAAAGATGATGTTTTAATAAACTTTGGCCACCTGGGCTCATTTGTGTCCTTGAGAGTTAAAGTGTTGTTTTGTGACTTCTCTTACAGTGAAAATTCGTTAATGAGCACAGCAAATGGACCAAGAGCTCCACACTACCAATAGACTGCAGAGAGTGTTTAACTGGTTTAAGAACTGGACCTACACTCAGAAATGGACTGTTTACTTTTCAACCATGGTTTTATTATTATTATTTGTGTCCTTGACAGTTGAAATGTTGTTTTGTAACAACATTGCGTTTCTAAGCTCAGCAAAGTCGATCATTTATTCTACCAATGAACTGCACAGAGGGTTCCACTGGTTTAAAAAGTAAACCTACACTCAGAAATAGTTTACATACTTTTTTAAAGGCTATTTTAACTTGGGTTTTGAACAAATTTATAATGGAAGTCTGACCACCTTGATTAATTTTTATCTTTTAGAGTTGAAATCTTATTTTGTTGCTTCTTTTACTCTGAAAATGCATTTTTGAGCTCGGCAAAGTCTATCAATCACTGTATGCATTCAATAAACTACACAGAGGTTTTGTCACTTGTATTACTCTTGTAATACAGCTCAGCTTCAAGTAATTTATGCTACCAATGAACTGCACAGAGGGTTCCACTGGTTTAAAAACTAAACCTACACTCAGAAATATCTTATCTTGGGCCAGCAGCTAATATTAATTTTAATGAAAGCCTGACCACCTTGGTTTATTTGTGTTCTTTATAGTTGAAATGTTGTTTTGTTGCTTCTTTTACTCTGTAAATGCATTTCTGACCTCAGCAAAGTTGTACAAGCGCTGTATGCAATTAACAAACTACACAGAGGGTTCGACTGGTTTAAAATCTAAACATACACTCACAAATCATTATATACTGTTCAAACGCTATTTTCACTTGGGCCCTTCACTTCTGTCCTTTAGAGTTAAAATGTTGTTTTGTCACTTGTATTACTCCTAACATTTCTGAGCTCAGCAAAACCATTCTTCAAAACCATAATTTATGCTACCAATGAACCTACACTCAGAAATATTTTACATACTTTTCAAATGCTATTTTAACTTAAGTCCTGAACTAATAATAATTTATAATGAAAGTCTGAACACCTTGGTTCATTATTGTCCTTTAGTATTTTTTTTTTTGTATGCAATCACAGATGGTTCCACTGGTTCAAACTTGGGTCCTGCATTAATAGGATTTTTTGAGTTAGTCACACCACCTATTTTTCCTGCTTTGGAGTTGAATGGGTGTTTTGTTGCATGCATTACTCTTAACATGCTCGACAAGGGCGTTCAAGTAATTTATGCAACCAAAGAACTGCACAGGGGGTGGCACTGGTTTAAAAACTACACCAACACTCAGAAATAGTTTACATACTTTTCAACCTCTATTTTAATACGGGCACAGAACTAATATGAATTCATAATCAAAGTATGACCACCTTGGTTTATTTTTGTTCTTTGGAGTTGAAATTTAATTTTATTGCTTCATGCACTCTAAAAATGCATTTCTGAGCTTGGCAAAGTCATTCAAGTGCTTAATACTACCAAAATCTGAACCACCATGGTTCTTTTGTGTCCTTGATAGTTGAAATGTTGTTATGTGGCTTCATTGTACTCTGAAAATTCATTTCTGAGCTGGGCAAAGTCGTTCAACCCCTTTATGCTGCAAAAGAACTGCAGAGTGTTATACTGACAGGAAAAAAATAACCTACACTCAGAAATGGTTTATTTACATTTCAAACGCCCTTTTCACTTGGGTCCAACACTAAAATGATGTTTTCATGAATGTCTGACTACCTTTGTTCATTTATACCTTGACAGTTGAAACGTTGTTATTTTTCTTGGTTATACTCTGAAAAATGAGTTTCTGAGCTTGGTAAAGTCGTTCAAGTTCTTTTTGCTACAAAACAACTGCAAAGAGTGTTATACCTACAGGAAAAACTAACCTACACTCAAAAGTGGTTTATTCACTTTCTAAACGATTTTTCAACTTTGATCCTACACTAATATGATGTTTTAATTAAAGTCTGACCAACTTGGTTCATTTATATGTTTGACTGTTGAAATGTTGTTAGTTGGCTTCATTGTACTCTGAAAAGGCGTTTCTTAGCTCGGTAAAGTCGTTCAAACTCTTTTTGCTACAAAACAACTGCAAAGAGTGTTATACCTACAGGAAAAACTAACCTACCATTAGGAAATGGTTTATTCGCTTTTCAAACGCCCGTTTCACTTGGTTCCAACACTTAAATGTTTTAATGAATATCTGACCACCTTTGTTCATTTGGCTTCACTGTACTCTAAAAATGCGTTTCTGAGCTCGGTAAAGTCGTTCAAGTTTTTTTTGCTACAAAACAACTGCAGAGAGTGTTATACTGATAGAAAAAATAACCACCACTCAGAAATGGTTTATTTACTTTCCAACGCCCGTTTCACTTGGGTCCAACACTTAAATGACGTTTAAGTGAATGTCTGACCACCTTTGTTCATTTGTGTCCTTGATAGTTGAAATGCTGTTTTTTGGCTTCATTGTACTCCAAAAATGCGTTTCTGAGCTCGGTAAAGTCGTTCAAGCTCTTTTTGCCACAAAAGAACTACAGAGAGTGTTATACTGACAGAAAAAAAACTACACTCAAAAGTGGTTTATTCACTTTCTAAACGATTTTTCAACTTTGGTCCTACACTAATATGATGTTCTAATTAGTCTGACCAACTTGGTTAAATTTATATGCTTTACAGTTGAAATGTTGTTATTTGGCTTCTTGTACTCTGAAACTGCGCTTCTGAGCTCAGTAAAGTCGTTCAAGCTCTTTTTGCTACAACACAACTACAAAGAGTGTTATACTGACAGGAAAAAACTAACCTACTCTCAAAAGTAGTTTATTCACATTCTAAACGATGTTTCAACTTTGGCCCTACACTAATATGATGTTTTAATTAATGTCTGACCAACTTGGTTTATTTATATGCTTGCCAGCTGAAATGTTGTTTATTTGCCGTCTGGTACTCTGAAACTGCTTTTCTGAGCTCAGTAACGTCGTTCAAGCTCTTTTTGCTACAAAACAACTACAAAGAGTTTTATACTGACAAGAAAAACTAACCTACACTCAAAAGTGGTTTATTCACTTTGTAAACGATGTTTCAACTTTGGCCCTACACTAATATGATGTTTTAATTAATGTCTGACCAACTTGGTTCATTTATATGCTTGACTGTTGAAATGTTGTTATTTGGCTTCTTGTACTCTGAAACTGCGTTTTTGAGCTCAGTAAAGTCGTTCAAGCTCTTTTTGCTACAAAACAACTGCAGGGAGTGTTTTACTGACAGGAAAAACTAACCCACACTCAGCAATGGTTTATTCGCTTTGCAAACGCCCGTTTCACTTGGTTCCAACACTTAATTGATGTTTAAATGAATGTCTGACCACCTTTGTTTATTTATATGCTTGACTGTTGAAATGTTGTTATTTGGCTTCTTGTACTCTGAAAATGCGTTTCTGAGCTCAGTAAAGTCGTTCAAGCTCTTTTTGCTACAAAACAACTACAAAGAGTGTTATACTGACAAGAAAAACTAACCAACACTCAAAAGTGGTTTATTCACTTTCTAAACGATGTTTCAACTTTGGACCTACACTAATATGATGTTTTAATGAGTCTGACCAACTTGGTTCATTTATATGCTTGACTGTTGAAATGTTGTTATTCGGCTTCTTGTACTCTGAAAATGAGTTTCTGAGCTTGGTGAAGTCGTTCAAGCTCTTTTTGCCACAAAAGAACTGCAGAGTGTGTTATACTGACAGGAAAAACTAACCTACACTCAGCAATGGTTTATTCACTTTCTAAACGATGTTTCAACTTTGGCCCTACACTAATATGATGTTTTAATTAATGTCTGACCAACTTGGTTCATTTATATGCTTGACTGTTGAAATGTTGTTATTTGACTTCTTGTACTCTAAAAATGCGTTTCTGAGCTCAGTAAAGTCGTTCAAGCTCTTTTTGCTACAAAACAACTACAAAGAGTGTTTTACTGACAGGAAAAAACTAACCTACTCTCAAAAGTGGTTTATTCACTTTCTAAACGATGTTTCAACTATGATCCTACACTAATATGATGTTTTAATTAATGTCTGACCAACTTGTTTTATTTATATGCTTGCCAGCTGAAATGTTGTTTATTTGGCGTCTGGTACTCTGAAACTGCTTTTCTGAGCTCAGTAACGTTGTTCAAGCTCTTTTTGCTACAAAACAACTACAAAGAGTGTTATACTGACAAGAAAAACTAACCTACACTCAAAAGTGGTTTATTCACTTTCTAACCGATTTTTCAACTTTGGCCCTACACTAATATGATGTTTTAAATAATGTCTGACCAACTTGGTTCATTTATATGCTTGGCTTCATTGTACTCTGAAACTGTTTTTCTGAGCTCAGTAAAGTCGTTTAAGCTCATTTTGCTACAAAACAACAACAAAGAGTGTTATACTGACAAGAAAAACTAACCTACACTCAAAAGTGGTTTATTCACTTTCTAACCGATTTTTCAACTTTGATCCTACACTAATATGATGTTTTAATTAGTCTGACCAACTTGGTTCATTTATATGATTGACTGTAGATATGTTGTTATTAGGCTTCTTGTACTCTGAAACTGCGTTTCTGAGCTCAGTAAAGTCGTTCAAGCTCTTTTTGCTACAAATCAACTACAAAGAGTGTTTTACTGACAGGAAAAACTAACCAACACTCAAAAGTGGTTTATTCACTTTCTAAACGATGTTTCAACTTTGGACCTACACTAATATGATGTTTTAATGAGTCTGACCAACTTGGTTCATTTATATGCTTGACTGTTGAAATGTTGTTATTCGGCTTCTTGTACTCTGAAAATGAGTTTCTGAGCTTGGTAAAGTCGTTCAAGCTCTTTTTGCCACAAAAGAACTGCAGAGTGTGTTATACTGACAGGAAAAACTAACCTACACTCAGCAATGGTTTATTCACTTTCTAAACGATGTTTCAACTTTGGCCCTACACTAATATGATGTTTTAATTAATATCTGACCAACTTGGTTCATTTATATGCTTGACTGTTGAAATGTTGTTATTTGACTTCTTGTACTCTAAAAATGCGTTTCTGAGCTCAGTAAAGTCGTTCAAGCTCTTTTTGCTACAAAACAACTACAAAGAGTGTTTTACTGACAGGAAAAAACTAACCTACACTCAGCAATGGTTTATTCACTTTCTAAACGATGTTTCAACTTTGGCCCTACACTAATATGATGTTTTAATTAATATCTGACCAACTTGGTTCATTTATATGCTTGACTGTTGAAATGTTGTTATTTGACTTCTTGTACTCTAAAAATGCGTTTCTGAGCTCAGTAAAGTCGTTCAAGCTCTTTTTGCTACAAAACAACTACAAAGAGTGTTTTACTGACAGGAAAAAACTAACCTACTCTCAAAAGTGGTTTATTCACTTTCTAAACGATGTTTCAACTTTGGACCTACACTAATATGATGTTTTAATTAATGTCTGACCAACTTGGTTCATTTATATGCTTGACTGTTGAAATGTTGTTATTTGACTTCTTGTACTCTAAAAATGCGTTTCTGAGCTCAGTAAAGTCGTTCAAGCTCTTTTTGCTACAAAACAACTACAAAGAGTGTTTTACTGACAGGAAAAAACTAACCTACTCTCAAAAGTGGTTTATTCACTTTCTAAACGATGTTTCAACTTTGATCCTACACTAATATGATGTTTTAAATAATCTGACCAACTTGGTTCATTTACATGCTTGACTGTTGAAATGTTGTTATTTGGCTTCTTGTACTCTGAAAATGCGTTTCTGAGCTCAGTAACGTCGTTCAAGCTCTTTTTGCTACAAAACAACTACAAAGAGTGTTATACTGACAAGAAAAACTAACCTACACTCAAAAGTGGTTTATTCACTTTCTAACCGATTTTTCAACTTTGGCCCTACACTAATATGATGTTTTAAATAATGTCTGACCAACTTGGTTCATTTATATGCTTGGCTTCATTGTACTCTGAAACTGTTTTTCTGAGCTCAGTAAAGTCGTTTAAGCTCATTTTGCTACAAAACAACTACAAAGAGTGTTATACTGACAAGAAAAACTAACCTACACTCAAAAGTGGTTTATTCACTTTCTAACCGATTTTTCAACTTTGATCCTACACTAATATGATGTTTTAATTAGTCTGACCAACTTGGTTCATTTATATGATTGACTGTAGATATGTTGTTATTAGGCTTCTTGTACTCTGAAACTGCGTTTCTGAGCTCAGTAAAGTCGTTCAAGCTCTTTTTGCTAAAAATCAACTACAAAGAGTGTTATGCTGACAGAAAAAAACTAACTTACACTCAAAAGTGGTTTATTCACTTTCTAAACTATGTTTCAACTTTGGCCCTACACTAATATGATGTTTTAAATAATGTCTGACCAACTTGGTTCATTTATATGCTTGACTGTTGAAATGTTGTTATTTGGCTTCTCATGCTCTGAAAATGCGTTTCTGAGCTCAGTAAAGTCGTTCAAGCTCTTTTTGCTACAAAATAACTCCAAAGAGTGTTATACTGACAGGAAAAACTAACCTACACTCAGAAATGGTTTATTCGCTTTGCAAACGCCCGTTTTACTTGGTTCCAACACTTAATTGATGTTTAAATGAATGTCTGACCACCTTTGTTCATTTATATGCTTGACTGTTGAAATGTTGTTTATTTGGCTTCTTGTACTCTGAAACTGCGTTTCTGAGCTCAGTGAAGTCGTTCAAGCTCATTTTGCTACAAAAGAACTACAAAGAGTGTTATACTGACAAGAAAAACTAACCTACACTCAAAAGTGGTTTATTCACTTTCTAAACGATGTTTCAACTTTGGCCCTACACTAATATGATGTTTTAATTAATGTCTGACCAACTTGGTTCATTTATATGCTTGCCAGCTGAAATGTTGTTTATTTGGCGTCTGGTACCCTGAAACTGCTTTTCTGACATCAGTAACGTCGTTCAAGCTCTTTTTGCTACAAAACAACTACAAAGAGTGTTATACTGACAAGAAAAACTAACCTACACTCAAAAGTGGTTTATTCACTTTCTAACCGATTTTTCAACTTTGATCCAACACTAATGTGATGTTTTAATTAGTCTGACCAACTTGGTTCATTTATATGCTTGACTGTTGAAATGTTGTTATTTGGCTTCTTATGCTCGGAAAATGCGTTTCTGAGCTCAGTAAAGTCGTTCAAGCTCTTTTTGCTACAAAACAATTACAAAGAGTGTTATACTGACAAGAAAAACTAACCTACACTCAAAAGTGGTTTATTAACTTTCTAAACGATGTTTCAACTTTGATCCTACACTAATATGATGTTTTAATTAATGTCTGACCAACTTGGTTTATTTATATGCTTGCCAGCTGAAATGTTGTTTATTTGGCGTCTCGTACTCTGAAACTGCTTTTCTGAGCTCAGTAAAGTCGTTCAAGCTCTTTTTTTTACGAAACAACTGCAGAGAGTGTTTTACTGACAGGAAAAAACTAACTTACACTCAAAAGTGGTTTATTCACTTTCTAACCGATTTTTCAACTTTGATCCTACACTAATATGATGTTTTAATTAATGTCTGACCAACTTGGTTTATTTATATGCTTGCCAGCTGAAATGTTGTTATTTGGCTTCTTGTACTCTGAAACTGCGTTTCTGAGCTCGGTAAAGTCGTAAGCTCTTTTTGCTATAAAACAACTGCAGAGAGTGTTATAATGACAGGAAAAAATAACCTACACTCAGCAATGGTTTATTCGCTTTGCAAACGCCCGTTTTACTTGGTTCCAACACTTAATTGATGTTTAAATGAATGTCTGACCAACTTTTTTCATTTACATGCTTGACTGTTGAAATGTTGTTATTTGGCTTCTTGTACTCTGAAAATGCGTTTCTGAGCTCAGTAAAGTCGTTCAAGCTCTTTTTGCTACAAAACAACTGCAGAGAGTGTTATACTGACAAGAAAAACTAACCTACACTCAAAAGTGGTTTATTCACTTTCTAACCGATTTTTCAACTTTGGCCCTACACTAATATGATGTTTGAAATAATGTCTGACCAACTTGGTTCATTTATATGCTTGGCTTCATTGTACTCTGAAACTGTTTTTCTGAGCTCAGTAAAGTCGTTTAAGCTCATTTTGCTACAAATCAACTACAAAGAGTGTTTTACTGACAGGAAAAACTAACCTACACTCAAAAGTGGTTTATTCACTTTCTAAACGATGTTTCAACTTTGGACCTACACTAATATGATGTTTTAATTAATGTCTGACCAACTTGGTTCATTTATATGCTTGACTGTTGAAATGTTGTTATTTGACTTCTTGTACTCTAAAAATGCGTTTCTGAGCTCAGTAAAGTCGTTCAAGCTCTTTTTGCTACAAAACAACTACAAAGAGTGTTTTACTGACAGGAAAAAACTAACCTACTCTCAAAAGTGGTTTATTCACTTTCTAAACGATGTTTCAACTTTGATCCTACACTAATATGATGTTTTAAATAATCTGACCAACTTGGTTCATTTACATGCTTGACTGTTGAAATGTTGTTATTTGGCTTCTTGTACTCTGAAAATGCGTTTCTGAGCTCAGTAACGTCGTTCAAGCTCTTTTTGCTACAAAACAACTACAAAGAGTGTTATACTGACAAGAAAAACTAACCTACACTCAAAAGTGGTTTATTCACTTTCTAACCGATTTTTCAACTTTGGCCCTACACTAATATGATGTTTTAAATAATGTCTGACCAACTTGGTTCATTTATATGCTTGGCTTCATTGTACTCTGAAACTGTTTTTCTGAGCTCAGTAAAGTCGTTTAAGCTCATTTTGCTACAAAACAACAACAAAGAGTGTTATACTGACAAGAAAAACTAACCTACACTCAAAAGTGGTTTATTCACTTTCTAACCGATTTTTCAACTTTGATCCTACACTAATATGATGTTTTAATTAGTCTGACCAACTTGGTTCATTTATATGATTGACTGTAGATATGTTGTTATTAGGCTTCTTGTACTCTGAAACTGCGTTTCTGAGCTCAGTAAAGTCGTTCAAGCTCTTTTTGCTACAAATCAACTACAAAGAGTGTTTTACTGACAGGAAAAACTAACCAACACTCAAAAGTGGTTTATTCACTTTCTAAACGATGTTTCAACTTTGGACCTACACTAATATGATGTTTTAATGAGTCTGACCAACTTGGTTCATTTATATGCTTGACTGTTGAAATGTTGTTATTCGGCTTCTTGTACTCTGAAAATGAGTTTCTGAGCTTGGTAAAGTCGTTCAAGCTCTTTTTGCCACAAAAGAACTGCAGAGTGTGTTATACTGACAGGAAAAACTAACCTACACTCAGCAATGGTTTATTCACTTTCTAAACGATGTTTCAACTTTGGCCCTACACTAATATGATGTTTTAATTAATATCTGACCAACTTGGTTCATTTATATGCTTGACTGTTGAAATGTTGTTATTTGACTTCTTGTACTCTAAAAATGCGTTTCTGAGCTCAGTAAAGTCGTTCAAGCTCTTTTTGCTACAAAACAACTACAAAGAGTGTTTTACTGACAGGAAAAAACTAACCTACTCTCAAAAGTGGTTTATTCACTTTCTAAACGATGTTTCAACTTTGGACCTACACTAATATGATGTTTTAATTAATGTCTGACCAACTTGGTTCATTTATATGCTTGACTGTTGAAATGTTGTTATTTGACTTCTTGTACTCTAAAAATGCGTTTCTGAGCTCAGTAAAGTCGTTCAAGCTCTTTTTGCTACAAAACAACTACAAAGAGTGTTTTACTGACAGGAAAAAACTAACCTACTCTCAAAAGTGGTTTATTCACTTTCTAAACGATGTTTCAACTTTGATCCTACACTAATATGATGTTTTAAATAATCTGACCAACTTGGTTCATTTACATGCTTGACTGTTGAAATGTTGTTATTTGGCTTCTTGTACTCTGAAAATGCGTTTCTGAGCTCAGTAACGTCGTTCAAGCTCTTTTTGCTACAAAACAACTACAAAGAGTGTTATACTGACAAGAAAAACTAACCTACACTCAAAAGTGGTTTATTCACTTTCTAACCGATTTTTCAACTTTGGCCCTACACTAATATGATGTTTTAAATAATGTCTGACCAACTTGGTTCATTTATATGCTTGGCTTCATTGTACTCTGAAACTGTTTTTCTGAGCTCAGTAAAGTCGTTTAAGCTCATTTTGCTACAAAACAACTACAAAGAGTGTTATACTGACAAGAAAAACTAACCTACACTCAAAAGTGGTTTATTCACTTTCTAACCGATTTTTCAACTTTGATCCTACACTAATATGATGTTTTAATTAGTCTGACCAACTTGGTTCATTTATATGATTGACTGTAGATATGTTGTTATTAGGCTTCTTGTACTCTGAAACTGCGTTTCTGAGCTCAGTAAAGTCGTTCAAGCTCTTTTTGCTAAAAATCAACTACAAAGAGTGTTATGCTGACAGAAAAAAACTAACTTACACTCAAAAGTGGTTTATTCACTTTCTAAACTATGTTTCAACTTTGGCCCTACACTAATATGATGTTTTAAATAATGTCTGACCAACTTGGTTCATTTATATGCTTGGCTTCATTGTACTCTGAAACTGTGTTTCTGAGCTCAGTAAAGTCGTTTAAGCTCATTTTGCTACAAAAGAACTACAAAGAGTGTTATACTGACAAGAAAAACTAACCTACACTCAAAAGTGGTTTATTCACTTTCTAAACGATGTTTCAACTTTGGCCCTACACTAATATGATGTTTTAATTAATGTCTGACCAACTTGGTTCATTTATATGCTTGCCAGCTGAAATGTTGTTTATTTGGCGTCTGGTACCCTGAAACTGCTTTTCTGACATCAGTAACTGAGCTCAGTGAAGTCGTTCAAGCTCTTTTTGCTACAAAACAACTACAAAGAGTGTTATACTGACAAGAAAAACTAACCTACACTCAAAAGTGGTTTATTCACTTTCTAACCGATTTTTCAACTTTGATCCAACACTAATGTGATGTTTTAATTAGTCTGACCAACTTGGTTCATTTATATGCTTGACTGTTGAAATGTTGTTATTTGGCTTCTCATGCTCTGAAAATGCGTTTCTGAGCTCAGTAAAGTCGTTCAAGCTCTTTTTGCTACAAAATAACTCCAAAGAGTGTTATACTGACAGGAAAAACTAACCTACACTCAGAAATGGTTTATTCGCTTTGCAAACGCCCGTTTTACTTGGTTCCAACACTTAATTGATGTTTAAATGAATGTCTGACCACCTTTGTTCATTTATATGCTTGACTGTTGAAATGTTGTTTATTTGGCTTCTTGTACTCTGAAACTGCATTTCTGAGCTCAGTGAAGTCGTTCAAGCTCATTTTGCTACAAAACAACTACAAAGAGTGTTATACTGACAAGAAAAACTAACCTACACTCAAAAGTGGTTTATTCACTTTCTAACCGATTTTTCAACTTTGATCCAACACTAATGTGATGTTTTAATTAGTCTGACCAACTTGGTTCATTTATATGCTTGACTGTTGAAATGTTGTTATTTGGCTTCTTATGCTCGGAAAATGCGTTTCTGAGCTCAGTAAAGTCGTTCAAGCTCTTTTTGCTACAAAACAATTACAAAGAGTGTTATACTGACAAGAAAAACTAACCTACACTCAAAAGTGGTTTATTAACTTTCTAAACGATGTTTCAACTTTGATCCTACACTAATATGATGTTTTAATTAATGTCTGACCAACTTGGTTTATTTATATGCTTGCCAGCTGAAATGTTGTTTATTTGGCGTCTCGTACTCTGAAACTGCTTTTCTGAGCTCAGTAAAGTCGTTCAAGCTCTTTTTTTTACGAAACAACTGCAGAGAGTGTTTTACTGACAGGAAAAAACTAACTTACACTCAAAAGTGGTTTATTCACTTTCTAACCGATTTTTCAACTTTGATCCTACACTAATATGATGTTTTAATTAATGTCTGACCAACTTGGTTTATTTATATGCTTGCCAGCTGAAATGTTGTTATTTGGCTTCTTGTACTCTGAAACTGCGTTTCTGAGCTCGGTAAAGTCGTAAGCTCTTTTTGCTATAAAACAACTGCAGAGAGTGTTATAATGACAGGAAAAAATAACCTACACTCAGCAATGGTTTATTCGCTTTGCAAACGCCCGTTTTACTTGGTTCCAACACTTAATTGATGTTTAAATGAATGTCTGACCAACTTTTTTCATTTACATGCTTGACTGTTGAAATGTTGTTATTTGGCTTCTTGTACTCTGAAAATGCGTTTCTGAGCTCAGTAAAGTCGTTCAAGCTCTTTTTGCTACAAAACAACTGCAGAGAGTGTTATACTGACAAGAAAAACTAACCTACACTCAAAAGTGGTTTATTCACTTTCTAACCGATTTTTCAACTTTGGCCCTACACTAATATGATGTTTGAAATAATGTCTGACCAACTTGGTTCATTTATATGCTTGGCTTCATTGTACTCTGAAACTGTTTTTCTGAGCTCAGTAAAGTCGTTTAAGCTCATTTTGCTACAAATCAACTACAAAGAGTGTTTTACTGACAGGAAAAACTAACCAACACTCAAAAGTGGTTTATTCACTTTCTAAACGATGTTTCAACTTTGGACCTACACTAATATGATGTTTTAATTAATGTCTGACCAACTTGGTTCATTTATATGCTTGACTGTTGAAATGTTGTTATTTGACTTCTTGTACTCTAAAAATGCGTTTCTGAGCTCAGTAAAGTCGTTCAAGCTCTTTTTGCTACAAAACAACTACAAAGAGTGTTTTACTGACAGGAAAAAACTAACCTACTCTCAAAAGTGGTTTATTCACTTTCTAAACGATGTTTCAACTTTGATCCTACACTAATATGATGTTTTAAATAATCTGACCAACTTGGTTCATTTACATGCTTGACTGTTGAAATGTTGTTATTTGGCTTCTTGTACTCTGAAAATGCGTTTCTGAGCTCAGTAACGTCGTTCAAGCTCTTTTTGCTACAAAACAACTACAAAGAGTGTTATACTGACAAGAAAAACTAACCTACACTCAAAAGTGGTTTATTCACTTTCTAACCGATTTTTCAACTTTGGCCCTACACTAATATGATGTTTTAAATAATGTCTGACCAACTTGGTTCATTTATATGCTTGGCTTCATTGTACTCTGAAACTGTGTTTCTGAGCTCAGTAAAGTCGTTTAAGCTCATTTTGCTACAAAAGAACTACAAAGAGTGTTATACTGACAAGAAAAACTAACCTACACTCAAAAGTGGTTTATTCACTTTCTAAACGATGTTTCAACTTTGGCCCTACACTAATATGATGTTTTAATTAATGTCTGACCAACTTGGTTCATTTATATGCTTGCCAGCTGAAATGTTGTTTATTTGGCGTCTGGTACCCTGAAACTGCTTTTCTGACATCAGTAACGTCGTTCAAGCTCTTTTTGCTACAAAACAACTACAAAGAGTGTTATACTGACAAGAAAAACTAACCTACACTCAAAAGTGGTTTATTCACTTTCTAACCGATTTTTCAACTTTGATCCTACACTAATATGATGTTTTAATTAGTCTGACCAACTTGGTTCATTTATATGATTGACTGTAGATATGTTGTTATTAGGCTTCTTGTACTCTGAAACTGCGTTTCTGAGCTCAGTAAAGTCGTTCAAGCTCTTTTTGCTAAAAATCAACTACAAAGAGTGTTATGCTGACAGAAAAAAACTAACTTACACTCAAAAGTGGTTTATTCACTTTCTAAACTATGTTTCAACTTTGGCCCTACACTAATATGATGTTTTAAATAATGTCTGACCAACTTGGTTCATTTATATGCTTGACTGTTGAAATGTTGTTATTTGGCTTCTCATGCTCTGAAAATGCGTTTCTGAGCTCAGTAAAGTCGTTCAAGCTCTTTTTGCTACAAAATAACTCCAAAGAGTGTTATACTGACAGGAAAAACTAACCTACACTCAGAAATGGTTTATTCGCTTTGCAAACGCCCGTTTTACTTGGTTCCAACACTTAATTGATGTTTAAATGAATGTCTGACCACCTTTGTTCATTTATATGCTTGACTGTTGAAATGTTGTTTATTTGGCTTCTTGTACTCTGAAACTGCGTTTCTGAGCTCAGTGAAGTCGTTCAAGCTCATTTTGCTACAAAAGAACTACAAAGAGTGTTATACTGACAAGAAAAACTAACCTACACTCAAAAGTGGTTTATTCACTTTCTAAACGATGTTTCAACTTTGGCCCTACACTAATATGATGTTTTAATTAATGTCTGACCAACTTGGTTCATTTATATGCTTGCCAGCTGAAATGTTGTTTATTTGGCGTCTGGTACCCTGAAACTGCTTTTCTGACATCAGTAACGTCGTTCAAGCTCTTTTTGCTACAAAACAACTACAAAGAGTGTTATACTGACAAGAAAAACTAACCTACACTCAAAAGTGGTTTATTCACTTTCTAACCGATTTTTCAACTTTGATCCAACACTAATGTGATGTTTTAATTAGTCTGACCAACTTGGTTCATTTATATGCTTGACTGTTGAAATGTTGTTATTTGGCTTCTTATGCTCGGAAAATGCGTTTCTGAGCTCAGTAAAGTCGTTCAAGCTCTTTTTGCTACAAAACAATTACAAAGAGTGTTATACTGACAAGAAAAACTAACCTACACTCAAAAGTGGTTTATTAACTTTCTAAACGATGTTTCAACTTTGATCCTACACTAATATGATGTTTTAATTAATGTCTGACCAACTTGGTTTATTTATATGCTTGCCAGCTGAAATGTTGTTTATTTGGCGTCTCGTACTCTGAAACTGCTTTTCTGAGCTCAGTAAAGTCGTTCAAGCTCTTTTTTTTACGAAACAACTGCAGAGAGTGTTTTACTGACAGGAAAAAACTAACTTACACTCAAAAGTGGTTTATTCACTTTCTAACCGATTTTTCAACTTTGATCCTACACTAATATGATGTTTTAATTAATGTCTGACCAACTTGGTTTATTTATATGCTTGCCAGCTGAAATGTTGTTATTTGGCTTCTTGTACTCTGAAACTGCGTTTCTGAGCTCGGTAAAGTCGTAAGCTCTTTTTGCTATAAAACAACTGCAGAGAGTGTTATAATGACAGGAAAAAATAACCTACACTCAGCAATGGTTTATTCGCTTTGCAAACGCCCGTTTTACTTGGTTCCAACACTTAATTGATGTTTAAATGAATGTCTGACCAACTTTTTTCATTTACATGCTTGACTGTTGAAATGTTGTTATTTGGCTTCTTGTACTCTGAAAATGCGTTTCTGAGCTCAGTAAAGTCGTTCAAGCTCTTTTTGCTACAAAACAACTGCAGAGAGTGTTATACTGACAAGAAAAACTAACCTACACTCAAAAGTGGTTTATTCACTTTCTAACCGATTTTTCAACTTTGGCCCTACACTAATATGATGTTTGAAATAATGTCTGACCAACTTGGTTCATTTATATGCTTGGCTTCATTGTACTCTGAAACTGTTTTTCTGAGCTCAGTAAAGTCGTTTAAGCTCATTTTGCTACAAATCAACTACAAAGAGTGTTTTACTGACAGGAAAAACTAACCTACACTCAAAAGTGGTTTATTCACTTTCTAAACGATGTTTCAACTTTGGACCTACACTAATATGATGTTTTAATTAATGTCTGACCAACTTGGTTCATTTATATGCTTGACTGTTGAAATGTTGTTATTTGACTTCTTGTACTCTAAAAATGCGTTTCTGAGCTCAGTAAAGTCGTTCAAGCTCTTTTTGCTACAAAACAACTACAAAGAGTGTTTTACTGACAGGAAAAAACTAACCTACTCTCAAAAGTGGTTTATTCACTTTCTAAACGATGTTTCAACTTTGATCCTACACTAATATGATGTTTTAAATAATCTGACCAACTTGGTTCATTTACATGCTTGACTGTTGAAATGTTGTTATTTGGCTTCTTGTACTCTGAAAATGCGTTTCTGAGCTCAGTAACGTCGTTCAAGCTCTTTTTGCTACAAAACAACTACAAAGAGTGTTATACTGACAAGAAAAACTAACCTACACTCAAAAGTGGTTTATTCACTTTCTAACCGATTTTTCAACTTTGGCCCTACACTAATATGATGTTTTAAATAATGTCTGACCAACTTGGTTCATTTATATGCTTGGCTTCATTGTACTCTGAAACTGTTTTTCTGAGCTCAGTAAAGTCGTTTAAGCTCATTTTGCTACAAAACAACAACAAAGAGTGTTATACTGACAAGAAAAACTAACCTACACTCAAAAGTGGTTTATTCACTTTCTAACCGATTTTTCAACTTTGATCCTACACTAATATGATGTTTTAATTAGTCTGACCAACTTGGTTCATTTATATGATTGACTGTAGATATGTTGTTATTAGGCTTCTTGTACTCTGAAACTGCGTTTCTGAGCTCAGTAAAGTCGTTCAAGCTCTTTTTGCTACAAATCAACTACAAAGAGTGTTTTACTGACAGGAAAAACTAACCAACACTCAAAAGTGGTTTATTCACTTTCTAAACGATGTTTCAACTTTGGACCTACACTAATATGATGTTTTAATGAGTCTGACCAACTTGGTTCATTTATATGCTTGACTGTTGAAATGTTGTTATTCGGCTTCTTGTACTCTGAAAATGAGTTTCTGAGCTTGGTAAAGTCGTTCAAGCTCTTTTTGCCACAAAAGAACTGCAGAGTGTGTTATACTGACAGGAAAAACTAACCTACACTCAGCAATGGTTTATTCACTTTCTAAACGATGTTTCAACTTTGGCCCTACACTAATATGATGTTTTAATTAATATCTGACCAACTTGGTTCATTTATATGCTTGACTGTTGAAATGTTGTTATTTGACTTCTTGTACTCTAAAAATGCGTTTCTGAGCTCAGTAAAGTCGTTCAAGCTCTTTTTGCTACAAAACAACTACAAAGAGTGTTTTACTGACAGGAAAAAACTAACCTACTCTCAAAAGTGGTTTATTCACTTTCTAAACGATGTTTCAACTTTGGACCTACACTAATATGATGTTTTAATTAATGTCTGACCAACTTGGTTCATTTATATGCTTGACTGTTGAAATGTTGTTATTTGACTTCTTGTACTCTAAAAATGCGTTTCTGAGCTCAGTAAAGTCGTTCAAGCTCTTTTTGCTACAAAACAACTACAAAGAGTGTTTTACTGACAGGAAAAAACTAACCTACTCTCAAAAGTGGTTTATTCACTTTCTAAACGATGTTTCAACTTTGATCCTACACTAATATGATGTTTTAAATAATCTGACCAACTTGGTTCATTTACATGCTTGACTGTTGAAATGTTGTTATTTGGCTTCTTGTACTCTGAAAATGCGTTTCTGAGCTCAGTAACGTCGTTCAAGCTCTTTTTGCTACAAAACAACTACAAAGAGTGTTATACTGACAAGAAAAACTAACCTACACTCAAAAGTGGTTTATTCACTTTCTAACCGATTTTTCAACTTTGGCCCTACACTAATATGATGTTTTAAATAATGTCTGACCAACTTGGTTCATTTATATGCTTGGCTTCATTGTACTCTGAAACTGTTTTTCTGAGCTCAGTAAAGTCGTTTAAGCTCATTTTGCTACAAAACAACTACAAAGAGTGTTATACTGACAAGAAAAACTAACCTACACTCAAAAGTGGTTTATTCACTTTCTAACCGATTTTTCAACTTTGATCCTACACTAATATGATGTTTTAATTAGTCTGACCAACTTGGTTCATTTATATGATTGACTGTAGATATGTTGTTATTAGGCTTCTTGTACTCTGAAACTGCGTTTCTGAGCTCAGTAAAGTCGTTCAAGCTCTTTTTGCTAAAAATCAACTACAAAGAGTGTTATGCTGACAGAAAAAAACTAACTTACACTCAAAAGTGGTTTATTCACTTTCTAAACTATGTTTCAACTTTGGCCCTACACTAATATGATGTTTTAAATAATGTCTGACCAACTTGGTTCATTTATATGCTTGGCTTCATTGTACTCTGAAACTGTGTTTCTGAGCTCAGTAAAGTCGTTTAAGCTCATTTTGCTACAAAAGAACTACAAAGAGTGTTATACTGACAAGAAAAACTAACCTACACTCAAAAGTGGTTTATTCACTTTCTAAACGATGTTTCAACTTTGGCCCTACACTAATATGATGTTTTAATTAATGTCTGACCAACTTGGTTCATTTATATGCTTGCCAGCTGAAATGTTGTTTATTTGGCGTCTGGTACCCTGAAACTGCTTTTCTGACATCAGTAACTGAGCTCAGTGAAGTCGTTCAAGCTCTTTTTGCTACAAAACAACTACAAAGAGTGTTATACTGACAAGAAAAACTAACCTACACTCAAAAGTGGTTTATTCACTTTCTAACCGATTTTTCAACTTTGATCCAACACTAATGTGATGTTTTAATTAGTCTGACCAACTTGGTTCATTTATATGCTTGACTGTTGAAATGTTGTTATTTGGCTTCTCATGCTCTGAAAATGCGTTTCTGAGCTCAGTAAAGTCGTTCAAGCTCTTTTTGCTACAAAATAACTCCAAAGAGTGTTATACTGACAGGAAAAACTAACCTACACTCAGAAATGGTTTATTCGCTTTGCAAACGCCCGTTTTACTTGGTTCCAACACTTAATTGATGTTTAAATGAATGTCTGACCACCTTTGTTCATTTATATGCTTGACTGTTGAAATGTTGTTTATTTGGCTTCTTGTACTCTGAAACTGCATTTCTGAGCTCAGTGAAGTCGTTCAAGCTCATTTTGCTACAAAACAACTACAAAGAGTGTTATACTGACAAGAAAAACTAACCTACACTCAAAAGTGGTTTATTCACTTTCTAACCGATTTTTCAACTTTGATCCAACACTAATGTGATGTTTTAATTAGTCTGACCAACTTGGTTCATTTATATGCTTGACTGTTGAAATGTTGTTATTTGGCTTCTTATGCTCGGAAAATGCGTTTCTGAGCTCAGTAAAGTCGTTCAAGCTCTTTTTGCTACAAAACAATTACAAAGAGTGTTATACTGACAAGAAAAACTAACCTACACTCAAAAGTGGTTTATTAACTTTCTAAACGATGTTTCAACTTTGATCCTACACTAATATGATGTTTTAATTAATGTCTGACCAACTTGGTTTATTTATATGCTTGCCAGCTGAAATGTTGTTTATTTGGCGTCTCGTACTCTGAAACTGCTTTTCTGAGCTCAGTAAAGTCGTTCAAGCTCTTTTTTTTACGAAACAACTGCAGAGAGTGTTTTACTGACAGGAAAAAACTAACTTACACTCAAAAGTGGTTTATTCACTTTCTAACCGATTTTTCAACTTTGATCCTACACTAATATGATGTTTTAATTAATGTCTGACCAACTTGGTTTATTTATATGCTTGCCAGCTGAAATGTTGTTATTTGGCTTCTTGTACTCTGAAACTGCGTTTCTGAGCTCGGTAAAGTCGTAAGCTCTTTTTGCTATAAAACAACTGCAGAGAGTGTTATAATGACAGGAAAAAATAACCTACACTCAGCAATGGTTTATTCGCTTTGCAAACGCCCGTTTTACTTGGTTCCAACACTTAATTGATGTTTAAATGAATGTCTGACCAACTTTTTTCATTTACATGCTTGACTGTTGAAATGTTGTTATTTGGCTTCTTGTACTCTGAAAATGCGTTTCTGAGCTCAGTAAAGTCGTTCAAGCTCTTTTTGCTACAAAACAACTGCAGAGAGTGTTATACTGACAAGAAAAACTAACCTACACTCAAAAGTGGTTTATTCACTTTCTAACCGATTTTTCAACTTTGGCCCTACACTAATATGATGTTTGAAATAATGTCTGACCAACTTGGTTCATTTATATGCTTGGCTTCATTGTACTCTGAAACTGTTTTTCTGAGCTCAGTAAAGTCGTTTAAGCTCATTTTGCTACAAATCAACTACAAAGAGTGTTTTACTGACAGGAAAAACTAACCAACACTCAAAAGTGGTTTATTCACTTTCTAAACGATGTTTCAACTTTGGACCTACACTAATATGATGTTTTAATTAATGTCTGACCAACTTGGTTCATTTATATGCTTGACTGTTGAAATGTTGTTATTTGACTTCTTGTACTCTAAAAATGCGTTTCTGAGCTCAGTAAAGTCGTTCAAGCTCTTTTTGCTACAAAACAACTACAAAGAGTGTTTTACTGACAGGAAAAAACTAACCTACTCTCAAAAGTGGTTTATTCACTTTCTAAACGATGTTTCAACTTTGATCCTACACTAATATGATGTTTTAAATAATCTGACCAACTTGGTTCATTTACATGCTTGACTGTTGAAATGTTGTTATTTGGCTTCTTGTACTCTGAAAATGCGTTTCTGAGCTCAGTAACGTCGTTCAAGCTCTTTTTGCTACAAAACAACTACAAAGAGTGTTATACTGACAAGAAAAACTAACCTACACTCAAAAGTGGTTTATTCACTTTCTAACCGATTTTTCAACTTTGGCCCTACACTAATATGATGTTTTAAATAATGTCTGACCAACTTGGTTCATTTATATGCTTGGCTTCATTGTACTCTGAAACTGTGTTTCTGAGCTCAGTAAAGTCGTTTAAGCTCATTTTGCTACAAAAGAACTACAAAGAGTGTTATACTGACAAGAAAAACTAACCTACACTCAAAAGTGGTTTATTCACTTTCTAAACGATGTTTCAACTTTGGCCCTACACTAATATGATGTTTTAATTAATGTCTGACCAACTTGGTTCATTTATATGCTTGCCAGCTGAAATGTTGTTTATTTGGCGTCTGGTACCCTGAAACTGCTTTTCTGACATCAGTAACGTCGTTCAAGCTCTTTTTGCTACAAAACAACTACAAAGAGTGTTATACTGACAAGAAAAACTAACCTACACTCAAAAGTGGTTTATTCACTTTCTAAACGATTTTTCAACTTTGATCCAACACTAATGTGATGTTTTAATTAGTCTGACCAACTTGGTTCATTTATATGCTTGACTGTTGAAATGTTGTTATTTGGCTTCTCATGCTCTGAAAATGCGTTTCTGAGCTCAGTAAAGTCGTTCAAGCTCTTTTTGCTACAAAATAACTCCAAAGAGTGTTATACTGACAGGAAAAACTAACCTACACTCAGAAATGGTTTATTCGCTTTGCAAACGCCCGTTTTACTTGGTTCCAACACTTAATTGATGTTTAAATGAATGTCTGACCACCTTTGTTCATTTATATGCTTGACTGTTGAAATGTTGTTTATTTGGCTTCTTGTACTCTGAAACTGCGTTTCTGAGCTCAGTGAAGTCGTTCAAGCTCATTTTGCTACAAAAGAACTACAAAGAGTGTTATACTGACAAGAAAAACTAACCTACACTCAAAAGTGGTTTATTCACTTTCTAAACGATGTTTCAACTTTGGCCCTACACTAATATGATGTTTTAATTAATGTCTGACCAACTTGGTTCATTTATATGCTTGCCAGCTGAAATGTTGTTTATTTGGCGTCTGGTACCCTGAAACTGCTTTTCTGACATCAGTAACGTCGTTCAAGCTCTTTTTGCTACAAAACAACTACAAAGAGTGTTATACTGACAAGAAAAACTAACCTACACTCAAAAGTGGTTTATTCACTTTCTAACCGATTTTTCAACTTTGATCCAACACTAATGTGATGTTTTAATTAGTCTGACCAACTTGGTTCATTTATATGCTTGACTGTTGAAATGTTGTTATTTGGCTTCTTATGCTCGGAAAATGCGTTTCTGAGCTCAGTAAAGTCGTTCAAGCTCTTTTTGCTACAAAACAATTACAAAGAGTGTTATACTGACAAGAAAAACTAACCTACACTCAAAAGTGGTTTATTAACTTTCTAAACGATGTTTCAACTTTGATCCTACACTAATATGATGTTTTAATTAATGTCTGACCAACTTGGTTTATTTATATGCTTGCCAGCTGAAATGTTGTTTATTTGGCGTCTCGTACTCTGAAACTGCTTTTCTGAGCTCAGTAAAGTCGTTCAAGCTCTTTTTTTTACGAAACAACTGCAGAGAGTGTTTTACTGACAGGAAAAAACTAACTTACACTCAAAAGTGGTTTATTCACTTTCTAACCGATTTTTCAACTTTGATCCTACACTAATATGATGTTTTAATTAATGTCTGACCAACTTGGTTTATTTATATGCTTGCCAGCTGAAATGTTGTTATTTGGCTTCTTGTACTCTGAAACTGCGTTTCTGAGCTCGGTAAAGTCGTAAGCTCTTTTTGCTATAAAACAACTGCAGAGAGTGTTATACTGACAGGAAAAAATAACCTACACTCAGCAATGGTTTATTCGCTTTGCAAACGCCCGTTTTACTTGGTTCCAACACTTAATTGATGTTTAAATGAATGTCTGACCAACTTTTTTCATTTACATGCTTGACTGTTGAAATGTTGTTATTTGGCTTCTTGTACTCATGGTTCATTTTTATGCTTGCCAGCTGAAATGTTGTTTATTTGGCTTCTGGTACCCTAAAACTGCTTTTCTGAGCTCAGTTACGTCGTTCAAGCTCTTTTTGCTACAAAACAACTACAAAGAGTGTTATACTGACAAGAAAAACTAACCTACACTCAAAAGTGGTTTATTCACTTTCTAACCGATTTTTCAACTTTGATCCAACACTAATGTGATGTTTTAATTAGTCTGACCAACTTGGTTCATTTATATGCTTGACTGTTGAAATGTTGTTATTTGGCTTCTCATGCTCTGAAAATGCGTTTCTGAGCTCAGTAAAGTCGTTCAAGCTCTTTTTGCTACAAAATAACTCCAAAGAGTGTTTTACTGACAGGAAAAACTAACCTACACTCAGAAATGGTTTATTCGCTTTGCAAACGCCCGTTTTACTTGGTTCCAACACTTAATTGATGTTTAAATGAATGTCTGACCACCTTTGTTCATTTATATGCTTGACTGTTGAAATGTTGTTTATTTGGCTTCTTGTACTCTGAAACTGCGTTTCTGAGCTCAGTGAAGTCGTTCAAGCTCATTTTGCTACAAAAGAACTACAAAGAGTGTTATACTGACAAGAAAAACTAACCTACACTCAAAAGTGGTTTATTCACTTTCTAAACGATGTTTCAACTTTGATCCTACACTAATATGATGTTTTAATTAATGTCTGACCAACTTGGTTCATTTATATGCTTGCCAGCTGAAATGTTGTTTATTTGGCGTCTGGTACCCTGAAACTGCTTTTCTGACATCAGTAACGTCGTTCAAGCTCTTTTTGCTACAAAACAACTACAAAGAGTGTTATACTGACAAGAAAAACTAACCTACACTCAAAAGTGGTTTATTCACTTTTTAACCGATTTTTCAACTTTGATCCAACACTAATGTGATGTTTTAATTAGTCTGACCAACTTGGTTCATTTATATGCTTGACTGTTGAAATGTTGTTATTTGGCTTCTTATGCTCGGAAAATGCGTTTCTGAGCTCAGTAAAGTCGTTCAAGCTCTTTTTGCTACAAAACAATTACAAAGAGTGTTATACTGACAAGAAAAACTAACCTACACTCAAAAGTGGTTTATTAACTTTCTAAACGATGTTTCAACTTTGATCCTACACTAATATGATGTTTTAATTAATGTCTGACCAACTTGGTTTATTTATATGCTTGCCAGCTGAAATGTTGTTTATTTGGCGTCTCGTACTCTGAAACTGCTTTTCTGAGCTCAGTAAAGTCGTTCAAGCTCTTTTTTTTACGAAACAACTGCAGAGAGTGTTTTACTGACAGGAAAAAACTAACTTACACTCAAAAGTGGTTTATTCACTTTCTAACCGATTTTTCAACTTTGATCCTACACTAATATGATGTTTTAATTAATGTCTGACCAACTTGGTTTATTTATATGCTTGCCAGCTGAAATGTTGTTATTTGGCTTCTTGTACTCTGAAACTGCGTTTCTGAGCTCGGTAAAGTCGTAAGCTCTTTTTGCTATAAAACAACTGCAGAGAGTGTTATACTGACAGGAAAAAATAACCTACACTCAGAAATGGTTTATTCGCTTTGCAAACGCCCGTTTTACTTGGTTCCAACACTTAATTGATGTTTAAATGAATGTCTGACCACCTTTGTTCATTTATATGCTTGACTGTTGAAATGTTGTTTATTTGGCTTCTTGTACTCTGAAACTGCGTTTCTGAGCTCAGTGAAGTCGTTCAAGCTCATTTTGCTACAAAAGAACTACAAAGAGTGTTATACTGACAAGAAAAACTAACCTACACTCAAAAGTGGTTTATTCACTTTCTAAACGATGTTTCAACTTTGGCCCTACACTAATATGATGTTTTAATTAATGTCTGACCAACTTGGTTCATTTATATGCTTGCCAGCTGAAATGTTGTTTATTTGGCGTCTGGTACCCTGAAACTGCTTTTCTGACATCAGTAACGTCGTTCAAGCTCTTTTTGCTACAAAACAACTACAAAGAGTGTTATACTGACAAGAAAAACTAACCTACACTCAAAAGTGGTTTATTCACTTTCTAACCGATTTTTCAACTTTGATCCAACACTAATGTGATGTTTTAATTAGTCTGACCAACTTGGTTCATTTATATGCTTGACTGTTGAAATGTTGTTATTTGGCTTCTTATGCTCGGAAAATGCGTTTCTGAGCTCAGTAAAGTCGTTCAAGCTCTTTTTGCTACAAAACAATTACAAAGAGTGTTATACTGACAAGAAAAACTAACCTACACTCAAAAGTGGTTTATTAACTTTCTAAACGATGTTTCAACTTTGATCCTACACTAATATGATGTTTTAATTAATGTCTGACCAACTTGGTTTATTTATATGCTTGCCAGCTGAAATGTTGTTTATTTGGCGTCTCGTACTCTGAAACTGCTTTTCTGAGCTCAGTAAAGTCGTTCAAGCTCTTTTTTTTACGAAACAACTGCAGAGAGTGTTTTACTGACAGGAAAAAACTAACTTACACTCAAAAGTGGTTTATTCACTTTCTAACCGATTTTTCAACTTTGATCCTACACTAATATGATGTTTTAATTAATGTCTGACCAACTTGGTTTATTTATATGCTTGCCAGCTGAAATGTTGTTATTTGGCTTCTTGTACTCTGAAACTGCGTTTCTGAGCTCGGTAAAGTCGTAAGCTCTTTTTGCTATAAAACAACTGCAGAGAGTGTTATACTGACAGGAAAAAATAACCTACACTCAGCAATGGTTTATTCGCTTTGCAAACGCCCGTTTTACTTGGTTCCAACACTTAATTGATGTTTAAATGAATGTCTGACCAACTTTTTTCATTTACATGCTTGACTGTTGAAATGTTGTTATTTGGCTTCTTGTACTCATGGTTCATTTTTATGCTTGCCAGCTGAAATGTTGTTTATTTGGCTTCTGGTACCCTAAAACTGCTTTTCTGAGCTCAGTTACGTCGTTCAAGCTCTTTTTGCTACAAAACAACTACAAAGAGTGTTATACTGACAAGAAAAACTAACCTACACTCAAAAGTGGTTTATTCACTTTCTAACCGATTTTTCAACTTTGATCCAACACTAATGTGATGTTTTAATTAGTCTGACCAACTTGGTTCATTTATATGCTTGACTGTTGAAATGTTGTTATTTGGCTTCTCATGCTCTGAAAATGCGTTTCTGAGCTCAGTAAAGTCGTTCAAGCTCTTTTTGCTACAAAATAACTCCAAAGAGTGTTTTACTGACAGGAAAAACTAACCTACACTCAGAAATGGTTTATTCGCTTTGCAAACGCCCGTTTTACTTGGTTCCAACACTTAATTGATGTTTAAATGAATGTCTGACCACCTTTGTTCATTTATATGCTTGACTGTTGAAATGTTGTTTATTTGGCTTCTTGTACTCTGAAACTGCGTTTCTGAGCTCAGTGAAGTCGTTCAAGCTCATTTTGCTACAAAAGAACTACAAAGAGTGTTATACTGACAAGAAAAACTAACCTACACTCAAAAGTGGTTTATTCACTTTCTAAACGATGTTTCAACTTTGGCCCTACACTAATATGATGTTTTAATTAATGTCTGACCAACTTGGTTCATTTATATGCTTGCCAGCTGAAATGTTGTTTATTTGGCGTCTGGTACCCTGAAACTGCTTTTCTGACATCAGTAACGTCGTTCAAGCTCTTTTTGCTACAAAACAACTACAAAGAGTGTTATACTGACAAGAAAAACTAACCTACACTCAAAAGTGGTTTATTCACTTTCTAACCGATTTTTCAACTTTGATCCAACACTAATGTGATGTTTTAATTAGTCTGACCAACTTGGTTCATTTATATGCTTGACTGTTGAAATGTTGTTATTTGGCTTCTTATGCTCGGAAAATGCGTTTCTGAGCTCAGTAAAGTCGTTCAAGCTCTTTTTGCTACAAAACAATTACAAAGAGTGTTATACTGACAAGAAAAACTAACCTACACTCAAAAGTGGTTTATTAACTTTCTAAACGATGTTTCAACTTTGATCCTACACTAATATGATGTTTTAATTAATGTCTGACCAACTTGGTTTATTTATATGCTTGCCAGCTGAAATGTTGTTTATTTGGCGTCTCGTACTCTGAAACTGCTTTTCTGAGCTCAGTAAAGTCGTTCAAGCTCTTTTTTTTACGAAACAACTGCAGAGAGTGTTTTACTGACAGGAAAAAACTAACTTACACTCAAAAGTGGTTTATTCACTTTCTAACCGATTTTTCAACTTTGATCCTACACTAATATGATGTTTTAATTAATGTCTGACCAACTTGGTTTATTTATATGCTTGCCAGCTGAAATGTTGTTATTTGGCTTCTTGTACTCTGAAACTGCGTTTCTGAGCTCGGTAAAGTCGTAAGCTCTTTTTGCTATAAAACAACTGCAGAGAGTGTTATACTGACAGGAAAAAATAACCTACACTCAGCAATGGTTTATTCGCTTTGCAAACGCCCGTTTTACTTGGTTCCAACACTTAATTGATGTTTAAATGAATGTCTGACCAACTTTTTTCATTTACATGCTTGACTGTTGAAATGTTGTTATTTGGCTTCTTGTACTCATGGTTCATTTTTATGCTTGCCAGCTGAAATGTTGTTTATTTGGCTTCTGGTACCCTAAAACTGCTTTTCTGAGCTCAGTTACGTCGTTCAAGCTCTTTTTGCTACAAAACAACTACAAAGAGTGTTATACTGACAAGAAAAACTAACCTACACTCAAAAGTGGTTTATTCACTTTCTAACCGATTTTTCAACTTTGATCCAACACTAATGTGATGTTTTAATTAGTCTGACCAACTTGGTTCATTTATATGCTTGACTGTTGAAATGTTGTTATTTGGCTTCTCATGCTCTGAAAATGCGTTTCTGAGCTCAGTAAAGTCGTTCAAGCTCTTTTTGCTACAAAACAACTCCAAAGAGTGTTTTACTGACAGGAAAAACTAACCTACACTCAGAAATGGTTTATTCGCTTTGCAAACGCCCGTTTTACTTGGTTCCAACACTTAATTGATGTTTAAATGAATGTCTGACCACCTTTGTTCATTTATATGCTTGACTGTTGAAATGTTGTTTATTTGGCTTCTTGTACTCTGAAACTGCGTTTCTGAGCTCAGTGAAGTCGTTCAAGCTCATTTTGCTACAAAAGAACTACAAAGAGTGTTATACTGACAAGAAAAACTAACCTACACTCAAAAGTGGTTTATTCACTTTCTAAACGATGTTACAACTTTGGCCCTACACTAATATGATGTTTTAATTAATGTCTGACCAACTTGGTTCATTTATATGCTTGCCAGCTGAAATGTTGTTTATTTGGCGTCTGGTACCCTGAAACTGCTTTTCTGACATCAGTAACGTCGTTCAAGCTCTTTTTGCTACAAAACAACTACAAAGAGTGTTATACTGACAAGAAAAACTAACCTACACTCAAAAGTGGTTTATTCACTTTCTAACCGATTTTTCAACTTTGATCCAACACTAATGTGATGTTTTAATTAGTCTGACCAACTTGGTTCATTTATATGCTTGACTGTTGAAATGTTGTTATTTGGCTTCTTATGCTCGGAAAATGCGTTTCTGAGCTCAGTAAAGTCGTTCAAGCTCTTTTTGCTACAAAACAACTGCAGAGAGTGTTATACTGACAGGAAAAAATAACCTACACTCAGCAATGGTTTATTCGCTTTGCAAACGCCCGTTTTACTTGGTTCCAACACTTAATTGATGTTTAAATGAATGTCTGACCAACTTTTTTCATTTACATGCTTGACTGTTGAAATGTTGTTATTTGGCTTCTTGTACTCATGGTTCATTTTTATGCTTGCCAGCTGAAATGTTGTTTATTTGGCTTCTGGTACCCTAAAACTGCTTTTCTGAGCTCAGTTACGTCGTTCAAGCTCTTTTTGCTACAAAACAACTACAAAGAGTGTTATACTGACAAGAAAAACTAACCTACACTCAAAAGTGGTTTATTCACTTTCTAACCGATTTTTCAACTTTGATCCAACACTAATGTGATGTTTTAATTAGTCTGACCAACTTGGTTCATTTATATGCTTGACTGTTGAAATGTTGTTATTTGGCTTCTCATGCTCTGAAAATGCGTTTCTGAGCTCAGTAAAGTCGTTCAAGCTCTTTTTGCTACAAAATAACTCCAAAGAGTGTTTTACTGACAGGAAAAACTAACCTACACTCAGAAATGGTTTATTCGCTTTGCAAACGCCCGTTTTACTTGGTTCCAACACTTAATTGATGTTTAAATGAATGTCTGACCACCTTTGTTCATTTATATGCTTGACTGTTGAAATGTTGTTTATTTGGCTTCTTGTACTCTGAAACTGCGTTTCTGAGCTCAGTGAAGTCGTTCAAGCTCATTTTGCTACAAAAGAACTACAAAGAGTGTTATACTGACAAGAAAAACTAACCTACACTCAAAAGTGGTTTATTCACTTTCTAAACGATGTTTCAACTTTGGCCCTACACTAATATGATGTTTTAATTAATGTCTGACCAACTTGGTTCATTTATATGCTTGCCAGCTGAAATGTTGTTTATTTTGCGTCTGGTACCCTGAAACTGCTTTTCTGACATCAGTAACGTCGTTCAAGCTCTTTTTGCTACAAAACAACTACAAAGAGTGTTATACTGACAAGAAAAACTAACCTACACTCAAAAGTGGTTTATTCACTTTCTAACCGATTTTTCAACTTTGATCCAACACTAATGTGATGTTTTAATTAGTCTGACCAACTTGGTTCATTTATATGCTTGACTGTTGAAATGTTGTTTATTTGGCGTCTCGTACTCTGAAACTGCTTTTCTGAACTCAGTAAAGTCGTTCAAGCTCTTTTTTTTACGAAACAACTGCAGAGAGTGTTTTACTGACAGGAAAAAACTAACTTACACTCAAAAGTGGTTTATTCACTTTCTAACCGATTTTTCAACTTTGATCCTACACTAATATGATGTTTTAATTAATGTCTGACCAACTTGGTTTATTTATATGCTTGCCAGCTGAAATGTTGTTATTTGGCTTCTTGTACTCTGAAACTGCGTTTCTGAGCTCGGTAAAGTCGTAAGCTCTTTTTGCTATAAAACAACTGCAGAGAGTGTTATACTGACAGGAAAAAATAACCTACACTCAGCAATGGTTTATTCGCTTTGCAAACGCCCGTTTTACTTGGTTCCAACACTTAATTGATGTTTAAATGAATGTCTGACCAACTTTTTTCATTTACATGCTTGACTGTTGAAATGTTGTTTATTTGGCGTCTCGTACTCTGAAAATGCGTTTCTGAGCTCAGTAAAGTCGTTCAAGCTCTTTTTGCTACAAAACAACTGCAGAGAGTGTTATACTGACAAGAAAAACTAACCTACACTCAAAAGTGGTTTATTCACTTTCTAACCGATTTTTCAACTTTGGCCCTACACTAATATGATGTTTTAAATAATGTCTGACCAACTTGGTTCATTTATATGCTTGGCTTCATTGTACTCTGAAACTGTTTTTCTGAGCTCAGTAAAGTCGTTTAAGCTCATTTTGCTACAAATCAACTACAAAGAGTTTTATACTGACAAGAAAAACTAACCTACACTCAAAAGTGGTTTATTCACTTTCTAACCGATTTTTCAACCTTGATCCAACACTAATGTGATGTTTTAATTAGTCTGACCAACTTGGTTCATTTATATGCTTGACTGTTGAAATGTTGTTATTTGGCTTCTCATGCTCTGAAAATGCGTTTCTGAGCTCAGTAAAGTCGTTCAAGCTCTTTTTGCTACAAAATAACTCCAAAGAGTGTTATACTGACAGGAAAAACTAACCTACACTCAGAAATGGTTTATTCGCTTTGCAAACGCCCGTTTTACTTGGTTCCAACACTTAATTGATGTTTAAATGAATGTCTGACCATCTTTGTTCATTTATATGCTTGACTGTTGAAATGTTGTTTATTTGGCTTCTTGTACTCTGAAACTGCGTTTCTGAGCTCAGTGAAGTCGTTCAAGCTCATTTTGCTACAAAACAACTACAAAGAGTGTTATACTGACAAGAAAAACTAACCTACACTCAAAAGTGGTTTATTCACTTTCTAAACGATGTTTCAACTTTGGCCCTACACTAATATGATGTTTTAATTAATGTCTGACCAACTTGGTTCATTTATATGCTTGCCAGCTGAAATGTTGTTTATTTGGCGTCTGGTACCCTGAAACTGCTTTTCTGACATCAGTAACGTCGTTCAAGCTCTTTTTGCTACAAAACAACTACAAAGAGTGTTATACTGACAAGAAAAACTAACCTACACTCAAAAGTGGTTTATTCACTTTCTAACCGATTTTTCAACTTTGATCCAACACTAATGTGATGTTTTAATTAGTCTGACCAACTTGGTTCATTTATATGCTTGACTGTTGAAATGTTGTTATTTGGCTTCTCATGCTCTGAAAATGCGTTTCTGAGCTCAGTAAAGTCGTTCAAGCTCTTTTTGCTACAAAATAACTCCAAAGAGTGTTTTACTGACAGGAAAAACTAACCTACACTCAGAAATGGTTTATTCGCTTTGCAAACGCCCGTTTTACTTGGTTCCAACACTTAATTGATGTTTAAATGAATGTCTGACCACCTTTGTTCATTTATATGCTTGACTGTTGAAATGTTGTTTATTTGGCTTCTTGTACTCTGAAACTGCGTTTCTGAGCTCAGTGAAGTCGTTCAAGCTCATTTTGCTACAAAAGAACTACAAAGAGTGTTATACTGACAAGAAAAACTAACCTACACTCAAAAGTGGTTTATTCACTTTCTAAACGATGTTTCAACTTTGGCCCTACACTAATATGATGTTTTAATTAATGTCTGACCAACTTGGTTCATTTATATGCTTGCCAGCTGAAATGTTGTTTATTTTGCGTCTGGTACCCTGAAACTGCTTTTCTGACATCAGTAACGTCGTTCAAGCTCTTTTTGCTACAAAACAACTACAAAGAGTGTTATACTGACAAGAAAAACTAACCTACACTCAAAAGTGGTTTATTCACTTTCTAACCGATTTTTCAACTTTGATCCAACACTAATGTGATGTTTTAATTAGTCTGACCAACTTGGTTCATTTATATGCTTGACTGTTGAAATGTTGTTTATTTGGCGTCTCGTACTCTGAAACTGCTTTTCTGAACTCAGTAAAGTCGTTCAAGCTCTTTTTTTTACGAAACAACTGCAGAGAGTGTTTTACTGACAGGAAAAAACTAACTTACACTCAAAAGTGGTTTATTCACTTTCTAACCGATTTTTCAACTTTGATCCTACACTAATATGATGTTTTAATTAATGTCTGACCAACTTGGTTTATTTATATGCTTGCCAGCTGAAATGTTGTTATTTGGCTTCTTGTACTCTGAAACTGCGTTTCTGAGCTCGGTAAAGTCGTAAGCTCTTTTTGCTATAAAACAACTGCAGAGAGTGTTATACTGACAGGAAAAAATAACCTACACTCAGCAATGGTTTATTCGCTTTGCAAACGCCCGTTTTACTTGGTTCCAACACTTAATTGATGTTTAAATGAATGTCTGACCAACTTTTTTCATTTACATGCTTGACTGTTGAAATGTTGTTTATTTGGCGTCTCGTACTCTGAAAATGCGTTTCTGAGCTCAGTAAAGTCGTTCAAGCTCTTTTTGCTACAAAACAACTGCAGAGAGTGTTATACTGACAAGAAAAACTAACCTACACTCAAAAGTGGTTTATTCACTTTCTAACCGATTTTTCAACTTTGGCCCTACACTAATATGATGTTTTAAATAATGTCTGACCAACTTGGTTCATTTATATGCTTGGCTTCATTGTACTCTGAAACTGTTTTTCTGAGCTCAGTAAAGTCGTTTAAGCTCATTTTGCTACAAATCAACTACAAAGAGTTTTATACTGACAAGAAAAACTAACCTACACTCAAAAGTGGTTTATTCACTTTCTAACCGATTTTTCAACCTTGATCCAACACTAATGTGATGTTTTAATTAGTCTGACCAACTTGGTTCATTTATATGCTTGACTGTTGAAATGTTGTTATTTGGCTTCTCATGCTCTGAAAATGCGTTTCTGAGCTCAGTAAAGTCGTTCAAGCTCTTTTTGCTACAAAATAACTCCAAAGAGTGTTATACTGACAGGAAAAACTAACCTACACTCAGAAATGGTTTATTCGCTTTGCAAACGCCCGTTTTACTTGGTTCCAACACTTAATTGATGTTTAAATGAATGTCTGACCATCTTTGTTCATTTATATGCTTGACTGTTGAAATGTTGTTTATTTGGCTTCTTGTACTCTGAAACTGCGTTTCTGAGCTCAGTGAAGTCGTTCAAGCTCATTTTGCTACAAAACAACTACAAAGAGTGTTATACTGACAAGAAAAACTAACCTACACTCAAAAGTGGTTTATTCACTTTCTAAACGATGTTTCAACTTTGGCCCTACACTAATATGATGTTTTAATTAATGTCTGACCAACTTGGTTCATTTATATGCTTGCCAGCTGAAATGTTGTTTATTTGGCGTCTGGTACCCTGAAACTGCTTTTCTGACATCAGTAACGTCGTTCAAGCTCTTTTTGCTACAAAACAACTACAAAGAGTGTTATACTGACAAGAAAAACTAACCTACACTCAAAAGTGGTTTATTCACTTTCTAACCGATTTTTCAACTTTGATCCAACACTAATGTGATGTTTTAATTAGTCTGACCAACTTGGTTCATTTATATGCTTGACTGTTGAAATGTTGTTATTTGGCTTCTCATGCTCTGAAAATGCGTTTCTGAGCTCAGTAAAGTCGTTCAAGCTCTTTTTGCTACAAAATAACTCCAAAGAGTGTTATACTGACAGGAAAAACTAACCTACACTCAGAAATGGTTTATTCGCTTTGCAAACGCCCGTTTTACTTGGTTCCAACACTTAATTGATGTTTAAATGAATGTCTGACCACCTTTGTTCATTTATATGCTTGACTGTTGAAATGTTGTTTATTTGGCTTCTTGTACTCTGAAACTGCGTTTCTGAGCTCAGTGAAGTCGTTCAAGCTCTTTTTGCTACAAAACAATTACAAAGAGTGTTGTACTGACAAGAAAAACTAACCTACACTCAAAAGTGGTTCATTAACTTTCTAAACGAAGTTTTAACTTTGATCCTACATTAATATGATGTTTTAATTAATGTCTGACCAACTTGGTTTATTTATATGCTTGCCAGCTGAAATGTTGTTTATTTGGCTTCTTGTACTCTGAAACTGCGTTTCTGAGCTCAGTAAAGTCGTTCAAGCTCTTTTTGCTACAAAACAATTTCAAAGAGTGTTATACTGACAAGAAAAACTAACCTACACTCAAAAGTGGTTTATTCACTTTCTAAACGATGTTTCAACTTTGATCCTACACTAATATGATGTTTTAATTAATGTCTGACCAACTTGGTTTATTTATATGCTTGCCAGCTGAAATGTTGTTTATTTGGCGTCTCGTACTCTGAAACTGCTTTTCTGAGCTCAGTAAAGTCGTTCAAGCTCTTTTTTTTACGAAACAACTGCAGAGAGTGTTTTACTGACAGGAAAAAACTAACTTACACTCAAAAGTGGTTTATTCACTTTCTAACCGATTTTTCAACTTTAATCCTACACTAATATGATGTTTTAATTAATGTCTGACCAACTTGGTTTATTTATATGCTTGCCAGCTGAAATGTTGTTATTTGGCTTCTTGTACTCTGAAACTGCGTTTCTGAGCTCGGTAAAGTCGTAAGCTCTTTTTGCTATAAAACAACTGCAGAGAGTGTTATACTGACAGGAAAAAATAACCTACACTCAGCAATGGTTTATTCGCTTTGCAAACGCCCGTTTTACTTGGTTCCAACACTTAATTGATGTTTAAATGAATGTCTGACCAACTTTTTTCATTTACATGCTTGACTGTTGAAATGTTGTTATTTGGCTTCTTGTACTCTGAAAATGCGTTTCTGAGCTCAGTAAAGTCGTTCAAGCTCTTTTTTTTACGAAACAACTGCAGAGAGTGTTTTACTGACAGGAAAAAACTAACTTACACTCAAAAGTGGTTTATTCACTTTCTAACCGATTTTTCAACTTTAATCCTACACTAATATGATGTTTTAATTAATGTCTGACCAACTTGGTTTATTTATATGCTTGCCAGCTGAAATGTTGTTATTTGGCTTCTTGTACTCTGAAACTGCGTTTCTGAGCTCGGTAAAGTCGTAAGCTCTTTTTGCTATAAAACAACTGCAGAGAGTGTTATACTGACAGGAAAAAATAACCTACACTCAGCAATGGTTTATTCGCTTTGCAAACGCCCGTTTTACTTGGTTCCAACACTTAATTGATGTTTAAATGAATGTCTGACCAACTTTTTTCATTTACATGCTTGACTGTTGAAATGTTGTTATTTGGCTTCTTGTACTCTGAAAATGCGTTTCTGAGCTCAGTAAAGTCGTTCAAGCTCTTTTTGCTACAAAACAACTGCAGAGAGTGTTTTACTGACAGGGAAAAAACTAACTTACACTCAAAAGTGGTTTATTCACTTTCTAACCGATTTTTCAACTTTGATCCAACACTAATGTGATGTTTTAATTAATGTCTGACCAACTTGGTTCATTTTTATGCTTGCCAGCTGAAATGTTGTTTATTTGGCTTCTGGTACCCTAAAACTGCTTTTCTGAGCTCAGTTACGTCGTTCAAGCTCTTTTTGCTACAAAACAACTACAAAGAGTGTTATACTGACAAGAAAAACTAACCTACACTCAAAAGTGGTTTATTCACTTTCTAACCGATTTTTCAACTTTGATCCAACACTAATGTGATGTTTTAATTAGTCTGACCAACTTGGTTCATTTATATGCTTGACTGTTGAAATGTTGTTATTTGGCTTCTCATGCTCTGAAAATGCGTTTCTGAGCTCAGTAAAGTCGTTCAAGCTCTTTTTGCTACAAAATAACTCCAAAGAGTGTTATACTGACAGGAAAAACTAACCTACACTCAGAAATGGTTTATTCGCTTTGCAAACGCCCGTTTTACTTGGTTCCAACACTTAATTGATGTTTAAATGAATGTCTGACCACCTTTGTTCATTTATATGCTTGACTGTTGAAATGTTGTTTATTTGGCTTCTTGTACTCTGAAACTGCGTTTCTGAGCTCAGTAAAGTCGTTCAAGCTCTTTTTGCTACAAAATAACTACAAAGAGTGATATACTGACAGGAAAAACTAACCTACTCTCAATAGTGGTTTATTCACTTTCTAAACGATTTTCAGCTTTGGCCCTACACTAACATGATGTTTTAATTAAAGTCTGACCAACTTGGTTCATTTATATGCTTGAGAGTTGAAATGTTGTTATGTCGCTTCTGAGCTCTGCAAACTCGTTCAAGTTCTTTTTGCCACCAAATAAGCCCAAAAAGACAAGGCTTCTTTAGCTCTGAAAATGCCTTTCTGAGCATCGCAAACTTGTTCAAGTGATTTATTTTACTTGTTCAAGTAAAAAGGGTTGCATTGTTTTTAAAACTAAACCTAGTGCCAGAAATACTTTCTATGTATTTTAAAGGCTATTTTCACTTTGGTCCTAAATTAATATGATTCAACCAGTTTGGTTAATTTTTGTTGTTGATAGTTGAAATGATGTTATGTGGTTCCTTGTACTCTGAAAATGCGTTTCTGAGCTTGACAAATTCGTTAAGGTGCTTTTTCCTACAAAAGAACTGCAGAGAATTTTATACTTAACCTATGCTCCGAAATTGATTTGAATTGTGAATTGATTGACATTCATTCACTTTTCAAACGACCTTTTAACTTGGGTGCAACACTAACGTGATGTTCTCATGAAAGTTTGACCAACTTAGTTCGTGTGTATCCATAAGAGTTGAAATGTCATTTTATGGTTACCCACCAATAAACCACAAAGACAGTCCAATTGTTTTAAAAACTTAACCCACACTCAAAAACACTTTCTGTACTTTGTGAAGGCTATTTTAACTTTAGACCTATTTAAAAAACACGTTTTAATGAAAGTCTGACCACCATGGTTAATTACTGTGCTTGAGAGTTGAAATGTTATTATGTCGCTTCTTGAACTCTGAAAATGCGTTTCTAAGCTTGGCAAACTCGTTCAAACGGGTTTTCCTACAAAAGAATTGCAGGGAGTTTTATACTGTTAAAAAAACAACTTAACCTACACTCCGAAATTGATTATTCACTCTTCAAACGCCCTTTTAACTTGGGTCCAATACAAATGTGATGTTTTCATGAAAGTTTGATTACCTTAGTTCATATGTATCCATAAGAGTTGAAATGTCGTTTTCTGGCTTCTTCAACTCTGAAAATGCGTTTCTAAGCTTTGCAAACTCGTTCAAGTTCTTTTTGCCACCAATAAACCACAAAGACAGTCCAATTGTTTTAAAAACTTAACCTACTCTCAAAAACACTTTCTGTACTTTGTGAATGCTATTTTAACTTTGGACTGAAACCAAAAACACGTTTTTATGAAAGTTTGACCAACTTAGTTCATGTGTATCCTTTAGAGTTGAAAAGTCGTTTTCTGGCTTCTTTAACTCTGAAAATGCGTTTCTGAGCTCGGCAAAGTCGTTCAACCTCTTTTTACTTCAAAAGAACATCCAAGAGTTATATACTGACAAAAAAACAACTTAATTTACTTGGGTCCAAAACTAATGTGATGTTTTCATAAAAGTTTGACCAACTTAGTTCATTTGTTTCCTTTAGAATTGTCGTTATCTGGCTTCTTTAACTCTGAAAATGCATTTCAGAGCAAAGTCGTTCAAGCGCTTTATGCTACTGAAATCGAAAAGTTTTATTCTGATTAAAAATCTGAACCTACACTCAGAAATAGATTTTTCTTTTTTAGAGACTCTTTTTACTTGCCTCCTACACTAATATAATGTTATAATCAACGTTTGCATCCTAGTAGAAATGTTGTTGTGTCGCTTTTTGGACTCTCACAATGCATTTCTGAGCTCCACAATCTGGCTCAAGTGCTTTTTGCCACCAATAAACTACTCGGGTGGTTTCATTTGGTTAAAAACTAAACCTATATATAGAAATACTTTCTATGCTTTTTTAAATTAAAGTCTGACCACCTTGGTTAATTTTTGTCCTGAAGAGTTTAAAATGTTGTCATGTGGTTGAAATGTTTTGTGTGGCATATTGCACTCTGAAAATGCACAGAAGAAACAATTATTTAAAAAAACTAGATCTACACTCAGAAAAGGATTATATACTTTTGAAAGATGATTTTAACTTGGGTCCAACATCAACATGAATTTTAATTAAGGTGCATTTCTGAACTTGACAACCTCGTTCAAGCGCTTTATGCTTTATGCTGCATAGATTGGTTATAGTGACTAAAAACCCTTTACTCAGAAAAGGCTTCTAAACTTTGCAAACTTGATTTTTAGCTTTGCTCTAATTAAAAAAATTTAAGAAAGTCTGACAACCTTGGTTCATTTGTGTCATTTGAGTTGAAATGTTGCTTTGGGGCTTCTTTTACTCTCAACAATGTAGAGTGAAAGACAGGCAGAGAGACATACAGAGAGTTGATGGACAGACAGACAGAGGTGAACAAATAGTCATACAGGGTTAGACTGATGTCTGTACAATAAATGTATCTGTTTAGTCCTGTACATCTATTGTCTGTATGTATGTCTCTCTATGGCACTCTCTCTATATGTCTTGCCTGTACATAGACCTACATAGACCAGAAAGGCAGGGGCTTACAGAGTAATAGACATACAAACAGATAGACGGATAGATTTGTAGGGGAGTAGATAGTCAGACAGATGACAGACAGGGTGTTCTTGTACAAGTGTACTTGTATAATGGTGTCAAACAAGTGTCATGGTGGGTTAGGCCAGACACAGAGGGACGAACACTTGCAGAGATGGGTCCAATGCAAGTAGTTTAATAACACAACTCAAGAAAATACATGGGGCCAAAATAAAGCAAAACGAAGCGCGGCTCTGGATTTAGTGTTCTGTCAAAATCAGGAGAACTCGTAGACAAGCGAGGTACATTCACTTGCTGTTCATGTTCCTATGCCACCTCAGTTCTAGGCAGTCTCTGCTAGTTCAGGTTAGGTTGGCCTCATTTTCTAGTCAGGCAGCTGGCTCTCCATCTCCCCCTGTGTGTTCACAGAGCTCTGGATCTAGATTCTAGTTACCCCTGTATCCCAATCCAGGCTTGTGGCATTCCGTTGTACCCCTCCTTAGTTTACCTTCTACTTATATCCCGCTCATCTCCTATTGCTCCCTGCTCCTCCCAGTCCAAGGTTTGTTGTTTTTGCCATCTTGTTGGCCATGTTCTGTTTTGTTCCTCATTCTGGCCCTTAGTTGCTGCACTTTGTGTTGTATTCTGAGATTAATAAACTATCTTGCTTTGTTCCATCTCTGCGAGCGTTCATCCCTTCTTGTCTGGCCGTAACATGTATCTCATTTGTAGATAAACTGTTTAAAACTCATTTTACAAACAATCTTATTAACACATTATATACATATATTTATAGAATCATTTCTAAGAATGTTTACAAATGACATTTTTTATTAACAAGGGCTTTACTAAATGATTGCAAATAGTTTATTCACCTTAAAATAAAGTGTTACCCAATTCTCTGTCTGTCTGTCTGCCATTACTCTCCAACTCAAATTAATTCAGTTCAGTTTGCTTTATTGAAATGACAAAGCATTTGTATGTCAAAGCATTGAAATCATAGTGTATATATGAATAAAAAAAATGTTTAATACAACATTTGATCTATACAACAATATGAAATATTCATGCATAAATACATACACTAAAAATACATAATGTGTCATGGCGTGTGCGGCCAGACCAAGAGGGATGAACACTCGCAGAGATCAAAGCAAGAGGGTTGTGTTAACTAAAACAAGCACAAACACAAGGGGTGTGAAAAACGTGAGCAGCAACAAGGGGTTACACAATAAATAGAACCTGAACGTAACTAACAAAATGGCGAACACAACAAACCTGGGACTGGGAGGAGCCGGGAGCTGAGCTAGAGTTAACAGGATACAATGGGGAAAAGCAAGGAGGGAACTAGAACCAAAAACCACAGGCTGAGCCTGGGCATCAAGGAATTAAAGCAAACCGAGGATAGAGCCGTGCTGTATTAACTAAAGAGGGGTAGCTGGGGAACCAGCCGCTAGACAAAATAGTAAGGCCGACCTGACATGGCTGTGCAGCATGCGGCCTTGAACATGTGTCACCTGGGAACCTGAGCAGGAAGCAAACATACCTCGCTTGCCACGAGAGATGTGATGGTTATCTGCATTTAAAAATATGTTATCTGCATTTAATATGTTCAATGTATGTATTGTGCCACAATGACCTTAGCATGACACAGCCAGCTTGCTTCACACTCAAACTGGTGTAAAAGCACTTGAGAAATAAGGCGGGGCTCTGTTAGGGGTGAAATAGAGGTGAACCATTTGGAAAGCGTCCAAACTTCTCAGTACTGCAAGAGTCAGCACAAACGGCCCGCCAGGTGTCAACGCTCTTTTAAAAAAGAGAAGTGTAAATTTGCAAGACATAAGCGGATGCAAAAGTACCTTGGTTAATGAGTAAGGAGCTTTTGACCTGGGCATAAGCGAGCTCAACCGAAACACATTATGACAAAAAAATATCCGTAGGGGTGACCGCATCATGATAAGGAAGGTATATAAGACACAGGCAGAGCCATGCTTTTTAGACTGCTGGATACTTTTATGCATCATTCTTAAGTGTTTATTAGCTAATTGGGGAGATTAGAGAGAAAGTGGCGACATTAATGGTGGCCCGTTGGTTGGCTTCGCTCTACGCGCCTTGCATCCTGTCTGCTTGACGTTGCCTGCACCTGTGCCCGGCCTGTTCCTGTCCTCCTGTGCTTCAGCGCACGCCCTTCATCTCTTAAGGTAAGCTGATCTTTGTTTCCAAAAATCTGCTTAAGGGGGGATAGGGCCTGGCTGTCCACGGGTTTGAGTGGCGTTCAGCTTTCAGTATATCTGGCTCCGAATCAATGAGAAATGCTGATAAACGTTATTAGAAAACCAAATAAAAAGTAAAAAACTTCTAGAAAACCTCAGAAAAAGGAGTATAACTTTTTAGAAAACCAAATAAAAAGTGATAATAAAATGTCATAAAGAGAAGCCGGCAGAGAGAAAAAAGAAAAGGGGGTTAAAAAAAGAGAATAACCCTCAGAAATAAAGCCATTAAAGAGAAAAAGGTGTAGAGAGGAAAATAAAGTGCACAAATAGTATCAGTACCCGAGTATATGTTACGTGGTTTTGTTTGTCTTAAGTGTTGTATGGTGCGTGTTTTGACTATCTTTTTATTTGCTAAGTGTTTACTGTCCTTAAGTTTTCCTATTTAGAATGTTTTAGAATGTTTGTCAAAGTTTGAAAAAACTGAAAGATAATGGGAGACACAGGCAATGATATTATTATTTCTTATACTGTGGTCTCTATTGATATAATACCTTTGAGGACCCTTGTCCGTGTTGTTATTAAGATCCTAACATGTATTAGGAGAGGGAATAAAGTAACGGAGCATAATCTGAAATTTACTGGATATCGGTAAATAGAGATATACGGAACCAGAGCTAACTTTACAGCATGTATCTTATTTCAATTGTAGCTAAAACCTCAGAATGTATGTTATAGGTGGTATAATGAACATATAGTAAGTTGTGTTGACAGTTGATAAGCACCTGTTTTAAAATAGAGAGTGTTGGCTGTTGTATGTTGAAGTAGTAAAGGAGGTAGCTGTGAAGGTCACACGCAGCAGTGACCTAGAGCAATTCTAGAGGTGACTGTAAAGTTTTACATGCAGCAGTGACCTTGAGCAATTTTAGAGGTGACTGTAGGGTATAATGCATGAGTAATATAAGGGTATCACTGCATGTGTTTGTCTGGATTAGTGCTTTATGAAGGGTATTAAATCTCACCAACATCTATCAATCACGTTTTAGTATTCTAAAACGTGATTGATAGATGTTGGTGAGATTTATGCGGATCAAGTTAATTCAAGGAACTGGACTGTGTTAGACCACACTCAGTGGTGTGTGTGTAGAGTTGTACATAGCCTGCTGAGCAATGGATAGTACGTTGCTTCTAGCGGAGATGCAGGGAATTAGAACTCATTTCTGGTTAGAGAGAACATATAAAAACCCACAAGCTACTGAGCGCTGGCAGTCAACACAGCTGATTAATCATAAATTATGGTTGTTAACTGACTGGTTTAACTTGGACCTTGCTGAAGAGATTTTTCCACACCTCAGATTGACTGAGAGAATTAGGTGTGACTCCTGTTTTACAGTTTACTTCTAACCAGTTCTAGCGCAACAGGAGTCACATTGGGGTTAGAGAACTTGCCATGGGGATCATTTGAACCAATACCTGTGGCAACAGACATTCAGGATAGACAGTGTAGGGAGCTACAGGTCTACCTATCCATCACCACACGCACTGTTTTGTGGGAGCGTGGCTCCGCGACAATGATCTTGGCAGATGGCTTTAATCCAATTGGGATGGAGTTTCACACAGAAGCTCTGAAGCGCACTACTGAAACAGTATATAAGATCCATGCTGAAGTTAGTTGGAATGGGGCCATAAAAATGTATAGGGACCGTAGGCCAAACCACTTTATACCTTACACAAAAAATGCTTTCCCAGTTGGTTATAAACTCCACTTGTATACTAGAGAACAGGTAGAGATTGAAGCAGTAAAATTAACCTTAAGCTAGGCTATGCTATAACATAAATAACTGCAAGAAAGAAGGAAAAAAGGGAACGTGCTAAACATAACATGTTTTATCAGGTCTTTGTCTCCAGTGACCCACAGGGGACAGAGAGAGAGGGAGATAGCAAACCCTTTCCTGGCTGAAACCAAGGAGGGGACGAGACAGAGAGAACTCCACCCCGAGGCGGTGACCATTGGACTGACTTACCTCACACCCACCCACAGGTTAACTTGCACCCACCTAGAATTCACACACAGCCAACTAGCGATCCTTTAGAAGCACCTAAACTATTTATTTAACATACACAAACTAGTCTCTCCAACTCCACCCAAGCTGACACTAAACAGTCTGTGCACAGGAAATGATTCACAAAAGAATGACACCCAAGCACTTACTCTGAATGCACCAGATGACAAGTGGCTGTACATCACTGAAGGCTCACACCACAAGCCCACAATACAGAGCACTCCCCAAGAACAGGGAAACGCAACAAGTGGCAGTATGGCCAAACATGACTGATGTGATGGATGACCTCCACTGCACACTATACTATGACCCAACGAACACCAACACTGAATATGATGCAGCATGGGCACAGAACATGCAAGACTCCAACATTCTCCTCACTACAGGAGACATCTTTATCGGTCCCCAAGGAGTGGCAGCTGCAGCAGAACTAGACTCCAAAACTGCCCAATGGTACAAAGTGGACCATGCAATTCCTCATGTTTCCCTGATGACTTTACAAGATAGCCAACCTCAAGACCTAGGACCTGTGATGAAGGCATGCTGAGAAGTCAATTGGGTTAAAACTGACAATAGGTTCCTAAATAGGTCAGTAGATGGTTCCTATTACAGGATAGCTGTAAAGTCAGTTGATAGAACAATTGCAGAGAAGGTCTTTGTTGACAGAACACTCACAGCCGGTCAGTACACACTCACCCAAGAACAGGAGGACATTTTAGCTAAAGTGCCACAAAGGCTATGGGCAACAAATGACACTGACATAGGCCTTGTAACATCGGGAGGTGAAGTCGAAATTCAAGTAAAACCAAATGCTCGTCTGCCGGATCAACAACAATATCCACTTAGTGCTGCATCCCACAATGGGATTAAACCAACTATAGAAGGTTTGCTTAAAGCAGGGGTATTAGTTGAAACCAGAAGCCCGTGTAATACACCTATTTTTCCAGTCCGCAAACCAAACTCTGACAAATGGTGATTAGTGCATGACTTTCGTGCCATAAACACGATAGAAGCTGCTGAAACACCAGTAGTACCTGACCGTCACACCTTACTTTCCAATAGACCACCTGACACAGAGTGGTATACTGTTATTGATTCAGCTTTTTTCAGTATTCCACTGCAAAAGTCCAGGTATTTGTTCGCATTTACTTATGGCGGAAGAAAGTTAACTTGCACCCACCTACCACAGGGATTCAACAATCCCCTTCTGTGTTCAACCGAATATTGGCCATGGACCTGGCTGATATAAACATAACAAATACTGTCCTACAGTATTGTGATGGTATTTTTATTTCAGCTCAGAGTAAAGAACAATGCGAAGCAGACTTAATAACAGTCCTAACAGCACTAGCGGAAAAAGGCCATAAGGTAAGCAAGTCAAAATTACAGTTCTGTCAGAAAGAGGCAGAGGCAGGTACCTAGGCAGAAAGCTAAGCGGAGGACTGAGAGCCATTACCACAGCTCATATTACAGCAGTAAAGAATGCACCTAGGCCTACTAAAGTCACTGAAATGCTAACTTTTTAGGTATGGCAGTCTACAGGCCATACTCTAAACCTTTCCAACTCTTCATAGCAACCAAAAACGGGTATGCAAATGCCGTATTGACACAGGCATCTGATGGGGGACATCAGCCAATTGCATATTTCAGTTTTCAACTTGACAAAATTGAACAACGCATGCCTCCATGTTACAAAGGCTTGGCTGCTGCAGCCTTTGCTTACAAAAAGGCTACCTCTATCACTAAAGGTCACAAAGTTGATCTGTACACCAATCATGCATTGCATTCGTTGTTAACTTCCACTTAATTTGTTCTAACTAATGCTAGACAAATTGGGTATCACATCATACTTTCTGCACCAGAATTGACCATTCACAAGTGTAATAGGGTCAACCCAGCAGAAAGACTGACCACACCTGTTGAGGGAACCCTACCTGACTGTGAGGTGCTAACCTCCACATTCCTGAAACCAAGAGAAAACATGTACAGTTATCCTCTCCCAGACACCGAGCAAACTCGATTTGTTGACGGTTCTTGTTTCAAACTCTACGAAATCCCACTCTCACCAATCCTGATGTTGGGCCATAAGTAGGGGCCCTCGTCGCTTTCCAGGTGAAGAAATTGAGCATTACCCAAAATTCTGAGATTAGGAAGGTTGAGAACTGAACAGAAACAAAACAAACATGTCCATATGGATTGTCATGCTGTACTTCTTAGCTGGAGATTTCGCTGAAATATCAATCACCAGTAATCGACCAAACACTGGCAATATTGAGTCAAAACATAGACCATGTTGTATAGCGTGTCATAATTTAAGACTAAAACCACAGGTAGCACCACTCACTAGTGTCAATACGTGTTGGGATCGGAGACACCTAGAGAAAAAGTGTATCCTACGTTGCCTGTTGCACTACATGAATCCTCGTCAAATGGATAACAACATAGCCAAATGTGATCCATTCTTGCTAACAAGACCAGCTACATCACTGCCATTTAACAAAGGACGCTCACACCCCTTGATTTGGCCTGTCCCATTTAATTCAACTGAATATAACAACAACCCTGATGTCTCATCTCGCGACCTGTGCCCGTTCTGGTGTCTGATGTATAAAGGTAACTCATAAGATAAGATAAGATAATCCTTTATTAGTCCCACAGTGGGGAAATTCTCAGTGTCACAGCAGAAAGGGATAGCAAGACACTCAGTTGGATAAATAATTTACACTATATACACAATATAAATAAGAATTAAAAAAGCAGTAACAATATTATTTACAGCAAATGACTCTTAATTGCAGATTGGGGGGGGGGGATGTTGCACATAGTATTTTTGCATTGAGGGATCTCTGTTCCCTGAACATGTGTGTGTGTGTATGTGGTCCACTGGGAGCAGTGCTGGTTGTGCAGTCTGACGCAGCAGGAAAGAAGGACCTGTGATACCGCTCCTTCACACACTTGGGGTGAAGCAGCCTGTCACTAAAGGAGCTGCCCAGTGCTGCCAGAGTCTCATGCATGGGGTGGGAGCTGTTCTCCAGCATGGATGCCAGCTTGGCTGTCATCCTCCTGTCTCCCACCACCTGTACTGGGTCTAAGAAGCACCCCAGGACAGAACCGGCCCTCTTTATGAGTTTGATCAGTCTCTATGGTACCACAATTTTCAGAGTGAGGCCCTTTGTTCCAAGTACCAAAACATGACAATTTTCTCCCCTATCCCCACACCAGTTGTTACTGGATATAAAACCAATTTAATAGCACTGTTTTCCCTGATTGTTTCTACGCCCCAACTGGTACAGGTCCCGAGCTGAAGAACTTTACTGGAAATTGTGAAAGAATTTGGATGGTAGACAGAACTGTCTCACCATCACAAACTGGATCGCACGTTTGATAAACATACCAACACATTTGTTGAGTTTGTACAACCCAATCACCCATTATTTGCTTTGAAAGATAATGAAGTCTCTGTCCCAGATGTATATTGGGTTTGTGGGGACCCTTGGCTGTATGTTACCCTAGATGATGGCTGGACAAATCTTTGCGCTAGAGTAATGTTGATTGTTCCCTTCACACTAGTCCCGGTCTCACAAGAGGAACTGAACAAAGGTGTTTTGAGCCCAGCATCCACTCCCCCTAAACATAGATTTCGACGAGATACTCCTCTATCAAGCTTTGATGACAAGGTCTATATCGATGTGATTGTTGTCCCAAGGGGGGATCTGATGAGTTTAAAGCTAGGGATCCAGTCGCAGCAGGCTTTGAATCCATCCTTTGGTGGGTCACTATCAACAAAAATGTTGATTGGATTAATTATATCTATTATAACCAACAGAGCTTTGTCAACTACACCCATGATGCCCTGTCAGCCATTGCCGAACAACTCCATGCTTCTTCCTTAATGTCTTGGCAAAACCGTGTTGTACTTAATATGTTGTTATCTGAAATGGATGGAGTATGTGCTATGTTCAGTGACTCATGTTGTACCATTATTCCAAACCATACTGCCAGTGATGGGAGCATCACTAGGCCCCTTCATACCTGAAGAGTCTTCGAAACGAACTAGCTGAAAATTCCGGCGTTGACTCCAGTCTAACTGGATGGCTAGAGTCCATGTTTGGCAGATGGAAGGCCTTCGCCATTGCCATTCTGTCAAGCCTGATAGTGGGCCTATCTGTACTGGCCTTATGCGGTTGTTGTGTTATCCCTTGCATTCGAGGCCTTATAGGTAGACAAATCGGTTGACAAATCTATATCCAAAGAAATGTATGCAAGCCTATACAACTTGCGTTCCTGCCCCGCTGATTATTTCTCGTTGCCATGTTCGTGACCTCTCCTTCACACAAATTCATCCTATGATGACCTATTGACAGATGATTTTCGGCCAAATGATGACTCTGAATATGTTACCATGACCTCCATTCATAAGTCCATAGAGAGAAAACGCCGACAGATGACTGAAGAACTACTCCTGAATGTGAGTCGTGAACTAGACCTAACCTGAACATGCCGGTAATGTGTGAGGAACCTCAGGGCATTCTAGAGATTCCAACTGAGCCAATTCACAGCAGTGAACAAAGGGGGTAAAGCTCTTTAAGTACTCCCAGTCCCACATGCAACACATGAACAATAAATCAACACAAATGAACGTGAATCAAACACACATGAACAAGCACGAGTGGAGGGGCGACCCTCCCAGGGGCAGCCACGGGGCCTGGGGGCCAGCCTACTTGGGCAACGTGCGTGGAGTCCCTGCCTCAGTGCAGGATCTAGGACATGATTGGCCAGCACCCAGGAGCACTCCTAAAGACCATACCCCTCCCAGACCATGAGGTACTGCATCCGGCCCCCGCGCCTCCGGAAATCCAGCCCCCTCAACCTCCACTGGCTCCGGCAGTGTGTCCGCCGGGGTGGCCTCGCCCACAAAAAGTGACAAAGACCATGATAATCAAAAATCAAATAAGGACCCAGACAACTTAACTTTCCCTCTTGAGTTTCATGGCATGAGTCCACTGCGGCCTAGGTAGCCTCGATACGAGGTGCCGCAGGCACTGGAGCAGACACGGCGGGTGCCGCTGGCATTGGCACTGAAACAAATGAAGTGGGCATCAGCATTACTGCCTGTGTAGCGTGCTGCCTTGAACGTGGGTCACCTTGGAACCTGAGCAGGAAGCAAAGGTACCTCGCTTGCCACGACAAAACCTGATTTTTGATATGAATTGGTTGTAGATTAGTTCATAAAGCAGTGCACTTTGATGTGGTCCACGCACACAACTGAAAACCTTACTGACCTTGTGTCCTTCAAATTGCTTTATCTTGTTCTTATGGCTTATATGGCTTCTGAGTTATATGTTATAGTTATATGTCTGTTTATCCTTCAATAACTCTCTGTCTGTCTGTATTTCCACTACATCTCTCTTTTGTTTGTAACTGTTTATTCCTCTACAGGTCTGTGTGTATTTTTTAGACCTTAACAACTATCTGTCTGTCTGTCCCTCTACAGCTCTATGTATGTATTTCTGTCTTTCACTCAACAGCTCTGTCTATCTGTCGTTCTGTATCCCTACAGCTCTTTGTCTGTCTGGCGATGTAATACTCTTCAACTTTCTGTCTCTCTTGTCGATTTCACTAGTGCCAGTTCTGTCAGTAAATTACTCTAATGCTCTGCCTTCTTCAGTTTTTTGCACCTGTACAGTTCTGTCTGTCTGTTTTTAGACCTGTAAAACTCTGCTTATCTATTTTTTCCTCTACAACCTCGTCTTTCGGTCTATCAGCTCTTTCTGTATTTGTGTCTGTCTATTGTGTACATAACAAGATTTATAAATAGAAATGTCCTCTCTAAGAGTAGGTGAGGTTTTCTCTGAGAGTAGGTGAGGTTTTAACATCTCCACCTTGGATCATTTGCATCCTTTAGAGTTGAAATGTTGTTTTGTGGCTTTGATTACTCTGTAAATGCATTTCTGAGCTCTGCAAACTCATTCAAGCTTTCATTATGCTACCAATTAACTGCACAGAGGGTTCCATTGGTTTAAAAATTAAACCTACTCTCAGAAATACTTTCTATACTTTTCAAACGCAATTTTAACTTTGGTCATACTCTAATAATATGTTTTAATATGTCTGAGAACCTTGGTTCATTTGTGTGCTTGATAGTTGAAATGTTGTTATGTGGCTTCTTGTAAATGCATGTCTGAGCTCTGCAAACTCATTCAAGTGATTTCTGTATCAATTAACTGCAAAGAGGGTTCCTTTGTTTTTAAAACTAAATCTACTCTCAGAAATACTTTGTATGTATTTTTAAACGCTATTTTCACTTTGGTCCTAAATTAATATGATGTTTTAATGAAAGTCTGATCACATTCATTTGTTCATTTGTGTGCTTGATAGTTGAAATGTTGCTATGTGGCTTCTTGTACTCTGAAAATGAGTTTCTGAGCTCGGCAAAGTCGTTCAAGTGCTTAATCCTACAAAAGAACTGCAGAGAGTTTTATATTAATAAAAACAACTTAACCTACACTCCGAAATTGATTATTCACTTTTCAAACGCACTTTTCACTTGGGTCCAACACTAATGTGATGTTTTCATGAAAGTTTGACCAACTTAGTTAATATTTATGCATGAGTTGAAATGTCATTTTCTGGCTTCTTTAACTCTGAAAATGCTTTCTGAGCTCTGCAAAATCGTTCAAGTTCTTTTTGCCACCAATAAACCACAACAAGTTCAATTGTTTTAAAAACCTAACCCAAATTCAAAAACACTGATTTGATTATTCATATGGCCTTTTCATTTGGGTCCAACACTAATGTGATGTTTTCATGAAAGTTTGACCAACATAGTTCATGTATATGCATTGCATTAGAGTTGAAATGTTATGTCGCTTCATGTACTCTGAAAATGCGTTTCTGAGCTCTGCAGACTCGTACAAGTTCTATTTGCCACTAATGAACCACAGAGACTGTTCCATTGTTTTTAAAACTTAAACCACATTCAAAAAACACTTTCTGTACTTTGTGAACGTTATTTTAACTTTGGACCTACACAAAAAACACATTTAAATGAACGTCTGACCACTCTTTAGTTAGTTACTGTGCTTGAGAGTTGAAATGTTATGTCGCTTCTTTTCCTATGAAAATGCGTTTCTGAGCTTGGCAAAGTCGTTCAATCGTTTTTTTCTAAAAAAGTATTGCAGAGAGTTTTATACTGATAAAAAACAACTTAACCTACACTCATAATAGTTCATATGTATCCATAAGAGTTGAAATGTCATTTTCTGGCTTCTTTAACTCTGAAAATGCGTTCTTGACCTCCACAAACTCGTTCAAGTTCTTTTTGCCACCAATAAACCACAAAGACAGATCAATTGTTTTAAGAATTTAACCCACACTCAAAAACACTTTCTGTACTTTGTGAACACTATTTAAAGTTTGGACCTACACCATAAACATGTTTAATCGAAAGTCTGACCAACATGGTTAATTCCTGTGCTTGAGAGTTGAAATGTTGTTATGTCCCTTCTTGTACTCTGAAAAAGCGTTTCTGAGCTTGGCAAAGTAGTTCAATCGGTTTTTCTACAAAAGAATTGCAGAGAGTTTTATACTGATAAAAAAAAACTTAACCTACACTCTTAATAGTTCATATGTATCCATAAGAGTTGAAATGTCATTTTCTGGCTTCTTTAACTCTGGAAATGCGTTTCTGACCTCCGCAAACTCGTTCAAGTTCTTTTTGCCACCAATAAACCACAAAGAAAGGTTCCATTGTTTTAAAAATTTAACCCACAATCAAAAACACTTTCTGTACTTTGTGAACACTATTTTAAATTTGGACCTACACCATGAAAATATTTAATCGAAAGTCTGACCACCATTGGTTAATTACTGTGCTTGAGAGTTGAAATGTTGTTATGTCGCTTCTTGTACTCTGAAAATGCGTTTCAGAGCTCTACACACTCGTTCAAGTTCTTTTTGCCACCAATGAACCACAAAGACTGTTCCATTGTTTTAAAAACTTAACCCACACTCAAAACACTTTCTGTACTTTGTGAACACTTTTAACTTTGTACCTACACAAAAAAACACGTTTTAATGAAAGTCTGACCACCATGGTTAGTTCCTGTGCTTGAGAGTTGAAATGTCGCTTCTTGAGTTTACACTGTAAAAAACAACTTAACATACACCCCGAAATTGATTATTCACTTTTCAAATGCTCTTTTCACTTAGGTCCAACACTAATGTGATGTTTTCATGAAAGTTTGACCAACTTAGTTCATATTTATCCATGAGTTGAAACATCATTTTCTGGCTTCTTTAACTCTGAAAATGCGTTTCTGAGCTCGGCAAAGTCGTTAAAGCGCTTAATCATACAAAGGAACTGCAAAGTGTTTCATATTAATAAAAAAAACTTAACCTACACTCCGAAATTGATTATTCACTTTTCAAATGCCCTTTTCACTTAGGTCCAACACTAATGTGATGCCTCCGCAAACTCGTTTAAGTTCTTTTTGCCACCAATGAACCACCAATAAACCACATAGATTGTTCCATTGTTTTAAAAACTTAACCCACACTCAAAAACACTTTCTGTACTTTGTGAACACTATTTTAACTTTGAACATACAAAAAAAACACATTTAAATGAAAGTCTGACCACTATGGTTGATTCCTGTGCTTGAGAGTTGAAATGTTGTTATGTGGCTTCTTGTACTCTGAAAATACGTTTCTGAGCTTGGCAAAGTCCTTTAAGCGTTTTTTTTCTACAAAAGAATTGCAGAGAGTTTTATACTGATAAAAAACAACTTAACCTACACTCTTAATAGTTCATATGTATCCATAAGAGTTGAAATGTCATTTTCTGGCTTCTTTAACTCTGAAAATGCGTTTCTGACCTCCGCAAACTTGTTCAAGTTCTTTTTGCCACCAATAAACCACAAAGACAGATCAATTGTTTTAAAAACTTGACCCACACTCAATACACTTCCTGTACTTTGTGAACACTATTTTTACTTTGGACCTACACAAAAAAACACGTTTAAATGAAAGTCTGACCACCATGGTTAATTCCTGTGCTTGAGAGTTGAAATGTTGTAACGTCGCTTCTTGTACTCTGAAAATGCGTTTCAGAGCTCTGCAGACTTGTGCAAGTTCTTTTTGCCACCCATGAACCACAAAGACTGTTCCATTGTTTTAAAAACTTAACCCACACTCAAAACACTTTCTTTACTTTGTGAACACTATTTTAACTTTGGACCTACACAAAAAAACACGTTTTAAAAAGTCTGATCACCATGGTTAATTCCTGTGCTTGAGAGTTGAAATGTTGTAATGTCGCTTCTTGTACTCTGAAAATGCGTTTCAGAGCTCTGCAGACTCGTTCAAGTTCTTTTTGTCACCAATAAACCACAAAGACGAATCACTTGTTTTAAAAACTTAACCCACACTGAAAAACACTTTCTGTACTTTGTGAACACTATTTTAAATTTGGACCTACACCATGAAAATATTTAATCGAAAGTCTGACCACCATTGGTTAATTACTGTGCTTGAGAGTTGAAATGTTGTTATGTCGCTTCTTGTACTCTGAAAATGCGTTTCAGAGCTCTACACACTCGTTCAAGTTCTTTTTGCCACCAATGAACCACAAAGACTGTTCCATTGTTTTAAAAACTTAACCCACACTCAAAACACTTTCTGTACTCTGTGAACACTATTTTAACTTTGGACCTACACAAAAAAAACACGTTTTAATGAAAGTCTGATCACCATGGTTAATTCCTGTGCTTGAGAGTTGAAATATCGCTTCTTGTACTCTGAAAAAGCGTTTCTGAGCTTGGCAAAGTCCTTTAAGCGTTTTTTTCTACAAAAGAATTGCAGAGAGTTTTATACTGATAAAAAACAACTTAACCTACACTCTTAATAGTTCATATATATCCATAAGAGTTGAAATGTCATTTTCTGGATTCTATAACTCTGAAAATGTGTTTCAGAGCTCTGCAGACTCGTTCAAGTTCTTTTTGCCACCAATGAACCACAAAGACGGATCAATTGTTTTAAAAATGTATCCCACACTCAAAAACACTTTATGTACTTTTTGAACACCATTTTAAATTTGGACCTATACCAAAAACATATTTAATCGAAAGTCTGACCACCATTGGTTAATTACTGTGCTTGAGAGTTTAAATGTTGTTATGTCGCTTCTTGTACTCTGAAATGCGTTTCAGAGCTCTGCAGACTCGTTCAAGTTCTTTTTGCCACCAATAAACCACAAATACTATTCCATTCTTTTAAAAACTTAACCCACACTCAAAACACTTTCTGTACTCTGTGAACACTATTTTAACTTTGGACCTACACAAAAAAAAGACGTTTTAATGAAAGTCTGATCACCATGGTTAATTCCTGTGCTAGAGAGTTGAAATGTTTTTGTGTCGCTTCTTGAACTCTGATATTGCGTTTCTGAGCTCGGCAAACTCGTTCAGATTATTTTTGCCACCAATAAACCACAAAGACGAATCATTTGTTTTAAAAACTTAACCCACACTCAAAAACACTTTCTGTACTTTGTGAACACCATTTTAAATTTGGACCTACACCATAAACATATTTAATCGAAAGTCTGACCACCATTGGTTAATTACTGTGCTTGAGAGTTGAAAAGTTGATATGTCGCTTCTTGTACTCTGAAAATGCGTTTCAGAGCTCTACAGACTCGTTCAAGTTCTTTTTGCCACCAATGAACCACAAAGACTGTTCCATTGTTTTAAAAACTTAACCCACACTCAAAACACTTTCTGTAATTCGTGAACACTATTTTAACTTTGGACCTACACAAAAAACACGTTTTAATGAAAGTCTGACCACCATAGTTAATTCCTGTGCTTGAGAGTTTAAATGTTTTTATGTCACTTCTTGAACTCTGAAAATGCGTTTCTGACCTCCTCAAACTCCTTCAAGTTCTTTTTGCCAGCAATAAACCACAAAGACGGATCAATTGTTTTAAAAATGTATCCCACACTCAAAAACACTTTCTATACTTTGTGAACACCATTTTAAATTTGGACCTATACCAAAAACATATTTAATCGAAAGTCTGACCACCATTGGTTAATTACTGTGCTTGAGAGTGGAAATGTTGTTATGTCGCTTCTTGTACTCTGAAATGCGTTTCAGAGCTCTGCAGACTCGTTCAAGTTCTTTTTGCCACCAATAAACCACAAATACTATTCCATTCTTTTAAAAACTTAACCCACACTCAAAACACTTTCTGTACTCTGTGAACACTATTTTAACTTTGGACCTACACAAAAAAAAGACGTTTTAATGAAAGTCTGATCACCATGGTTAATTCCTGTGCTAGAGAGTTGAAATGTTTTTGTGTCGCTTCTTGAACTCTGATATTGCGTTTCTGAGCTCGGCAAACTCGTTCAGATTATTTTTGCCACCAATAAACCACAAAGACGAATCATTTGTTTTAAAAACTTAACCCACACTCAAAAACACTTTCTGTACTTTGTGAACACCATTTTAAATTTGGACCTACACCATAAACATATTTAATCGAAAGTCTGACCACCATTGGTTAATTACTGTGCTTGAGAGTTGAAAAGTTGATATGTCGCTTCTTGTACTCTGAAAATGCGTTTCAGAGCTCTACAGACTCGTTCAAGTTCTTTTTGCCACCAATGAACCACAAAGACTGTTCCATTGTTTTAAAAACTTAACCCACACTCAAAACACTTTCTGTAATTCGTGAACACTATTTTAACTTTGGACCTACACAAAAAACACGTTTTAATGAAAGTCTGACCACCATAGTTAATTCCTGTGCTTGAGAGTTTAAATGTTTTTATGTCACTTCTTGAACTCTGAAAATGCGTTTCTGACCTCCTCAAACTCCTTCAAGTTCTTTTTGCCAGCAATAAACCACAAAGACGGATCAATTGTTTTAAAAATGTATCCCACACTCAAAAACACTTTCTATACTTTGTGAACACCATTTTAAATTTGGACCTATACCAAAAACATATTTAATCGAAAGTCTGACCACCATTGGTTAATTACTGTGCTTGAGAGTGGAAATGTTGTTATGTCGTTTCTTGTACTCTGAAAATGCGTTTCTGAGCTTGGCAAAGTCCTTGAAGCGTATTTTTCTACAATAGAATTGCAGAGAGTTTTATACTGATAAAAAACAACTTAACCTACACTCTTAATAGTTCATATGTATCCATAAGAGTTGAAATGTCATTTTCTGGATTCTATAACTCTGAAAATGTGTTTCAGAGCTCTGCAGACTCGTTCAAGTTCTTTTTGCCACCAATGAACCACAAAGACGGATCAATTGTTTTAAAAATTTATCCCACACTCAAAAACACTATGTACTTTGTGAACACCATTTTAAATTTGGACCTATACCAAAAACATATTTAATCGAAAGTCTAACCACCATTGGTTAATTACTGTGTTTGAGAGTTTAAATGTTGTTATGTCGCTTCTTGTACTCTGAAATGCGTTTCAGAGCTCTGCAGACTCGTTCAAGTTCTTTTTGCCACCAATAAACCACAAATACTATTCCATTCTTTTAAAAACTTAACCCACACTCAAAACACTTTCTGTACTCTGTGAAAACTATTTTAACTTTGGACCTACACAAAAAAAAGACGTTTTAATGAAAGTCTGATCACCATGGTTAATTCCTGTGCTTGAGAGTTGAAATATCGCTTCTTGTACTCTGAAAATGCGTTTCTGAGCTTGGCAAAGTCCTTTAAGTGGTTTTTTCTACAAAAGAATTGCAGAGAGTTTTATACTGATAAAAAACAACTTAACCTTAACTCTTAATAGTTTATATGTATCCATAAGAGTTGAAATGTCATTTTCTGGATTCTATAACTCTGAAAATGTGTTTCAGAGCTCTGCAGACTCGTTCAAGTTCTTTTTGCCACCAATGAACCACAAAGACGGATCAATTGTTTTAAAAATTTATCCCACACTCAAAAACACTTTATGTACTTTGTGAACACCATATTAAATTTGGACCTATACCAAAAACATATTTAATCGAAAGTCTGACCACCATTGGTTAATTACTGTGCTTGAGAGTTGAAATGTTATGTCGCTTCTTGTACTCTGAAAATGCGTTTCTGAGCTTGGCAAAGTCCTTCAAGCGGTTTTTTCTACAATAGAATTGCAGAGAGTTTTATACTGATAAAAAACAACTTAACCTACACTCTTAATAGTTCATATGTATACATAAGAGTTGAAATGTCATTTTCTGGATTCTATGACTCTGAAAATGTGTTTCAGAGCTCTGTAGACTCGTTCAAGTTCTTTTTACCACCAATACACCACAAAGACTGTTCCATTGTTTTAAAAACTTATCCCACACTCAAAACACTTTCTGTACTTTGTGAACACTATTTTAACTTTGGACCTCCACAAAAAAACACGTTTTAATGAAAGTCTGATCACCATGGTTAATTCCTGTGCTTGAGAGTTGAAATGTTGTAATGTCGCTTCTTGTACTCTGAAAATGCGTTTCAGAGCTCTGCAGACTTGTTCAAGTTCTTTTTGCCACCAATGAACCACAAAGACTGTTCCATTGTTTTAAAAACTTAACCCACACTCAAAACACTTTCTGTAATTCGTGAACACTATTTTAACTTTAGACCTACACAAAAAAACACGTTTTAGTGAAAGTCTGACCACCAGGGTTAATTCCTGGGCTTGAGAGTTGAAATGTTTTTATGTCGCTTCTTGAACTCTGATATTGCGTTTCTGAGCTCGGCAAACTCATTCAGATTATTTTTGCCACCAATAAACTACAAAGACGAATCATTTGTTTTAAAAACTTAACCCACACTCAAAACACTTTCTTTAATTCGTGAACACTATTTTAACTTTGGGCCTACACAAAAAACACGTTTTAATGAAAGTCTGACCACCATAGTTAATTCCTGTGCTTGAGAGTTGAAATGTTTTTATGTCACTTCTTAAACGCTGAAAATGCATTTCTGACCTCCTCAAACTCCTTCAAGTTCTTTTTGCCAGCAATAAACCACAAAGACGGATCAATTGTTTTAAAAATGTATCCCACACTCAAAAACACTTTCTGTACTTTGTGAACACCATTTTAAATTTGGACCTATACCAAAAACATATTTAATCGAAAGTCTGACCACCATTGGTTAATTACTGTGCTTGAGAGTTGAAATGTCGCTTCTTGTACTCTGAAAATGCGTTTCTGAGCTTGGCAAAGTCCTTTAAGTGGTTTTTTCTACAAAAGAATTGCAGAGAGTTTTATACTGATAAAAAACAACTTAACCTACACTCTTAATAGTTTATATGTATCCATAAGAGTTGAAATGTCATTTTCTGGATTCTATAACTCTGAAAATGTGTTTCAGAGCTCTGCAGACTCGTTCAAGTTCTTTTTGCCACCAATGAACCACAAAGACGGATCAATTGTTTTAACAATTTATCCCACACTCAAAAACACTTTATGTACTTTGTGAACACCATATTAAATTTGGACCTATACCAAAAACATATTTAATCGAAAGTCTGACCACCATTGGTTAATTACTGTGCTTGAGAGTTGAAATGTTATGTCGCTTCTTGTACTCTGAAAATGCGTTTCTGAGCTTGGCAAAGTCCTTCAAGCGGTTTTTTCTACAATAGAATTGCAGAGAGTTTTATACTGATAAAAAACAACTTAACCTACACTCTTAATAGTTCATATGTATACATAAGAGTTGAAATGTCATTTTCTGGATTCTATAACTCTGAAAATGTGTTTCAGAGCTCTGTAGACTCGTTCAAGTTCTTTTTACCACCAATACACCACAAAGACTGTTCCATTGTTTTAAAAACTTATCCCACACTCAAAACACTTTCTGTACTTTGTGAACACTATTTTAACTTTGGACCTCCACAAAAAAACACGTTTTAATGAAAGTCTGATCACCATGGTTAATTCCTGTGCTTTAGAGTTGAAATGTTGTAATGTCGCTTCTTGTACTCTGAAAATGCGTTTCAGAGCTCTGCAGACTTGTTCAAGTTCTTTTTGCCACCAATGAACCACAAAGACTGTTCCATTGTTTTAAAAACTTAACCCACACTCAAAACACTTTCTGTAATTCGTGAACACTATTTTAACTTTAGACCTACACAAAAAAACACGTTTTAGTGAAAGTCTGACCACCAGGGTTAATTCCTGTGCTTGAGAGTTGAAATGTTTTTATGTCGCTTCTTGAACTCTGATATTGCGTTTCTGAGCTCGGCAAACTCGTTCAGATTATTTTTGCCACCAATAAACTACAAAGACGAATCATTTGTTTTAAAAACTTAACCCACACTCAAAACACTTTCTGTAATTCGTGAACACTATTTTAACTTTGGACCTACACAAAAAACACGTTTTAATGAAAGTCTGACCACCATAGTTAATTCCTGTGCTTGAGAGTTGAAATGTTTTTATGTCACTTCTTAAACTCTGAAAATGCGTTTCTGACCTCCTCAAACTCCTTCAAGTTCTTTTTGCCAGCAATAAACCACAAAGACGGATCAATTGTGTTAAAAATGTATCCCACACTCAAAAACACTTTCTGTACTTTGTGAACACCATTTTAAATTTGGACCTATACCAAAAACATATTTAATCGAAAGTCTGACCACCATTGGTTAATTACTGTGCTTGAGAGTTGAAATGTTGTTATGTCGCTTCTTGTACTCTGAAAATGCGTTTCTGAGCTTGGCAAAATCCTTCAAGCGTTTTTTTTCTACAATAGAATTGCAGAGAGTTTTATACTGATAAAAAACAACTTAACCTACACTCTTAATAGTTCATATGTATCCATAAAAGTTGAAATGTCATTTTCTGGCTTCTTTAACTCTAAAAAAATGCGTTTCTGACCTCCGCAAACTCGTTCAAGTTTTTTTGCCAGCAATAAACCACAAAGACGGATCAATTGTTTTAAAAATGTATCCCACACTCAAAAACACTTTCTGTACTTTGTGAACACCATTTTAAATTTGGACCTACACAAAAAAACACGTTTTAATGAAAGTCTGATCACCATGGTTAATTACTGTGCTTGAGAGTTGAAATGTTGTAATGTCGCTTCTTGTACTCTGAAAATGTGTTTCAGAGCTCTGCAGACTTGTTCAAGTTCTTTTTGCCACCAATGAACCACAAAGACTGTTCCATTGTTTTAAAAACTTAACCCACACTCAAAACACTTTCTGTAATTCGTGAACACTATTTTAACTTTAGACCTACACAAAAAAACACGTTTTAGTGAAAGTCTGACCACCATGGTTAATTCCTGTGCTTGAGAGTTGAAATGTTTTTATGTCGCTTCTTGAACTCTGATATTGCGTTTCTGAGCTCGGCAAACTCGTTCAGATTATTTTTGCCACCAATAAACCACAAAGACGAATCATTTGTTTTAAAAACTTAACCCACACTCAAAAACACTTTCTGTACTTTGTGAACACCATTTTAAATTTGGACCTACACCATAAACATATTTAATCGAAAGTCTGACCACCATTGGTTAATTACTGTGCTTGAGAGTTGAAATGTTGATATGTCGCTTCTTGTACTCTGAAAATGCGTTTCTGACCTCCTCAAACTCCAAGTTCTTTTTGCCAGCAATAAACCACAAAGACGGATCAATTGTTTTAAAAATATATCCCACACTCAAAAACACTTTCTGTACTTTGTGAACACCATTTTAAATTTGGACCTATACCAAAAACATATTTAATCGAAAGTCTGACCACCATTGGTTAATTACTGTGCTTGAGAGTTGAAATGTCGCTTCTTGTACTCTGAAAATGCGTTTCTGAGCTTGGCAAAGTCCTTTAAGTGGTTTTTTCTACAAAAGAATTGCAGAGAGTTTTATACTGATAAAAAACAACTTAACCTTAACTCTTAATAGTTTATATGTATCCATAAGAGTTGAAATGTCATTTTCTGGATTCTATAACTCTGAAAATGTGTTTCAGAGCTCTGCAGACTCGTTCAAGTTCTTTTTGCCACCAATGAACCACAAAGACGGATCAATTGTTTTAACAATTTATCCCACACTCAAAAACACTTTATGTACTTTGTGAACACCATATTAAATTTGGACCTATACCAAAAACATATTTAATCGAAAGTCTGACCACCATTGGTTAATTACTGTGCTTGAGAGTTGAAATGTTATGTCGCTTCTTGTACTCTGAAAATGCGTTTCTGAGCTTGGCAAAGTCCTTCAAGCGGTTTTTTCTACAATAGAATTGCAGAGAGTTTTATACTGATAAAAAACAACTTAACCTACACTCTTAATAGTTCATATGTATACATAAGAGTTGAAATGTCATTTTCTGGATTCTATAACTCTGAAAATGTGTTTCAGAGCTCTGTAGACTCGTTCAAGTTCTTTTTACCACCAATACACCACAAAGACTGTTCCATTGTTTTAAAAACTTATCCCACACTCAAAACACTTTCTGTACTTTGTGAACACTATTTTAACTTTGGACCTCCACAAAAAAACACGTTTTAATGAAAGTCTGATCACCATGGTTAATTCCTGTGCTTTAGAGTTGAAATGTTGTAATGTCGCTTCTTGTACTCTGAAAATGCGTTTCAGAGCTCTGCAGACTTGTTCAAGTTCTTTTTGCCACCAATGAACCACAAAGACTGTTCCATTGTTTTAAAAACTTAACCCACACTCAAAACACTTTCTGTAATTCGTGAACACTATTTTAACTTTGGACCTACACAAAAAACACGTTTTAATGAAAGTCTGACCACCATAGTTAATTCCTGTGCTTGAGAGTTGAAATGTTTTTATGTCACTTCTTAAACTCTGAAAATGCGTTTCTGACCTCCTCAAACTCCTTCAAGTTCTTTTTGCCAGCAATAAACCACAAAGACGGATCAATTGTGTTAAAAATGTATCCCACACTCAAAAACACTTTCTGTACTTTGTGAACACCATTTTAAATTTGGACCTATACCAAAAACATATTTAATCGAAAGTCTGACCACCATTGGTTAATTACTGTGCTTGAGAGTTGAAATGTTGTTATGTCGCTTCTTGTACTCTGAAAATGCGTTTCTGAGCTTGGCAAAATCCTTCAAGCGTTTTTTTTCTACAATAGAATTGCAGAGAGTTTTATACTGATAAAAAACAACTTAACCTACACTCTTAATAGTTCATATGTATCCATAAAAGTTGAAATGTCATTTTCTGGCTTCTTTAACTCTAAAAAAATGCGTTTCTGACCTCCGCAAACTCGTTCAAGTTTTTTTGCCAGCAATAAACCACAAAGACGGATCAATTGTTTTAAAAATGTATCCCACACTCAAAAACACTTTCTGTACTTTGTGAACACCATTTTAAATTTGGACCTACACAAAAAAACACGTTTTAATGAAAGTCTGATCACCATGGTTAATTACTGTGCTTGAGAGTTGAAATGTTGTAATGTCGCTTCTTGTACTCTGAAAATGTGTTTCAGAGCTCTGCAGACTTGTTCAAGTTCTTTTTGCCACCAATGAACCACAAAGACTGTTCCATTGTTTTAAAAACTTAACCCACACTCAAAACACTTTCTGTAATTCGTGAACACTATTTTAACTTTAGACCTACACAAAAAAACACGTTTTAGTGAAAGTCTGACCACCATGGTTAATTCCTGTGCTTGAGAGTTGAAATGTTTTTATGTCGCTTCTTGAACTCTGATATTGCGTTTCTGAGCTCGGCAAACTCGTTCAGATTATTTTTGCCACCAATAAACCACAAAGACGAATCATTTGTTTTAAAAACTTAACCCACACTCAAAAACACTTTCTGTACTTTGTGAACACCATTTTAAATTTGGACCTACACCATAAACATATTTAATCGAAAGTCTGACCACCATTGGTTAATTACTGTGCTTGAGAGTTGAAATGTTGATATGTCGCTTCTTGTACTCTGAAAATGCGTTTCTGACCTCCTCAAACTCCAAGTTCTTTTTGCCAGCAATAAACCACAAAGACGGATCAATTGTTTTAAAAATATATCCCACACTCAAAAACACTTTCTGTACTTTGTGAACACCATTTTAAATTTGGACCTACACAAAAAAACACGTTTTAATGAAAGTCTGATCACCATGGTTAATTACTGTGCTTGAGAGTTGAAATGTTGTAATGTCGCTTCTTGTACTCTGAAAATGTGTTTCAGAGCTCTGCAGACTTGTTCAAGTTCTTTTTGCCACCAATGAACCACAAAGACTGTTCCATTGTTTTAAAAACTTAACCCACACTCAAAACACTTTCTGTAATTCGTGAACACTATTTTAACTTTAGACCTACACAAAAAAACACGTTTTAGTGAAAGTCTGACCACCAGGGTTAATTCCTGTGCTTGAGAGTTGAAATGTTTTTATGTCGCTTCTTGAACTCTGATATTGCGTTTCTGAGCTCGGCAAACTCGTTCAGATTATTTTTGCCACCAATAAACTACAAAGACGAATCATTTGTTTTAAAAACTTAACCCACACTCAAAACACTTTCTGTAATTCGTGAACACTATTTTAACTTTGGACCTACACAAAAAACACGTTTTAATGAAAGTCTGACCACCATAGTTAATTCCTGTGCTTGAGAGTTGAAATGTTTTTATGTCACTTCTTAAACTCTGAAAATGCGTTTCTGACCTCCTCAAACTCCTTCAAGTTCTTTTTGCCAGCAATAAACCACAAAGACGGATCAATTGTGTTAAAAATGTATCCCACACTCAAAAACACTTTCTGTACTTTGTGAACACCATTTTAAATTTGGACCTATACCAAAAACATATTTAATCGAAAGTCTGACCACCATTGGTTAATTACTGTGCTTGAGAGTTGAAATGTTGTTATGTCGCTTCTTGTACTCTGAAAATGCGTTTCTGAGCTTGGCAAAATCCTTCAAGCGTTTTTTTTCTACAATAGAATTGCAGAGAGTTTTATACTGATAAAAAACAACTTAACCTACACTCTTAATAGTTCATATGTATCCATAAAAGTTGAAATGTCATTTTCTGGCTTCTTTAACTCTAAAAAAATGCGTTTCTGACCTCCGCAAACTCGTTCAAGTTTTTTTGCCAGCAATAAACCACAAAGACGGATCAATTGTTTTAAAAATGTATCCCACACTCAAAAACACTTTCTGTACTTTGTGAACACCATTTTAAATTTGGACCTACACAAAAAAACACGTTTTAATGAAAGTCTGATCACCATGGTTAATTACTGTGCTTGAGAGTTGAAATGTTGTAATGTCGCTTCTTGTACTCTGAAAATGTGTTTCAGAGCTCTGCAGACTTGTTCAAGTTCTTTTTGCCACCAATGAACCACAAAGACTGTTCCATTGTTTTAAAAACTTAACCCACACTCAAAACACTTTCTGTAATTCGTGAACACTATTTTAACTTTAGACCTACACAAAAAAACACGTTTTAGTGAAAGTCTGACCACCATGGTTAATTCCTGTGCTTGAGAGTTGAAATGTTTTTATGTCGCTTCTTGAACTCTGATATTGCGTTTCTGAGCTCGGCAAACTCGTTCAGATTATTTTTGCCACCAATAAACCACAAAGACGAATCATTTGTTTTAAAAACTTAACCCACACTCAAAAACACTTTCTGTACTTTGTGAACACCATTTTAAATTTGGACCTACAACATAAACATATTTAATCGAAAGTCTGACCACCATTGGTTAATTACTGTGCTTGAGAGTTGAAATGTTGATATGTCGCTTCTTGTACTCTGAAAATGCGTTTCTGACCTCCTCAAACTCCAAGTTCTTTTTGCCAGCAATAAACCACAAAGACGGATCAATTGTTTTAAAAATATATCCCACACTCAAAAACACTTTCTGTACTTTGTGAACACCATTTTAAATTTGGACCTATACCAAAAACATATTTAATCGAAAGTCTGACCACCATTGGTTAATTACTGTGCTTGAGAGTTGAAATGTTGTTATGTCGCTTCTTGTACTCTGAAAATGCGTTTCTGAGCTTGGCAAAGTCCTTCAAGCGTTTTTTTCTACAATAGAATTGCAGAGAGTTTTATACTGATAAAAAACAACTTAACCTATACTCTTAATAGTTCATATGTATCCATAAGAGTTGAAATGTCATTTTCTGGCTTCTTTAACTCTAAAAAAATGTGTTTCTGACCTTCGCAAACTCGTTCAAGTTCTTTTTGCCAGCAATAAACCACAAAGACGGATCAATTGTTTTAAAAATTTATCCCACACTCAAAAACACTTTATGTACTTTGTGAACACCATTTTAAATTTGGACCTATACCAAAAACATATTTAATCGAAAGTCTGACCACCATTGGTTAATTACTGTGCTTGAGAGTTGAAATGTTGTTATGTCGCTTCTTGTACTCTGAAAATGCGTTTCTGAGCTTGGCAAAATCCTTCAAGCGGTTGTTTCTACAATAGAATTGCAGAGAGTTTTATACTGATAAAAAACAACTTAACCTACACTCTTAATAGTTCATATGTATCCATAAGAGTTGAAATGTCATTTTCTGGCTTCTTTAACTCTAAAAAAATGTGTTTCTGACCTTCGCAAATTCGTTCAAGTTCTTTTTGCCACCAATAAACCACAAAGACGAATCAATTGTTTTAAAAATTTATCCTACACTCAAAAACACTTTATGTACACCATTTTAAATTTGGACCTATACCAAAAACATATTTAATCGAAAGTCTTACCACCATTGGTTAATTACTGTGCTTGAGAGTTGAAATGTTGTTATGTCGCTTCTTGTACTCTGAAAATGCGTTTCTGAGCTTGGCAAAGTCCTTCAAGCGGTTTTTTCTACAATAGAATTGCAGAGAGTTTTATACTGATAAAAAACAACTTAACCTACACTCTTAATAGTTCATATGTATCCATAAGAGTTGAAATATCATTTTCTGGCTTCTTTAACTCTAAAAAATGCGTTTCTGAGCTCCGCAAACTCGTTCAAGTACTTTTTGTCAGCAATAAACCACAAAGACGGATCAATTGTTTTAAAAATGTATCCCACACTCAAAAACACTTTATGTACTTTGTGAACACCATTTTAAATTTGGACCTACACCATAAACATATTTAATCGAAAGTCTGACCACCATTGGTTAATTACTGTTCTTGAGAGTTGAAATGTTGATATGTCGCTTCTTGTACTCTGAAAATGCGTTTCTGACCTCCTCAAACTCCAAGTTCTTTTTGCCAGCAATAAACCACAAAGACGGATCAATTGTTTTAAAAATTTATCCCACACTCAAAAACACTTTATGTACATTTTAAATTTGGACCTATACCAAAAACATATTTAATCCAAAGTCTGACCACCATTGGTTAATTACTGTGCTTGAGAGTTGAAATGTTGTTATGTCGCTTCTTGTACTCTGAAAATGCGTTTCTGAGCTTGGCAAAGTCCTTCAAGCGGTTTTTTCTACAATAGAATTGCAGAGAGTTTTATACTGATAAAAAACAACTTAACCTACACTCTTAATAGTTCATATGTATCCATAAGAGTTGAAATGTCATTTTCTGGCTTCTTTAACTCTAAAAAAATGCGTGTCTGACCTCCGCAAACTCGTGCAAGTTCTTTTTGCCAGCAATAAACCACAAAGACGGATCAATTGTTTTAAAAATGTATCCCACACTCAAAAACACTTTCTGTACTTTGTGAACACCATTTTAAATTTGGACCTATACCATAAACATATTTAATCGAAAGTCTGACCACCATTGGTTAATTACTGTGCTTGAGAGTTGAAATGTTGTTATGTCGCTTCTTGTACTCTGAAAATGCGTTTCAGAGCTCTGCAGACTCGTTCAAGTTCTTTTTGCCACCAATAAACCACAAATACTATTCCATTGTTTTAAAGCTTAACCCACACTCAAAACACTTTCTGTACTCTGTGAACACTATTTTAACTTTGGACCTACACAAAAAAACACGTTTTAATGAAAGTCTTATCACCATGATTAATTCCTGTGCTTGAGAGTTGAAATATCGCTTCTTGTACTCTGAAAATGCGTTTCTGAGCTTGGCAAAGTCCTTTAAGCGGTTTTTTCTACAAAAGAATTGCAGAGAGTTTTATACTGATAAAAAACAACTTAACATACACTCTTAATAGTTCATATGTATCCATAAGAGTTGAAATGTCATTTTCTGGATTCTATAACTCTGAAAATGTGTTTCAGAGCTCTGTAGACTCGTTCAAGTTCTTTTTGCCACCAATGAACCACAAAGACTGTTCTATTTTTTTAAAAACTTAACCCACACTCAAAACACTTTCTGTAATTCGTGAACACTATTTTAACTTTGGACCTACACAAAAAACACGTTTTAATGAAAGTCTGACAACCATAGTTAATTCCTGTGCTTGAGAGTTGAAATGTTTTTATGTCGCTTCTTGAACTCTGATAATGCGTTTCTGAGCTCGGCAAACTCGTTCAGATTCTTTTTGCCACCAATGAACCACAAAGACGAATCATTTGTTTTAAAAACTTAACCCACACTCAAAAACACTTTCTGTACTTTTTGAACACCATTTTAAATTTGGACCTACACCATAAACATATTTAATCGAAAGTCTGACCACCATTGGTTAATTACTGTGCTTGAGAGTTGAAATGTTGTTATGTCGCTTCTTGTACTCTGAAAATGCGTTTCTGAGCTTGGCAAAGTCCTTCAAGCGGTTTTTTTCTACAATAGAATTGCAGAGAGTTTTATACTGATAAAAAACAACTTAACCTACACTCTTAATAGTTCATATGTATCCATAAGAGTTGAAATGTCATTTTCTGGCTTCTTTAACTCTAAAAAAATGTGTTTCTGACCTTCGCAAACTCGTTCAAGTTCTTTTTGCCAGCAATAAACCACAAAGACGGATCAATTGTTTTAAAAATGTATCCCACACTCAAAAACACTTTATGTACTTTGTGAACACCATTTTAAATTTGGACCTATACCAAAAACATATTTAATCGAAAGTCTGACCACCATTGGTTAATTACTGTGCTTGAGAGTTGAAATGTTGTTATGTAGCTTCTTGTACTCTGAAAATGCGTTTCAGAGCTCTGCAGACTCCTTCAAGTTCTTTTTGCCACCAATAAACCACAAATACTATTCCATTGTTTTAAAGCTTAACCCACACTCAAAACACTTTCTGTACTCTGTGAACACTATTTTAACTTTGGACCTACACAAAAAAACACGTTTTAATGAAAGTCTTATCACCATGATTAATTCCTGTGCTTGAGAGTTGAAATATCGCTTCTTGTACTCTGAAAATGCGTTTCTGAGCTTGGCAAAGTCCTTTAAGCGGTTTTTTCTACAAAAGAATTGCAGAGAGTTTTATACTGATAAAAAACAACTTAACATACACTCTTAATAGTTCATATGTATCCATAAGAGTTGAAATGTCATTTTCTGGATTCTATAACTCTGAAAATGTGTTTCAGAGCTCTGTAGACTCGTTCAAGTTCTTTTTGCCACCAATGAACCACAAAGACTGTTCCATTTTTTTAAAAACTTAACCCACACTCAAAACACTTTCTGTAATTCGTGAACACTATTTTAACTTTGGACCTACACAAAAAACACGTTTTAATGAAAGTCTGACCCCCATAGTTAATTCCTGTGCTTGAGAGTTGAAATGTTTTTATGTCGCTTCTTGAACTCTGATAATGCGTTTCTGAGCTCGGCAAACTCGTTCAGATTCTTTTTGCCACCAATGAACCACAAAGACGAATCATTTGTTTTAAAAACTTAACCCACACTCAAAAACACTTTCTGTACTGTGTGAACACCATTTTAAATTTGGACCTACACCATAAACATATTTAATCGAAAGTCTGACCACCATTGGTTAATTACTGTGCTTGAGAGTTGAAATGTTGTTATTTCGCTTCTTGTACTCTGAAAATGCGTTTCTGAGCTTGGCAAAGTCCTTTAAGCGGTTTTTTCTACAAAAGAATTGCAGAGAGTTTTATACTGATAAAAAAACAACTTAACCTACACTCTTAATAGTTCATATGTATCCATAAGAGTTGAAATGTCATTTTCTGGATTCTATAACTCTGAAAATGTGTTTCAGAGCTCTGCAGACTCGTTCAAGTTCTTTTTGCCACCAATGAACCACAAAGACTGTTCTATTTTTTTAAAAACTTAACCCACACTCAAAACACTTTCTGTAATTCGTGAACACTATTTTAACTTTGGGCCTACACAAAAAACACGTTTTAATGAAAGTCTGACAACCATAGTTAATTCCTGTGCTTGAGAGTTGAAATGTTTTTATGTCGCTTCTTGAACTCTGATAATGCGTTTCTGAGCTCGGCAAACTCGTTCAGATTCTTTTTGCCACCAATGAACCACAAAGACGAATCATTTGTTTTAAAAACTTAACCCACACTCAAAAACACTTTCTGTACTGTGTGAACACCATTTTAAATTTGGACCTACACCATAAACATATTTAATCGAAAGTCTGACCACCATTGGTTAATTACTGTGCTTGAGAGTTGAAATGTTGTTATTTCGCTTCTTGTACTCTGAAAATGCGTTTCTGAGCTTGGCAAAGTCCTTTAAGCGGTTTTTTCTACAAAAGAATTGCAGAGAGTTTTATACTGATAAAAAAACAACTTAACCTACACTCTTAATAGTTCATATGTATCCATAAGAGTTGAAATGTCATTTTCTGGATTCTATAACTCTGAAAATGTTTTTCAGAGCTCTGCAGACTCGTTCAAGTTCTTTTTGCCACCAATGAACCACAAAGACTGTTCCATTGTTTTAAAAACTTAACCCACACTCAAAACACTTTCTGTAATTCATGAACACTATTTTAACTTTGGACCTACACAAAAAACACGTTTTAATGAAAGTCTGACCCCCATAGTTAATTCCTGTGCTTGAGAGTTGAAATGTTTTTATGTCGCTTCTTGAACTCTGATAATGCGTTTCTGAGCTCGGCAAACTCGTTCAGATTCTTTTTGCCACCAATAAACTACAAAGACGAATCATTTGTTTTAAAAACTTAACCCACACTCAAAAACACTTTCTGTACTTTGTGAACACCATTTTAAATTTGGACCTACACCATAAACATATTTAATCGAAAGTCTGACCACCATTGGTTAATTACTGTGCTTGAGAGTTGAAATGTTGTTATGTCGCTTCTTGTACTCTGAAAATGCGTTTCTGAGCTTGGCAAAGTCCTTTAAGCGGTTTTTTCTACAAAAGAATTGCAGAGAGTTTTATACTGATAAAAAAACAACTTAACCTACACTCTTAATAGTTCATATGTATCCATAAGAGTTGAAATGTCATTTTCTGGATTCTATAACTCTGAAAATGTGTTTCAGAGCTCTGCAGACTCGTTCAAGTTCTTTTTGCCACCAATGAACCACAAAGACTGTTCTATTTTTTTAAAAACTTAACCCACACTCAAAACACTTTCTGTAATTCGTGAACACTATTTTAACTTTGGGCCTACACAAAAAACACGTTTTAATGAAAGTCTGACAACCATAGTTAATTCCTGTGCTTGAGAGTTGAAATGTTTTTATGTCGCTTCTTGAACTCTGATAATGCGTTTCTGAGCTCGGCAAACTCGTTCAGATTCTTTTTGCCACCAATGAACCACAAAGACGAATCATTTGTTTTAAAAACTTAACCCACACTCAAAAACACTTTCTGTACTGTGTGAACACCATTTTAAATTTGGACCTACACCATAAACATATTTAATCGAAAGTCTGACCACCATTGGTTAATTACTGTGCTTGAGAGTTGAAATGTTGTTATTTCGCTTCTTGTACTCTGAAAATGCGTTTCTGAGCTTGGCAAAGTCCTTTAAGCGGTTTTTTCTACAAAAGAATTGCAGAGAGTTTTATACTGATAAAAAAACAACTTAACCTACACTCTTAATAGTTCATATGTATCCATAAGAGTTGAAATGTCATTTTCTGGATTCTATAACTCTGAAAATGTTTTTCAGAGCTCTGCAGACTCGTTCAAGTTCTTTTTGCCACCAATGAACCACAAAGACTGTTCCATTGTTTTAAAAACTTAACCCACACTCAAAACACTTTCTGTAATTCATGAACACTATTTTAACTTTGGACCTACACAAAAAACACGTTTTAATGAAAGTCTGACCCCCATAGTTAATTCCTGTGCTTGAGAGTTGAAATGTTTTTATGTCGCTTCTTGAACTCTGATAATGCGTTTCTGAGCTCGGCAAACTCGTTCAGATTCTTTTTGCCACCAATGAACCACAAAGACGAATCATTTGTTTTAAAAACTTAACCCACACTCAAAAACACTTTCTGTACTGTGTGAACACCATTTTAAATTTGGACCTACACCATAAACATATTTAATCGAAAGTCTGACCACCATTGGTTAATTACTGTGCTTGAGAGTTGAAATGTTGTTATTTCGCTTCTTGTACTCTGAAAATGCGTTTCTGAGCTTGGCAAAGTCCTTTAAGCGGTTTTTTCTACAAAAGAATTGCAGAGAGTTTTATACTGATAAAAAAACAACTTAACCTACACTCTTAATAGTTCATATGTATCCATAAGAGTTGAAATGTCATTTTCTGGATTCTATAACTCTGAAAATGTGTTTCAGAGCTCTGCAGACTCGTTCAAGTTCTTTTTGCCACCAATGAACCACAAAGACTGTTCTATTTTTTTAAAAACTTAACCCACACTCAAAACACTTTCTGTAATTCGTGAACACTATTTTAACTTTGGGCCTACACAAAAAACACGTTTTAATGAAAGTCTGACAACCATAGTTAATTCCTGTGCTTGAGAGTTGAAATGTTTTTATGTCGCTTCTTGAACTCTGATAATGCGTTTCTGAGCTCGGCAAACTCGTTCAGATTCTTTTTGCCACCAATGAACCACAAAGACGAATCATTTGTTTTAAAAACTTAACCCACACTCAAAAACACTTTCTGTACTTTGTGAACACCATTTTAAATTTGGACCTACACCATAAACATATTTAATCGAAAGTCTGACCACCATTGGTTAATTACTGTGCTTGAGAGTTGAAATGTTGTTATTTCGCTTCTTGTACTCTGAAAATGCGTTTCTGAGCTTGGCAAAGTCCTTTAAGCGGTTTTTTCTACAAAAGAATTGCAGAGAGTTTTATACTGATAAAAAAACAACTTAACCTACACTCTTAATAGTTCATATGTATCCATAAGAGTTGAAATGTCATTTTCTGGATTCTATAACTCTGAAAATGTTTTTCAGAGCTCTGCAGACTCGTTCAAGTTCTTTTTGCCACCAATGAACCACAAAGACTGTTCCATTGTTTTAAAAACTTAACCCACACTCAAAACACTTTCTGTAATTCATGAACACTATTTTAACTTTGGACCTACACAAAAAACACGTTTTAATGAAAGTCTGACCCCCATAGTTAATTCCTGTGCTTGAGAGTTGAAATGTTTTTATGTCGCTTCTTGAACTCTGATAATGCGTTTCTGAGCTCGGCAAACTCGTTCAGATTCTTTTTGCCACCAATAAACTACAAAGACGAATCATTTCTTTTAAAAACTTAACCCACACTCAAAAACACTTTCTGTACTTTGTGAACACCATTTTAAATTTGGACCTACACCATAAACATATTTAATCGAAAGTCTGACCACCATTGGTTAATTACTGTGCTTGAGAGTTGAAATGTTGTTATGTCGCTTCTTGTACTCTGAAAATGCGTTTCTGAGCTTGGCAAAGTCCTTCAAGCGGTTTTTTTCTACAATAGAATTGCAGAGAGTTTTATACTGATAAAAAACAACTTAACCTACACTCTTAATAGTTCATATGTATCCATAAGAGTTGAAATGTCATTTTCTGGCTTCTTTAACTCTAAAAAAATGTGTTTCTGACCTTCGCAAACTCGTTCAAGTTCTTTTTGCCAGCAATAAACCACAAAGACGGATCAATTGTTTTAAAAATGTATCCCACACTCAAAAACACTTTATGTACTTTGTGAACACCATTTTAAATTTGGACCTATACCAAAAACATATTTAATCGAAAGTCTGACCACCATTGGTTAATTACTGTGCTTGAGAGTTGAAATGTTGTTATGTCGCTTCTTGTACTCTGAAAATGCGTTTCAGAGCTCTGCAGACTCGTTCAAGTTCTTTTTGCCACCAATAAACCACAAATACTATTCCATTGTTTTAAAAACTTAACCCACACTCAAAACACTTTCTGTACTCTGTGAACACTATTTAAACTTTGGACCTACACAAAAAAACACGTTTTAATGAAAGTCTTATCACCATGGTTAATTCCTGTGCTTGAGAGTTGAAATATCGCTTCTTGTAGTCTGAAAATGCGTTTCTGAGCTTGGCAAAGTCCTTTAAGCGTTTTTTTCTACAAAAGAATTGCAGAGAGTTTTATACTGATAAAAAACAACTTAACCTACACTCTTAATAGTTCATATGTATCCATAACAGTTGAAATGTCATTTTCTGGATTCTATAACTCTGAAAATGTGTTTCAGAGCTCTGCAGACTCGTTCAAGTTCTTTTTGCCACCAATGAACCACAAAGACTGTTCCATTTTTTTAAAAACTTAACCCACACTCAAAACACTTTCTGTAATTCGTGAACACTATTTTAACTTTGGACCTACACAAAAAACACGTTTTAATGAAAGTCTGACCACCATAGTTAATTCCTGTGCTTGAGAGTTGAAATGTTTTTATGTCGCTTCTTGAACTCTGATAATGCGTTTCTGAGCTCGGCAAACTCGTTCAGATTCTTTTTGCCACCAATGAACCACAAAGACGAATCATTTGTTTTAAAAACTTAACCCACACTCAAAAACACTTTCTGTACTGTGTGAACACCATTTTAAATTTGGACCTACACCATAAACATATTTAATCGAAAGTCTGACCACCATTGGTTAATTACTGTGCTTGAGAGTTGAAATGTTGTTATTTCGCTTCTTGTACTCTGAAAATGCGTTTCTGAGCTTGGCAAAGTCCTTTAAGCGGTTTTTTCTACAAAAGAATTGCAGAGAGTTTTATACTGATAAAAAAACAACTTAACCTACACTCTTAATAGTTCATATGTATCCATAAGAGTTGAAATGTCATTTTCTGGATTCTATAACTCTGAAAATGTTTTTCAGAGCTCTGCAGACTCGTTCAAGTTCTTTTTGCCACCAATGAACCACAAAGACTGTTCCATTGTTTTAAAAACTTAACCCACACTCAAAACACTTTCTGTAATTCATGAACACTATTTTAACTTTGGACCTACACAAAAAACACGTTTTAATGAAAGTCTGACCACCATAGTTAATTCCTGTGCTTGAGAGTTGAAATGTTTTTATGTCGCTTCTTGAACTCTGATAATGCGTTTCTGAGCTCGGCAAACTCGTTCAGATTCTTTTTGCCACCAATGAACCACAAAGACGAATCATTTGTTTTAAAAACTTAACCCACACTCAAAAACACTTTCTGTACTGTGTGAACACCATTTTAAATTTGGACCTACACCATAAACATATTTAATCGAAAGTCTGACCACCATTGGTTAATTACTGTGCTTGAGAGTTGAAATGTTGTTATGTCGCTTCTTGTACTCTGAAAATGCGTTTCTGAGCTTGGCAAAGTCCTTCAAGCGGTTTTTTTCTACAATAGAATTGCAGAGAGTTTTATACTGATAAAAAACAACTTAACCTACACTCTTAATAGTTCATATGTATCCATAAGAGTTGAAATGTCATTTTCTGGCTTCTTTAACTCTAAAAAAATGTGTTTCTGACCTTCGCAAACTCGTTCAAGTTCTTTTTGCCAGCAATAAACCACAAAGACGGATCAATTGTTTTAAAAATGTATCCCACACTCAAAAACACTTTATGTACTTTGTGAACACCATTTTAAATTTGGACCTATACCAAAAACATATTTAATCGAAAGTCTGACCACCATTGGTTAATTACTGTGCTTGAGAGTTGAAATGTTGTTATGTCGCTTCTTGTACTCTGAAAATGCGTTTCAGAGCTCTGCAGACTCGTTCAAGTTCTTTTTGCCACCAATAAACCACAAATACTATTCCATTGTTTTAAAAACTTAACCCACACTCAAAACACTTTCTGTACTCTGTGAACACTATTTAAACTTTGGACCTACACAAAAAAACACGTTTTAATGAAAGTCTTATCACCATGGTTAATTCCTGTGCTTGAGAGTTGAAATATCGCTTCTTGTACTCTGAAAATGCGTTTCTGAGCTTGGCAAAGTCCTTTAAGCGTTTTTTTCTACAAAAGAATTGCAGAGAGTTTTATACTAATAAAAAACAACTTAACCTACACTCTTAATAGTTCATATGTATCCATAACAGTTGAAATGTCATTTTCTGGATTCTATAACTCTGAAAATGTGTTTCAGAGCTCTGCAGACTCGTTCAAGTTCTTTTTGCCACCAATGAACCACAAAGACTGTTCCATTTTTTTAAAAACTTAACCCACACTCAAAACACTTTCTGTAATTCGTGAACACTATTTTAACTTTGGACCTACACAAAAAACACGTTTTAATGAAAGTCTGACCACCATAGTTAATTCCTGTGCTTGAGAGTTGAAATGTTTTTATGTCGCTTCTTGAACTCTGATAATGCGTTTCTGAGCTCGGCAAACTCGTTCAGATTCTTTTTGCCACCAATGAACCACAAAGACGAATCATTTGTTTTAAAAACTTAACCCACACTCAAAAACACTTTCTGTACTGTGTGAACACCATTTTAAATTTGGACCTACACCATAAACATATTTAATCGAAAGTCTGACCACCATTGGTTAATTACTGTGCTTGAGAGTTGAAATGTTGTTATTTCGCTTCTTGTACTCTGAAAATGCGTTTCTGAGCTTGGCAAAGTCCTTTAAGCGGTTTTTTCTACAAAAGAATTGCAGAGAGTTTTATACTGATAAAAAAACAACTTAACCTACACTCTTAATAGTTCATATGTATCCATAAGAGTTGAAATGTCATTTTCTGGATTCTATAACTCTGAAAATGTTTTTCAGAGCTCTGCAGACTCGTTCAAGTTCTTTTTGCCACCAATGAACCACAAAGACTGTTCCATTGTTTTAAAAACTTAACCCACACTCAAAACACTTTCTGTAATTCATGAACACTATTTTAACTTTGGACCTACACAAAAAACACGTTTTAATGAAAGTCTGACCACCATAGTTAATTCCTGTGCTTGAGAGTTGAAATGTTTTTATGTCGCTTCTTGAACTCTGATAATGCGTTTCTGAGCTCGGCAAACTCGTTCAGATTCTTTTTGCCACCAATAAACTACAAAGACGAATCATTTGTTTTAAAAACATAACCCACACTCAAAAACACTTTCTGTACTTTGTGAACACCATTTTAAATTTGGACCTACACCATAAACATATTTAATCGAAAGTCTGACCACCATTGGTTAATTACTGTGCTTGAGAGTTGAAATGTTGTTATGTCGCTTCTTGTACTCTGAAAATGCGTTTCTGAGCTTGGCAAAGTCCTTCAAGCGGTTTTTTTCTACAATAGAATTGCAGAGAGTTTTATACTGATAAAAAACAACTTAACCTACACTCTTAATAGTTCATATGTATCCATAAGAGTTGAAATGTCATTTTCTGGCTTCTTTAACTCTAAAAAAATGTGTTTCTGACCTTCGCAAACTCGTTCAAGTTCTTTTTGCCAGCAATAAACCACAAAGACGGATCAATTGTTTTAAAAATGTATCCCACACTCAAAAACACTTTATGTACTTTGTGAACACCATTTTAAATTTGGACCTATACCAAAAACATATTTAATCGAAAGTCTGACCACCATTGGTTAATTACTGTGCTTGAGAGTTGAAATGTTGTTATGTCGCTTCTTGTACTCTGAAAATGCGTTTCAGAGCTCTGCAGACTCGTTCAAGTTCTTTTTGCCACCAATAAACCACAAATACTATTCCATTGTTTTAAAAACTTAACCCACACTCAAAACACTTTCTGTACTCTGTGAACACTATTTAAACTTTGGACCTACACAAAAAAACACGTTTTAATGAAAGTCTTATCACCATGGTTAATTCCTGTGCTTGAGAGTTGAAATATCGCTTCTTGTACTCTGAAAATGCGTTTCTGAGCTTGGCAAAGTCCTTTAAGCGTTTTTTTCTACAAAAGAATTGCAGAGAGTTTTATACTAATAAAAAACAACTTAACCTACACTCTTAATAGTTCATATGTATCCATAACAGTTGAAATGTCATTTTCTGGATTCTATAACTCTGAAAATGTGTTTCAGAGCTCTGCAGACTCGTTCAAGTTCTTTTTGCCACCAATGAACCACAAAGACTGTTCCATTTTTTTAAAAACTTAACCCACACTCAAAACACTTTCTGTAATTCGTGAACACTATTTTAACTTTGGACCTACACAAAAAACACGTTTTAATGAAAGTCTGACCACCATAGTTAATTCCTGTGCTTGAGAGTTGAAATGTTTTTATGTCGCTTCTTGAACTCTGATAATGCGTTTCTGAGCTCGGCAAACTCGTTCAGATTCTTTTTGCCACCAATGAACCACAAAGACGAATCATTTGTTTTAAAAACTTAACCCACACTCAAAAACACTTTCTGTACTGTGTGAACACCATTTTAAATTTGGACCTACACCATAAACATATTTAATCGAAAGTCTGACCACCATTGGTTAATTACTGTGCTTGAGAGTTGAAATGTTGTTATTTCGCTTCTTGTACTCTGAAAATGCGTTTCTGAGCTTGGCAAAGTCCTTTAAGCGGTTTTTTCTACAAAAGAATTGCAGAGAGTTTTATACTGATAAAAAAACAACTTAACCTACACTCTTAATAGTTCATATGTATCCATAAGAGTTGAAATGTCATTTTCTGGATTCTATAACTCTGAAAATGTTTTTCAGAGCTCTGCAGACTCGTTCAAGTTCTTTTTGCCACCAATGAACCACAAAGACTGTTCCATTGTTTTAAAAACTTAACCCACACTCAAAACACTTTCTGTAATTCATGAACACTATTTTAACTTTGGACCTACACAAAAAACACGTTTTAATGAAAGTCTGACCACCATAGTTAATTCCTGTGCTTGAGAGTTGAAATGTTTTTATGTCGCTTCTTGAACTCTGATAATGCGTTTCTGAGCTCGGCAAACTCGTTCAGATTCTTTTTGCCACCAATAAACTACAAAGACGAATCATTTGTTTTAAAAACATAACCCACACTCAAAAACACTTTCTGTACTTTGTGAACACCATTTTAAATTTGGACCTACACCATAAACATATTTAATCGAAAGTCTGACCACCATTGGTTAATTACTGTGCTTGAGAGTTGAAATGTTGTTATGTCGCTTCTTGTACTCTGAAAATGCGTTTCTGAGCTTGGCAAAGTCCTTCAAGCGGTTTTTTTCTACAATAGAATTGCAGAGAGTTTTATACTGATAAAAAACAACTTAACCTACACTCTTAATAGTTCATATGTATCCATAAGAGTTGAAATGTCATTTTCTGGCTTCTTTAACTCTAAAAAATGTGTTTCTGACCTTCGCAAACTCGTTCAAGTTCTTTTTGCCAGCAATAAACCACAAAGACGGATCAATTGTTTTAAAAATTTATCCCACACTCAAAAACACTTTATGTACATTTTAAATTTGGACCTATACCAAAAACATATTTAATCGAAAGTCTGACCACCATTGGTTAATTACTGTGCTTGAGAGTTGAAATGTTGTTATGTCGCTTCTTGTACTCTGAAAATGCGTTTCTGAGCTTGGCAAAGTCCTTCAAGCGTTTTTTTTCTACAATAGAATTGCAGAGAGTTTTATACTGATAAAAAACAACTTAACTTACACTCTTAATAGTTCATATGTATCCATAAGAGTTGAAATGTCATTTTCTGGCTTCTTTAACTCTAAAAAAAATGTGTTTCTGACCTTCGCAAACTCGTTCAAGTTCTTTTTGCCAGCAATAAACCACAAAGACGGATCAATTGTTTTAAAAATTTATCCCACACTCAAAAACACTTTATGTACTTTGTGAACACCATTTTAAATTTGGACCTATACCAAAAACATATTTAATCGAAAGTCTGACCACCATTGGTTAATTACTGTGCTTGAGAGTTGAAATGTTGTTATGTCGCTTCTTGTACTCTGAAAATGCGTTTCTGAGCTTGGCAAAGTCCTTCAAGCGGTTTTTTCTACAATAGAATTGCAGAGAGTTTTATACTGATAAAAAACAACTTAACCTACACTCTTAATAGTTCATATGTATCCATAACAGTTGAAATGTCATTTTCTGGATTCTATAACTCTGAAAATGTGTTTCAGAGCTCTGCAGACTCGTTCAAGTTCTTTTTGCCACCAATGAACCACAAAGACTGTTCCATTTTTTTAAAAACTTAACCCACACTCAAAACACTTTCTGTAATTCGTGAACACTATTTTAACTTTGGACCTACACAAAAAACACGTTTTAATGAAAGTCTGACAACCATAGTTAATTCCTGTGCTTGAGAGTTGAAATGTTTTTATGTCGCTTCTTGAACTCTGATAATGCGTTTCTGAGCTCGGCAAACTCGTTCAGATTCTTTTTGCCACCAATGAACCACAAAGACGAATCATTTGTTTTAAAAACTTAACCCACACTCAAAAACACTTTCTGTACTTTGTGAACACCATTTTAAATTTGGACCTACACCTTAAACATATTTAATCCAAAGTCTGACCACCATTGGTTAATTACTGTGCTTGAGAGTTGAAATGTTGTTATGTCGCTTCTTGTACTCTGAAAATGCGTTTCTGAGCTTGGCAAAGTCCTTCAAGCGGTTTTTTTCTACAATAGAATTGCAGAGAGTTTTATACTGATAAAAAACAACTTAACCTACACTCTTAATAGTTCATATGTATCCATAAGAGTTGAAATGTCATTTTCTGGCTTCTTTAACTCTAAAAAAATGTGTTTCTGACCTTCGCAAACTCGTTCAAGTTCTTTTTGCCAGCAATAAACCACAAAGACGGATCAATTGTTTTAAAAATGTATCCCACACTCAAAAACACTTTATGTACTTTGTGAACACCATTTTAAATTTGGACCTATACCAAAAACATATTTAATCGAAAGTCTGACCACCATTGGTTAATTACTGTGCTTGAGAGTTGAAATGTTGTTATGTCGCTTCTTGTACTCTGAAAATGCGTTTCAGAGCTCTGCAGACTCGTTCAAGTTCTTTTTGCCACCAATAAACCACAAATACTATTCCATTGTTTTAAAAACTTAACCCACACTCAAAACACTTTCTGTACTCTGTGAACACTATTTTAACTTTGGACCTACACAAAAAAACACGTTTTAATGAAAGTCTTATCACCATGGTTAATTCCTGTGCTTGAGAGTTGAAATATCGCTTCTTGTACTCTGAAAATGCGTTTCTGAGCTTGGCAAAGTCCTTTAAGCGTTTTTTTCTACAAAAGAATTGCAGAGAGTTTTATACTGATAAAAAACAACTTAACCTACACTCTTAATAGTTCATATGTATCCATAAGAGTTGAAATGTCATTTTCTGGATTCTATAACTCTGAAAATGTGTTTCAGAGCTCTGCAGACTCGTTCAAGTTCTTTTTGCCACCAATGAACCACAAAGACTGTTCTATTTTTTTAAAAACTTAACCCACACTCAAAACACTTTCTGTAATTCGTGAACACTATTTTAACTTTGGACCTACACAAAAAACACGTTTTAATGAAAGTCTGACCACCATAGTTAATTCCTGTGCTTGAGAGTTGAAATGTTGTTATGTCGCTTCTTGTACTCTGAAAATGCGTTTCAGAGCTCTGCAGACTTGTTCAAGTTCTTTTTGCCACCAATGAACCACAAAGACTGTTCCATTGTTTTAAAAACTTAACCCACACTCAAAACACTTTCTGTAATTCATGAACACTATTTTAACTTTGGACCTACACAAAAAACACGTTTTAATGAAAGTCTGACCCCCATAGTTAATTCCTGTGCTTGAGAGTTGAAATGTTTTTATGTCGCTTCTTGAACTCTGATAATGCGTTTCTGAGCTCGGCAAACTCGTTCAGATTCTTTTTGCCACCAATAAACTACAAAGACGAATCATTTGTTTTAAAAACTTAACCCACACTCAAAAACACTTTCTGTACTTTGTGAACACCATTTTAAATTTGCACCTACACCATAAACATATTTAATCGAAAGTCTGACCACCATTGGTTAATTACTGTGCTTGAGAGTTGAAATGTTGTTATGTCGCTTCTTGTACTCTGAAAATGCGTTTCTGAGCTTGGCAAAGTCCTTCAAGCGGTTTTTTTCTACAAAAGAATTGCAGAGAGTTTTATACTGATAAAAAACAACTTAACCTACACTCTTAATAGTTCATATGTATCCATAAGAGTTGAAATGTCATTTTCTGGCTTCTTTAACTCTAAAAAAATGTGTTTCTGACCTTCGCAAACTCGTTCAAGTTCTTTTTGCCAGCAATAAACCACAAAGACGGATCAATTGTTTTAAAAATGTATCCCACACTCAAAAACACTTTATGTACTTTGTGAACACCATTTTAAATTTGGACCTATACCAAAAACATATTTAATCGAAAGTCTGACCACCATTGGTTAATTACTGTGCTTGAGAGTTGAAATGTTGTTATGTCGCTTCTTGTACTCTGAAAATGCGTTTCAGAGCTCTGCAGACTCGTTCAAGTTCTTTTTGCCACCAATAAACCACAAATACTATTCCATTGTTTTAAAAACTTAACCCACACTCAAAACACTTTCTGTACTCTGTGAACACTATTTAAACTTTGGACCTACACAAAAAAACACGTTTTAATGAAAGTCTTATCACCATGGTTAATTCCTGTGCTTGAGAGTTGAAATATCGCTTCTTGTACTCTGAAAATGCGTTTCTGAGCTTGGCAAAGTCCTTTAAGCGTTTTTTTCTACAAAAGAATTGCAGAGAGTTTTATACTAATAAAAAACAACTTAACCTACACTCTTAATAGTTCATATGTATCCATAACAGTTGAAATGTCATTTTCTGGATTCTATAACTCTGAAAATGTGTTTCAGAGCTCTGCAGACTCGTTCAAGTTCTTTTTGCCACCAATGAACCACAAAGACTGTTCCATTTTTTTAAAAACTTAACCCACACTCAAAACACTTTCTGTAATTCGTGAACACTATTTTAACTTTGGACCTACACAAAAAACACGTTTTAATGAAAGTCTGACCACCATAGTTAATTCCTGTGCTTGAGAGTTGAAATGTTTTTATGTCGCTTCTTGAACTCTGATAATGCGTTTCTGAGCTCGGCAAACTCGTTCAGATTCTTTTTGCCACCAATGAACCACAAAGACGAATCATTTGTTTTAAAAACTTAACCCACACTCAAAAACACTTTCTGTACTGTGTGAACACCATTTTAAATTTGGACCTACACCATAAACATATTTAATCGAAAGTCTGACCACCATTGGTTAATTACTGTGCTTGAGAGTTGAAATGTTGTTATTTCGCTTCTTGTACTCTGAAAATGCGTTTCTGAGCTTGGCAAAGTCCTTTAAGCGGTTTTTTCTACAAAAGAATTGCAGAGAGTTTTATACTGATAAAAAAACAACTTAACCTACACTCTTAATAGTTCATATGTATCCATAAGAGTTGAAATGTCATTTTCTGGATTCTATAACTCTGAAAATGTTTTTCAGAGCTCTGCAGACTCGTTCAAGTTCTTTTTGCCACCAATGAACCACAAAGACTGTTCCATTGTTTTAAAAACTTAACCCACACTCAAAACACTTTCTGTAATTCATGAACACTATTTTAACTTTGGACCTACACAAAAAACACGTTTTAATGAAAGTCTGACCACCATAGTTAATTCCTGTGCTTGAGAGTTGAAATGTTTTTATGTCGCTTCTTGAACTCTGATAATGCGTTTCTGAGCTCGGCAAACTCGTTCAGATTCTTTTTGCCACCAATAAACTACAAAGACGAATCATTTGTTTTAAAAACATAACCCACACTCAAAAACACTTTCTGTACTTTGTGAACACCATTTTAAATTTGGACCTACACCATAAACATATTTAATCGAAAGTCTGACCACCATTGGTTAATTACTGTGCTTGAGAGTTGAAATGTTGTTATGTCGCTTCTTGTACTCTGAAAATGCGTTTCTGAGCTTGGCAAAGTCCTTCAAGCGGTTTTTTTCTACAATAGAATTGCAGAGAGTTTTATACTGATAAAAAACAACTTAACCTACACTCTTAATAGTTCATATGTATCCATAAGAGTTGAAATGTCATTTTCTGGCTTCTTTAACTCTAAAAAAATGTGTTTCTGACCTTCGCAAACTCGTTCAAGTTCTTTTTGCCAGCAATAAACCACAAAGACGGATCAATTGTTTTAAAAATGTATCCCACACTCAAAAACACTTTATGTACTTTGTGAACACCATTTTAAATTTGGACCTATACCAAAAACATATTTAATCGAAAGTCTGACCACCATTGGTTAATTACTGTGCTTGAGAGTTGAAATGTTGTTATGTCGCTTCTTGTACTCTGAAAATGCGTTTCAGAGCTCTGCAGACTCGTTCAAGTTCTTTTTGCCACCAATAAACCACAAATACTATTCCATTGTTTTAAAAACTTAACCCACACTCAAAACACTTTCTGTACTCTGTGAACACTATTTAAACTTTGGACCTACACAAAAAAACACGTTTTAATGAAAGTCTTATCACCATGGTTAATTCCTGTGCTTGAGAGTTGAAATATCGCTTCTTGTACTCTGAAAATGCGTTTCTGAGCTTGGCAAAGTCCTTTAAGCGTTTTTTTCTACAAAAGAATTGCAGAGAGTTTTATACTAATAAAAAACAACTTAACCTACACTCTTAATAGTTCATATGTATCCATAACAGTTGAAATGTCATTTTCTGGATTCTATAACTCTGAAAATGTGTTTCAGAGCTCTGCAGACTCGTTCAAGTTCTTTTTGCCACCAATGAACCACAAAGACTGTTCCATTTTTTTAAAAACTTAACCCACACTCAAAACACTTTCTGTAATTCGTGAACACTATTTTAACTTTGGACCTACACAAAAAACACGTTTTAATGAAAGTCTGACCACCATAGTTAATTCCTGTGCTTGAGAGTTGAAATGTTTTTATGTCGCTTCTTGAACTCTGATAATGCGTTTCTGAGCTCGGCAAACTCGTTCAGATTCTTTTTGCCACCAATGAACCACAAAGACGAATCATTTGTTTTAAAAACTTAACCCACACTCAAAAACACTTTCTGTACTGTGTGAACACCATTTTAAATTTGGACCTACACCATAAACATATTTAATCGAAAGTCTGACCACCATTGGTTAATTACTGTGCTTGAGAGTTGAAATGTTGTTATTTCGCTTCTTGTACTCTGAAAATGCGTTTCTGAGCTTGGCAAAGTCCTTTAAGCGGTTTTTTCTACAAAAGAATTGCAGAGAGTTTTATACTGATAAAAAAACAACTTAACCTACACTCTTAATAGTTCATATGTATCCATAAGAGTTGAAATGTCATTTTCTGGATTCTATAACTCTGAAAATGTTTTTCAGAGCTCTGCAGACTCGTTCAAGTTCTTTTTGCCACCAATGAACCACAAAGACTGTTCCATTGTTTTAAAAACTTAACCCACACTCAAAACACTTTCTGTAATTCATGAACACTATTTTAACTTTGGACCTACACAAAAAACACGTTTTAATGAAAGTCTGACCACCATAGTTAATTCCTGTGCTTGAGAGTTGAAATGTTTTTATGTCGCTTCTTGAACTCTGATAATGCGTTTCTGAGCTCGGCAAACTCGTTCAGATTCTTTTTGCCACCAATAAACTACAAAGACGAATCATTTGTTTTAAAAACATAACCCACACTCAAAAACACTTTCTGTACTTTGTGAACACCATTTTAAATTTGGACCTACACCATAAACATATTTAATCGAAAGTCTGACCACCATTGGTTAATTACTGTGCTTGAGAGTTGAAATGTTGTTATGTCGCTTCTTGTACTCTGAAAATGCGTTTCTGAGCTTGGCAAAGTCCTTCAAGCGGTTTTTTTCTACAATAGAATTGCAGAGAGTTTTATACTGATAAAAAACAACTTAACCTACACTCTTAATAGTTCATATGTATCCATAAGAGTTGAAATGTCATTTTCTGGCTTCTTTAACTCTAAAAAAATGTGTTTCTGACCTTCGCAAACTCGTTCAAGTTCTTTTTGCCAGCAATAAACCACAAAGACGGATCAATTGTTTTAAAAATTTATCCCACACTCAAAAACACTTTATGTACATTTTAAATTTGGACCTATACCAAAAACATATTTAATCGAAAGTCTGACCACCATTGGTTAATTACTGTGCTTGAGAGTTGAAATGTTGTTATGTCGCTTCTTGTACTCTGAAAATGCGTTTCTGAGCTTGGCAAAGTCCTTCAAGCGTTTTTTTTCTACAATAGAATTGCAGAGAGTTTTATACTGATAAAAAACAACTTAACTTACACTCTTAATAGTTCATATGTATCCATAAGAGTTGAAATGTCATTTTCTGGCTTCTTTAACTCTAAAAAAAATGTGTTTCTGACCTTCGCAAACTCGTTCAAGTTCTTTTTGCCAGCAATAAACCACAAAGACGGATCAATTGTTTTAAAAATTTATCCCACACTCAAAAACACTTTATGTACTTTGTGAACACCATTTTAAATTTGGACCTATACCAAAAACATATTTAATCGAAAGTCTGACCACCATTGGTTAATTACTGTGCTTGAGAGTTGAAATGTTGTTATGTCGCTTCTTGTACTCTGAAAATGCGTTTCTGAGCTTGGCAAAGTCCTTCAAGCGGTTTTTTCTACAATAGAATTGCAGAGAGTTTTATACTGATAAAAAACAACTTAACCTACACTCTTAATAGTTCATATGTATCCATAACAGTTGAAATGTCATTTTCTGGATTCTATAACTCTGAAAATGTGTTTCAGAGCTCTGCAGACTCGTTCAAGTTCTTTTTGCCACCAATGAACCACAAAGACTGTTCCATTTTTTTAAAAACTTAACCCACACTCAAAACACTTTCTGTAATTCGTGAACACTATTTTAACTTTGGACCTACACAAAAAACACGTTTTAATGAAAGTCTGACAACCATAGTTAATTCCTGTGCTTGAGAGTTGAAATGTTTTTATGTCGCTTCTTGAACTCTGATAATGCGTTTCTGAGCTCGGCAAACTCGTTCAGATTCTTTTTGCCACCAATGAACCACAAAGACGAATCATTTGTTTTAAAAACTTAACCCACACTCAAAAACACTTTCTGTACTGTGTGAACACCATTTTAAATTTGGACCTACACCATAAACATATTTAATCGAAAGTCTGACCACCATTGGTTAATTACTGTGCTTGAGAGTTGAAATGTTGTTATTTCGCTTCTTGTACTCTGAAAATGCGTTTCTGAGCTTGGCAAAGTCCTTTAAGCGGTTTTTTCTACAAAAGAATTGCAGAGAGTTTTATACTGATAAAAAAACAACTTAACCTACACTCTTAATAGTTCATATGTATCCATAAGAGTTGAAATGTCATTTTCTGGATTCTATAACTCTGAAAATGTGTTTCAGAGCTCTGCAGACTCGTTCAAGTTCTTTTTGCCACCAATGAACCACAAAGACTGTTCTATTTTTTTTAAAACTTAACCCACACTCAAAACACTCTCTGTAATTCGTGAACACTATTTTAACTTTGGGCCTACACAAAAAACACGTTTTAATGAAAGTCTGACAACCATAGTTAATTCCTGTGCTTGAGAGTTGAAATGTTTTTATGTCGCTTCTTGAACTCTGATAATGCGTTTCTGAGCTCGGCAAACTCGTTCAGATTCTTTTTGCCACCAATGAACCACAAAGACGAATCATTTGTTTTAAAAACTTAACCCACACTCAAAAACACTTTCTGTACTTTGTGAACACCATTTTAAATTTGGACCTACACCATAAACATATTTAATCGAAAGTCTGACCACCATTGGTTAATTACTGTGCTTGAGAGTTGAAATGTTGTTATGTCGCTTCTTGTACTCTGAAAATGCGTTTCTGAGCTTGGCAAAGTCCTTCAAGCGGTTTTTTTCTACAATAGAATTGCAGAGAGTTTTATACTGATAAAAAACAACTTAACCTACACTCTTAATAGTTCATATGTATCCATAAGAGTTGAAATGTCATTTTCTGGCTTCTTTAACTCTAAAAAAATGTGTTTCTGACCTTCGCAAACTCGTTCAAGTTCTTTTTGCCAGCAATAAACCACAAAGACGGATCAATTGTTTTAAAAATGTATCCCACACTCAAAAACACTTTATGTACTTTGTGAACACCATTTTAAATTTGGACCTATACCAAAAACATATTTAATCGAAAGTCTGACCACCATTGGTTAATTACTGTGCTTGAGAGTTGAAATGTTGTTATGTCGCTTCTTGTACTCTGAAAATGCGTTTCAGAGCTCTGCAGACTCGTTCAAGTTCTTTTTGCCACCAATAAACCACAAATACTATTCCATTGTTTTAAAAACTTAACCCACACTCAAAACACTTTCTGTACTCTGTGAACACTATTTTAACTTTGGACCTACACAAAAAAACACGTTTTAATGAAAGTCTTATCACCATGGTTAATTCCTGTGCTTGAGAGTTGAAATATCGCTTCTTGTACTCTGAAAATGCGTTTCTGAGCTTGGCAAAGTCCTTTAAGCGTTTTTTTCTACAAAAGAATTGCAGAGAGTTTTATACTGATAAAAAACAACTTAACCTACACTCTTAATAGTTCATATGTATCCATAAGAGTTGAAATGTCATTTTCTGGATTCTATAACTCTGAAAATGTGTTTCAGAGCTCTGCAGACTCGTTCAAGTTCTTTTTGCCACCAATGAACCACAAAGACTGTTCTATTTTTTTAAAAACTTAACCCACACTCAAAACACTTTCTGTAATTCGTGAACACTATTTTAACTTTGGACCTACACAAAAAACACGTTTTAATGAAAGTCTGACCACCATAGTTAATTCCTGTGCTTGAGAGTTGAAATGTTGTTATGTCGCTTCTTGTACTCTGAAAATGCGTTTCAGAGCTCTGCAGACTTGTTCAAGTTCTTTTTGCCACCAATGAACCACAAAGACTGTTCCATTGTTTTAAAAACTTAACCCACACTCAAAACACTTTCTGTAATTCATGAACACTATTTTAACTTTGGACCTACACAAAAAACACGTTTTAATGAAAGTCTGACCCCCATAGTTAATTCCTGTGCTTGAGAGTTGAAATGTTTTTATGTCGCTTCTTGAACTCTGATAATGCGTTTCTGAGCTCGGCAAACTCGTTCAGATTCTTTTTGCCACCAATAAACTACAAAGACGAATCATTTGTTTTAAAAACTTAACCCACACTCAAAAACACTTTCTGTACTTTGTGAACACCATTTTAAATTTGCACCTACACCATAAACATATTTAATCGAAAGTCTGACCACCATTGGTTAATTACTGTGCTTGAGAGTTGAAATGTTGTTATGTCGCTTCTTGTACTCTGAAAATGCGTTTCTGAGCTTGGCAAAGTCCTTCAAGCGGTTTTTTTCTACAAAAGAATTGCAGAGAGTTTTATACTGATAAAAAACAACTTAACCTACACTCTTAATAGTTCATATGTATCCATAAGAGTTGAAATGTCATTTTCTGGCTTCTTTAACTCTAAAAAAATGTGTTTCTGACCTTCGCAAACTCGTTCAAGTTCTTTTTGCCAGCAATAAACCACAAAGACGGATCAATTGTTTTAAAAACTTAACCCACACTCAAAACACTTTCTGTAATTCGTGAACACTATTTTAACTTTGGGCCTACACAAAAAACACGTTTTAATGAAAGTCTGACAACCATAGTTAATTCCTGTGCTTGAGAGTTGAAATGTTTTTATGTCGCTTCTTGAACTCTGATAATGCGTTTCTGAGCTCGGCAAACTCGTTCAGATTCTTTTTGCCACCAATGAACCACAAAGACGAATCATTTGTTTTAAAAACTTAACCCACACTCAAAAACACTTTCTGTACTTTGTGAACACCATTTTAAATTTGGACCTACACCATAAACATATTTAATCCAAAGTCTGACCACCATTGGTTAATTACTGTGCTTGAGAGTTGAAATGTTGTTATGTCGCTTCTTGTACTCTGAAAATGCGTTTCTGAGCTTGGCAAAGTCCTTCAAGCGGTTTTTTTCTACAATAGAATTGCAGAGAGTTTTATACTGATAAAAAACAACTTAACCTACACTCTTAATAGTTCATATGTATCCATAAGAGTTGAAATGTCATTTTCTGGCTTCTTTAACTCTAAAAAAATGTATTTCTGACCTTCGCAAACTCGTTCAAGTTCTTTTTGCCAGCAATAAACCACAAAGACGGATCAATTGTTTTAAAAATGTATCCCACACTCAAAAACACTTTATGTACTTTGTGAACACCATTTTAAATTTGGACCTATACCAAAAACATATTTAATCGAAAGTCTGACCACCATTGGTTAATTACTGTGCTTGAGAGTTGAAATGTTGTTATGTCGCTTCTTGTACTCTGAAAATGCGTTTCAGAGCTCTGCAGACTCGTTCAAGTTCTTTTTGCCACCAATAAACCACAAATACTATTCCATTGTTTTAAAAACTTAACCCACACTCAAAACACTTTCTGTACTCTGTGAACACTATTTTAACTTTGGACCTACACAAAAAAACACGTTTTAATGAAAGTCTTATCACCATGGTTAATTCCTGTGCTTGAGAGTTGAAATATCGCTTCTTGTACTCTGAAAATGCGTTTCTGAGCTTGGCAAAGTCCTTTAAGCGTTTTTTTCTACAAAAGAATTGCAGAGAGTTTTATACTGATAAAAAACAACTTAACCTACACTCTTAATAGTTCATATGTATCCATAAGAGTTGAAATGTCATTTTCTGGATTCTATAACTCTGAAAATGTGTTTCAGAGCTCTGCAGACTCGTTCAAGTTCTTTTTGCCACCAATGAACCACAAAGACTGTTCTATTTTTTTAAAAACTTAACCCACACTCAAAACACTTTCTGTAATTCGTGAACACTATTTTAACTTTGGACCTACACAAAAAACACGTTTTAATGAAAGTCTGACCACCATAGTTAATTCCTGTGCTTGAGAGTTGAAATGTTGTTATGTCGCTTCTTGTACTCTGAAAATGCGTTTCAGAGCTCTGCAGACTTGTTCAAGTTCTTTTTGCCACCAATGAACCACAAAGACTGTTCCATTGTTTTAAAAACTTAACCCACACTCAAAACACTTTCTGTAATTCATGAACACTATTTTAACTTTGGACCTACACAAAAAACACGTTTTAATGAAAGTCTGACCCCCATAGTTAATTCCTGTGCTTGAGAGTTGAAATGTTTTTATGTCGCTTCTTGAACTCTGATAATGTGTTTCTGAGCTCGGCAAACTCGTTCAGATTCTTTTTGCCACCAATGAACCACAAAGACGAATCATTTGTTTTAAAAACTTAACCCACACTCAAAAACACTTTCTGTACTTTGTGAACACCATTTTAAATTTGGACCTACACCATAAACATATTTAATCCAAAGTCTGACCACCATTGGTTAATTACTGTGCTTGAGAGTTGAAATGTTGTTATGTCGCTTCTTGTACTCTGAAAATGCGTTTCTGAGCTTGGCAAAGTCCTTCAAGCGGTTTTTTTCTACAATAGAATTGCAGAGAGTTTTATACTGATAAAAAACAACTTAACCTACACTCTTAATAGTTCATATGTATCCATAAGAGTTGAAATGTCATTTTCTGGCTTCTTTAACTCTAAAAAAATGTGTTTCTGACCTTCGCAAACTCGTTCAAGTTCTTTTTGCCAGCAATAAACCACAAAGACGGATCAATTGTTTTAAAAATGTATCCCACACTCAAAAACACTTTATGTACTTTGTGAACACCATTTTAAATTTGGACCTATACCAAAAACATATTTAATCGAAAGTCTGACCACCATTGGTTAATTACTGTGCTTGAGAGTTGAAATGTTGTTATGTCGCTTCTTGTACTCTGAAAATGCGTTTCAGAGCTCTGCAGACTCGTTCAAGTTCTTTTTGCCACCAATAAACCACAAATACTATTCCATTGTTTTAAAAACTTAACCCACACTCAAAACACTTTCTGTACTCTGTGAACACTATTTTAACTTTGGACCTACACAAAAAAACACGTTTTAATGAAAGTCTTATCACCATGGTTAATTCCTGTGCTTGAGAGTTGAAATATCGCTTCTTGTACTCTGAAAATGCGTTTCTGAGCTTGGCAAAGTCCTTTAAGCGTTTTTTTCTACAAAAGAATTGCAGAGAGTTTTATACTGATAAAAAACAACTTAACCTACACTCTTAATAGTTCATATGTATCCATAAGAGTTGAAATGTCATTTTCTGGATTCTATAACTCTGAAAATGTGTTTCAGAGCTCTGCAGACTCGTTCAAGTTCTTTTTGCCACCAATGAACCACAAAGACTGTTCTATTTTTTTAAAAACTTAACCCACACTCAAAACACTTTCTGTAATTCGTGAACACTATTTTAACTTTGGACCTACACAAAAAACACGTTTTAATGAAAGTCTGACCACCATAGTTAATTCCTGTGCTTGAGAGTTGAAATGTTGTTATGTCGCTTCTTGTACTCTGAAAATGCGTTTCAGAGCTCTGCAGACTTGTTCAAGTTCTTTTTGCCACCAATGAACCACAAAGACTGTTCCATTGTTTTAAAAACTTAACCCACACTCAAAACACTTTCTGTAATTCATGAACACTATTTTAACTTTGGACCTACACAAAAAACACGTTTTAATGAAAGTCTGACCCCCATAGTTAATTCCTGTGCTTGAGAGTTGAAATGTTTTTATGTCGCTTCTTGAACTCTGATAATGCGTTTCTGAGCTCGGCAAACTCGTTCAGATTCTTTTTGCCACCAATAAACTACAAAGACGAATCATTTGTTTTAAAAACTTAACCCACACTCAAAAACACTTTCTGTACTTTGTGAACACCATTTTAAATTTGCACCTACACCATAAACATATTTAATCGAAAGTCTGACCACCATTGGTTAATTACTGTGCTTGAGAGTTGAAATGTTGTTATGTCGCTTCTTGTACTCTGAAAATGCGTTTCTGAGCTTGGCAAAGTCCTTCAAGCGGTTTTTTTCTACAAAAGAATTGCAGAGAGTTTTATACTGATAAAAAACAACTTAACCTACACTCTTAATAGTTCATATGTATCCATAAGAGTTGAAATGTCATTTTCTGGCTTCTTTAACTCTAAAAAAATGTGTTTCTGACCTTCGCAAACTCGTTCAAGTTCTTTTTGCCAGCAATAAACCACAAAGACGGATCAATTGTTTTAAAAACTTAACCCACACTCAAAACACTTTCTGTAATTCGTGAACACTATTTTAACTTTGGGCCTACACAAAAAACACGTTTTAATGAAAGTCTGACAACCATAGTTAATTCCTGTGCTTGAGAGTTGAAATGTTTTTATGTCGCTTCTTGAACTCTGATAATGCGTTTCTGAGCTCGGCAAACTCGTTCAGATTCTTTTTGCCACCAATGAACCACAAAGACGAATCATTTGTTTTAAAAACTTAACCCACACTCAAAAACACTTTCTGTACTTTGTGAACACCATTTTAAATTTGGACCTACACCATAAACATATTTAATCCAAAGTCTGACCACCATTGGTTAATTACTGTGCTTGAGAGTTGAAATGTTGTTATGTCGCTTCTTGTACTCTGAAAATGCGTTTCTGAGCTTGGCAAAGTCCTTCAAGCGGTTTTTTTCTACAATAGAATTGCAGAGAGTTTTATACTGATAAAAAACAACTTAACCTACACTCTTAATAGTTCATATGTATCCATAAGAGTTGAAATGTCATTTTCTGGCTTCTTTAACTCTAAAAAAATGTGTTTCTGACCTTCGCAAACTCGTTCAAGTTCTTTTTGCCAGCAATAAACCACAAAGACGGATCAATTGTTTTAAAAATGTATCCCACACTCAAAAACACTTTATGTACTTTGTGAACACCATTTTAAATTTGGACCTATACCAAAAACATATTTAATCGAAAGTCTGACCACCATTGGTTAATTACTGTGCTTGAGAGTTGAAATGTTGTTATGTCGCTTCTTGTACTCTGAAAATGCGTTTCAGAGCTCTGCAGACTCGTTCAAGTTCTTTTTGCCACCAATAAACCACAAATACTATTCCATTGTTTTAAAAACTTAACCCACACTCAAAACACTTTCTGTACTCTGTGAACACTATTTTAACTTTGGACCTACACAAAAAAACACGTTTTAATGAAAGTCTTATCACCATGGTTAATTCCTGTGCTTGAGAGTTGAAATATCGCTTCTTGTACTCTGAAAATGCGTTTCTGAGCTTGGCAAAGTCCTTTAAGCGTTTTTTTCTACAAAAGAATTGCAGAGAGTTTTATACTGATAAAAAACAACTTAACCTACACTCTTAATAGTTCATATGTATCCATAAGAGTTGAAATGTCATTTTCTGGATTCTATAACTCTGAAAATGTGTTTCAGAGCTCTGCAGACTCGTTCAAGTTCTTTTTGCCACCAATGAACCACAAAGACTGTTCCATTGTTTTAAAAACTTAACCCACACTCAAAACACTTTCTGTAATTCATGAACACTATTTTAACTTTGGACCTACACAAAAAACACGTTTTAATGAAAGTCTGACCCCCATAGTTAATTCCTGTGCTTGAGAGTTGAAATGTTTTTATGTCGCTTCTTGAACTCTGATAATGCGTTTCTGAGCTCGGCAAACTCGTTCAGATTCTTTTTGCCACCAATAAACTACAAAGACGAATCATTTGTTTTAAAAACTTAACCCACACTCAAAAACACTTTCTGTACTTTGTGAACACCATTTTAAATTTGCACCTACACCATAAACATATTTAATCGAAAGTCTGACCACCATTGGTTAATTACTGTGCTTGAGAGTTGAAATGTTGTTATGTCGCTTCTTGTACTCTGAAAATGCGTTTCTGAGCTTGGCAAAGTCCTTCAAGCGGTTTTTTTCTACAAAAGAATTGCAGAGAGTTTTATACTGATAAAAAACAACTTAACCTACACTCTTAATAGTTCATATGTATCCATAAGAGTTGAAATGTCATTTTCTGGCTTCTTTAACTCTAAAAAAATGTGTTTCTGACCTTCGCAAACTCGTTCAAGTTCTTTTTGCCAGCAATAAACCACAAAGACGGATCAATTGTTTTAAAAATGTATCCCACACTCAAAAACACTTTATGTACTTTGTGAACACCATTTTAAATTTGGACCTATACCAAAAACATATTTAATCGAAAGTCTGACCACCATTGGTTAATTACTGTGCTTGAGAGTTGAAATGTTGTTATGTCGCTTCTTGTACTCTGAAAATGCGTTTCAGAGCTCTGCAGACTCGTTCAAGTTCTTTTTGCCACCAATAAACCACAAATACTATTCCATTGTTTTAAAAACTTAACCCACACTCAAAACACTTTCTGTACTCTGTGAACACTATTTAAACTTTGGACCTACACAAAAAAACACGTTTTAATGAAAGTCTTATCACCATGGTTAATTCCTGTGCTTGAGAGTTGAAATATCGCTTCTTGTACTCTGAAAATGCGTTTCTGAGCTTGGCAAAGTCCTTTAAGCGTTTTTTTCTACAAAAGAATTGCAGAGAGTTTTATACTGATAAAAAACAACTTAACCTACACTCTTAATAGTTCATATGTATCCATAACAGTTGAAATGTCATTTTCTGGATTCTATAACTCTGAAAATGTGTTTCAGAGCTCTGCAGACTCGTTCAAGTTCTTTTTGCCACCAATGAACCACAAAGACTGTTCCATTTTTTTAAAAACTTAACCCACACTCAAAACACTTTCTGTAATTCGTGAACACTATTTTAACTTTGGACCTACACAAAAAACACGTTTTAATGAAAGTCTGACAACCATAGTTAATTCCTGTGCTTGAGAGTTGAAATGTTTTTATGTCGCTTCTTGAACTCTGATAATGCGTTTCTGAGCTCGGCAAACTCGTTCAGATTCTTTTTGCCACCAATGAACCACAAAGACGAATCATTTGTTTTAAAAACTTAACCCACACTCAAAAACACTTTCTGTACTGTGTGAACACCATTTTAAATTTGGACCTACACCATAAACATATTTAATCGAAAGTCTGACCACCATTGGTTAATTACTGTGCTTGAGAGTTGAAATGTTGTTATTTCGCTTCTTGTACTCTGAAAATGCGTTTCTGAGCTTGGCAAAGTCCTTTAAGCGGTTTTTTCTACAATAGAATTGCAGAGAGTTTTATACTGATAAAAAACAACTTAACCTACACTCTTAATAGTTCATATGTATCCATAAGAGTTGAAATGTCATTTTCTGGCTTCTTTAACTCTAAAAAAATGTGTTTCTGACCTTCGCAAACTCGTTCAAGTTCTTTTTGCCAGCAATAAACCACAAAGACGGATCAATTGTTTTAAAAATTTATCCCACACTCAAAAACACTTTATGTACATTTTAAATTTGGACCTATACCAAAAACATATTTAATCGAAAGTCTGACCACCATTGGTTAATTACTGTGCTTGAGAGTTGAAATGTTGTTATGTCGCTTCTTGTACTCTGAAAATGCGTTTCTGAGCTTGGCAAAGTCCTTCAAGCGTTTTTTTTCTACAATAGAATTGCAGAGAGTTTTATACTGATAAAAAACAACTTAACTTACACTCTTAATAGTTCATATGTATCCATAAGAGTTGAAATGTCATTTTCTGGCTTCTTTAACTCTAAAAAAAATGTGTTTCTGACCTTCGCAAACTCGTTCAAGTTCTTTTTGCCAGCAATAAACCACAAAGACGGATCAATTGTTTTAAAAATTTATCCCACACTCAAAAACACTTTATGTACTTTGTGAACACCATTTTAAATTTGGACCTATACCAAAAACATATTTAATCGAAAGTCTGACCACCATTGGTTAATTACTGTGCTTGAGAGTTGAAATGTTGTTATGTCGCTTCTTGTACTCTGAAAATGCGTTTCTGAGCTTGGCAAAGTCCTTCAAGCGGTTTTTTCTACAATAGAATTGCAGAGAGTTTTATACTGATAAAAAACAACTTAACTTACACTCTTAATAGTTCATATGTATCCATAAGAGTTGAAATGTCATTTTCTGGCTTCTTTAACTCTAAAAAAAATGTGTTTCTGACCTTCGCAAACTCGTTCAAGTTCTTTTTGCCAGCAATAAACCACAAAGACGGATCAATTGTTTTAAAAATTTATCCCACACTCAAAAACACTTTATGTACTTTGTGAACACCATTTTAAATTTGGACCTATACCAAAAACATATTTAATCGAAAGTCTGACCACCATTGGTTAATTACTGTGCTTGAGAGTTGAAATGTTGTTATGTCGCTTCTTGTACTCTGAAAATGCGTTTCTGAGCTTGGCAAAGTCCTTCAAGCGGTTTTTTCTACAATAGAATTGCAGAGAGTTTTATACTGATAAAAAACAACTTAACCTACACTCTTAATAGTTCATATGTATCCATAACAGTTGAAATGTCATTTTCTGGATTCTATAACTCTGAAAATGTGTTTCAGAGCTCTGCAGACTCGTTCAAGTTCTTTTTGCCACCAATGAACCACAAAGACTGTTCCATTTTTTTAAAAACTTAACCCACACTCAAAACACTTTCTGTAATTCGTGAACACTATTTTAACTTTGGACCTACACAAAAAACACGTTTTAATGAAAGTCTGACCACCATAGTTAATTCCTGTGCTTGAGAGTTGAAATATTTTTATGTCGCTTCTTGAACTCTGATAATGCGTTTCTGAGCTCGGCAAACTTGTTCAGATTCTTTTTGCCACCAATGAACCACAAAGACGAATCATTTGTTTTAAAAACTTAACCCACACTCAAAAACACTTTCTGTACTGTGTGAACACCATTTTAAATTTGGACCTACACCATAAACATATTTAATCGAAAGTCTGACCACCATTGGTTAATTACTGTGCTTGAGAGTTGAAATGTTGTTATTTCGCTTCTTGTACTCTGAAAATGCGTTTCTGAGCTTGGCAAAGTCCTTTAAGCGGTTTTTTCTACAAAAGAATTGCAGAGAGTTTTATACTGATAAAAAAACAACTTAACCTACACTCTTAATAGTTCATATGTATCCATAAGAGTTGAAATGTCATTTTCTGGATTCTATAACTCTGAAAATGTTTTTCAGAGCTCTGCAGACTCGTTCAAGTTCTTTTTGCCACCAATGAACCACAAAGACTGTTCCATTGTTTTAAAAACTTAACCCACACTCAAAACACTTTCTGTAATTCATGAACACTATTTTAACTTTGGACCTACACAAAAAACACGTTTTAATGAAAGTCTGACCACCATAGTTAATTCCTGTGCTTGAGAGTTGAAATGTTTTTATGTCGCTTCTTGAACTCTGATAATGCGTTTCTGAGCTCGGCAAACTCGTTCAGATTCTTTTTGCCACCAATAAACTACAAAGACGAATCATTTGTTTTAAAAACTTAACCCACACTCAAAAACACTTTCTGTACTTTGTGAACACCATTTTAAATTTGGACCTACACCATAAACATATTTAATCGAAAGTCTGACCACCATTGGTTAATTACTGTGCTTGAGAGTTGAAATGTTGTTATGTCGCTTCTTGTACTCTGAAAATGCGTTTCTGAGCTTGGCAAAGTCCTTCAAGCGGTTTTTTTCTACAATAGAATTGCAGAGAGTTTTATACTGATAAAAAACAACTTAACCTACACTCTTAATAGTTCATATGTATCCATAAGAGTTGAAATGTCATTTTCTGGCTTCTTTAACTCTAAAAAAATGTGTTTCTGACCTTCGCAAACTCGTTCAAGTTCTTTTTGCCAGCAATAAACCACAAAGACGGATCAATTGTTTTAAAAATTTATCCCACACTCAAAAACACTTTATGTACATTTTAAATTTGGACCTATACCAAAAACATATTTAATCGAAAGTCTGACCACCATTGGTTAATTACTGTGCTTGAGAGTTGAAATGTTGTTATGTCGCTTCTTGTACTCTGAAAATGCGTTTCTGAGCTTGGCAAAGTCCTTCAAGCGTTTTTTTTCTACAATAGAATTGCAGAGAGTTTTATACTGATAAAAAACAACTTAACTTACACTCTTAATAGTTCATATGTATCCATAAGAGTTGAAATGTCATTTTCTGGCTTCTTTAACTCTAAAAAAAATGTGTTTCTGACCTTCGCAAACTCGTTCAAGTTCTTTTTGCCAGCAATAAACCACAAAGACGGATCAATTGTTTTAAAAATTTATCCCACACTCAAAAACACTTTATGTACTTTGTGAACACCATTTTAAATTTGGACCTATACCAAAAACATATTTAATCGAAAGTCTGACCACCATTGGTTAATTACTGTGCTTGAGAGTTGAAATGTTGTTATGTCGCTTCTTGTACTCTGAAAATGCGTTTCTGAGCTTGGCAAAGTCCTTCAAGCGGTTTTTTCTACAATAGAATTGCAGAGAGTTTTATACTGATAAAAAACAACTTAACCTACACTCTTAATAGTTCATATGTATCCATAACAGTTGAAATGTCATTTTCTGGATTCTATAACTCTGAAAATGTGTTTCAGAGCTCTGCAGACTCGTTCAAGTTCTTTTTGCCACCAATGAACCACAAAGACTGTTCCATTTTTTTAAAAACTTAACCCACACTCAAAACACTTTCTGTAATTCATGAACACTATTTTAACTTTGGACCTACACAAAAAACACGTTTTAATGAAAGTCTGACCACCATAGTTAATTCCTGTGCTTGAGAGTTGAAATGTTTTTATGTCGCTTCTTGAACTCTGATAATGCGTTTCTGAGCTCGGCAAACTCGTTCAGATTCTTTTTGCCACCAATAAACTACAAAGACGAATCATTTGTTTTAAAAACTTAACCCACACTCAAAAACACTTTCTGTACTTTGTGAACACCATTTTAAATTTGGACCTACACCATAAACATATTTAATCGAAAGTCTGACCACCATTGGTTAATTACTGTGCTTGAGAGTTGAAATGTTGTTATGTCGCTTCTTGTACTCTGAAAATGCGTTTCTGAGCTTGGCAAAGTCCTTCAAGCGGTTTTTTTCTACAATAGAATTGCAGAGAGTTTTATACTGATAAAAAACAACTTAACCTACACTCTTAATAGTTCATATGTATCCATAAGAGTTGAAATGTCATTTTCTGGCTTCTTTAACTCTAAAAAAATGTGTTTCTGACCTTCGCAAACTCGTTCAAGTTCTTTTTGCCAGCAATAAACCACAAAGACGGATCAATTGTTTTAAAAATTTATCCCACACTCAAAAACACTTTATGTACATTTTAAATTTGGACCTATACCAAAAACATATTTAATCGAAAGTCTGACCACCATTGGTTAATTACTGTGCTTGAGAGTTGAAATGTTGTTATGTCGCTTCTTGTACTCTGAAAATGCGTTTCTGAGCTTGGCAAAGTCCTTCAAGCGTTTTTTTTCTACAATAGAATTGCAGAGAGTTTTATACTGATAAAAAACAACTTAACTTACACTCTTAATAGTTCATATGTATCCATAAGAGTTGAAATGTCATTTTCTGGCTTCTTTAACTCTAAAAAAAATGTGTTTCTGACCTTCGCAAACTCGTTCAAGTTCTTTTTGCCAGCAATAAACCACAAAGACGGATCAATTGTTTTAAAAATTTATCCCACACTCAAAAACACTTTATGTACTTTGTGAACACCATTTTAAATTTGGACCTATACCAAAAACATATTTAATCGAAAGTCTGACCACCATTGGTTAATTACTGTGCTTGAGAGTTGAAATGTTGTTATGTCGCTTCTTGTACTCTGAAAATGCGTTTCTGAGCTTGGCAAAGTCCTTCAAGCGGTTTTTTCTACAATAGAATTGCAGAGAGTTTTATACTGATAAAAAACAACTTAACCTACACTCTTAATAGTTCATATGTATCCATAACAGTTGAAATGTCATTTTCTGGATTCTATAACTCTGAAAATGTGTTTCAGAGCTCTGCAGACTCGTTCAAGTTCTTTTTGCCACCAATGAACCACAAAGACTGTTCCATTTTTTTAAAAACTTAACCCACACTCAAAACACTTTCTGTAATTCGTGAACACTATTTTAACTTTGGACCTACACAAAAAACACGTTTTAATGAAAGTCTGACAACCATAGTTAATTCCTGTGCTTGAGAGTTGAAATGTTTTTATGTCGCTTCTTGAACTCTGATAATGCGTTTCTGAGCTCGGCAAACTCGTTCAGATTCTTTTTGCCACCAATGAACCACAAAGACGAATCATTTGTTTTAAAAACTTAACCCACACTCAAAAACACTTTCTGTACTGTGTGAACACCATTTTAAATTTGGACCTACACCATAAACATATTTAATCGAAAGTCTGACCACCATTGGTTAATTACTGTGCTTGAGAGTTGAAATGTTGTTATTTCGCTTCTTGTACTCTGAAAATGCGTTTCTGAGCTTGGCAAAGTCCTTTAAGCGGTTTTTTCTACAATAGAATTGCAGAGAGTTTTATACTGATAAAAAACAACTTAACCTACACTCTTAATAGTTCATATGTATCCATAAGAGTTGAAATGTCATTTTCTGGCTTCTTTAACTCTAAAAAAATGTGTTTCTGACCTTCGCAAACTCGTTCAAGTTCTTTTTGCCAGCAATAAACCACAAAGACGGATCAATTGTTTTAAAAATTTATCCCACACTCAAAAACACTTTATGTACATTTTAAATTTGGACCTATACCAAAAACATATTTAATCGAAAGTCTGACCACCATTGGTTAATTACTGTGCTTGAGAGTTGAAATGTTGTTATGTCGCTTCTTGTACTCTGAAAATGCGTTTCTGAGCTTGGCAAAGTCCTTCAAGCGTTTTTTTTCTACAATAGAATTGCAGAGAGTTTTATACTGATAAAAAACAACTTAACTTACACTCTTAATAGTTCATATGTATCCATAAGAGTTGAAATGTCATTTTCTGGCTTCTTTAACTCTAAAAAAAATGTGTTTCTGACCTTCGCAAACTCGTTCAAGTTCTTTTTGCCAGCAATAAACCACAAAGACGGATCAATTGTTTTAAAAATTTATCCCACACTCAAAAACACTTTATGTACTTTGTGAACACCATTTTAAATTTGGACCTATACCAAAAACATATTTAATCGAAAGTCTGACCACCATTGGTTAATTACTGTGCTTGAGAGTTGAAATGTTGTTATGTCGCTTCTTGTACTCTGAAAATGCGTTTCTGAGCTTGGCAAAGTCCTTCAAGCGGTTTTTTCTACAATAGAATTGCAGAGAGTTTTATACTGATAAAAAACAACTTAACTTACACTCTTAATAGTTCATATGTATCCATAAGAGTTGAAATGTCATTTTCTGGCTTCTTTAACTCTAAAAAAAATGTGTTTCTGACCTTCGCAAACTCGTTCAAGTTCTTTTTGCCAGCAATAAACCACAAAGACGGATCAATTGTTTTAAAAATTTATCCCACACTCAAAAACACTTTATGTACTTTGTGAACACCATTTTAAATTTGGACCTATACCAAAAACATATTTAATCGAAAGTCTGACCACCATTGGTTAATTACTGTGCTTGAGAGTTGAAATGTTGTTATGTCGCTTCTTGTACTCTGAAAATGCGTTTCTGAGCTTGGCAAAGTCCTTCAAGCGGTTTTTTCTACAATAGAATTGCAGAGAGTTTTATACTGATAAAAAACAACTTAACCTACACTCTTAATAGTTCATATGTATCCATAACAGTTGAAATGTCATTTTCTGGATTCTATAACTCTGAAAATGTGTTTCAGAGCTCTGCAGACTCGTTCAAGTTCTTTTTGCCACCAATGAACCACAAAGACTGTTCCATTTTTTTAAAAACTTAACCCACACTCAAAACACTTTCTGTAATTCGTGAACACTATTTTAACTTTGGACCTACACAAAAAACACGTTTTAATGAAAGTCTGACCACCATAGTTAATTCCTGTGCTTGAGAGTTGAAATATTTTTATGTCGCTTCTTGAACTCTGATAATGCGTTTCTGAGCTCGGCAAACTTGTTCAGATTCTTTTTGCCACCAATGAACCACAAAGACGAATCATTTGTTTTAAAAACTTAACCCACACTCAAAAACACTTTCTGTACTGTGTGAACACCATTTTAAATTTGGACCTACACCATAAACATATTTAATCGAAAGTCTGACCACCATTGGTTAATTACTGTGCTTGAGAGTTGAAATGTTGTTATTTCGCTTCTTGTACTCTGAAAATGCGTTTCTGAGCTTGGCAAAGTCCTTTAAGCGGTTTTTTCTACAAAAGAATTGCAGAGAGTTTTATACTGATAAAAAAACAACTTAACCTACACTCTTAATAGTTCATATGTATCCATAAGAGTTGAAATGTCATTTTCTGGATTCTATAACTCTGAAAATGTTTTTCAGAGCTCTGCAGACTCGTTCAAGTTCTTTTTGCCACCAATGAACCACAAAGACTGTTCCATTGTTTTAAAAACTTAACCCACACTCAAAACACTTTCTGTAATTCATGAACACTATTTTAACTTTGGACCTACACAAAAAACACGTTTTAATGAAAGTCTGACCACCATAGTTAATTCCTGTGCTTGAGAGTTGAAATGTTTTTATGTCGCTTCTTGAACTCTGATAATGCGTTTCTGAGCTCGGCAAACTCGTTCAGATTCTTTTTGCCACCAATAAACTACAAAGACGAATCATTTGTTTTAAAAACTTAACCCACACTCAAAAACACTTTCTGTACTTTGTGAACACCATTTTAAATTTGGACCTACACCATAAACATATTTAATCGAAAGTCTGACCACCATTGGTTAATTACTGTGCTTGAGAGTTGAAATGTTGTTATGTCGCTTCTTGTACTCTGAAAATGCGTTTCTGAGCTTGGCAAAGTCCTTCAAGCGGTTTTTTTCTACAATAGAATTGCAGAGAGTTTTATACTGATAAAAAACAACTTAACCTACACTCTTAATAGTTCATATGTATCCATAAGAGTTGAAATGTCATTTTCTGGCTTCTTTAACTCTAAAAAAATGTGTTTCTGACCTTCGCAAACTCGTTCAAGTTCTTTTTGCCAGCAATAAACCACAAAGACGGATCAATTGTTTTAAAAATTTATCCCACACTCAAAAACACTTTATGTACATTTTAAATTTGGACCTATACCAAAAACATATTTAATCGAAAGTCTGACCACCATTGGTTAATTACTGTGCTTGAGAGTTGAAATGTTGTTATGTCGCTTCTTGTACTCTGAAAATGCGTTTCTGAGCTTGGCAAAGTCCTTCAAGCGTTTTTTTTCTACAATAGAATTGCAGAGAGTTTTATACTGATAAAAAACAACTTAACTTACACTCTTAATAGTTCATATGTATCCATAAGAGTTGAAATGTCATTTTCTGGCTTCTTTAACTCTAAAAAAAATGTGTTTCTGACCTTCGCAAACTCGTTCAAGTTCTTTTTGCCAGCAATAAACCACAAAGACGGATCAATTGTTTTAAAAATTTATCCCACACTCAAAAACACTTTATGTACTTTGTGAACACCATTTTAAATTTGGACCTATACCAAAAACATATTTAATCGAAAGTCTGACCACCATTGGTTAATTACTGTGCTTGAGAGTTGAAATGTTGTTATGTCGCTTCTTGTACTCTGAAAATGCGTTTCTGAGCTTGGCAAAGTCCTTCAAGCGGTTTTTTCTACAATAGAATTGCAGAGAGTTTTATACTGATAAAAAACAACTTAACCTACACTCTTAATAGTTCATATGTATCCATAACAGTTGAAATGTCATTTTCTGGATTCTATAACTCTGAAAATGTGTTTCAGAGCTCTGCAGACTCGTTCAAGTTCTTTTTGCCACCAATGAACCACAAAGACTGTTCCATTTTTTTAAAAACTTAACCCACACTCAAAACACTTTCTGTAATTCATGAACACTATTTTAACTTTGGACCTACACAAAAAACACGTTTTAATGAAAGTCTGACCACCATAGTTAATTCCTGTGCTTGAGAGTTGAAATGTTTTTATGTCGCTTCTTGAACTCTGATAATGCGTTTCTGAGCTCGGCAAACTCGTTCAGATTCTTTTTGCCACCAATAAACTACAAAGACGAATCATTTGTTTTAAAAACTTAACCCACACTCAAAAACACTTTCTGTACTTTGTGAACACCATTTTAAATTTGGACCTACACCATAAACATATTTAATCGAAAGTCTGACCACCATTGGTTAATTACTGTGCTTGAGAGTTGAAATGTTGTTATGTCGCTTCTTGTACTCTGAAAATGCGTTTCTGAGCTTGGCAAAGTCCTTCAAGCGGTTTTTTTCTACAATAGAATTGCAGAGAGTTTTATACTGATAAAAAACAACTTAACCTACACTCTTAATAGTTCATATGTATCCATAAGAGTTGAAATGTCATTTTCTGGCTTCTTTAACTCTAAAAAAATGTGTTTCTGACCTTCGCAAACTCGTTCAAGTTCTTTTTGCCAGCAATAAACCACAAAGACGGATCAATTGTTTTAAAAATTTATCCCACACTCAAAAACACTTTATGTACATTTTAAATTTGGACCTATACCAAAAACATATTTAATCGAAAGTCTGACCACCATTGGTTAATTACTGTGCTTGAGAGTTGAAATGTTGTTATGTCGCTTCTTGTACTCTGAAAATGCGTTTCTGAGCTTGGCAAAGTCCTTCAAGCGTTTTTTTTCTACAATAGAATTGCAGAGAGTTTTATACTGATAAAAAACAACTTAACTTACACTCTTAATAGTTCATATGTATCCATAAGAGTTGAAATGTCATTTTCTGGCTTCTTTAACTCTAAAAAAAATGTGTTTCTGACCTTCGCAAACTCGTTCAAGTTCTTTTTGCCAGCAATAAACCACAAAGACGGATCAATTGTTTTAAAAATTTATCCCACACTCAAAAACACTTTATGTACTTTGTGAACACCATTTTAAATTTGGACCTATACCAAAAACATATTTAATCGAAAGTCTGACCACCATTGGTTAATTACTGTGCTTGAGAGTTGAAATGTTGTTATGTCGCTTCTTGTACTCTGAAAATGCGTTTCTGAGCTTGGCAAAGTCCTTCAAGCGGTTTTTTCTACAATAGAATTGCAGAGAGTTTTATACTGATAAAAAACAACTTAACCTACACTCTTAATAGTTCATATGTATCCATAACAGTTGAAATGTCATTTTCTGGATTCTATAACTCTGAAAATGTGTTTCAGAGCTCTGCAGACTCGTTCAAGTTCTTTTTGCCACCAATGAACCACAAAGACTGTTCCATTTTTTTAAAAACTTAACCCACACTCAAAACACTTTCTGTAATTCGTGAACACTATTTTAACTTTGGACCTACACAAAAAACACGTTTTAATGAAAGTCTGACAACCATAGTTAATTCCTGTGCTTGAGAGTTGAAATGTTTTTATGTCGCTTCTTGAACTCTGATAATGCGTTTCTGAGCTCGGCAAACTCGTTCAGATTCTTTTTGCCACCAATGAACCACAAAGACGAATCATTTGTTTTAAAAACTTAACCCACACTCAAAAACACTTTCTGTACTGTGTGAACACCATTTTAAATTTGGACCTACACCATAAACATATTTAATCGAAAGTCTGACCACCATTGGTTAATTACTGTGCTTGAGAGTTGAAATGTTGTTATTTCGCTTCTTGTACTCTGAAAATGCGTTTCTGAGCTTGGCAAAGTCCTTTAAGCGGTTTTTTCTACAATAGAATTGCAGAGAGTTTTATACTGATAAAAAACAACTTAACCTACACTCTTAATAGTTCATATGTATCCATAAGAGTTGAAATGTCATTTTCTGGCTTCTTTAACTCTAAAAAAATGTGTTTCTGACCTTCGCAAACTCGTTCAAGTTCTTTTTGCCAGCAATAAACCACAAAGACGGATCAATTGTTTTAAAAATTTATCCCACACTCAAAAACACTTTATGTACATTTTAAATTTGGACCTATACCAAAAACATATTTAATCGAAAGTCTGACCACCATTGGTTAATTACTGTGCTTGAGAGTTGAAATGTTGTTATGTCGCTTCTTGTACTCTGAAAATGCGTTTCTGAGCTTGGCAAAGTCCTTCAAGCGTTTTTTTTCTACAATAGAATTGCAGAGAGTTTTATACTGATAAAAAACAACTTAACTTACACTCTTAATAGTTCATATGTATCCATAAGAGTTGAAATGTCATTTTCTGGCTTCTTTAACTCTAAAAAAAATGTGTTTCTGACCTTCGCAAACTCGTTCAAGTTCTTTTTGCCAGCAATAAACCACAAAGACGGATCAATTGTTTTAAAAATTTATCCCACACTCAAAAACACTTTATGTACTTTGTGAACACCATTTTAAATTTGGACCTATACCAAAAACATATTTAATCGAAAGTCTGACCACCATTGGTTAATTACTGTGCTTGAGAGTTGAAATGTTGTTATGTCGCTTCTTGTACTCTGAAAATGCGTTTCTGAGCTTGGCAAAGTCCTTCAAGCGGTTTTTTCTACAATAGAATTGCAGAGAGTTTTATACTGATAAAAAACAACTTAACCTACACTCTTAATAGTTCATATGTATCCATAACAGTTGAAATGTCATTTTCTGGATTCTATAACTCTGAAAATGTGTTTCAGAGCTCTGCAGACTCGTTCAAGTTCTTTTTGCCACCAATGAACCACAAAGACTGTTCCATTTTTTTAAAAACTTAACCCACACTCAAAACACTTTCTGTAATTCGTGAACACTATTTTAACTTTGGACCTACACAAAAAACACGTTTTAATGAAAGTCTGACAACCATAGTTAATTCCTGTGCTTGAGAGTTGAAATGTTTTTATGTCGCTTCTTGAACTCTGATAATGCGTTTCTGAGCTCGGCAAACTCGTTCAGATTCTTTTTGCCACCAATAAACTACAAAGACGAATCATTTGTTTTAAAAACTTAACCCACACTCAAAAACACTTTCTGTACTTTGTGAACACCATTTTAAATTTGGACCTACACCATAAACATATTTAATCGAAAGTCTGACCACCATTGGTTAATTACTGTGCTTGAGAGTTGAAATGTTGTTATGTCGCTTCTTGTACTCTGAAAATGCGTTTCTGAGCTTGGCAAAGTCCTTCAAGTGGTTTTTTTCTACAATAGAATTGCAGAGAGTTTTATACTGATAAAAAACAACTTAACCTACACTCTTAATAGTTCATATGTATCCATAAGAGTTGAAAATGTCATTTTCTGGATTCTATAACTCTGAAAATGTTTTTCAGAGCTCTGCAGACTCGTTCAAGTTCTTTTTGCCACCAATGAACCACAAAGACTGTTCCATTGTTTTAAAAACTTAACCCACACTCAAAACACTTTCTGTACTTTGTGAACACTATTTTAACTTTAGACCTACACAAAAAAACACGTTTTAATTAAAGTCTGACCACCATGGTTAATTCCTGTGCTTGAGAGTTGAAATGTTGTTATGTCGCTTCTTGTACTCTGAAAATGCGTTTCAGAGCTCTGCAGACTTGTTCAAGTTCTTTTTGCCACCAATGAACCACAAAGACTGTTCCATTGTTTTAAAAACTTAACCCACACTCAAAACACTTTCTGTAATTCATGAACCCTATTTTAACTTTGGACCTACACAAAAAACACGTTTTAGTGAAAGTCTGACCACCATAGTTAATTCCTGTGCTTGAGAGTTGAAATGTTTTTATGTCGCTTCTTGAACTCTGATAATGCGTTTCTGAGCTCGGCAAACTCGTTCAGATTCTTTTTGCCACCAATAAACTACAAAGACGAATCATTTGTTTTAAAAACTTAACCCACACTCAAAAACACTTTCTGTACTTTGTGAACACCATTTTAAATTTGGACCTACACCATAAACATATTTAATCGAAAGTCTGACCACCATTGGTTAATTACTGTGCTTGAGAGTTGAAATGTTGTTATGTCGCTTCTTGTACTCTGAAAATGCGTTTCTGAGCTTGGCAAAGTCCTTCAAGTGGTTTTTTTCTACAATAGAATTGCAGAGAGTTTTATACTGATAAAAAACAACTTAACCTACACTCTTAATAGTTCATATGTATCCATAAGAGTTGAAATGTCATTTTCTGGCTTCTTTAACTCTAAAAAAATGTGTTTCTGACCTTCGCGAACTCGTTCAAGTTCTTTTTGCCAGCAATAAACCACAAAGACGGATCAATTGTTTTAAAAATTTATCCCACACTCAAAAACACTTTATGTACATTTTAAATTTGGACCTATACCAAAAACATATTTAATCGAAAGTCTGACCACCATTGGTTAATTACTGTGCTTGAGAGTTGAAATGTTGTTATGTCGCTTCTTGTACTCTGAAAATGCGTTTCTGAGCTTGGCAAAGTCCTTCAAGCGTTTTTTTCTACAATAGAATTGCAGAGAGTTTTATACTGATAAAAAACAACTTAACTTACACTCTTAATAGTTCATATGTATCCATAAGAGTTGAAATGTCATTTTCTGGCTTCTTTAACTCTAAAAAAAATGTGTTTCTGACCTTCGCAAACTCGTTCAAGTTCTTTTTGCCAGCAATAAACCACAAAGACGGATCAATTGTTTTAAAAATTTATCCCACACTCAAAAACACTTTATGTACTTTGTGAACACCATTTTAAATTTGGACCTATACCAAAAACATATTTAATCGAAAGTCTGACCACCATTGGTTAATTACTGTGCTTGAGAGTTGAAATGTTGTTATGTCGCTTCTTGTACTCTGAAAATGCGTTTCTGAGCTTGGCAAAGTCCTTCAAGCGGTTTTTTCTACAATAGAATTGCAGAGAGTTTTATACTGATAAAAAACAACTTAACCTACACTCTTAATAGTTCATATGTATCCATAACAGTTGAAATGTCATTTTCTGGATTCTATAACTCTGAAAATGTGTTTCAGAGCTCTGCAGACTCGTTCAAGTTCTTTTTGCCACCAATGAACCACAAAGACTGTTCCATTTTTTTAAAAACTTAACCCACACTCAAAACACTTTCTGTAATTCGTGAACACTATTTTAACTTTGGACCTACACAAAAAACACGTTTTAATGAAAGTCTGACAACCATAGTTAATTCCTGTGCTTGAGAGTTGAAATGTTTTTATGTCGCTTCTTGAACTCTGATAATGCGTTTCTGAGCTCGGCAAACTCGTTCAGATTCTTTTTGCCACCAATGAACCACAAAGACGAATCATTTGTTTTAAAAACTTAACCCACACTCAAAAACACTTTCTGTACTTTGTGAACACCATTTTAAATTTGGACCTACACCATAAACATATTTAATCGAAAGTCTGACCACCATTGGTTAATTACTGTGCTTGAGAGTTGAAATGTTGTTATGTCGCTTCTTGTACTCTGAAAATGCGTTTCTGAGCTTGGCAAAGTCCTTCAAGTGGTTTTTTTCTACAATAGAATTGCAGAGAGTTTTATACTGATAAAAAACAACTTAACCTACACTCTTAATAGTTCATATGTATCCATAAGAGTTGAAAATGTCATTTTCTGGATTCTATAACTCTGAAAATGTTTTTCAGAGCTCTGCAGACTCGTTCAAGTTCTTTTTGCCACCAATGAACCACAAAGACTGTTCCATTGTTTTAAAAACTTAACCCACACTCAAAACACTTTCTGTACTTTGTGAACACTATTTTAACTTTAGACCTACACAAAAAAACACGTTTTAATTAAAGTCTGACCACCATGGTTAATTCCTGTGCTTGAGAGTTGAAATGTTGTTATGTCGCTTCTTGTACTCTGAAAATGCGTTTCAGAGCTCTGCAGACTTGTTCAAGTTCTTTTTGCCACCAATGAACCACAAAGACTGTTCCATTGTTTTAAAAACTTAACCCACACTCAAAACACTTTCTGTAATTCATGAACCCTATTTTAACTTTGGACCTACACAAAAAACACGTTTTAGTGAAAGTCTGACCACCATAGTTAATTCCTGTGCTTGAGAGTTGAAATGTTTTTATGTCGCTTCTTGAACTCTGATAATGCGTTTCTGAGCTCGGCAAACTCGTTCAGATTCTTTTTGCCACCAATAAACTTCAAAGACGAATCATTTGTTTTAAAAACTTAACCCACACTCAAAAACACTTTCTGTACTTTGTGAACACCATTTTAAATTTGGACCTACACCATAAACATATTTAATCGAAAGTCTGACCACCATTGGTTAATTACTGTGCTTGAGAGTTGAAATGTTGTTATGTCGCTTCTTGTACTCTGAAAATGCGTTTCTGAGCTTGGCAAAGTCCTTCAAGCGGTTTTTTCTACAATAGAATTGCAGAGAGTTTTATACTGATAAAAAACAACTTAACCTACACTCTTAATAGTTCATATGTATCCATAACAGTTGAAATGTCATTTTCTGGATTCTATAACTCTGAAAATGTGTTTCAGAGCTCTGCAGACTCGTTCAAGTTCTTTTTGCCACCAATGAACCACAAAGACTGTTCCATTTTTTTAAAAACTTAACCCACACTCAAAACACTTTCTGTAATTCGTGAACACTATTTTAACTTTGGACCTACACAAAAAACACGTTTTAATGAAAGTCTGACCACCATAGTTAATTCCTGTGCTTGAGAGTTGAAATATTTTTATGTCGCTTCTTGAACTCTGATAATGCGTTTCTGAGCTCGGCAAACTTGTTCAGATTCTTTTTGCCACCAATGAACCACAAAGACGAATCATTTGTTTTAAAAACTTAACCCACACTCAAAAACACTTTCTGTACTGTGTGAACACCATTTTAAATTTGGACCTACACCATAAACATATTTAATCGAAAGTCTGACCACCATTGGTTAATTACTGTGCTTGAGAGTTGAAATGTTGTTATTTCGCTTCTTGTACTCTGAAAATGCGTTTCTGAGCTTGGCAAAGTCCTTTAAGCGGTTTTTTCTACAAAAGAATTGCAGAGAGTTTTATACTGATAAAAAAACAACTTAACCTACACTCTTAATAGTTCATATGTATCCATAAGAGTTGAAATGTCATTTTCTGGATTCTATAACTCTGAAAATGTTTTTCAGAGCTCTGCAGACTCGTTCAAGTTCTTTTTGCCACCAATGAACCACAAAGACTGTTCCATTGTTTTAAAAACTTAACCCACACTCAAAACACTTTCTGTAATTCATGAACACTATTTTAACTTTGGACCTACACAAAAAACACGTTTTAATGAAAGTCTGACCACCATAGTTAATTCCTGTGCTTGAGAGTTGAAATGTTTTTATGTCGCTTCTTGAACTCTGATAATGCGTTTCTGAGCTCGGCAAACTCGTTCAGATTCTTTTTGCCACCAATAAACTACAAAGACGAATCATTTGTTTTAAAAACTTAACCCACACTCAAAAACACTTTCTGTACTTTGTGAACACCATTTTAAATTTGGACCTACACCATAAACATATTTAATCGAAAGTCTGACCACCATTGGTTAATTACTGTGCTTGAGAGTTGAAATGTTGTTATGTCGCTTCTTGTACTCTGAAAATGCGTTTCTGAGCTTGGCAAAGTCCTTCAAGCGGTTTTTTTCTACAATAGAATTGCAGAGAGTTTTATACTGATAAAAAACAACTTAACCTACACTCTTAATAGTTCATATGTATCCATAAGAGTTGAAATGTCATTTTCTGGCTTCTTTAACTCTAAAAAAATGTGTTTCTGACCTTCGCAAACTCGTTCAAGTTCTTTTTGCCAGCAATAAACCACAAAGACGGATCAATTGTTTTAAAAATTTATCCCACACTCAAAAACACTTTATGTACATTTTAAATTTGGACCTATACCAAAAACATATTTAATCGAAAGTCTGACCACCATTGGTTAATTACTGTGCTTGAGAGTTGAAATGTTGTTATGTCGCTTCTTGTACTCTGAAAATGCGTTTCTGAGCTTGGCAAAGTCCTTCAAGCGTTTTTTTTCTACAATAGAATTGCAGAGAGTTTTATACTGATAAAAAACAACTTAACTTACACTCTTAATAGTTCATATGTATCCATAAGAGTTGAAATGTCATTTTCTGGCTTCTTTAACTCTAAAAAAAATGTGTTTCTGACCTTCGCAAACTCGTTCAAGTTCTTTTTGCCAGCAATAAACCACAAAGACGGATCAATTGTTTTAAAAATTTATCCCACACTCAAAAACACTTTATGTACTTTGTGAACACCATTTTAAATTTGGACCTATACCAAAAACATATTTAATCGAAAGTCTGACCACCATTGGTTAATTACTGTGCTTGAGAGTTGAAATGTTGTTATGTCGCTTCTTGTACTCTGAAAATGCGTTTCTGAGCTTGGCAAAGTCCTTCAAGCGGTTTTTTCTACAATAGAATTGCAGAGAGTTTTATACTGATAAAAAACAACTTAACCTACACTCTTAATAGTTCATATGTATCCATAACAGTTGAAATGTCATTTTCTGGATTCTATAACTCTGAAAATGTGTTTCAGAGCTCTGCAGACTCGTTCAAGTTCTTTTTGCCACCAATGAACCACAAAGACTGTTCCATTTTTTTAAAAACTTAACCCACACTCAAAACACTTTCTGTAATTCGTGAACACTATTTTAACTTTGGACCTACACAAAAAACACGTTTTAATGAAAGTCTGACAACCATAGTTAATTCCTGTGCTTGAGAGTTGAAATGTTTTTATGTCGCTTCTTGAACTCTGATAATGCGTTTCTGAGCTCGGCAAACTCGTTCAGATTCTTTTTGCCACCAATGAACCACAAAGACGAATCATTTGTTTTAAAAACTTAACCCACACTCAAAAACACTTTCTGTACTGTGTGAACACCATTTTAAATTTGGACCTACACCATAAACATATTTAATCGAAAGTCTGACCACCATTGGTTAATTACTGTGCTTGAGAGTTGAAATGTTGTTATTTCGCTTCTTGTACTCTGAAAATGCGTTTCTGAGCTTGGCAAAGTCCTTTAAGCGGTTTTTTCTACAATAGAATTGCAGAGAGTTTTATACTGATAAAAAACAACTTAACCTACACTCTTAATAGTTCATATGTATCCATAAGAGTTGAAATGTCATTTTCTGGCTTCTTTAACTCTAAAAAAATGTGTTTCTGACCTTCGCAAACTCGTTCAAGTTCTTTTTGCCAGCAATAAACCACAAAGACGGATCAATTGTTTTAAAAATTTATCCCACACTCAAAAACACTTTATGTACATTTTAAATTTGGACCTATACCAAAAACATATTTAATCGAAAGTCTGACCACCATTGGTTAATTACTGTGCTTGAGAGTTGAAATGTTGTTATGTCGCTTCTTGTACTCTGAAAATGCGTTTCTGAGCTTGGCAAAGTCCTTCAAGCGTTTTTTTTCTACAATAGAATTGCAGAGAGTTTTATACTGATAAAAAACAACTTAACTTACACTCTTAATAGTTCATATGTATCCATAAGAGTTGAAATGTCATTTTCTGGCTTCTTTAACTCTAAAAAAAATGTGTTTCTGACCTTCGCAAACTCGTTCAAGTTCTTTTTGCCAGCAATAAACCACAAAGACGGATCAATTGTTTTAAAAATTTATCCCACACTCAAAAACACTTTATGTACTTTGTGAACACCATTTTAAATTTGGACCTATACCAAAAACATATTTAATCGAAAGTCTGACCACCATTGGTTAATTACTGTGCTTGAGAGTTGAAATGTTGTTATGTCGCTTCTTGTACTCTGAAAATGCGTTTCTGAGCTTGGCAAAGTCCTTCAAGCGGTTTTTTCTACAATAGAATTGCAGAGAGTTTTATACTGATAAAAAACAACTTAACCTACACTCTTAATAGTTCATATGTATCCATAACAGTTGAAATGTCATTTTCTGGATTCTATAACTCTGAAAATGTGTTTCAGAGCTCTGCAGACTCGTTCAAGTTCTTTTTGCCACCAATGAACCACAAAGACTGTTCCATTTTTTTAAAAACTTAACCCACACTCAAAACACTTTCTGTAATTCGTGAACACTATTTTAACTTTGGACCTACACAAAAAACACGTTTTAATGAAAGTCTGACAACCATAGTTAATTCCTGTGCTTGAGAGTTGAAATGTTTTTATGTCGCTTCTTGAACTCTGATAATGCGTTTCTGAGCTCGGCAAACTCGTTCAGATTCTTTTTGCCACCAATAAACTACAAAGACGAATCATTTGTTTTAAAAACTTAACCCACACTCAAAAACACTTTCTGTACTTTGTGAACACCATTTTAAATTTGGACCTACACCATAAACATATTTAATCGAAAGTCTGACCACCATTGGTTAATTACTGTGCTTGAGAGTTGAAATGTTGTTATGTCGCTTCTTGTACTCTGAAAATGCGTTTCTGAGCTTGGCAAAGTCCTTCAAGTGGTTTTTTTCTACAATAGAATTGCAGAGAGTTTTATACTGATAAAAAACAACTTAACCTACACTCTTAATAGTTCATATGTATCCATAAGAGTTGAAAATGTCATTTTCTGGATTCTATAACTCTGAAAATGTTTTTCAGAGCTCTGCAGACTCGTTCAAGTTCTTTTTGCCACCAATGAACCACAAAGACTGTTCCATTGTTTTAAAAACTTAACCCACACTCAAAACACTTTCTGTACTTTGTGAACACTATTTTAACTTTAGACCTACACAAAAAAACACGTTTTAATTAAAGTCTGACCACCATGGTTAATTCCTGTGCTTGAGAGTTGAAATGTTGTTATGTCGCTTCTTGTACTCTGAAAATGCGTTTCAGAGCTCTGCAGACTTGTTCAAGTTCTTTTTGCCACCAATGAACCACAAAGACTGTTCCATTGTTTTAAAAACTTAACCCACACTCAAAACACTTTCTGTAATTCATGAACCCTATTTTAACTTTGGACCTACACAAAAAACACGTTTTAGTGAAAGTCTGACCACCATAGTTAATTCCTGTGCTTGAGAGTTGAAATGTTTTTATGTCGCTTCTTGAACTCTGATAATGCGTTTCTGAGCTCGGCAAACTCGTTCAGATTCTTTTTGCCACCAATAAACTACAAAGACGAATCATTTGTTTTAAAAACTTAACCCACACTCAAAAACACTTTCTGTACTTTGTGAACACCATTTTAAATTTGGACCTACACCATAAACATATTTAATCGAAAGTCTGACCACCATTGGTTAATTACTGTGCTTGAGAGTTGAAATGTTGTTATGTCGCTTCTTGTACTCTGAAAATGCGTTTCTGAGCTTGGCAAAGTCCTTCAAGTGGTTTTTTTCTACAATAGAATTGCAGAGAGTTTTATACTGATAAAAAACAACTTAACCTACACTCTTAATAGTTCATATGTATCCATAAGAGTTGAAATGTCATTTTCTGGCTTCTTTAACTCTAAAAAAATGTGTTTCTGACCTTCGCGAACTCGTTCAAGTTCTTTTTGCCAGCAATAAACCACAAAGACGGATCAATTGTTTTAAAAATTTATCCCACACTCAAAAACACTTTATGTACATTTTAAATTTGGACCTATACCAAAAACATATTTAATCGAAAGTCTGACCACCATTGGTTAATTACTGTGCTTGAGAGTTGAAATGTTGTTATGTCGCTTCTTGTACTCTGAAAATGCGTTTCTGAGCTTGGCAAAGTCCTTCAAGCGTTTTTTTCTACAATAGAATTGCAGAGAGTTTTATACTGATAAAAAACAACTTAACTTACACTCTTAATAGTTCATATGTATCCATAAGAGTTGAAATGTCATTTTCTGGCTTCTTTAACTCTAAAAAAAATGTGTTTCTGACCTTCGCAAACTCGTTCAAGTTCTTTTTGCCAGCAATAAACCACAAAGACGGATCAATTGTTTTAAAAATTTATCCCACACTCAAAAACACTTTATGTACTTTGTGAACACCATTTTAAATTTGGACCTATACCAAAAACATATTTAATCGAAAGTCTGACCACCATTGGTTAATTACTGTGCTTGAGAGTTGAAATGTTGTTATGTCGCTTCTTGTACTCTGAAAATGCGTTTCTGAGCTTGGCAAAGTCCTTCAAGCGGTTTTTTCTACAATAGAATTGCAGAGAGTTTTATACTGATAAAAAACAACTTAACCTACACTCTTAATAGTTCATATGTATCCATAACAGTTGAAATGTCATTTTCTGGATTCTATAACTCTGAAAATGTGTTTCAGAGCTCTGCAGACTCGTTCAAGTTCTTTTTGCCACCAATGAACCACAAAGACTGTTCCATTTTTTTAAAAACTTAACCCACACTCAAAACACTTTCTGTAATTCGTGAACACTATTTTAACTTTGGACCTACACAAAAAACACGTTTTAATGAAAGTCTGACAACCATAGTTAATTCCTGTGCTTGAGAGTTGAAATGTTTTTATGTCGCTTCTTGAACTCTGATAATGCGTTTCTGAGCTCGGCAAACTCGTTCAGATTCTTTTTGCCACCAATGAACCACAAAGACGAATCATTTGTTTTAAAAACTTAACCCACACTCAAAAACACTTTCTGTACTTTGTGAACACCATTTTAAATTTGGACCTACACCATAAACATATTTAATCGAAAGTCTGACCACCATTGGTTAATTACTGTGCTTGAGAGTTGAAATGTTGTTATGTCGCTTCTTGTACTCTGAAAATGCGTTTCTGAGCTTGGCAAAGTCCTTCAAGTGGTTTTTTTCTACAATAGAATTGCAGAGAGTTTTATACTGATAAAAAACAACTTAACCTACACTCTTAATAGTTCATATGTATCCATAAGAGTTGAAAATGTCATTTTCTGGATTCTATAACTCTGAAAATGTTTTTCAGAGCTCTGCAGACTCGTTCAAGTTCTTTTTGCCACCAATGAACCACAAAGACTGTTCCATTGTTTTAAAAACTTAACCCACACTCAAAACACTTTCTGTACTTTGTGAACACTATTTTAACTTTAGACCTACACAAAAAAACACGTTTTAATTAAAGTCTGACCACCATGGTTAATTCCTGTGCTTGAGAGTTGAAATGTTGTTATGTCGCTTCTTGTACTCTGAAAATGCGTTTCAGAGCTCTGCAGACTTGTTCAAGTTCTTTTTGCCACCAATGAACCACAAAGACTGTTCCATTGTTTTAAAAACTTAACCCACACTCAAAACACTTTCTGTAATTCATGAACCCTATTTTAACTTTGGACCTACACAAAAAACACGTTTTAGTGAAAGTCTGACCACCATAGTTAATTCCTGTGCTTGAGAGTTGAAATGTTTTTATGTCGCTTCTTGAACTCTGATAATGCGTTTCTGAGCTCGGCAAACTCGTTCAGATTCTTTTTGCCACCAATAAACTTCAAAGACGAATCATTTGTTTTAAAAACTTAACCCACACTCAAAAACACTTTCTGTACTTTGTGAACACCATTTTAAATTTGGACCTACACCATAAACATATTTAATCGAAAGTCTGACCACCATTGGTTAATTACTGTGCTTGAGAGTTGAAATGTTGTTATGTCGCTTCTTGTACTCTGAAAATGCGTTTCTGAGCTTGGCAAAGTCCTTCAAGTGGTTTTTTTCTACAATAGAATTGCAGAGAGTTTTATACTGATAAAAAACAACTTAACCTACACTCTTAATAGTTCATATGTATCCATAAGAGTTGAAAATGTCATTTTCTGGATTCTATAACTCTGAAAATGTTTTTCAGAGCTCTGCAGACTCGTTCAAGTTCTTTTTGCCACCAATGAACCACAAAGACTGTTCCATTGTTTTAAAAACTTAACCCACACTCAAAACACTTTCTGTACTTTGTGAACACTATTTTAACTTTAGACCTACACAAAAAAACACGTTTTAATTAAAGTCTGACCACCATGGTTAATTCCTGTGCTTGAGAGTTGAAATGTTGTTATGTCGCTTCTTGTACTCTGAAAATGCGTTTCAGAGCTCTGCAGACTTGTTCAAGTTCTTTTTGCCACCAATGAACCACAAAGACTGTTCCATTGTTTTAAAAACTTAACCCACACTCAAAACACTTTCTGTAATTCATGAACCCTATTTTAACTTTGGACCTACACAAAAAACACGTTTTAGTGAAAGTCTGACCACCATAGTTAATTCCTGTGCTTGAGAGTTGAAATGTTTTTATGTCTCTTCTTGAACTCTGATAATGCGTTTCTGAGCTCGGCAAACTCGTTCAGATTCTTTTTGCCACCAATAAACTACAAAGACGAATCATTTGTTTTAAAAACTTAACCCACACTCAAAAACACTTTCTGTACTTTGTGAACACCATTTTAAATTTGGACCTACACCATAAACATATTTAATCGAAAGTCTGACCACCATTGGTTAATTACTGTGCTTGAGAGATGAAATGTTGTTATGTCGCTTCTTGTACTCTGAAAATGCGTTTCTGAGCTTGGCAAAGTCCTTCAAGTGGTTTTTTTCTACAATAGAATTGCAGAGAGTTTTATACTGATAAAAAACAACTTAACCTACACTCTTAATAGTTCATATGTATCCATAAGAGTTGAAAATGTCATTTTCTGGATTCTATAACTCTGAAAATGTTTTTCAGAGCTCTGCAGACTCGTTCAAGTTCTTTTTTCCACCAATGAACCACAAAGACTGTTCCATTGTTTTAAAAACTTAACCCACACTCAAAACACTTTCTGTACTTTGTGAACACTATTTTAACTTTAGACCTACACAAAAAAACACGTTTTAATTAAAGTCTGACCACCATGGTTAATTCCTGTGCTTGAGAGTTGAAATGTTTTTATGTCGCTTCTTGAACTCTGATAATGCGTTTCTGAGCTCGGCAAACTCGTTCAGATTCTTTTTGCCACCAATAAACTACAAAGACGAATCATTTGTTTTAAAAACTTAACCCACACTCAAAAACACTTTCTGTACTTTGTGAACACCATTTTAAATTTGGACCTACACCATAAACATATTTAATCGAAAGTCTGACCACCATTGGTTAATTACTGTGCTTGAGAGTTGAAATGTTGTTATGTCGCTTCTTGTACTCTGAAAATGCGTTTCTGAGCTTGGCAAAGTCCTTCAAGCGGTTTTTTTCTACAATAGAATTGCAGAGAGTTTTATACTGATAAAAAACAACTTAACCTACACTCTTAATAGTTCATATGTATCCATAAGAGTTGAAATGTCATTTTCTGGCTTCTTTAACTCTAAAAAAATGTGTTTCTGACCTTCGCAAACTCGTTCAAGTTCTTTTTGCCAGCAATAAACCACAAAGACGGATCAATTGTTTTAAAAATTTATCCCACACTCAAAAACACTTTATGTACATTTTAAATTTGGACCTATACCAAAAACATATTTAATCGAAAGTCTGACCACCATTGGTTAATTACTGTGCTTGAGAGTTGAAATGTTGTTATGTCGCTTCTTGTACTCTGAAAATGCGTTTCTGAGCTTGGCAAAGTCCTTCAAGCGGTTTTTTCTACAATAGAATTGCAGAGAGTTTTATACTGATAAAAAACAACTTAACCTACACTCTTAATAGTTCATATGTATCCATAAGAGTTGAAATGTCATTTTCTGGCTTCTTTAACTCTAAAAAAATGCGTTTCTGACCTCCGCAAACTCGTTCAAGTTCTTTTTGCCAGCAATAAACCACAAAGACGGATCAATTGTTTTAAAAATGTATCCCACACTCAAAAACACTTTCTGTACTTTGTGAACACCATTTTAAATTTGGACCTATACCATAAACATATTTAATCGAAAGTCTGACCACCATTGGTTAATTACTGTGCTTGAGAGTTGAAATGTTGTTATGTCGCTTCTTGTACTCTGAAAATGCGTTTCAGAGCTCTGCAGACTCGTTCAAGTTCTTTTTGCCACCAATAAACCACAAATACTATTCCATTGTTTTAAAGCTTAACCCACACTCAAAACACTTTCTGTACTCTGTGAACACTATTTAACTTTGGACCTACACAAAAAAACACGTTTTAATGAAAGTCTTATCACCATGGTTAATTCCTGTGCTTGAGAGTTGAAATATCGCTTCTTGTACTCTGAAAATGCGTTTCTGAGCTTGGCAAAGTCCTTTAAGCGGTTTTTTCTACAAAAGAATTGCAGAGAGTTTTATACTGATAAAAAACAACTTAACCTACACTCTTAATAGTTCATATGTATCCATAAGAGTTGAAATGTCATTTTCTGGCTTCTTTAACTCTAAAAAAATGCGTTTCTGACCTTCGCAAACTCGTTCAAGTTCTTTTTGCCAGCAATAAACCACAAAGACGGATCAATTGTTTTAAAAATTTATCCCACACTCAAAAACACTTTATGTACTTTGTGAACACCATTTGAAATTTGGACCTATACCAAAAACATATTCAATCGAAAGTCTGACCACCATTGGTTAATTACTGTGCTTGAGAGTTGAAATTTTGTTATGTCGCTTCTTGTACTCTGAAAATGCGTTTCTGAGCTTGGCAAAGTCCTTTAAGCGGTTTTTTCTACAAAAGAATTGCAGAGAGTTTTATACTGATAAAAAACAACTTAACATACACTCTTAATAGTTCATATGTATCCATAAGAGTTGAAATGTCATTTTCTGGATTCTTTAACTCTGAAAATGTGTTTCAGTGCTCTGCAGACTGTTCAAGTTCTTTTTGCCACCAATGAACCACAAAGACTGTTCTATTTTTTTTAAAAACTTAACCCACACTCAAAACACTTTCTGTAATTCGTGAACACTATTTTAACTTGGACCTACACAAAAAACACGTTTTAATGAAAGTCTGACAACCATAGTTAATTCATGTGCTTGAGAGTTGAAATGTTTTTATGTCGCTTATTGAACTCTGATAATGCGTTTCTGAGCTTGGCAAACTCGTTCAGATTCTTTTTGCCACCAATGAACCACAAAGACGAATCATTTGTTTTAAAAACTTAACCCACACTCAAAAACACTTTCTGTACTTTGTGAACACCATTTTAAATTTGGACCTACACCATAAACATATTTAATCGAAAGTCTGACCACCATTGGTTAATTACTGTGCTTTAGAGTTGAAATGTTGTTATGTCGCTTCTTGTACTCTGAAAATGCGTTTCTGAGCTTGGCAAAGTCCTTCAAGTGGTTTTTTTCTACAATAGAATTGCAGAGAGTTTTATACTGATAAAAAACAACTTAACCTACACTCTTAATAGTTCATATGTATCCATAAGAGTTGAAAATGTCATTTTCTGGATTCTATAACTCTGAAAATGTTTTTCAGAGCTCTGCAGACTCGTTCAAGTTCTTTTTTCCACCAATGAACCACAAAGACTGTTCCATTGTTTTAAAAACTTAACCCACACTCAAAACACTTTCTGTACTTTGTGAACACTATTTTAACTTTAGACCTACACAAAAAAACACGTTTTAATTAAAGTCTGACCACCATGGTTAATTCCTGTGCTTGAGAGTTGAAATGTTGTTATGTCGCTTCTTGTACTCTGAAAATGCGTTTCAGAGCTCTGCAGACTTGTTCAAGTTCTTTTTGCCACCAATGAACCACAAAGACTGTTCCATTGTTTTAAAAACTTAACCCACACTCAAAACACTTTCTGTAATTCATGAACCCTATTTTAACTTTGGACCTACACAAAAAACACGTTTTAATGAAAGTCTGACCACCATAGTTAATTCCTGTGCTTGAGAGTTGAAATGTTTTTATGTCGCTTCTTGAACTCTGATAATGCGTTTCTGAGCTCGGCAAACTCGTTCAGATTCTTTTTGCCACCAATAAACTACAAAGACGAATCATTTGTTTTAAAAACTTAACCCACACTCAAAAACACTTTCTGTACTTTGTGAACACCATTTTAAATTTGGACCTACACCATAAACATATTTAATCGAAAGTCTGACCACCATTGGTTAATTACTGTGCTTGAGAGTTGAAATGTTGTTATGTCGCTTCTTGTACTCTGAAAATGCGTTTCTGAGCTTGGCAAAGTCCTTCAAGCGGTTTTTTTCTACAATAGAATTGCAGAGAGTTTTATACTGATAAAAAACAACTTAACCTACACTCTTAATAGTTCATATGTATCCATAAGAGTTGAAATGTCATTTTCTGGCTTCTTTAACTCTAAAAAAATGTGTTTCTGACCTTCGCAAACTCGTTCAAGTTCTTTTTGCCAGCAATAAACCACAAAGACGGATCAATTGTTTTAAAAATTTATCCCACACTCAAAAACACTTTATGTACATTTTAAATTTGGACCTATACCAAAAACATATTTAATCGAAAGTCTGACCACCATTGGTTAATTACTGTGCTTGAGAGTTGAAATGTTGTTATGTCGCTTCTTGTACTCTGAAAATGCGTTTCTGAGCTTGGCAAAGTCCTTCAAGCGTTTTTTTTCTACAATAGAATTGCAGAGAGTTTTATACTGATAAAAAACAACTTAACTTACACTCTTAATAGTTCATATGTATCCATAAGAGTTGAAATGTCATTTTCTGGCTTCTTTAACTCTAAAAAAAATGTGTTTCTGACCTTCGCAAACTCGTTCAAGTTCTTTTTGCCAGCAATAAACCACAAAGACGTATCAATTGTTTTAAAAATTTATCCCACACTCAAAAACACTTTATGTACTTTGTGAACACCATTTTAAATTTGGACCTATACCAAAAACATATTTAATCGAAAGTCTGACCACCATTGGTTAATTACTGTGCTTGAGAGTTAAAATGTTGTTATGTCGCTTCTTGTACTCTGAAAATGCGTTTCTGAGCTTGGCAAAGTCCTTCAAGCGGTTTTTTCTACAATAGAATTGCAGAGAGTTTTATACTGATAAAAAACAACTTAACCTACACTCTTAATAGTTCATATGTATCCATAAGAGTTGAAATGTCATTTTCTGGCTTCTTTAACTCTAAAAAAATGCGTTTCTGACCTCCGCAAACTCGTTCAAGTTCTTTTTACCAGCAATAAACCACAAACACGGATCAATTGTTTTAAAAATGTATCCCACACTCAAAAACACTTTCTGTACTTTGTGAACACCATTTTAAATTTGGACCTATACCATAAACATATTTAATCGAAAGTCTGACCACCATTGGTTAATTACTGTGCTTGAGAGTTGAAATGTTGTTATGTCGCTTCTTGTACTCTGAAAATGCGTTTCTGAGCTTGGCAAAGTCCTTCAAGCGGTTTTTTTCTACAATAGAATTGCAGAGAGTTTTATACTGATAAAAAACAACTTAACCTACACTCTTAATAGTTCATATGTATCCATAAGAGTTGAAATGTCATTTTCTGGCTTCTTTAACTCTAAAAAAATGTGTTTCTGACCTTCGCAAACTCGTTCAAGTTCTTTTTGCCAGCAATAAACCACAAAGACGGATCAATTGTTTTAAAAATTTATCCCACACTCAAAAACACTTTATGTACATTTTAAATTTGGACCTATACCAAAAACATATTTAATCGAAAGTCTGACCACCATTGGTTAATTACTGTGCTTGAGAGTTGAAATGTTGTTATGTCGCTTCTTGTACTCTGAAAATGCGTTTCTGAGCTTGGCAAAGTCCTTCAAGCGGTTTTTTCTACAATAGAATTGCAGAGAGTTTTATACTGATAAAAAACAACTTAACCTACACTCTTAATAGTTCATATGTATCCATAAGAGTTGAAATGTCATTTTCTGGCTTCTTTAACTCTAAAAAAATGCGTTTCTGACCTCCGCAAACTCGTTCAAGTTCTTTTTGCCAGCAATAAACCACAAAGACGGATCAATTGTTTTAAAAATGTATCCCACACTCAAAAACACTTTCTGTACTTTGTGAACACCATTTTAAATTTGGACCTATACCATAAACATATTTAATCGAAAGTCTGACCACCATTGGTTAATTACTGTGCTTGAGAGTTGAAATGTTGTTATGTCGCTTCTTGTACTCTGAAAATGCGTTTCAGAGCTCTGCAGACTCGTTCAAGTTCTTTTTGCCACCAATAAACCACAAATACTATTCCATTGTTTTAAAGCTTAACCCACACTCAAAACACTTTCTGTACTCTGTGAACACTATTTAACTTTGGACCTACACAAAAAAACACGTTTTAATGAAAGTCTTATCACCATGGTTAATTCCTGTGCTTGAGAGTTGAAATATCGCTTCTTGTACTCTGAAAATGCGTTTCTGAGCTTGGCAAAGTCCTTTAAGCGGTTTTTTCTACAAAAGAATTGCAGAGAGTTTTATACTGATAAAAAACAACTTAACCTACACTCTTAATAGTTCATATGTATCCATAAGAGTTGAAATGTCATTTTCTGGCTTCTTTAACTCTAAAAAAATGCGTTTCTGACCTTCGCAAACTCGTTCAAGTTCTTTTTGCCAGCAATAAACCACAAAGACGGATCAATTGTTTTAAAAATTTATCCCACACTCAAAAACACTTTATGTACTTTGTGAACACCATTTGAAATTTGGACCTATACCAAAAACATATTCAATCGAAAGTCTGACCACCATTGGTTAATTACTGTGCTTGAGAGTTGAAATTTTGTTATGTCGCTTCTTGTACTCTGAAAATGCGTTTCTGAGCTTGGCAAAGTCCTTTAAGCGGTTTTTTCTACAAAAGAATTGCAGAGAGTTTTATACTGATAAAAAACAACTTAACATACACTCTTAATAGTTCATATGTATCCATAACAGTTGAAATGTCATTTTCTGGATTCTTTAACTCTGAAAATGTGTTTCAGTGCTCTGCAGACTGTTCAAGTTCTTTTTGCCACCAATGAACCACAAAGACTGTTCTATTTTTTTTAAAAACTTAACCCACACTCAAAACACTTTCTGTAATTCGTGAACACTATTTTAACTTGGACCTACACAAAAAACACGTTTTAATGAAAGTCTGACAACCATAGTTAATTCATGTGCTTGAGAGTTGAAATGTTTTTATGTCGCTTATTGAACTCTGATAATGCGTTTCTGAGCTTGGCAAACTCGTTCAGATTCTTTTTGCCACCAATGAACCACAAAGACGAATCATTTGTTTTAAAAACTTAACCCACACTCAAAAACACTTTCTGTACTTTGTGAACACCATTTTAAATTTGGACCTACACCATAAACATATTTAATCGAAAGTCTGACCACCATTGGTTAATTACTGTGCTTTAGAGTTGAAATGTTGTTATGTCGCTTCTTGTACTCTGAAAATGCGTTTCTGAGCTTGGCAAAGTCCTTCAAGTGGTTTTTTTCTACAATAGAATTGCAGAGAGTTTTATACTGATAAAAAACAACTTAACCTACACTCTTAATAGTTCATATGTATCCATAAGAGTTGAAAATGTCATTTTCTGGATTCTATAACTCTGAAAATGTTTTTCAGAGCTCTGCAGACTCGTTCAAGTTCTTTTTTCCACCAATGAACCACAAAGACTGTTCCATTGTTTTAAAAACTTAACCCACACTCAAAACACTTTCTGTACTTTGTGAACACTATTTTAACTTTAGACCTACACAAAAAAACACGTTTTAATTAAAGTCTGACCACCATGGTTAATTCCTGTGCTTGAGAGTTGAAATGTTGTTATGTCGCTTCTTGTACTCTGAAAATGCGTTTCAGAGCTCTGCAGACTTGTTCAAGTTCTTTTTGCCACCAATGAACCACAAAGACTGTTCCATTGTTTTAAAAACTTAACCCACACTCAAAACACTTTCTGTAATTCATGAACCCTATTTTAACTTTGGACCTACACAAAAAACACGTTTTAATGAAAGTCTGACCACCATAGTTAATTCCTGTGCTTGAGAGTTGAAATGTTTTTTTGTCGCTTCTTGAACTCTGATAATGCGTTTCTGAGCTCGGCAAACACGTTCAGATTCTTTTTGCCACCAATAAACTACAAAGACGAATCATTTGTTTTAAAAACTTAACCCACACTCAAAAACACTTTCTGTACTTTGTGAACACCATTTTAAATTTGGACCTACACCATAAACATATTTAATCGAAAGTCTGACCACCATTGGTTAATTACTGTGCTTGAGAGTTGAAATGTTGTTATGTCGCTTCTTGTACTCTGAAAATGCGTTTCTGAGCTTGGCAAAGTCCTTCAAGCGGTTTTTTTCTACAATAGAATTGCAGAGAGTTTTATACTGATAAAAAACAACTTAACCTACACTCTTAATAGTTCATATGTATCCATAAGAGTTGAAATGTCATTTTCTGGCTTCTTTAACTCTAAAAAAATGTGTTTCTGACCTTCGCAAACTCGTTCAAGTTCTTTTTGCCAGCAATAAACCACAAAGACGGATCAATTGTTTTAAAAATTTATCCCACACTCAAAAACACTTTATGTACATTTTAAATTTGGACCTATACCAAAAACATATTTAATCGAAAGTCTGACCACCATTGGTTAATTACTGTGCTTGAGAGTTGAAATGTTGTTATGTCGCTTCTTGTACTCTGAAAATGCGTTTCTGAGCTTGGCAAAGTCCTTCAAGCGTTTTTTTTCTACAATAGAATTGCAGAGAGTTTTATACTGATAAAAAACAACTTAACTTACACTCTTAATAGTTCATATGTATCCATAAGAGTTGAAATGTCATTTTCTGGCTTCTTTAACTCTAAAAAAAATGTGTTTCTGACCTTCGCAAACTCGTTCAAGTTCTTTTTGCCAGCAATAAACCACAAAGACGTATCAATTGTTTTAAAAATTTATCCCACACTCAAAAACACTTTATGTACTTTGTGAACACCATTTTAAATTTGGACCTATACCAAAAACATATTTAATCGAAAGTCTGACCACCATTGGTTAATTACTGTGCTTGAGAGTTAAAATGTTGTTATGTCGCTTCTTGTACTCTGAAAATGCGTTTCTGAGCTTGGCAAAGTCCTTCAAGCGGTTTTTTCTACAATAGAATTGCAGAGAGTTTTATACTGATAAAAAACAACTTAACCTACACTCTTAATAGTTCATATGTATCCATAAGAGTTGAAATGTCATTTTCTGGCTTCTTTAACTCTAAAAAAATGCGTTTCTGACCTCCGCAAACTCGTTCAAGTTCTTTTTGCCAGCAATAAACCACAAAGACGGATCAATTGTTTTAAAAATGTATCCCACACTCAAAAACACTTTCTGTACTTTGTGAACACCATTTTAAATTTGGACCTATACCATAAACATATTTAATCGAAAGTCTGACCACCATTGGTTAATTACTGTGCTTGAGAGTTGAAATGTTGTTATGTCGCTTCTTGTACTCTGAAAATGCGTTTCAGAGCTCTGCAGACTCGTTCAAGTTCTTTTTGCCACCAATAAACCACAAATACTATTCCATTGTTTTAAAGCTTAACCCACACTCAAAACACTTTCTGTACTCTGTGAACACTATTTTAACTTTGGACCTACACAAAAAAACACGTTTTAATGAAAGTCTTATCACCATGGTTAATTCCTGTGCTTGAGAGTTGAAATATCGCTTCTTGTACTCTGAAAATGCGTTTCTGAGCTTGGCAAAGTCCTTTAAGCAGTTTTTTCTACAAAAGAATTGCAGAGAGTTTTATACTGATAAAAAACAACTTAACCTACACTCTTAATAGTTCATATGTATCCATAAGAGTTGAAATGTCATTTTCTGGCTTCTTTAACTCTAAAAAAATGCGTTTCTGACCTTCGCAAACTCGTTCAAGTTCTTTTTGCCAGCAATAAACCACAAAGACGGATCAATTGTTTTAAAAATTTATCCCACACTCAAAAACACTTTATGTACTTTGTGAACACCATTTGAAATTTGGACCTACACAAAAAACACGTTTTAATGAAAGTCTGACAACCATAGTTAATTCATGTGCTTGAGAGTTGAAATGTTTTTATGTCGCTTATTGAACTCTGATAATGCGTTTCTGAGCTTGGCAAACTCGTTCAGATTCTTTTTGCCACCAATGAACCACAAAGACGAATCATTTGTTTTAAAAACTTAACCCACACTCAAAAACACTTTCTGTACTTTGTGAACACCATTTTAAATTTGGACCTACACCATAAACATATTTAATCGAAAGTCTGACCACCATTGGTTAATTACTGTGCTTTAGAGTTGAAATGTTGTTATGTCGCTTCTTGTACTCTGAAAATGCGTTTCTGAGCTTGGCAAAGTCCTTCAAGCGGTTTTTTCTACAATAGAATTGCAGAGAGTTTTATACTGATAAAAAACAACTTAACCTACACTCTTAATAGTTCATATGTATCCATAAGAGTTGAAATGTCATTTTCTGGCTTCTTTAACTCTAAAAAAATGCGTTTCTGACCTCCGCAAACTCGTTCAAGTTCTTTTTGCCAGCAATAAACCACAAAGACAGATCAATTGTTTTAAAAATGTATCCCACACTCAAAAACACTTTCTGTACTTTGTGAACACCATTTGAAATTTGGACCTATACCATAAACATATTTAATCGAAAGTCTGACCACCATTGGTTAATTACTGTGCTTGAGAGTTGAAATGTTGTTATGTCGCTTCTTGTACTCTGAAAATGCGTTTCAGAGCTCTGCAGACTCGTTCAAGTTCTTTTTGCCACCAATAAACCACAAATACTATTCCATTGTTTTAAAGCTTAACCCACACTCAAAACACCTTCTGTACTCTGTGAACACTATTTTAACTTTGGACCTACACAAAAAAACACGTTTTAATGAAAGTCTTATCACCATGGTTAATTCCTGTGCTTGAGAGTTGAAATATCGCTTCTTGTACTCTGAAAATGCGTTTCTGAGCTTGGCAAAGTCCTTTAAGCGGTTTTTTCTACAAAAGAATTGCAGAGAGTTTTATACTGATAAAAAACAACTTAACCTACACTCTTAATAGTTCATATGTATCCATAAGAGTTGAAATGTCATTTTCTGGCTTCTTTAACTCTAAAAAAATGCGTTTCTGACCTTCGCAAACTCGTTCAAGTTCTTTTTGCCAGCAATAAACCACAAAGACGGATCAATTGTTTTAAAAATTTATCCCACACTCAAAAACACTTTATGTACTTTGTGAACACCATTTGAAATTTGGACCTATACCAAAAACATATTCAATCGAAAGTCTGACCACCATTGGTTAATTACTGTGCTTGAGAGTTGAAATGTTGTTATGTCGCTTCTTGTACTCTGAAAATGCGTTTCTGAGCTTGGCAAAGTCCTTTAAGCGGTTTTTTCTACAAAAGAATTGCAGAGAGTTTTATACTGATAAAAAACAACTTAACATACACTCTTAATAGTTCATATGTATCCATAAGAGTTGAAATGTCATTTTCTGGATTCTTTAACTCTGAAAATGTGTTTCAGTGCTCTGCAGACTGTTCAAGTTCTTTTTGCCACCAATGAACCACAAAGACTGTTCTATTTTTTTTAAAAACTTAACCCACACTCAAAACACTTTCTGTAATTCGTGAACACTATTTTAACTTGGACCTACACAAAAAACACGTTTTAATGAAAGTCTGACAACCATAGTTAATTCATGTGCTTGAGAGTTGAAATGTTTTTATGTCGCTTATTGAACTCTGATAATGCGTTTCTGAGCTTGGCAAACTCGTTCAGATTCTTTTTGCCACCAATGAACCACAAAGACGAATCATTTGTTTTAAAAACTTAACCCACACTCAAAAACACTTTCTGTACTTTGTGAACACCATTTTAAATTTGGACCTACACCATAAACATATTTAATCGAAAGTCTGACCACCATTGGTTAATTACTGTGCTTTAGAGTTGAAATGTTGTTATGTCGCTTCTTGTACTCTGAAAATGCGTTTCTGAGCTTGGCAAAGTCCTTCAAGTGGTTTTTTTCTACAAAAGAATTGCAGAGAGTTTTATACTGATAAAAAACAACTTAACCTACACTCTTAATAGTTCATATGTATCCATAAGAGTTGAAAATGTCATTTTCTGGATTCTATAACTCTGAAAATGTTTTTCAGAGCTCTGCAGACTCGTTCAAGTTCTTTTTTCCACCAATGAACCACAAAGACTGTTCCATTGTTTTAAAAACTTAACCCACACTCAAAACACTTTCTGTACTTTGTGAACACTATTTTAACTTTAGACCTACACAAAAAAACACGTTTTAATTAAAGTCTGACCACCATGGTTAATTCCTGTGCTTGAGAGTTGAAATGTTGTTATGTCGCTTCTTGTACTCTGAAAATGCGTTTCAGAGCTCTGCAGACTTGTTCAAGTTCTTTTTGCCACCAATGAACCACAAAGACTGTTCCATTGTTTTAAAAACTTAACCCACACTCAAAACACTTTCTGTAATTCATGAACCCTATTTTAACTTTGGACCTACACAAAAAACACGTTTTAATGAAAGTCTGACCACCATAGTTAATTCCTGTGCTTGAGAGTTGAAATGTTTTTATGTCGCTTCTTGAACTCTGATAATGCGTTTCTGAGCTCGGCAAACTCGTTCAGATTCTTTTTGCCACCAATAAACTACAAAGACGAATCATTTGTTTTAAAAACTTAACCCACACTCAAAAACACTTTCTGTACTTTGTGAACACCATTTTAAATTTGGACCTACACCATAAACATATTTAATCGAAAGTCTGACCACCATTGGTTAATTACTGTGCTTGAGAGTTGAAATGTTGTTATGTCGCTTCTTGTACTCTGAAAATGCGTTTCTGAGCTTGGCAAAGTCCTTCAAGCGGTTTTTTTCTACAATAGAATTGCAGAGAGTTTTATACTGATAAAAAACAACTTAACCTACACTCTTAATAGTTCATATGTATCCATAAGAGTTGAAATGTCATTTTCTGGCTTCTTTAACTCTAAAAAAATGTGTTTCTGACCTTCGCAAACTCGTTCAAGTTCTTTTTGCCAGCAATAAACCACAAAGACGGATCAATTGTTTTAAAAATTTATCCCACACTCAAAAACACTTTATGTACATTTTAAATTTGGACCTATACCAAAAACATATTTAATCGAAAGTCTGACCACCATTGGTTAATTACTGTGCTTGAGAGTTGAAATGTTGTTATGTCGCTTCTTGTACTCTGAAAATGCGTTTCTGAGCTTGGCAAAGTCCTTCAAGCGTTTTTTTTCTACAATAGAATTGCAGAGAGTTTTATACTGATAAAAAACAACTTAACTTACACTCTTAATAGTTCATATGTATCCATAAGAGTTGAAATGTCATTTTCTGGCTTCTTTAACTCTAAAAAAAATGTGTTTCTGACCTTCGCAAACTCGTTCAAGTTCTTTTTGCCAGCAATAAACCACAAAGACGTATCAATTGTTTTAAAAATTTATCCCACACTCAAAAACACTTTATGTACTTTGTGAACACCATTTTAAATTTGGACCTATACCAAAAACATATTTAATCGAAAGTCTGACCACCATTGGTTAATTACTGTGCTTGAGAGTTAAAATGTTGTTATGTCGCTTCTTGTACTCTGAAAATGCGTTTCTGAGCTTGGCAAAGTCCTTCAAGCGGTTTTTTCTACAATAGAATTGCAGAGAGTTTTATACTGATAAAAAACAACTTAACCTACACTCTTAATAGTTCATATGTATCCATAAGAGTTGAAATGTCATTTTCTGGCTTCTTTAACTCTAAAAAAATGCGTTTCTGACCTCCGCAAACTCGTTCAAGTTCTTTTTACCAGCAATAAACCACAAACACGGATCAATTGTTTTAAAAATGTATCCCACACTCAAAAACACTTTCTGTACTTTGTGAACACCATTTTAAATTTGGACCTATACCATAAACATATTTAATCGAAAGTCTGACCACCATTGGTTAATTACTGTGCTTGAGAGTTGAAATGTTGTTATGTCGCTTCTTGTACTCTGAAAATGCGTTTCAGAGCTCTGCAGACTCGTTCAAGTTCTTTTTGCCACCAATAAACCACAAATACTATTCCATTGTTTTAAAGCTTAACCCACACTCAAAACACTTTCTGTACTCTGTGAACACTATTTTAACTTTGGACCTACACAAAAAAACACGTTTTAATGAAAGTCTTATCACCATGGTTAATTCCTGTGCTTGAGAGTTGAAATATCGCTTCTTGTACTCTGAAAATGCGTTTCTGAGCTTGGCAAAGTCCTTTAAGCGGTTTTTTCTACAAAAGAATTGCAGAGATTTTATACTGATAAAAAACAACTTAACCTACACTCTTAATAGTTCATATGTATCCATAAGAGTTGAAATGTCATTTTCTGGCTTCTTTAACTCTAAAAAAATGCGTTTCTGACCTTCGCAAACTCGTTCAAGTTCTTTTTGCCAGCAATAAACCACAAAGACGGATCAATTGTTTTAAAAATTTATCCCACACTCAAAAACACTTTATGTACTTTGTGAACACCATTTGAAATTTGGACCTATACCAAAAACATATTCAATCGAAAGTCTGACCACCATTGGTTAATTACTGTGCTTGAGAGTTGAAATGTTGTTATGTCGCTTCTTGTACTCTGAAAATGCGTTTCTGAGCTTGGCAAAGTCCTTTAAGCGGTTTTTTCTACAAAAGAATTGCAGAGAGTTTTATACTGATAAAAAACAACTTAACCTACACTCTTAATAGTTCATATGTATCCATAAGAGTTGAAAATGTCATTTTCTGGATTCTATAACTCTGAAAATGTTTTTCAGAGCTCTGCAGACTCGTTCAAGTTCTTTTTTCCACCAATGAACCACAAAGACTGTTCCATTGTTTTAAAAACTTAACCCACACTCAAAACACTTTCTGTACTTTGTGAACACTATTTTAACTTTAGACCTACACAAAAAAACACGTTTTAATTAAAGTCTGACCACCATGGTTAATTCCTGTGCTTGAGAGTTGAAATGTTGTTATGTCGCTTCTTGTACTCTGAAAATGCGTTTCAGAGCTCTGCAGACTTGTTCAAGTTCTTTTTGCCACCAATGAACCACAAAGACTGTTCCATTGTTTTAAAAACTTAACCCACACTCAAAACACTTTCTGTAATTCATGAACCCTATTTTAACTTTGGACCTACACAAAAAACACGTTTTAATGAAAGTCTGACCACCATAGTTAATTCCTGTGCTTGAGAGTTGAAATGTTTTTATGTCGCTTCTTGAACTCTGATAATGCGTTTCTGAGCTCGGCAAACTCGTTCAGATTCTTTTTGCCACCAATAAACTACAAAGACGAATCATTTGTTTTAAAAACTTAACCCACACTCAAAAACACTTTCTGTACTTTGTGAACACCATTTTAAATTTGGACCTACACCATAAACATATTTAATCGAAAGTCTGACCACCATTGGTTAATTACAATAGAATTGCAGAGAGTTTTATACTGATAAAAAACAACTTAACCTACACTCTTAATAGTTCATATGTATCCATAAGAGTTGAAATGTCATTTTCTGGCTTCTTTAACTCTAAAAAAATGCGTTTCTGACCTCCGCAAACTCGTTCAAGTTCTTTTTGCCAGCAATAAACCACAAAGACGGATCAATTGTTTTAAAAATGTATCCCACACTCAAAAACACTTTCTGTACTTTGTGAACACCATTTTAAATTTGGACCTATACCATAAACATATTTAATCGAAAGTCTGACCACCATTGGTTAATTACTGTGCTTGAGAGTTGAAATGTTGTTATGTCGCTTCTTGTACTCTGAAAATGCGTTTCAGAGCTCTGCAGACTCGTTCAAGTTCTTTTTGCCACCAATAAACCACAAATACTATTCCATTGTTTTAAAGCTTAACCCACACTCAAAACACTTTCTGTACTCTGTGAACACTATTTTAACTTTGGACCTACACAAAAAAACACGTTTTAATGAAAGTCTTATCACCATGGTTAATTCCTGTGCTTGAGAGTTGAAATATCGCTTCTTGTACTCTGAAAATGCGTTTCTGAGCTTGGCAAAGTCCTTTAAGCAGTTTTTTCTACAAAAGAATTGCAGAGAGTTTTATACTGATAAAAAACAACTTAACCTACACTCTTAATAGTTCATATGTATCCATAAGAGTTGAAATGTCATTTTCTGGCTTCTTTAACTCTAAAAAAATGCGTTTCTGACCTTCGCAAACTCGTTCAAGTTCTTTTTGCCAGCAATAAACCACAAAGACGGATCAATTGTTTTAAAAATTTATCCCACACTCAAAAACACTTTATGTACTTTGTGAACACCATTTGAAATTTGGACCTACACAAAAAACACGTTTTAATGAAAGTCTGACAACCATAGTTAATTCATGTGCTTGAGAGTTGAAATGTTTTTATGTCGCTTATTGAACTCTGATAATGCGTTTCTGAGCTTGGCAAACTCGTTCAGATTCTTTTTGCCACCAATGAACCACAAAGACGAATCATTTGTTTTAAAAACTTAACCCACACTCAAAAACACTTTCTGTACTTTGTGAACACCATTTTAAATTTGGACCTACACCATAAACATATTTAATCGAAAGTCTGACCACCATTGGTTAATTACTGTGCTTTAGAGTTGAAATGTTGTTATGTCGCTTCTTGTACTCTGAAAATGCGTTTCTGAGCTTGGCAAAGTCCTTCAAGCGGTTTTTTCTACAATAGAATTGCAGAGAGTTTTATACTGATAAAAAACAACTTAACCTACACTCTTAATAGTTCATATGTATCCATAAGAGTTGAAATGTCATTTTCTGGCTTCTTTAACTCTAAAAAAATGCGTTTCTGACCTCCGCAAACTCGTTCAAGTTCTTTTTGCCAGCAATAAACCACAAAGACAGATCAATTGTTTTAAAAATGTATCCCACACTCAAAAACACTTTCTGTACTTTGTGAACACCATTTGAAATTTGGACCTATACCATAAACATATTTAATCGAAAGTCTGACCACCATTGGTTAATTACTGTGCTTGAGAGTTGAAATGTTGTTATGTCGCTTCTTGTACTCTGAAAATGCGTTTCAGAGCTCTGCAGACTCGTTCAAGTTCTTTTTGCCACCAATAAACCACAAATACTATTCCATTGTTTTAAAGCTTAACCCACACTCAAAACACCTTCTGTACTCTGTGAACACTATTTTAACTTTGGACCTACACAAAAAAACACGTTTTAATGAAAGTCTTATCACCATGGTTAATTCCTGTGCTTGAGAGTTGAAATATCGCTTCTTGTACTCTGAAAATGCGTTTCTGAGCTTGGCAAAGTCCTTTAAGCGGTTTTTTCTACAAAAGAATTGCAGAGAGTTTTATACTGATAAAAAACAACTTAACCTACACTGTTAATAGTTCATATGTATCCATAAGAGTTGAAATGTCATTTTCTGCATTCTATAACTCTGAAAATGTGTTTCAGAGCTCTGCAGACTCGTTCAAGTTCTTTTTGCCACCAATGAACCACAAAGACTGTTCCATTTTTTTAAAAACTTAACCCACACTCAAAACACTTTTTTGTAATTCGTGAACACTATTTTAACTTTGGACCTACACAAAAAACACGTTTTAATGAAAGTCTGACAACCATAGTTAATTCCTGTGCTTGAGAGTTGAAATGTTTTTATGTCGGTTCTTGAACTCTGATAATGCGTTTCTGAGCTCGGCAAACTCGTTCAGATTCTTTTTGCCACCAATGAACCACAAAGACGAATCATTTGTTTTAAAAACTTAACCCACACTCAAAAACACTTTCTGTACTTTGTGAACACCATTTTAAATTTGGACCTACACCATAAACATATTTAATCGAAAGTCTGACCACCATTGGTTAATTACTGTGTTTGAGAGTTGAAATGTTGTTATGTCGCTTCTTGTACTCTGAAAATGCGTTTCTGAGCTTGGCAAAGTCCTTCAAGCGTTTTTTTTCTACAATAGAATTGCAGAGAGTTTTATACTGATAAAAAACAACTTAACCTACACTCTTAATAGTTCATATGTATCCATAAGAGTTGAAATGTCATTTTCTGGCTTCTTTAACTCTAAAAAAATGTGTTTCTGACCTTCGCAAACTCGTTCAAGTTCTTTTTGCCAGCAATAAACCACAAAGACGGATCAATTGTTTTAAAAATTTATCCCACACTCAAAAACACTTTATGTACTTTGTGAACACCATTTGACATTTGGACCTATACCAAAAACATATTCAATCGAAAGTCTGACCACCATTGGTTAATTACTGTGCTTGAGAGTTGAAATGTTGTTATGTCGCTTCTTGTACTCTTAAAATGCGTTTCTGAGCTTGGCAAAGTCCTTTAAGCGGTTTTTTCTACAAAAGAATTGCAGAGAGTTTTATACTGATAAAAAACAACTTAACATACACTCTTAATAGTTCATATGTATCCATAAGAGTTGAAATGTCATTTTCTGGATTCTATAACTCTGAAAATGTGTTTCAGAGCTCTGCAGACTTTTCAAGTTCTTTTTGCCACCAATGAACCACAAAGACTGTTCTATTTTTTTAAAAACTTAACCCACACTCAAAACACTTTCTGTAATTCGTGAACACTATTTTAACTTTGGACCTACACAAAAAACACGTTTTAATGAAAGTCTGACAACCATAGTTAATTCCTGTGCTTGAGAGTTGAAATGTTTTTATGTCGCTTCTTGAACTCTGATAATGCGTTTCTGAGCTCGGCAAACTCGTTCAGATTCTTTTTGCCACCAATGAACCACAAAGACGAATCATTTGTTTTAAAAACTTAACCCACACTCAAAAACACTTTCTGTACTTTGTGAACACCATTTTAAATTTGGACCTACACCATAAACATATTTAATCGAAAGTCTGACCACCATTGGTTAATTACTGTGCTTGAGAGTTGAAATGTTGTTATGTGGCTTCTTGTACTCTGAAAATGCGTTTCTGAGCTTGGCAAAGTCCTTCAAGCGGTTTTTTTCTACAATAGAATTGCAGAGAGTTTTATACTGATAAAAAACAACTTAACCTACACTCTTAATAGTTCATATGTATCCATAAGAGTTGAAATGTCATTTTCTGGCTTCTTTAACTCTAAAAAAATGTGTTTCTGACCTTCGCAAACTCGTTCAAGTTCTTTTTGCCAGCAATAAACCACAAAGACGGATCAATTGTTTTAAAAATTTATCCCACACTCAAAAACACTTTATGTACTTTGTGAACACCATTTGACATTTGGACCTATACCAAAAACATATTCAATCGAAAGTCTGACCACCATTGGTTAATTACTGTGCTTGAGAGTTGAAATGTTGTTATGTCGCTTCTTGTACTCTTAAAATGCGTTTCTGAGCTTGGCAAAGTCCTTTAAGCGGTTTTTTCTACAAAAGAATTGCAGAGAGTTTTATACTGATAAAAAACAACTTAACATACACTCTTAATAGTTCATATGTATCCATAAGAGTTGAAATGTCATTTTCTGGATTCTATAACTCTGAAAATGTGTTTCAGAGCTCTGCAGACTTTTCAAGTTCTTTTTGCCACCAATGAACCACAAAGACTGTTCTATTTTTTTAAAAACTTAACCCACACTCAAAACACTTTCTGTAATTCGTGAACACTATTTTAACTTTGGACCTACACAAAAAACACGTTTTAATGAAAGTCTGACAACCATAGTTAATTCCTGGGCTTGAGAGTTGAAATGTTTTTATGTCGCTTCTTGAACTCTGATAATGCGTTTCTGAGCTCGGCAAACTCGTTCAGATTCTTTTTGCCACCAATGAACCACAAAGACGAATCATTTGTTTTAAAAACTTAACCCACACTCAAAAACACTTTCTGTACTTTGTGAACACCATTTTAAATTTGGACCTACACCATAAACATATTTAATCGAAAGTCTGACCACCATTGGTTAATTACTGTGCTTGAGAGTTGAAATGTTGTTATGTGGCTTCTTGTACTCTGAAAATGCGTTTCTGAGCTTGGCAAAGTCCTTCAAGCGGTTTTTTTCTACAATAGAATTGCAGAGAGTTTTATACTGATAAAAAACAACTTAACCTACACTCTTAATAGTTCATATGTATCCATAAGAGTTGAAATGTCATTTTCTGGCTTCTTTAACTCTAAAAAAATGTGTTTCTGACCTTCGCAAACTCGTTCAAGTTCTTTTTGCCAGCAATAAACCACAAAGACGGATCAATTGTTTTAAAAATTTATCCCACACTCAAAAACACTTTATGTACTTTGTGAACACCATTTTAAATTTGGACCTATACCAAAAACATATTTAATCGAAAGTCTGACCACCATTGGTTAATTACTGTGCTTGAGAGTTGAAATGTTGTTATGTCGCTTCTTGTACTCTGAAAATGCGTTTCTGAGCTTGGCAAAGTCCTTTAAGCGTTTTTTTCTACAAAAGAATTGCAGAGAGTTTTATACTGATAAAAAACAACTTAACCTACACTCTTAATAGTTCATATGTATCCATAAGAGTTGAAAATGTCATTTTCTGGATTCTATAACTCTGAAAATGTTTTTCATAGCTCTGCAGACTCGTTCAAGTTCTTTTTTCCACCAATGAACCACAAAGACTGTTCCATTGTTTTAAAAACTTAACCCACACTCAAAACACTTTCTGTACTTTGTGAACACTATTTTAACTTTAGACCTACACAAAAAAACACGTTTTAATTAAAGTCTGACCACCATGGTTAATTCCTGTGCTTGAGAGTTGAAATGTTGTTATGTCGCTTCTTGTACTCTGAAAATGCGTTTCAGAGCTCTGCAGACTTGTTCAAGTTCTTTTTGCCACCAATGAACCACAAAGACTGTTCCATTGTTTTAAAAACTTAACCCACACTCAAAACACTTTCTGTAATTCATGAACCCTATTTTAACTTTGGACCTACACAAAAAACACGTTTTAATGAAAGTCTGACCACCATAGTTAATTCCTGTGCTTGAGAGTTGAAATGTTTTTATGTCGCTTCTTGAACTCTGATAATGCGTTTCTGAGCTCGGCAAACTCGTTCAGATTCTTTTTGCCACCAATAAACTACAAAGACGAATCATTTGTTTTAAAAACTTAACCCACACTCAAAAACACTTTCTGTACTTTGTGAACACCATTTTAAATTTGGACCTACACCATAAACATATTTAATCGAAAGTCTGACCACCATTGGTTAATTACAATAGAATTGCAGAGAGTTTTATACTGATAAAAAACAACTTAACCTACACTCTTAATAGTTCATATGTATCCATAAGAGTTGAAATGTCATTTTCTGGCTTCTTTAACTCTAAAAAAATGCGTTTCTGACCTCCGCAAACTCGTTCAAGTTCTTTTTGCCAGCAATAAACCACAAAGACGGATCAATTGTTTTAAAAATGTATCCCACACTCAAAAACACTTTCTGTACTTTGTGAACACCATTTTAAATTTGGACCTATACCATAAACATATTTAATCGAAAGTCTGACCACCATTGGTTAATTACTGTGCTTGAGAGTTGAAATGTTGTTATGTCGCTTCTTGTACTCTGAAAATGCGTTTCAGAGCTCTGCAGACTCGTTCAAGTTCTTTTTGCCACCAATAAACCACAAATACTATTCCATTGTTTTAAAGCTTAACCCACACTCAAAACACTTTCTGTACTCTGTGAACACTATTTTAACTTTGGACCTACACAAAAAAACACGTTTTAATGAAAGTCTTATCACCATGGTTAATTCCTGTGCTTGAGAGTTGAAATGTTTTTATGTCGCTTCTTGAACTCTGATAATGCGTTTCTGAGCTCGGCAAACTCGTTCAGATTCTTTTTGCCACCAATAAACTACAAAGACGAATCATTTGTTTTAAAAACTTAACCCACACTCAAAAACACTTTCTGTACTTTGTGAACACCATTTTAAATTTGGACCTACACCATAAACATATTTAATCGAAAGTCTGACCACCATTGGTTAATTACAATAGAATTGCAGAGAGTTTTATACTGATAAAAAACAACTTAACCTACACTCTTAATAGTTCATATGTATCCATAAGAGTTGAAATGTCATTTTCTGGCTTCTTTAACTCTAAAAAAATGCGTTTCTGACCTCCGCAAACTCGTTCAAGTTCTTTTTGCCAGCAATAAACCACAAAGACGGATCAATTGTTTTAAAAATGTATCCCACACTCAAAAACACTTTCTGTACTTTGTGAACACCATTTTAAATTTGGACCTATACCATAAACATATTTAATCGAAAGTCTGACCACCATTGGTTAATTACTGTGCTTGAGAGTTGAAATGTTGTTATGTCGCTTCTTGTACTCTGAAAATGCGTTTCAGAGCTCTGCAGACTCGTTCAAGTTCTTTTTGCCACCAATAAACCACAAATACTATTCCATTGTTTTAAAGCTTAACCCACACTCAAAACACTTTCTGTACTCTGTGAACACTATTTTAACTTTGGACCTACACAAAAAAACACGTTTTAATGAAAGTCTTATCACCATGGTTAATTCCTGTGCTTGAGAGTTGAAATATCGCTTCTTGTACTCTGAAAATGCGTTTCTGAGCTTGGCAAAGTCCTTTAAGCAGTTTTTTCTACAAAAGAATTGCAGAGAGTTTTATACTGATAAAAAACAACTTAACCTACACTCTTAATAGTTCATATGTATCCATAAGAGTTGAAATGTCATTTTCTGGCTTCTTTAACTCTAAAAAAATGCGTTTCTGACCTTCGCAAACTCGTTCAAGTTCTTTTTGCCAGCAATAAACCACAAAGACGGATCAATTGTTTTAAAAATTTATCCCACACTCCAAAACACTTTATGTACTTTGTGAACACCATTTGAAATTTGGACCTACACAAAAAACACGTTTTAATGAAAGTCTGACAACCATAGTTAATTCATGTGCTTGAGAGTTGAAATGTTTTTATGTCGCTTATTGAACTCTGATAATGCGTTTCTGAGCTTGGCAAACTCGTTCAGATTCTTTTTGCCACCAATGAACCACAAAGACGAATCATTTGTTTTAAAAACTTAACCCACACTCAAAAACACTTTCTGTACTTTGTGAACACCATTTTAAATTTGGACCTACACCATAAACATATTTAATCGAAAGTCTGACCACCATTGGTTAATTACTGTGCTTTAGAGTTGAAATGTTGTTATGTCGCTTCTTGTACTCTGAAAATGCGTTTCTGAGCTTGGCAAAGTCCTTCAAGCGGTTTTTTCTACAATAGAATTGCAGAGAGTTTTATACTGATAAAAAACAACTTAACCTACACTCTTAATAGTTCATATGTATCCATAAGAGTTGAAATGTCATTTTCTGGCTTCTTTAACTCTAAAAAAATGCGTTTCTGACCTCCGCAAACTCGTTCAAGTTCTTTTTGCCAGCAATAAACCACAAAGACAGATCAATTGTTTTAAAAATGTATCCCACACTCAAAAACACTTTCTGTACTTTGTGAACACCATTTGAAATTTGGACCTATACCATAAACATATTTAATCGAAAGTCTGACCACCATTGGTTAATTACTGTGCTTGAGAGTTGAAATGTTGTTATGTCGCTTCTTGTACTCTGAAAATGCGTTTCAGAGCTCTGCAGACTCGTTCAAGTTCTTTTTGCCACCAATAAACCACAAATACTATTCCATTGTTTTAAAGCTTAACGCACACTCAAAACACCTTCTGTACTCTGTGAACACTATTTTAACTTTGGACCTACACAAAAAAACACGTTTTAATGAAAGTCTTATCACCATGGTTAATTCCTGTGCTTGAGAGTTGAAATATCGCTTCTTGTACTCTGAAAATGCGTTTCTGAGCTTGGCAAAGTCCTTTAAGCGGTTTTTTCTACAAAAGAATTGCAGAGAGTTTTATACTGATAAAAAACAACTTAACCTACACTGTTAATAGTTCATATGTATCCATAAGAGTTGAAATGTCATTTTCTGCATTCTATAACTCTGAAAATGTGTTTCAGAGCTCTGCAGACTCGTTCAAGTTCTTTTTGCCACCAATGAACCACAAAGACTGTTCCATTTTTTTAAAAACTTAACCCACACTCAAAACACTTTTTTGTAATTCGTGAACACTATTTTAACTTTGGACCTACACAAAAAACACGTTTTAATGAAAGTCTGACAACCATAGTTAATTCCTGTGCTTGAGAGTTGAAATGTTTTTATGTCGGTTCTTGAACTCTGATAATGCGTTTCTGAGCTCGGCAAACTCGTTCAGATTCTTTTTGCCACCAATGAACCACAAAGACGAATCATTTGTTTTAAAAACTTAACCCACACTCAAAAACACTTTCTGTACTTTGTGAACACCATTTTAAATTTGGACCTACACCATAAACATATTTAATCGAAAGTCTGACCACCATTGGTTAATTACTGTGTTTGAGAGTTGAAATGTTGTTATGTCGCTTCTTGTACTCTGAAAATGCGTTTCTGAGCTTGGCAAAGTCCTTCAAGCGTTTTTTTTCTACAATAGAATTGCAGAGAGTTTTATACTGATAAAAAACAACTTAACCTACACTCTTAATAGTTCATATGTATCCATAAGAGTTGAAATGTCATTTTCTGGCTTCTTTAACTCTAAAAAAATGTGTTTCTGACCTTCGCAAACTCGTTCAAGTTCTTTTTGCCAGCAATAAACCACAAAGACGGATCAATTGTTTTAAAAATTTATCCCACACTCAAAAACACTTTATGTACTTTGTGAACACCATTTGACATTTGGACCTATACCAAAAACATATTCAATCGAAAGTCTGACCACCATTGGTTAATTACTGTGCTTGAGAGTTGAAATGTTGTTATGTCGCTTCTTGTACTCTTAAAATGCGTTTCTGAGCTTGGCAAAGTCCTTTAAGCGGTTTTTTCTACAAAAGAATTGCAGAGAGTTTTATACTGATAAAAAACAACTTAACATACACTCTTAATAGTTCATATGTATCCATAAGAGTTGAAATGTCATTTTCTGGATTCTATAACTCTGAAAATGTGTTTCAGAGCTCTGCAGACTTTTCAAGTTCTTTTTGCCACCAATGAACCACAAAGACTGTTCTATTTTTTTAAAAACTTAACCCACACTCAAAACACTTTCTGTAATTCGTGAACACTATTTTAACTTTGGACCTACACAAAAAACACGTTTTAATGAAAGTCTTATCACCATGGTTAATTCCTGTGCTTGAGAGTTGAAATGTTTTTATGTCGCTTCTTGAACTCTGATAATGCGTTTCTGAGCTCGGCAAACTCGTTCAGATTCTTTTTGCCACCAATAAACTACAAAGACGAATCATTTGTTTTAAAAACTTAACCCACACTCAAAAACACTTTCTGTACTTTGTGAACACCATTTTAAATTTGGACCTACACCATAAACATATTTAATCGAAAGTCTGACCACCATTGGTTAATTACAATAGAATTGCAGAGAGTTTTATACTGATAAAAAACAACTTAACCTACACTCTTAATAGTTCATATGTATCCATAAGAGTTGAAATGTCATTTTCTGGCTTCTTTAACTCTAAAAAAATGCGTTTCTGACCTCCGCAAACTCGTTCAAGTTCTTTTTGCCAGCAATAAACCACAAAGACGGATCAATTGTTTTAAAAATGTATCCCACACTCAAAAACACTTTCTGTACTTTGTGAACACCATTTTAAATTTGGACCTATACCATAAACATATTTAATCGAAAGTCTGACCACCATTGGTTAATTACTGTGCTTGAGAGTTGAAATGTTGTTATGTCGCTTCTTGTACTCTGAAAATGCGTTTCAGAGCTCTGCAGACTCGTTCAAGTTCTTTTTGCCACCAATAAACCACAAATACTATTCCATTGTTTTAAAGCTTAACCCACACTCAAAACACTTTCTGTACTCTGTGAACACTATTTTAACTTTGGACCTACACAAAAAAACACGTTTTAATGAAAGTCTTATCACCATGGTTAATTCCTGTGCTTGAGAGTTGAAATGTTTTTATGTCGCTTCTTGAACTCTGATAATGCGTTTCTGAGCTCGGCAAACTCGTTCAGATTCTTTTTGCCACCAATAAACTACAAAGACGAATCATTTGTTTTAAAAACTTAACCCACACTCAAAAACACTTTCTGTACTTTGTGAACACCATTTTAAATTTGGACCTACACCATAAACATATTTAATCGAAAGTCTGACCACCATTGGTTAATTACAATAGAATTGCAGAGAGTTTTATACTGATAAAAAACAACTTAACCTACACTCTTAATAGTTCATATGTATCCATAAGAGTTGAAATGTCATTTTCTGGCTTCTTTAACTCTAAAAAAATGCGTTTCTGACCTCCGCAAACTCGTTCAAGTTCTTTTTGCCAGCAATAAACCACAAAGACGGATCAATTGTTTTAAAAATGTATCCCACACTCAAAAACACTTTCTGTACTTTGTGAACACCATTTTAAATTTGGACCTATACCATAAACATATTTAATCGAAAGTCTGACCACCATTGGTTAATTACTGTGCTTGAGAGTTGAAATGTTGTTATGTCGCTTCTTGTACTCTGAAAATGCGTTTCAGAGCTCTGCAGACTCGTTCAAGTTCTTTTTGCCACCAATAAACCACAAATACTATTCCATTGTTTTAAAGCTTAACCCACACTCAAAACACTTTCTGTACTCTGTGAACACTATTTTAACTTTGGACCTACACAAAAAAACACGTTTTAATGAAAGTCTTATCACCATGGTTAATTCCTGTGCTTGAGAGTTGAAATATCGCTTCTTGTACTCTGAAAATGCGTTTCTGAGCTTGGCAAAGTCCTTTAAGCAGTTTTTTCTACAAAAGAATTGCAGAGAGTTTTATACTGATAAAAAACAACTTAACCTACACTCTTAATAGTTCATATGTATCCATAAGAGTTGAAATGTCATTTTCTGGCTTCTTTAACTCTAAAAAAATGCGTTTCTGACCTTCGCAAACTCGTTCAAGTTCTTTTTGCCAGCAATAAACCACAAAGACGGATCAATTGTTTTAAAAATTTATCCCACACTCCAAAACACTTTATGTACTTTGTGAACACCATTTGAAATTTGGACCTACACAAAAAACACGTTTTAATGAAAGTCTGACAACCATAGTTAATTCATGTGCTTGAGAGTTGAAATGTTTTTATGTCGCTTATTGAACTCTGATAATGCGTTTCTGAGCTTGGCAAACTCGTTCAGATTCTTTTTGCCACCAATGAACCACAAAGACGAATCATTTGTTTTAAAAACTTAACCCACACTCAAAAACACTTTCTGTACTTTGTGAACACCATTTTAAATTTGGACCTACACCATAAACATATTTAATCGAAAGTCTGACCACCATTGGTTAATTACTGTGCTTTAGAGTTGAAATGTTGTTATGTCGCTTCTTGTACTCTGAAAATGCGTTTCTGAGCTTGGCAAAGTCCTTCAAGCGGTTTTTTCTACAATAGAATTGCAGAGAGTTTTATACTGATAAAAAACAACTTAACCTACACTCTTAATAGTTCATATGTATCCATAAGAGTTGAAATGTCATTTTCTGGCTTCTTTAACTCTAAAAAAATGCGTTTCTGACCTCCGCAAACTCGTTCAAGTTCTTTTTGCCAGCAATAAACCACAAAGACAGATCAATTGTTTTAAAAATGTATCCCACACTCAAAAACACTTTCTGTACTTTGTGAACACCATTTGAAATTTGGACCTATACCATAAACATATTTAATCGAAAGTCTGACCACCATTGGTTAATTACTGTGCTTGAGAGTTGAAATGTTGTTATGTCGCTTCTTGTACTCTGAAAATGCGTTTCAGAGCTCTGCAGACTCGTTCAAGTTCTTTTTGCCACCAATAAACCACAAATACTATTCCATTGTTTTAAAGCTTAACGCACACTCAAAACACCTTCTGTACTCTGTGAACACTATTTTAACTTTGGACCTACACAAAAAAACACGTTTTAATGAAAGTCTTATCACCATGGTTAATTCCTGTGCTTGAGAGTTGAAATATCGCTTCTTGTACTCTGAAAATGCGTTTCTGAGCTTGGCAAAGTCCTTTAAGCGGTTTTTTCTACAAAAGAATTGCAGAGAGTTTTATACTGATAAAAAACAACTTAACCTACACTGTTAATAGTTCATATGTATCCATAAGAGTTGAAATGTCATTTTCTGCATTCTATAACTCTGAAAATGTGTTTCAGAGCTCTGCAGACTCGTTCAAGTTCTTTTTGCCACCAATGAACCACAAAGACTGTTCCATTTTTTTAAAAACTTAACCCACACTCAAAACACTTTTTTGTAATTCGTGAACACTATTTTAACTTTGGACCTACACAAAAAACACGTTTTAATGAAAGTCTGACAACCATAGTTAATTCCTGTGCTTGAGAGTTGAAATGTTTTTATGTCGGTTCTTGAACTCTGATAATGCGTTTCTGAGCTCGGCAAACTCGTTCAGATTCTTTTTGCCACCAATGAACCACAAAGACGAATCATTTGTTTTAAAAACTTAACCCACACTCAAAAACACTTTCTGTACTTTGTGAACACCATTTTAAATTTGGACCTACACCATAAACATATTTAATCGAAAGTCTGACCACCATTGGTTAATTACTGTGTTTGAGAGTTGAAATGTTGTTATGTCGCTTCTTGTACTCTGAAAATGCGTTTCTGAGCTTGGCAAAGTCCTTCAAGCGTTTTTTTTCTACAATAGAATTGCAGAGAGTTTTATACTGATAAAAAACAACTTAACCTACACTCTTAATAGTTCATATGTATCCATAAGAGTTGAAATGTCATTTTCTGGCTTCTTTAACTCTAAAAAAATGTGTTTCTGACCTTCGCAAACTCGTTCAAGTTCTTTTTGCCAGCAATAAACCACAAAGACGGATCAATTGTTTTAAAAATTTATCCCACACTCAAAAACACTTTATGTACTTTGTGAACACCATTTGACATTTGGACCTATACCAAAAACATATTCAATCGAAAGTCTGACCACCATTGGTTAATTACTGTGCTTGAGAGTTGAAATGTTGTTATGTCGCTTCTTGTACTCTTAAAATGCGTTTCTGAGCTTGGCAAAGTCCTTTAAGCGGTTTTTTCTACAAAAGAATTGCAGAGAGTTTTATACTGATAAAAAACAACTTAACATACACTCTTAATAGTTCATATGTATCCATAAGAGTTGAAATGTCATTTTCTGGATTCTATAACTCTGAAAATGTGTTTCAGAGCTCTGCAGACTTTTCAAGTTCTTTTTGCCACCAATGAACCACAAAGACTGTTCTATTTTTTTAAAAACTTAACCCACACTCAAAACACTTTCTGTAATTCGTGAACACTATTTTAACTTTGGACCTACACAAAAAACACGTTTTAATGAAAGTCTGACAACCATAGTTAATTCCTGTGCTTGAGAGTTGAAATGTTTTTATGTCGCTTCTTGAACTCTGATAATGCGTTTCTGAGCTCGGCAAACTCGTTCAGATTCTTTTTGCCACCAATGAACCACAAAGACGAATCATTTGTTTTAAAAACTTAACCCACACTCAAAAACACTTTCTGTACTTTGTGAACACCATTTTAAATTTGGACCTACACCATAAACATATTTAATCGAAAGTCTGACCACCATTGGTTAATTACTGTGCTTGAGAGTTGAAATGTTGTTATGTGGCTTCTTGTACTCTGAAAATGCGTTTCTGAGCTTGGCAAAGTCCTTCAAGCGGTTTTTTTCTACAATAGAATTGCAGAGAGTTTTATACTGATAAAAAACAACTTAACCTACACTCTTAATAGTTCATATGTATCCATAAGAGTTGAAATGTCATTTTCTGGCTTCTTTAACTCTAAAAAAATGTGTTTCTGACCTCCGCAAACTCGTTCAAGTTCTTTTTGCCAGCAATAAACCACAAAGACGGATCAATTGTTTTAAAAATTTATCCCACACTCAAAAACACTTTATGTACTTTGTGAACACCATTTTAAATTTGGACCTATACCAAAAACATATTTAATCGAAAGTCTGACCACCATTGGTTAATTACTGTGCTTGAGAGTTGAAATGTTGTTATGTCGCTTCTTGTTCTCTGAAAATGCGTTTCTGAGCTTGGCAAAGTCCTTCAAGCGTTTTTTTCTACAATAGAATTGCAGAGAGTTTTATACTGATAAAAAACAACTTAACCTACACTCTTAATAGTTCATATGTATCCATAAGAGTTGAAATGTCATTTTCTGGCTTCTTTAACTCTAAAAAAATGCGTTTCTGACCTTCGCAAACTCGTTCAAGTTCTTTTTGCCAGCAATAAACCACAAAGACGGATCAATTGTTTTAAAAATGTATCCCACACTCAAAAACACTTTCTGTACTTTGTGAACACCATTTTAAATTTGGACCTATACCATAAACATATTTAATTGAAAGTCTGACCACCATTGGTTAATTACTGTGCTTGAGAGTTGAAATGTTGTTATGTCGCTTCTTGTACTCTGAAAATGCGTTTCAGAGCTCTGCAGACTCGTTCAAGTTCTTTTTGCCACCAATAAACCACAAAGACGAATCATTTGTTTTAAAAACTTAACCCACACTCAAAAACACTTTCTGTACTTTGTGAACACCATTTTAAATTTGGACCTACACCATAAACATATTTAATCGAAAGTCTGACCACCATTGGTTAATTACTGTGCTTGAGAGTTGAAATGTTATGTCGCTTCTTGTACTCTGAAAATGCGTTTCTGAGCTTGGCAAAGTCCTTCAAGCGGTTTTTTTCTACAATAGAATTGCAGAGAGATTTATACTGATAAAAAACAACTTAACCTACACTCTTAATAGTTCATATGTATCCATAAGAGTTGAAATGTCATTTTCTGGCTTCTTTAACTCTAAAAAAATGTGTTTCTGACCTTCGCAAACTCGTTCAAGTTCTTTTTGCCAGCAATAAACCACAAAGACGGATCAATTGTTTTAAAAATTTATCCCACACTCAAAAACACTTTATGTACTTTGTGAACACCATTTTAAATTTGGACCTATACCAAAAACATATTTAATCGAAAGTCTGACCACCATTGGTTAATTACTGTGCTTGAGAGTTGAAATGTTGTTATGTCGCTTCTTGTTCTCTGAAAATGCGTTTCTGAGCTTGGCAAAGTCCTTCAAGCGTTTTTTTCTACAATAGAATTGCAGAGAGTTTTATACTGATAAAAAACAACTTAACCTACACTCTTAATAGTTCATATGTATCCATAAGAGTTGAAATGTCATTTTCTGGCTTCTTTAACTCTAAAAAAATGCGTTTCTGACCTTCGCAAACTCGTTCAAGTTCTTTTTGCCAGCAATAAACCACAAAGACGGATCAATTGTTTTAAAAATGTATCCCACACTCAAAAACACTTTCTGTACTTTGTGAACACCATTTTAAATTTGGACCTATACCATAAACATATTTAATTGAAAGTCTGACCACCATTGGTTAATTACTGTGCTTGAGAGTTGAAATGTTGTTATGTCGCTTCTTGTACTCTGAAAATGCGTTTCAGAGCTCTGCAGACTCGTTCAAGTTCTTTTTGCCACCAATAAACCACAAAGACGAATCATTTGTTTTAAAAACTTAACCCACACTCAAAAACACTTTCTGTACTTTGTGAACACCATTTTAAATTTGGACCTACACCATAAACATATTTAATCGAAAGTCTGACCACCATTGGTTAATTACTGTGCTTGAGAGTTGAAATGTTATGTCGCTTCTTGTACTCTGAAAATGCATTTCTGAGCTTGGCAAAGTCCTTCAAGCGGTTTTTTTCTACAATAGAATTGCAGAGAGATTTATACTGATAAAAAACAACTTAACCTACACTCTTAATAGTTCATATGTATCCATAAGAGTTGAAATGTCATTTTCTGGCTTCTTTAACTCTAAAAAAATGTGTTTCTGACCTTCGCAAACTCGTTCAAGTTCTTTTTGCCAGCAATAAACCACAAAGACGGATCAATTGTTTTAAAAAATTATCCCACACTCAAAAACACTTTCTGTACTTTGTGAACACCATTTTAAATTTGGACCTACACCATAAACATATTTAATCGAAAGTCTGACCACCATTGGTTAATTACTGTGCTTGAGAGTTGAAATGTTGTTATGTCGCTTCTTGTACTCTGAAAATGCGTTTCAGAGCTCTGCAGACTCGTTCAAGTTCTTTTTGCCACCAATAAACCACAAAGACGAATCATTTGTTTTAAAAACTTAACCCACACTCAAAAACACTTTCTGTACTTTGTGAACACCATTTTAAATTTGGACCTACACCATAAACATATTTAATCGAAAGTCTGACCACCATTGGTTAATTACTGTGCTTGAGAGTTGAAATGTTGTTATGTCGCTTCTTGTACTCTGAAAATGCGTTTCTGAGCTTGGCAAAGTCCTTCAAGCGGTTTTTTCTACATAAGAATTGCAGAGAGTTTTATACTGATAAAAAACAACTTAACCTACACTCTTAATAGTTCATATGTATCCATAAGAGTTGAAATGTCATTTTCTGGCTTCTTTAACTCTAAAAAAATGCGTTTCTGACCTCCGCAAACTCGTTCAAGTTCTTTTTGCCAGCAATAAACCACAAAGACGGATCAATTGTTTTAAAAATGTATCCCACACTCAAAAACACTTTCTGTACTTTGTGAACACCATTTTAAATTTGGACCTATACCATAAACATATTTAATCGAAAGTCTGACCACCATTGGTTAATTACTGTGCTTGAGAGTTGAAATGTTGTTATGTCGCTTCTTGTACTCTGAAAATGCGTTTCAGAGCTCTGCAGACTCGTTCAAGTTCTTTTTGCCACCAATAAACCACAAAGACCATTCCATTGTTTTAAAAACTTAACCCACACTCAAAACACTTTCTGTACTCTGTGAACACTATTTTAACTTTGGACCTACACAAAAAAACACGTTTTAATGAAAGTCTGATCACCATGGTTAATTCTTGTGCTTGAGAGTTGAAATGTCGCTTCTTGTACTATGAAAATGCGTTTCAGAGCTCTGCAGACTCGTTCAAATTCTTTTTGCCACCAATGAACCACAAAGACTGTTCCATTGTTTTAAAAACTTAACCCACACTCAAAACACTTTCTGTACTTTGTGAACACTATTTTAACTTTGGACCTACACCATAAACATATTTAATCGAAAGTCTGACCACCATTGGTTAATTACTGTGCTTGAGAGTAGAAATGTTGTTATGTCGCTTCTTGTACTCTGAAAATGCGTTTCAGAGCTCTACAGACTCGTTCAAGTTCTTTTTGCCACCAATGAACCACAACGACTGTTCCATTGTTTTAAAAACTTAACCCACACTCAAAACACTTTCTTTACTTTGTGAACACTATTTTAACTTTGGACCTACACAAAAAAACACGTTTTAATGAAAGTCTGACCACCATGGTTAATTCCTTTGCTTGAGAGTTGAAATGTCGCTTCTTGTACTCTGAAAATAATGCGTTTCTGAGCTTGGCAAAGTCCTTCAAGCGTTTTTTTTTACAATAGAATTGCAGTTTTACACTGTAAAAAACAACTTAACATACACCCCGAAATTGATTATTCACTTTTCAAATGCCCTTTTCACTTTGGTCCAACACTAATGTGATATTTTCATGAAAGTTTGACCAACTTAGTTTATATTTATCCATGAGTTGAAATGTGATTTTCTCTCGTTTCTTTAACTCTGAAAATGCGTTTCTAAACTCGGAAAGTCATTCAAGCGCTTAATCCTACAAAAGAACTGCATAGTGTTTCATATTAATAAAAAAAACTTAACCGACACTCCGAAATTGATTATTCACTTTTCAAACGCCCTTTTCACTTAGGTCCAACACTAATGTGATGCCGCCGCAAACTCGTTCAAGTTCTTTTTGCCACCAATGAACCACCAATAAACCACAAAGACTGTTCCATTGTTTTAAAAACTTAACCCACACTCAAAAACACTTTATGTACTTTGTGAACACTATTTCAAATTTGGATCTGCACCATAAACATGTTTAATCAAAAGTCTGACCACCATGGTTAATTCCTGTGCTTGAGAGTTGAAATGTTGTTATGTCACTTCTTGAACTCTCAAAATGCGTTTCTGAGCTCAGTAAACTCGTTCAGATTCTTTTTGCCACCAATAAACCACAAAGACGAATCATTTGTTTTAAAAACTTAACCCACACTCAAAAACATTTTCTGTACTTTGTGACCACTATTTTAACTTTGGACCTACTAAAAAAACATGATTAAATGAAAGTCTGACCACCATGGTTGATTCCTGTGCTTGAGAGTTGAAATGTTGTTATGTCGCTTCTTGTACTCTGAAAATGCGTTTCTGAGCTTGGCAAAGTCCTTCAAGCGTTTCTTTCCACAAAAGAATTCCAGAGAGTTTTATATTGATAAAAAACAACTTAACCTACTGTCGGCTCTTTTTCTCTATAAATTCCCCCAATCAGCTAATAAGCATTTAGAAATGGTGCACAAAAGAATCCAGCTCCGTAGTCAATAGAAAGGCAGAGTGCAATCTTTATTTCTGTATAAAGTATACAAAATAGATGAAGACTAAGGCACTACATGTAATGCGTTAGCCTGAGACAGCCAGCACTCTCCCAAAGCAGTCTAAAAAGTGGGGCTCCTCTTGGGCCTTATATACTGTCCTTATCTAGCTGTGGCTACCCCCACGCATATTTTTTTTATCATAATATCTCACGATTGGGTCTGCTTATATTACTATGGGAAGCCCCTTACCCCTTAATCCTGTCACTTTTGTATTCGCTTATGTCCTTCGTTCTTACGACTTTGTTTTTTAAAAAAGTGCTAACACCTGCAAGGCCATTTGTGCTGACAATCACACTACTGCAGAATTTTGGGTTTTTTCCAATCAGTTTACCTCTGATTCACCCCAAGTAGGCTCTGCCTCGCCCCCCCAAGGGCATTACACTAATCTTGAGTACAGAAATGCTGACTGTCTCAGGCATGGCCATTATAGCAGAATACACATATAAACATGTTTGTGAGTACATAATGTATTCTTACACACAAATAATCCATCATTTCCCCCCTTTCGTAACTTTATGTTACGAACAATATATCAGGGTACGAATATCAATACAGTGAACACAGTAGGATATATGCTTTATGCATACAAGGTTGTGGAAAACACACCAGGTGGATATATGTATCAAGTGGATATAATGATTTAAACAAAAACATTATATTGTAAAAAGTAAAAAGTAAAAAGTCACCTCAAAATGTTGTGACTGCTAAAGCTTATTCATCCCTGGTTGATAACTTCCCAGAGAGGTTCCATGCACATAGCTTAGCTATTTTCTTGCTACATGATGATATCAAATTGTGTTTATAAAGTTGTTGATATTATTGATATTGATATAATATGGAAACTGACATGGACTAAAACACAAAACTAACATTTAACACTTGACATTAGACAAAAACACAATTTCACACAACACATAAAACATATTATCATTTCCCCCTAGGAACTATCAGACTAAGGATAACAACAAACAATAAGGTGGGGGAGTTTAGGACTTATGAAGGGAAGACATGGGAACATAGTCAGAGTGATCAGGTGGCTGAAAATCATCCGCAAAGAGATCGTCAGAGGATGATATGGTCTGGAGGATAGGTCTTGACAAATAATAATTGGGGCTGGGACGCAGATTGTAAAGGCCTGCATACATTTCTTTGGACACAGATTTGTCTACTGCCCTGACTATAAGGCCTCGAATGCAGGGGATGACACAACAGCCGCACAAAGCCAACAATGAGATGCCCACAATCAGACTTGACAGAATGGCAATGGCAAAGGCCTTCCATCTGCCAAACATAGATTCCAGCCAGCCAGTTAAACTGGAGTCGACGCCAGAATTCTCAGCTAGTTCGTTGCGGAGACTCTTCAGATATGATAGGGCTCTGGTGATGCTTCCATCACTGGCAGTATGATTTGGAATGATTGTACAACACGAGTCTCCAAACATAGCACATACTCCATCTCTTTCAGCTAACAACATGTCAAGAGCAACACGATTTTGCCATGACATTAAAGAGGAAGCATGGAGTTGTTCAGCAATGGCGGACAGGGCATCATGAGTGTAGTTGACAAAGCGCTGTTGATTATAATAGATATAATTTATCCAATCAACATTCTTGTTGAGAGTAACCCACCATAATATGGATTCAAAGCCTGCAGCAATTGGATTTCTTGCCTTAAACTCATCAGGGACCCCCCTTGGGACACCTATAGCGTCAATATAAACTTTGTCATCAAAGCTGGATAGAGGGGTATCTCGTCGAACTCTATGTTTAGGGGGAGTAGGTGCTGGGTTCAAAATGCCTTTGTCCAGTTCCTCTTGTGAAACTGGAACTAGAGTGAAAGGAACAATGAACATTACTCTAACACATAGACCTGTCCAGCCATCATCTAGGGTAACATACAGCCAAGGATCCCCACATACCCCGTATACGTCTGGGACGGAGACTGTATTATCTTTAAGGGCAAATAAGGGGTGATTGGGTTGCACAAACTCAACAAATGTGTTGGTGTGCGTCTCAAACATACGAGATCCAGTCTGTGAAGGTGAGACAGTCCTGTCTACCATCCAAATTCTTTCACATTGTCCTGTGAAGTTTTGCAGCTCGGGACCTGTGCCAGTCGGTGCATAAAAACAATCAGGGAAAACAGTATTGTTAAGCCAAGGTGCCAGTACATTGGTTTGATTACCAGTAACAACTGGGGTGGGCATGGGAGAGAAGATTGTCATGTTTTGGTATTTAGAACAAAGGGCCTCACTCTGAAAGTTATGGTACCATGAGTTACCCTTATACATCAGACACCAAAATGGGCACAGGTCACGGGATGAGACATCAAGATTATTATTATTACATTCAGTAGAGTTAAATGGGACAGGCCAAATTAAAGGGTGTGTGCGTCCTTTTGCACACACCACACAATTGTCTTTTGTGAGGGAGCGGGCCGTGAAGGACATCCAAACATTTGTGACCTGAACAGAGGCGTCTACATTAGGCTGTGTCTTGAGCGTGTTCAATAATGTATAAAGACTATTTGTCACACTTCTGGGCAACCGGAATGACATGAATTTGAGAGACACGTTGGTGAAATTTTTGTGCGGCTGGTAGGGATGATCTGTCAATTCTTTCCTTTGGGTTGACAAAATGATAGGCAGGACAACAAGAATTGAAATGACAGTTAAAATCAACAATGTCCATCTTAGGCCACAAAGCCCAGGCCACCGAAAAGGGTGCCATGGGCGTCTACATGGGGTTACCATGATGCTGGAAAGGGGTTGAGGATTCACAGGCCGCAGATGCTCCTGGAGGGGACTGGTAAGATGACGTGGACGGATCAGAATACGGGTGATAATTCAGATCAAACAAGGCTTCGGTCTGCTGAACAGGGAATCTTGAATGTTTGCAACTCACAGGGCGGGTGTTGCGATATAGAACCAGTCCACACTCCGGCATCCAAGCACACGAAGTCCAGGTGTAAAGGACAGCTCCACTACTTTTGATGACAGTGCAATTCAACCAGATAGATTTACCTGGGAGCCTGGTATGGATCTCGAACCCTTCTTTAGTAGGCTGATCACCCAGGATTAGCCTTATTCTCTTCAGCAGGCGGGCAGCAGTACTGGGTTTGGCGAAGGTTCTGATATAGCTAGGGAAGTCGTGTGATGCTGGGCCAAAGCTATGAGGTTGTGGCCACTGGACCGGCAAACCCCCCTCCGTAGGCCTTCCCGGGGTGGATATGGGAGAGACTGCTGCACAGTCTACTCCTTCAAATACGTTAAAATCACACTTGAACTCCAGGGTCACTTATGTTGTGGAGGGGGTATTCAACCGCCTCCTTGTTATACTGGTTATAGAGGGTATGTTCAGCTTATTGTTCTTTGGTGTGGCTCACTTCCTGCCTTGACGGCTGTACCTTAAATACAAGAAAACAAACACTGTCCAGACATAAATGAAAAAGAAAATATGTTGATTCAACTGGTGAAAATAGGGCTACACCTCAGTATACTGCATGACAATGCACTGACCAGGATACGTTAATCTAGCTTTCTCATAGAAATGCTTAACAGTAGGAACAATACAACTAAGCAGTATGAGAATAGTGACAATTGTGACGAGAATTTGAGGCAGCATTGTTTGCCAATGCTGCGATTTCATCCAGGCCCACCAAGAGCTATCCTGTGGATCAATACTGGCTAGGTATTGATCACGACGCTTAGTCAATATATTCAGTATACTTGTGAGGTTATCTACTATCCCCCTCGGGTGGATGTAGGTACAACAATGGTTGCCAAACATTACACAGGTATCTGCATTATCGGCCTTGGATACATCATTAGTAAATCGTTTTGAGAGATCAAGCTTCTCAATGTCACTCAGCTGTCCGTTTTCCTGCAATGAGTCAATGATGTAGTTTAAGAAATGCTGTTGATTATACCGCAGATAATGCAATAAGGAATTATTTATGACTTGTGCCCATGAAAATTGTTCTGGTGATACAAGTGGGTTGCCAGCAAAAACTAACTCCAAAAATTTGACAGAATCTACAGGTGTGTTCTGAGGAATATTGATGGTTGGGCTAGCTGTTGGGGCAACATCATAATCAATTAAGAAGTCAGAGTTAAACAGGATAACGCTTCCTGTTAGTACTACCGGGGCACAACAACCATACCAATTAGGTGGGATGGTTTGTATGAGTCCTGTTTTGTCACAGACCCAGAAGATATCTGCAACAGGTAAAGTACCTTCAGTGAAATCTAACATAAAACTAGTGCCAGCTACTAAAGTGCGGTTTGCTTTGACAATGATCTTTCTGCCTACTGCATCATATCTTGTTTTACAAAGTTTGGCCATCTGAGTGCTACCCAAGGTAGAACAGAAACAAAGTGGGTAAGATCGGTCAGGTGCTACAATAGTACTTGGCAGTGTTGTAGCTGGTCTTGTTAACAGAAATGGATCACACTTTTGTAAATTGTCATCCATTTGACGAGGATCCATGTAATGCAACAGACAACGTAGGATACACTTTTTCTCTAAGTGTCTCCGATCTCTACACATACTAATGCTACTTAGCTGTGCTATTTGAGGTTTTAGTCCTACATTATGACAAGCTATACAAGGTTGGTTAATAAATTATTTAGCAGAAAATAGAAGGTATTGATATAACATATTGTATTTTCCTCCATGTAAGATAACCTTGGTGTCATTGGTCACAACTTCGGTTCTGTTTAACCAGATTTCTTGCCCAGGGAACCAGTCAGGTTCCTGGTTTGACTTGTTGTGGTCATCGTGATGTGTCGTGATTGATATCTCAGCAAAATCTCCCGCTAGGAAGTACAGCAAGACAATCCATATAGACATGTTTGTTCTGTTTTCTACTCAACTCTCAACCCTCCTAATCTCAAAGTTTTTGGATGCTGCCCAATTTCTTCACCTGGAAAGCGACGAGGGCCCCTACTTATGGCCAGACCCCGCTTTAATCAGGACTGATGAGAGGGGGACTTCTTAGAGAATTGTGAGTAGATGTAAGTGCACAATTACTTAACTGCTGTCTGAGTCTTCAGATTGTAACTGCTGTCTGGTCATGCTTCTAGTGACCGGTCTGGACACACCACTTGGTCCTGCTTTCTCACTTCCATCAGTTGGTGAGGGTGTCTTCGTAGGAGTGTCACCTGGTTGTGCTTCGGCTTGTGGTGAGGCAGGCTCAGCTGGCTGGTCCAATTTGGTCAATTCAGGTGCTCTGGAACAATGATTCATGTGATACCAGTGAGGACGTCCTTCTACTTTCAGGGCTGTTGGGGTAGTTATTATTACCTTGAACAGTCCCTCACGCCTAGGTGTACTCCACTTTCTTTTGAAAGTTTTAATGTACACCAGATCACCAGGGAGTACCTCCTTGATGTCATCATCTAAGGAAAGTCCTTTCCTATTGATTGTGGCCCCTTTCACATCTTGGTAGATTTCTCTGTGAATTCGTGTTAGGGCCCTAGTGTACTGCGCCAAATCTGCCTGCAAATGGTCACATGCCACATCAAAAGTTTGAGGGGCTCTCAGGTATGGAACAGGCATTGGCCGACCCGTCATCATTTCATGAGGGGTTAAATGTGTGATGCAGTTTGTGGTACTCCGCATAGCCATCAAAGCTAGTGGCAATGCATCTAGCCAATTAATTTTGTCCCCGCTGTCCATGATGATCTTGGCTATTTTGTCTTTCAACATGCCATTGTATCTTTCTACAAGGCCTTGACTCTGAGGATGATAGACACATCCTAGTCTCTGCTTTACTCGTAAAGCTTGAGTAAGGTAATGGATAGTGGAGTTGACAAAATGAGGCCCATTGTCTGAGCTGATTTTGTAAAAATTTGGCGAATGCTGCTGCTGAAGCATGACGTGTGGCAGTGGCTTCTGCCCACCGACTGAAAACATCAATGATCATGATGATGTACCTGCATTTTCTAATTTCGGTTCCCATGTCCACATAATCCATCATGATGTGTCTGAATGGACCATCAGGAGTGGGAATGTGCCCACTCCCGCTGTAAATGATTTTCTGTAGTTGTAAGCAATACAGACTGCACAATTGGATAAAAAGTGATCTACCGTTGGGACCAAGTAAGGTGACCACCAGTCCCTTTTGATTTCTTTCAGAATGTCTTTTCTTTGTTTGTGGGCTGGCCCATGGGCGTCTGAAATGAGTGTGGTTAATAACTTGCAAGGGGCCAGAAACAGTCCGTTAGGACCGTACCATAGACCATGGATGCACATGGCACCCCTTTTTTTCCAGGCACTTTTTTCCAATACACTAGCACTATCTTGGGTTTCTTTTAGGCTAGTGAGATCAGCAATATAGGCCTGTTGGTCATCAGGGATACTGTATTCCCTGCCAAGTGGGCCTACTGGGCACTGTAGGACGGATGAGGCTGCCTCTTTAGCCTGTTGATCTGCAAAATTGTTTCCTCTAGTGACTATGGAATGGTCTGTCTTGTGGCCTGCACACTTGACAATAGCCAGTTTTGCAGGCAATTGAATGGCAGCTAACAGATCAGAAATGGCTTCCCCATGTGCTATTTGAGTCCCATCAGCTCTTACAAAACCCCTTTGGGCCCATATTGACCCATACAAATGACAGACTCCATAGGCATAAGCTGAGTCTGTAAATATAGTGCACTTTTTGCCACCCGCTAGTTGGCAGGCTGTGGTAAGTGCCTTGATCTCAGCTACTTGAGCTGAACATGGCTGTGGGATAGAGGCTTGATATGGAGTCTCAAAACTATCAGTATTCTGGTTGTACTGTACAACTGCAAACCCTGCTAGATTACCGTCTGGGCCCTTGAAACAGGAACCATCAACAAATAGGGTTTGCTCTGTGTCTGGGAGAGGATCACTGTACATGTTCTCCCTTGGTTTCAAGAAGGTGGAGGTCAGTACCTCGCAGTCATGTGGGGTTCCCTCATCTGGTGTGGTCAGTCTTTCTGCTGGGTTGACCCTATTACACTTGTGGATGGTCAATTTGGGTGCAGAAAGTATAATGTGATACCCAGTTCGTCTGGCATTAGTTAAAACAAATGAATTGGACGTTAACAACGAATGCAATGCATGGTTGGTATACAAATCAACCTTGTGCCCTTGGGTGATAGAAGTAGCTTTTTCATAGGCAAAGGCTGCTGCAGCCAAGCCTTGGTAACAAGGGGGCATACCCTGTTAAATTTTATCAAGCTGGGAACTAAAGTATGCAACTGGCTGATACCCTCCATCAGATGCCTGTGTCAGTACGGCATTTGCATACCCACTCTTGGTTGCTACAAACAGTTGAAATGGTTTAGAATAATCTGGGTTTGCTAGTGCTGGAGCAGTACATAAGTCCACTTTTATGGTCTCAAAGGCTTGCAATGCTTCCTCATCCCACTCTAACTGCCCTTTCAAATTTTGCTGGCCTGCTGCTCGAATTAGCCTCCTAAGAGGAGATGTTTTTAGTGCAAAGTCACAAATCCATTGTCTACTGTAGCCTGCCATACCTAAAAAGGTTAATATTTCAGAGACTGTAGTGGGTCTAGGTGCATTTTTTACTGCTGTGATGTGAGCCGTGGTGATGGCTTTCTGGCTTCCGCTTAGCTTTCTGCCTAGGTATTCTACCTCTTTCTGACAGAACTGTAATTTTGATTTGCTTACCTTATGCCCTTTTTCCGCCAGCGCTGTTAGGATTGTTAGTGAATCTGCTTCACACTGTTCTTTACTCCGAGAAGTTAGTAAAATGTCATCACAGTATTGTAAGACAGTGCTTGTTACGTTTATATCAGCCAAATCCACGGCCAATACTCTGTTAAATACAGAAGGGGACTCATTGAATCCCTGTGGTAGGCGGGTGTATGTTAACTGTCTTCCGCCATAAGTAAATGCAAACAAATACCTGGACTTTTCATTCAGTGGAATACTGAAAAAGGCTGAGCATAAATCAATAACAGTATACCACTCTGTGTCGGGAGGTATATTGCTGAGTAAGGTGTGAGGGTCAGGTACTACTGGTGTTTCAGCATCTACTATTGTGTTTATAGCACGAAGGTCGTGTACTAATCGCCATTTGTCAGAGTTTGGTTTGCGAACCGGAAAAATAGGTGTATTACATGGACTTTTGGTCTCAACTAATACCCCTGCTTTAATCAAACCTTCTATGGTTGGCTTGATTCCAGTGTAGGCTGCATTACTGAGTGGATATTGGTGTTGATACGGTAGACAAGCATTTGGTTTGACTTGAATTTCGACTTCACCTCCTGATGTCACTAGGCCTATGTCAGTGTCATGTGTTGTCCACAATTTCTGTGGTACTTTAGCTAAAATGTCTTCCTGCTCTTGAGTGAGTGTGTATTGGCCAACTGTTAGTGTTCTGTCAACAAGGACCTTTTCTGCAACTGTTCTATCTACTGATTTTACAGCTATCCTATAATAGGAACCATCGGCTGACCTATGTATGAACCTATTGTCAGTTTTCACCCAATTGATTTCTCTGCATGCCTTCATCATGGGTCCTAGGTCTTGGGGTTGGCTGTCTTGTGCAGTCATCAAGGAAACATGTGGAACTGCATTGTCCACTCTGTACCATTGGGCAGTTTGGGAGTCTAGCTCCGCTGCAGCTGCCACCCCTTGAGGACCGATAAAGATGTCTCCTGTAGTGAGGAGGACGTTGGAGTCCTGCATACTTTGTGTCCATGCTGCATCATATTCTGTGTTGGTGTTTGTTGGGTCATAATATAGAGTGCAGTGGAGGTCATCCATCACATCAGTCATGTTTGGCCATACTGCTTTGATCCAGGTTTTCCAGCTGTTGAAGCTATTCATCAGGTTTGGTTCCATTAATTTGAGCCAGTACACGGTGGGTTGTTCAAGGCCTTGCTCAATTTCAGTCATTAGCATTTGCAACGCAGTTGGTGGTAATTCAATCATCACCCCGTCCAGGGTGCATTTGATGTCGGCATTCAATTTGCATAAGATATCTCTTCCCAACAAATTTACTGGAGTTGAATGTGAAAATAACATTGGCATAACAATGGTTTTGGTGTCTAGGGTCAATTCTAGTGGTTCAGTGAAGGTTAAGATTTGTGTTTTCCCAGAGAATCCTTGAGTCCTGATCTTTTTGTTGGACAGGGGGAATTGAGCTCCTTCAGGGCCAATCACCGAGTATGTAGCTCCAGTGTCCACTAGAAATGACGTCTTTTGTTGACCATTTATCGAGAGTTTTACTCTTGGCTCTCCAGTTGCAGATGCTGAAGCGATCAATTGCAGATACTCCCCCTTTGGATTCTCTAGGCCTCGTCAATACCAATCTTGAGTTGGCACTGCCCCGTTTGGGCAGACACGGCTTATGTGACCTGGTTGTCCACATGTCCAGCATTCAACCTGGGATTGTCTTGGTGGGGCAGTTGAGTATGGAGCAGCGGTTTGAAGAGGTTGTTGTACTGGGTGTTCAGCAGCTTCAGGTCCACCACCTGTCATTGGTGCATAGTAGGGTGGCCTACCTCCTCTTGCTCCTCTGCCTCCTCGACCTCTTCCTCTGTGACCCTGATTCACTCCACCAACATAGAAGTTGGAGGTATGTTTATTTGCTGGCTTGGTGTTGTCATCAGTTGCTGGTTTGGCATTGTTACAGCTGGTGAAACTACTTGAGGCTGGGATGTAGTCACTATTTGAGGCTGTTGAGTGGCCACTACAGTCTGCGTGGTGCTAGCTACTGGAACTGGATTGGGTTGAATCATGGCTGGTTGGGTTAGCACTGCAGCTTGATAAGCTGGGTCAGCTTTGTCTTCTTTCTTTGGTTTTTCTTTTTTCTTTAATTCAGTCAATTGTGCTTTTTGTAATAGGGCAGTCAACTTCTCCAGGCTTTCTTTGTCTTGTTCCTTCTTTTTTCTGTGTCTTTCCGCATGGTGAACCACATGATCTTTAAAGGTTTGCCACGGCATGCTGCTTAATCCCACGACGCCTTCTAGGGCTTCTTGTACTTCTTGGGGAAGGCTCTTTTTCAGCATCATCTGGAAAAATTTGCGATTGGTTTGATTGTGGTTCCAGGCAGTTCCTGTTTCTTCCAGCCATTTTCTCTGAAAGTTACTGATGTGTTCGTTTATGCATGTGTCAGGTTTCAGTTCCATGGCTTCCAGTTGTCCTGGGTCCATGTTGGATGGGTATTCTTTTCTGATGGCATTCCAGATAAGGTTTCTGTACCTGTCAGCTGAGGTTTCATCATAGTAATTTCTTTTTACCAGGTCTGGTTCTCCTGCCAATATGAAGATTTCTTCCATCTTTGCTTTCCCTATGGTTTGGGAGAGAATTCAGGTCTCCTACAGCCAGTTTATGACCTGTAGTGCGTTCTTCAAAGGCTGTGATCCACTTTTGGCCTCCATCATGCATGCTGGGTAGTTGGTCAATCAGGCCTTTAAGATCTAGGAAGGACCATGGGACATAGGTTTGTTCAGATCCCTTGTAAAGAATGGGATATAGGGAAGCTTTGTCTTTCTTGCCCTTCTTGTCCTTGATACGTCTTGATCGTCTTGGTACATAGGTGTCATCTATTAGTTTTTTCACTTCTTCATCTTCTGATGAGCTTTCAGCCGTGTCACTCTGTTGTTCTTCTTGGTAGTTCATGTCTTGTTTTTCTCTTCTCATGTCTCGGGGTAGTGAGCTGGTTTTATGTGGTCTCTGGATCTGGTCTTTTTGTTTTTGCAGGAGCTTCAGTTCCGTTTCTGTCTGTTTTGCCAGTTCTTCTGTCTCCCTCATCAATGTGTTGAAATGTGTTTGTTCATCCTCACGTCTGTGTCTTGCATGCTGCTCTGACTCAATCATCAGTTCACCATGCACTCGTCGAGGGATCATGATGTCAGTGTTATCTTGCATTAATTTGGTCATCCAGCCACTTGCTGTGTCTTCTTGTTCATGAGGTGTGCTCTGTATTGAAGGCTTTTGATGCGAACCTCCATTGTTATACAGCCATTCGTCATCAGGTGCATTCAGAGTTATTGCTGGGGTGTCATTCTTTAGTGAGTCATCTCTTGTGCACAGGCTGTGTAGTGTCAGCTTGGGTGGACTCGGAGAAACTGCTGTGGGTCTCTCAGCCCCCCTCTCGGGCTGCCTCACCTCTTCTCTGGATGGACATGGGGTTGGAGTCTTATAGTGACTCTCAGGGACTGCAGGTGTGCTTGTGGAATCTGGTTGATCTTTGACTTTGAACTTGACCATACCTTGCATTTCCATCCCCATGTCAGCCTCGGTCCACGTGGTCACTTGCAGTGGGCACTGGGTTGCAGTTGATTCTTTGTCCTTGGAGCCTGGAACATATGGAGGTGGTCGTTCACTCTTGAGTTTGGGGTATAGTCGGGGTCGTTCTGATTGGTCCCCATGTTGCTTGTACAGCTTCTCTTTTTTCTTCAGAATTGTGGCTTGCTCCATGAAGGCTTTGAGAATGATCATACGTCTTTGCTGCTTGATGTGCTTTTTCTTAGACGTCGCCACCTTTTTCCCTTCCAGGTCTGCAACAGTTTGACACAGGTCTTCATCAAAGGTTCCTCTCTTGGGCCACTGATGTGTGAGGTTCTTGGTCAGTTTGTTCCACTTCCGCATAGTCCTCTTTAATTCTACCTCTGGAGCTATTCCTGAGGCTGCCACTAAGTCTATGGGTGATGGTTCCCTTTTTTCTGTCTTTGAAGCTCGTGATCCCATCATGTGTGTTACTTAAGTGATAGTGTCTTGTGTAATCTAAAAATAATTTGGGTGCTATTAAAGGGTTGCTAACAGATTGTGTGAGTGTGTGTGTGTATTAGGTGGGTGCGAGTTAACCTGTGGGTGGGTGTGAGGTGAGTCAGTCCAATGGTCACCGCCTCTGGGTGGGGTTTTCTCTCTCTCGTCCCCTCCTTGGTTTCAGCCAGGAAAGGGTTTGCTATCTGCTCTCTCTCTGTCCCCTGTGGATCACTGGAGACAAAGACCTAATAAAACATTAGGTTTAGCATGTTTCTTTTTTCCTTTCATTTACTTTATTTGAATATAGAATAGCTTTGGTTAATTCTACTGTTTCAATCCCTACCTATTATTTTATCATGCTAATAGAGTAAGTGAATTACTAAGAAAATGTTTCTATGGTAATTTATGTAGTTGCCTGACCTTCACACCTTATATACTTTATTGTTTTTTTGCACTTGGTTAGATGACTAAGGCATATGTCCCTTTATTGACTTTCCTTTCAGCTATTCTGGGGTCCAGAGAGGCTGCCCCATTCCAACTAACCTCAGCATGGATCTTATGTACTGTTTCAGCGGTGCGCTTCAGCGCCTCTGTGTGAAACTCCATCCCTATTGGATTGAAGCCATCTGCCAAAATCATAGTCGCGGAGCCACGCTCCCACAAAACAGAGCGTGTAGTAATGGACAGGTAGCTCCCTACACTGTCTATCCTGAATGTCTGCTGCCACAGATAATGGTTCAAATGATCCCCATGGCAGGTTCTCTAACCCCAATGTGACTCCTGTTGCACTAGAACTAGTCAAGAGTAAATTTAAGACAGGAGTCAATAGTCTTGAGGTCCAAAAACACCTAATTCTCTCAGTTAATCTGAGGTGTGGAAAAACCTCTTCAGCAAGGTCCAGGTTATACCAATCAGATAACAACCACAACTTATGATTGACAAGCTGCGCTGATTGCCAACGCTCAATGCCTTGCACATTCTTGTATGTTCTCTCTAACCAGAAATGAGTCCTGATCCCTTGCGTTTCAGCTAAAAGCAACTCACTGTCCATGATTGCTGCTCTACTCTACAAGACAAATACAATTTTACACACACCACCTTGTGTGTTCCAACAAAGTCTAGCTACTAATGTTCCTTCATAGAGCCCCTATCCAAGCAAACACATGCAATAATACCCTCTACAGTCACCTCTGTAACCAGTGTAGGTCACGGCTACGTATAGCTCCTTCAGCTATATCTTTTGCTACATCAACATACAACAGCCAATATTCTTTAACGCAACCTGGTGTTCATTAACCATCAACACACTTTACCATATATCCATCAACACACTTTCTAAGGCTTTTCAACTATCAATTGATATAGGATACACACTACTCTTGCAGGCCTAGGCCTGTGGGCCCGCAAGGTCAGTTCTAGTTCCGTATATCTCTAATTACCTATATCCAGTAAACTTCAAGGTATGCTCTGTCACTTTATTCCCTCTCCTAATACATGTTAGGATCTTAATAATAACATGGACAAATGTCCTCAAAGGTATTATATCAATAGAGACCACAGTATAAGAGATAATAATACCATTGCCTGTGCCTCCCATTATCTTTTAAACTTCATTAGACATTTTGAACACGAAACACGAAGAATAGCAAGCACTTAGCAGAGTAGAATACAGCTAAAACATGTATTAAACAACATTTAAGACAGACAAACCCATGTAACATATACTTTGGTACCACTTTTAATTGTGCACTGTTTCCTTTTTTCTCTAGGCCTTTTCCTTTAATGGCTTTATCTCTGAGGGTTATTCCCTTAACCCTTTTTTCTCTCTGCCGGCTTTTCTATATGCCATTTTATCATCACTTTTTTATTTGGTTTTCTGAATATTACTCCTTTTTCTGTGGTTTTCTAGAAGTTATTTACTTTTTATTTGGTTTTCTAATAACAGTTATCAGCATTTCTCATTGACTCGGAACCAGATATACTGGAAGCTGAACACCACTGAGGCCTGTGGACAGCCAGGCCCTATCCCCCCTTAAGCAGATTTTTGAATACAAAGATCGGCTTACCTTAAAGATGAAACGGGCGCGCTGAAGGACAGGAGGAGAGGAACAGGCCAGGCACAGGCACGGCGTCAGTCAAACAGGACGCAAGGCGCGTAGAGCGAAGCCAACCAACGGGCCACCAAAATGTCAGCTCTTTTTCTCTATAAATTCCCCCAATCAGCTAATAAGCATTTAGAAATGGTGCACAAAAGAATCCAGCTCCGTAGTCAATAGAAAGGCAGAGTGCAATCTTTATTTCTGTATAAAGTATACAAAATAGGTGAAGACTAAGGCACTACATGTAATGCGTTAGCCTGAGACAGCCAGCACTCTCTCAAAGCAGTCTAAAAAGTGGGGCTCCTCTTGGGCCTTATATACTGTCCTTATCTAGCTGTGGCTACCCCACGCATATTTTTTTATCATAATATCTCACGATTGGGTCCGCTTATATTACTATGGGAAGCCCCTTACCCCTTAATCCTGTCACTTTTGTATTCGCTTATGTCCTTCGTTCTTACGACTGTGTTTTTTAAAAGAGTGCTAACACCTGCAAGGCCATTTGTGCTGACGATCACACTACTGCAGAATTTTGGGTTTTTTACAATCAGTTTACCTCTGATTCACCCCAAGTAGGCTCTGCCTCGCCCCCCAAGGGCATTACACTAATCTTGAGTACAGAAATGCTGACTGTCTCAAGCATGGCCATTATAGCAGAATACACATATAAACATGTTTATGAGTACATAATGTATTCTTACACACAAATAATCCATCACTACACTCTTAATAGTTCATATGTATCCATAAGAGTTGAAATGTCATTTTCTGGCTTCTTTAACTCTGAAAATGCGTTTCTGACCTCCGCAAACTCGTTCAAGTTCTTTTTGCCACCAATAAACCACAAAGACAGATCAATTGTTTTAAAAATTTAACCCACACTCAAAACACTTTCTGTACTTTGTGAACACTATTTTAACTTTGGACCTACATAAAAAAACACGTTTTAATGAAAATCTGACCACCATGGTTAATTCCTTCCTTGAGAATTGAAATGTCGCTTCTTGTACACTGAAAATGCGTTTCTGACCTCCACAAACTCGTTCAAGTTCTTTTTACCACCAATAAACGACAAAGAATGTTCCATTGTTTTAAAAACTTAACCCACACTCAAAACACTTTCTGTACTTTGTGAACACTATTTTAACTTTGGACCTACACAAAAAAACACGTTTAAATGAAAGTCTGACCACCATGGTTAACTCCTGTGCTCGAGAGTTGAAATGTTGTTATGTCGCTTCTTGTACTCTGAAAATGCGTTTCTGAGCTCTGCAGAGTCGTTCAAGTTCTTTTTGCCACCAATAAACCACAAAGACTGTTCCATTGTTTTAAAAACTTAACCCACACTCAAAACCCTTTTGTACTTTGTCAACACTATTTTAACTTTGGACCTACACAAAAAAACACGTTTTAATGAAAGTCTGACCACCTTGGTTAATTCCTGTGCTTGAGAGTTGAAATGTTGTTATGTCGCTGCTTGTACTCTGAAAATGCGTTTCTGAGCTCTGCAGACTCGTTCAAGTTCTTTTTGCCACCAATAAACCACAACGACTGTTCTATTGTTTTGGAAATTTAACCCACACTCAAAAACACTTTATGTACTTTCTAAACACTATTTTAACTTTGGACCTACACAAAAAAACACTTTTAAATGAAAGTCTGACCACCATGGTGGTCCTGTGCTTGAGAGTTGAAATGTTGTTATGTCGCTTCTTGTACTCTGAAAATGCCTTTCTGAGCTTGGCAAAGTCCTTCAAGCGGGTTTTCTATACTAATAAAAAACAACTTAACATACACTCTTAATAGTTCATATCTATCCATAAGAGTTGAAATGTCATTTTCTGGCTTCTTTAACTCTGAAAATGCGTTTCTGACCTCCGCAAACTCATTCAAGCTCTTTTTGCAAGCAATAAACTACAAATACGGATCAAATGTTTTAAAAATTTAACCCAAACTCAAAAACAGTTTCTGTACTTTGTGAACACTATTTTAACTTTAGAACTACACAAAAAACACGTTTTAATGAAAGTCTGATCACCATGGTTCATTCCTGTGCTTGAGAGTTGAAATGTTGTTATGTCGCTTCTTGAAATCTGAAAATGCGTTTCAGAGCTTTGCAGCGTGTTCAAGTTCTTTTTGCCAGACTTTTTAATGAAAGTCTGACCATCTTGGTTAATTCCTGTGCTTGAGAGTTGAAATGTTGTTATGTCGCTTCTTGTACTCTGAAAATGCGTTTCAGAGCTCTGCAGACTCGTTCAAGTTCTTTTTGCCACCAATGAACCACAAAGAATGGTCCATTGTTTTAAAAACTTAACCCACACTCAAAACACTTTCTGTACTTTCTAAACACTATTTTTACTTTGGACCTACACAAAAAAACACATTTAAATGAAAGTCTGACCACCATGGTTAACTCCTGTGCTCGAGAGTTGAAATGTTGTTATGTCGCTTCTTGTACTCTGAAAATGCGTGTCTGAGCTTGGCAAAGTCCTTCAAGCGTTTTTTTCTACAAAAGAATTGCAGAGAGTTCTATACTAATAAAAAACAACTTAACCTACACTCTTAATAGTTCATATCTATCCATAAGAGTTGAAATGTCATTTTCTGGCTTCTTTAACTCTGAAAATGCGTTTCTGACCTCCGCAAACTAATTCAAGCTCTTTTTGCAAGCAATAAACCACAAACACGGATCAAATGTTTTAAAAATTTAACCCAAACTCAAAAACACTTTCAATACTTTGTGAACACTATTTTAACTTTGGAACTACACAAAAAAACACATTTTAATGAAAGTCTGATCACCATGGTTAATTCCTGTGCTTGAGAGTTGAAATGTTGTTATGTCGCGTCTTGTACTCTGAAAATGCGTTTCAGAGCTCTTCAGACTCGTTCAAGTTCTTTTTGCCACCAATGAACCACAAAGAATGTTCCATTGTTTTAAAAACTTAACCCACACTCAAAACACTTTCTGTACTTTCTAAACACTATTTTTACTATGGACCTACACAAAAAAACACGTTTAAATGAAAGACTGACCACCATGGTTAATTCCTGTGCTTTAGAGTTGAAATGTTCTTATGTCACTTCTTGTACTCTGAAAATGCGTTTCTGACCTCCGCAAAGTCCTTCAAGCGGTTTTTTCTACAAAAGAATTGCAGAGAGTTCTATACTAATAAAAAACAACTTAACCTACACTCTTAATAGTTCATATCTATCCATAAGAGTTGAAATGTCATTTTCTGGCTTCTTTAACTCTGAAAATGCGTTTCTGACCTCCGCAAACTCGTTCAAGCTCTTTTTGCCAGCAATAAACCACAAACACGGATCAATTGTTATAAAAATTTAACCCAAACTCAAAAACACTTTCTGTACTTTGTGAACACTATTTTAACTTTGGACCTACACAAAAAAACACATTTAATCGAAAGTCTGACCACCATTGGTTAATTACTGTGCTTGAGAGTTGAAATGTTGTAATTTCGCTTCTTGTACTCTGAAAATGCGTTTCAGAGCTCTGCAGACTCGTTCAAGTTCTTTTTGCCACCAATAAACCACAACGACTGTTCTATTGTTTTGGAAATTTAACCCACACTCAAAAACACTTTATGTACTTTGTGAACACTATTTTAACTTTGGACCTACACAAAAAAACACGTTTAAATGAAAGTCTGACCACCATGGTTAATTCCTGTGCTTTAGAGTTGAAATGTTGTTATGTCGCGTCTTGTACTCTGAAAATGCATATCAGAGCTCTGCAGACTCGTTCAATTTCTTTTTGCCACCAATAAACCACAAAGAATGTTCCATTTTTTAAAAAACTTAACCTACACTCAAAACACTTTCTGTACTTTCTAAACACTATTTTTACTTTGGACCTACACAAAAAAACACATTTAAATGAAAGTCTGACCATCTTGGTTAATTCCTGTGCTTGAGAGTTGAAATGTTGTTATGTCGCTTCTTGCACTCTGAAAATGCGTTTCAGAGCTTTGCAGATTGTTCAAGTTCTTTTTGCCACCAATAAACCACAAAGACTGTTCCATTGTTTTGGAAATTTAACCTAAACTCAAAAACACTTTCTGTACTTTGTGAACACTATTTTAACTTTGAACCTACACAAAAAAACACGTTTAAATGAAAGTCTGACCACCATGGTTAATTCCTGTGCTTTAGAGTTGAAATGTTGTTATGTCGCGTCTTGTACTCTGAAAATGCATTTCAGAGCTCTGCAGACTCGTTCAAGTTCTTTTTGCCACCAATGAACCACAAAGAATGTTCCCTTGTTTTAAAAACTTAACCCACACTCAAAACACTTTCTGTACTTTCTAAACACTATTTTTACTTTGGACCTACACAAAAAAACACATTTAAATGAAAGTCTGACCACCATGGTTAATTCCTGTGCTTGAGAGTTGAAATGTTGTTATGTCGCTTCTTGTACTCTGAAAATGCGTTTCTGAGCTTGGCAAAGTCCTTCAAGCGGTTTTTTCTACAAAAGAATTGCAGAGAGTTCTATACTGATAAAAAACAACTTAACCTACACTCTTAATAGTTCATATGTATCCATAAGAGTTGAAATGTCATTTTCTGGCTTCTTGAACTCTGAAAATGCGTTTCTGACCTCTGCAAACTCATTCAAGTTCTTTTTGCCACCAATAAACCACAAAGACGGATCAATTGTTTTAAAAATTTAACCCACACTCAAAAACACTTTCTGTACTTTGTGAACACTATTTTAACTTTGAACCTACACAAAAAAACACGTTTAAATGAAAGTCTGACCACCATGGTTAATTCCTGTGCTTTAGAGTTGAAATGTTCTTATGTCACTTCTTGTACTCTGAAAATGTGTTTCTGAGCTTGGCAAAGTCCTTCAAGCGGTTTTCTCTACAAAAGAATTGCAGAGAGTTCTATACTAATAAAAAACAACTTAACCTACACTCTTAATAGTTCATATCTATCCATAAGAGTTGAAATGTCATTTTCTGGCTTCTTTAACTCTGAAAATGCGTTTCTGACCTCCGCAAACTCATTCAAGCTCTTTTTGCAAGCATTAAACCACAAATACGGATTAAATGTTTTAAAAATTTAACCCAAACTCAAAAACACTTTCTGTACTTTGTGAACACTATTTTAACTTTGGACCTACACAAAAAAACACGTTTAAATGAAAGTCTGACCACCATGGTTAATTCCTGTGCTTGAGAGTTGAAATGTTGTCATGTCGCGTCTTGTACTCTGAAAATGCATTTCAGAGCTCTGCAGACTCGTTCAAGTTCTTTTGTACCACCAATAAACCACAAAGACTTTTGCATTTTTTTAAAAACTTAACCCACACTCAAAACACTTTCTGTACTTTGTGAACACTATTTTAACTTTGGACCTACACAAAAAAACACGTTTTAATGAAAGTCTGACCACCATGGTTAATTCCTGTGCTTTAGAGTTGAAATGTTGTTATGTCGCGTCTTGTACTCTGAAAATGCATTTCAGAGCTCTGCAGACTCGTTCAAGTTCTTTTTGCCACCAATGAACCACAAAGAATGTTCCCTTGTTTTAAAAACTTAACCCACACTCAAAACACTTTCTGTACTTTCTAAACACTATTTTTACTTTGGACCTACACAAAAAAACACGTTTAAATGAAAGTCTGACCACCATGGTTAATTCCTGTGCTTGAGAGTTGAAATGTTGTTATGTCGCTTCTTGTACTCTGAAAATGCGTTTCTGAGCTTGGCAAAGTCCTTCAAGCGGTTTTTTCTACAAAAGAATTGCAGAGAGTTCTATACTGATAAAAAACAACTTAACCTACACTCTTAATAGTTCATATGTATCCATAAGAGTTGAAATGTCATTTTCTGGCTTCTTGAACTCTGAAAATGCGTTTCTGACCTCTGCAAACTCATTCAAGTTCTTTTTGCCACCAATAAACCACAAAGACGGATCAATTGTTTTAAAAATTTAACCCACACTCAAAAACACTTTCTGTACTTTCTGAAAACTATTTTAACTTTGGACCTACACAAAAAAACACATTTAAATGAAAGTCTGACCACCATTGGTTAATTACTGTGCTTGAGAGTTGAAATGTTGTTATGTGGCTTCTTGTACTCTGAAAATGCGTTTCAGAGCTCTTCAGACTCGTTCAAATTCTTTTTGCCACCAATAAACCACAAAGACTGTTCCATTGTTTAAAAAACTTATCCCCACACTCAAAACACTTTCTGTACTTTCTAAACACTATTTTAACTTTGGACCTACACAAAAAACATATTTAATCGAAAGTCTGACCACCATGGTTAATTCCTGTGCTTGAGAGTTGAAATGTTGTTATATCGCTTCTTGTACTCTGAAAATGCGTTTCTTAGCGTGGCAAAGTCCTTCAAGCGGTTTTTTCTACAAAAGAATTACAGAGAGTTCTATACTGATAAAAACAACTTAACCTACATTCTTAATAGTTCATATCTATCCATAAGAGTTGAAATGTCTTTTTCTGGCTTCTTTAACTCAGAAATTAAGTTTCTGACCTCCGCAAACTCATTCAAGTTCTTTTTGCCAGCAATAAATCTCAAAGACGGATCAATTGTTTTAAAAATTTAACCCAAACTCAAAAACACTTTCTGTACTTTGTGAACACTATTTTAACTTTGGACCTACACAAAAAAACACATTTAAATGAAAGTCTGACCACCATGGTTAATTCCTGTGCTTGAGAGTTGAAATGTTGTTATGTGCTTCTTGAACTCTGAAAATGCGTTTCAGAGCTCTGTAGACTTGTTTAAGTTCTTTTTGCCACCAATAAACCACAAGGACTGTTCCATTGATTTAAAAACTTAACCCACACTCAAAACACTTTCTGTACTTTGTGAACACTATTTTAACTTTGGACCTACACAAAAAAACACGTTTAAATGAAATCTGACCATCTTGGTTAATTCCTGTGCTTGAGAGTTGAAATGTTGTTATGTCGCTTCTTGCACTCTGAAAATGCGTTTCAGAGCTTTGCAGATTGTTCAAGTTCTTTTTGCCACCAATAAACCACAAAGACTGTTTCATTGTTTTGGAAATTTAACCTAAACTCAAAAACACTTTCTGTACTTTCTAAACACTATTTTTACTTTGGACCTACACAAAAAAACACATTTAAATGAAAGTCTGACCACCATGGTTAATTCCTGTGCTTGAGAGTTGAAATGTTGTTATGTCGCTTCTTGTACTCTGAAAATGCGTTTCTGAGCTTGGCAAAGTCCTTCAAGCGGTTTTTTCTACAAAAGAATTGCAGAGAGTTCTATACTGATAAAAAACAACTTAACCTACACTCTTAATAGTTCATATGTATCCATAAGAGTTGAAATGTCATTTTCTGGCTTCTTGAACTCTGAAAATGCGTTTCTGACCTCCGCAAACTCATTCAAGCTCTTTTTGCAAGCATTAAACCACAAATACGGATTAAATGTTTTAAAAATTTAACCCAAACTCAAAAACACTTTCTGTACTTTGTGAACACTATTTTAACTTTGGACCTACACAAAAAAACACGTTTAAATGAAAGTCTGACCACCATGGTTAATTCCTGTGCTTGAGAGTTGAAATGTTGTCATGTCGCGTCTTGTACTCTGAAAATGCATTTCAGAGCTCTGCAGACTCGTTCAAGTTCTTTTGTACCACCAATAAACCACAAAGACTTTTGCATTTTTTTAAAAACTTAACCCACACTCAAAACACTTTCTGTACTTTGTGAACACTATTTTAACTTTGGACCTACACAAAAAAACACGTTTTAATGAAAGTCTGACCACCATGGTTAATTCCTGTGCTTTAGAGTTGAAATGTTGTTATGTCGCGTCTTGTACTCTGAAAATGCATTTCAGAGCTCTGCAGACTCGTTCAAGTTCTTTTTGCCACCAATGAACCACAAAGAATGTTCCCTTGTTTTAAAAACTTAACCCACACTCAAAATACTTTCTGTACTTTCTAAACACTATTTTTACTTTGGACCTACACAAAAAAACACATTTAAATGAAAGTCTGACCACCATGGTTAATTCCTGTGCTTGAGAGTTGAAATGTTGTTATGTCGCTTCTTGTACTCTGAAAATGCGTTTCTGAGCTTGGCAAAGTCCTTCAAGCGGTTTTTTCTACAAAAGAATTGCAGAGAGTTCTATACTGATAAAAAACAACTTAACCTACACTCTTAATAGTTCATATGTATCCATAAGAGTTGAAATGTCATTTTCTGGCTTCTTCAACTCTGAAAATGCGTTTCTGACCTCTGCAAACTCATTCAAGTTCGATTTGCCACCAATAAACCACAAAGATGAATCAATTGTTTTAAAAACATAACCCACACTCAAAAACATTTTCTGTACTTTGTGAACACTATTTTAAACTTGGACCTACACCATAAACATATTTAATCGAAAGTCTGACCACCATTGGTTAATTACTGTGCTTGAGAGTTGAAATGTTGTTATTTCGCTTCTTGTACTCTGAAAATGCGTTTCAGAGCTCTGCAGACTCGTTTAAGTTCTTTTTGCCACCAATAAACCACAACGACTGTTCTATTGTTTTGGAAATTTAACCCACACTCAAAAACACTTTATGTACTTTCTAAACACTATTTTAACTTTGGACCTAAACAAAAAAACACGTTTAAATGAAATCTGACCATCTTGGTTAATTCCTGTGCTTGAGAGTTGAAATGTTGTTATGTCGCTTCTTGAAATCTGAAAATGCGTTTCAGAGCTTTGCAGAGTGTTCAAGTTCTTTTTGCCACCAATAAACCACAAAGACTGTTCCATTGTTTTGGAAATTTAACCCAAACTCAAAAACACTTTCTGTACTTTGTGAACACTATTTTAACTTTGGACCTACACAAAAAAACACGTTTTAATGAAAGTCTGACCACCATGGTTAATTCCTGTGCTTTAGAGTTGAAATGTTGTTATGTCGCGTCTTGTACTCTGAAAATGCATTTCAGAGCTCTGCAGACTCGTTCAAGTTCTTTTTGCCACCAATGAACCACAAAGAATGTTCCATTGTTTTAAAAACTTAACCCAAACTCAAAAACACTTTCTGTACTTTCTAAACACTATTTTTACTTTGGACCTACACAAAAAAACACATTTAAAAGAAAGTCTGACCACCATGGTTAATTCCTGTGCTTGAGAGTTGAAATGTTGTTATGTCGCTTCTTGTACTCTGAAAATGCGTTTCTGAGCTTGGCAAAGTCCTTCAAGCGGTTTTTTCTACAAAAGAATTGCAGAGAGTTCTATACTGATAAAAAACAACTTAACCTACACTCTTAATAGTTCATATGTATCCATAAGAGTTGAAATGTAATTTTCTGGCTTCTTGAACTCTGAAAATGCGTTTCTGACCTCTGCAAACTCATTCAAGTTCTTTTTGCCACCAATAAACCACAAAGACGGATCAATTGTTTTAAAAATTTAACCCACACTCAAAAACACTTTCTGTACTTTCTGAAAACTATTTTAACTTTGGACCTACACAAAAAAACACATTTAAATTAAAGTCTGACCACCATTGGTTAATTACTGTGCTTGAGAGTTGAAATGTTGTTATGTGGCTTCTTGTACTCTGAAAATGCGTTTCTGAGCTCTGCAGAGTCGTTCAAGTTCTTTTTGCCACCAATAAACCACAAAGACTGTTCCATTGTTTTAAAAACTTAACCCACACTCAAAACACTTTCTGTACTTTGTCAACACTATTTTAACTTTGGACCTACACAAAAAAACACGTTTTAATGAAAGTCTGACCACCTTGGTTAATTCCTGTGCTTGAGAGTTGAAATGTTGTTATGTCGCTTCTTGTACTCTGAAAATGCGTTTCAGAGCTCTGCCGACTCGTTCAAGTTCTTTTTGCCACCAATGAACCACAAAGAATGTTCCATTGTTTTAAAAACTTAACCCACACTCAAAACACTTTCTGTACTTTCTAAACAATATTTTTACTTTGGACCTACACAAAAAAACACATTTAAATGAAAGTCTGACCACCATGATTAATTCCTGTGCTTGAGAGTTGAAATGTTGTTATGTCACTTCTTGTACTCTGAAAATGCGTTTCTGAGCTTGGCAAAGTCCTTCAAACGGTTTTTTCTACAAAAGAATTGCAGAGAGTTCTATACTGATAAAAAACAACTTAACCTACACTCTTAATAGTTCATATGTATCCATAAGAGTTGAAATGTCATTTTCTGGCTTCATGAACTCTAAAAAAATGCGTTTCTGACCTCCGCAAACTCGTTCAAGTTCTTTTTGCCACCAATAAACCACAAAGATGAATCAATTGTTTTAAAAACATAACCCACACTCAAAAACACTTTCTGTACTTTGTGAACACTATTTTAAATTTGGACCTACACCATAAACATATTTAATCGAAAGTCTGACCACCATTGGTTAATTACTGTGCTTGAGAGTTGAAATGTTGTTATTTCGCTTCTTGTACTCTGAAAATGCGTTTCAGAGCTCTGCAGACTCGTTCAAGTTCTTTTTGCCACCAATAAACCACAACGACTGTTCTATTGTTTTGGAAATTTAACCCACACTCAAAAACACTTTATGTACTTTCTAAACACTATTTTAACTTTGGACCTAAACAAAAAACACGTTTAAATGAAATCTGACCATCTTGGTTAATTCCTGTGCTTGAGAGTTGAAATGTTGTTATGTCGCTTCTTGAAATCTGAAAATGCGTTTCAGAGCTTTGCAGAGTGTTCAAGTTCTTTTTGCCACCAATAAACCACAAAGACTGTTCCATTGTTTTGGAAATTTAACCCAAACTCAAAAACACTTTCTGTACTTTGTGAACACTATTTTAACTTTGGACCTACACAAAAAAACACGTTTTAATGAAAGTCTGACCACCATGGTTAATTCCTGTGCTTTAGAGTTGAAATGTTGTTATGTCGCGTCTTGTACTCTGAAAATGCATTTCAGAGCTCTGCAGACTCGTTCAAGTTCTTTTTGCCACCAATGAACCACAAAGAATGTTCCATTGTTTTAAAAACTTAACCCACACTCAAAACACTTTCTGTACTTTCTAAACACTATTTTTACTTTGGACCTACACAAAAAAACACATTTAAAAGAAAGTCTGACCACCATGGTTAATTCCTGTGCTTGAGAGTTGAAATGTTGTTATGTCGCTTCTTGTACTCTGAAAATGCGTTTCTGAGCTTGGCAAAGTCCTTCAAGCGGTTTTTTCTACAAAAGAATTGCAGAGAGTTCTATACTGATAAAAAACAACTTAACCTACACTCTTAATAGTTCATATGTATCCATAAGAGTTGAAATGTAATTTTCTGGCTTCTTGAACTCTGAAAATGCGTTTCTGACCTCTGCAAACTCATTCAAGTTCTTTTTGCCACCAATAAACCACAAAGACGGATCAATTGTTTTAAAAATTTAACCCACACTCAAAAACACTTTCTGTACTTTCTGAAAACTATTTTAACTTTGGACCTACACAAAAAAACACATTTAAATTAAAGTCTGACCACCATTGGTTAATTACTGTGCTTGAGAGTTGAAATGTTGTTATGTGGCTTCTTGTACTCTGAAAATGCGTTTCTGAGCTCTGCAGAGTCGTTCAAGTTCTTTTTGCCACCAATAAACCACAAAGACTGTTCCATTGTTTTAAAAACTTAACCCACACTCAAAACACTTTCTGTACTTTGTCAACACTATTTTAACTTTGGACCTACACAAAAAAACACGTTTTAATGAAAGTCTGACCACCTTGGTTAATTCCTGTGCTTGAGAGTTGAAATGTTGTTATGTCGCTTCTTGTACTCTGAAAATGCGTTTCAGAGCTCTGCCGACTCGTTCAAGTTCTTTTTGCCACCAATGAACCACAAAGAATGTTCCATTGTTTTAAAAACTTAACCCACACTCAAAACACTTTCTGTACTTTCTAAACAATATTTTTACTTTGGACCTACACAAAAAAACACATTTAAATGAAAGTCTGACCACCATGATTAATTCCTGTGCTTGAGAGTTGAAATGTTGTTATGTCACTTCTTGTACTCTGAAAATGCGTTTCTGAGCTTGGCAAAGTCCTTCAAACGGTTTTTTCTACAAAAGAATTGCAGAGAGTTCTATACTGATAAAAAACAACTTAACCTACACTCTTAATAGTTCATATGTATCCATAAGAGTTGAAATGTCATTTTTTGGCTTCTTTAACTCTGAAAATGCGTTTCTGACCTCCGCAAACTCATTCAAGCTCTTTTTGCAAGCAATAAACCACAAATACGGATCAAATCTTTTAAAAATTTAACCCAAACTCAAAAACAGTTTCTGTACTTTGTGAACACTATTTTAACTTTGGAACTACACAAAAAACACGTTTTAATGAAAGTCTGATCACCATGGTTCATTCCTGTGCTTGAGAGTTGAAATGTTGTTATGTCGCTTCTTGTACTCTGAAAATGCGTTTCTGAGCTCTGCAGAGTCGTTCAAGTTCTTTTTGCCACCAATAAACCACAAAGACTGTTCCATTGTTTTAAAAACTTAACCCACACTCAAAACACTTTCTGTACTTTGTCAACACTATTTTAACTTTGGACCTACACAAAAAAACACGTTTTAATGAAAGTCTGACCACCATGATTAATTCCTGTGCTTGAGAGTTGAAATGTTGTTATGTCACTTCTTGTACTCTGAAAATGCGTTTCTGAGCTTGGCAAAGTCCTTCAAACGGTTTTTTCTACAAAAGAATTGCAGAGAGTTCTATACTGATAAAAAACAACTTAACCTACACTCTTAATAGTTCATATGTATCCATAAGAGTTGAAATGTCATTTTCTGGCTTCATGAACTCTAAAAAAATGCGTTTCTGACCTCCGCAAACTCGTTCAAGTTCTTTTTGCCACCAATAAACCACAAAGATGAATCAATTGTTTTAAAAACATAACCCACACTCAAAAACACTTTCTGTACTTTGTGAACACTATTTTAAATTTGGACCTACACCATAAACATATTTAATCGAAAGTCTGACCACCATTGGTTAATTACTGTGCTTGAGAGTTGAAATGTTGTTATTTCGCTTCTTGTACTCTGAAAATGCGTTTCAGAGCTCTGCAGACTCGTTCAAGTTCTTTTTGCCACCAATAAACCACAACGACTGTTCTATTGTTTTGGAAATTTAACCCACACTCAAAAACACTTTATGTACTTTCTAAACACTATTTTAACTTTGGACCTACACAAAAAAACACGTTTAAATGAAATCTGACCATCTTGGTTAATTCCTGTGCTTGAGAGTTGAAATGTTGTTATGTCGCTTCTTGCACTCTGAAAATGCGTTTCAGAGCTTTGCAGATTGTTCAAGTTCTTTTTGCCACCAATAAACCACAAAGACTGTTCCATTGTTTTGGAAATTTAACCTAAACTCAAAAACACTTTCTGTACTTTGTGAACACTATTTTAACTTTGAACCTACACAAAAAAACACGTTTAAATGAAAGTCTGACCACCATGGTTAATTCCTGTGCTTTAGAGTTGAAATGTTCTTATGTCACTTCTTGTACTCTGAAAATGTGTTTCTGAGCTTGGCAAAGTCCTTCAAGCGGTTTTCTCTACAAAAGAATTGCAGAGAGTTCTATACTAATAAAAAACAACTTAACCTACACTCTTAATAGTTCATATGTATCCATAAGAGTTGAAATGTAATTTTCTGGCTTCTTTAACTCTGAAAATGCGTTTCTGACCTCCGCAAACTCATTCAAGCTCTTTCTGCAAGCAATAAACCACAAATACGGATCAAATGTTTTAAAAATTTAACCCAAACTCAAAAACACTTTCTGTACTTTGTGAAGACTATTTTAACTTTGGACCTACACAAAAAAACACGTTTAAATGAAAGTCTGACCACCATGGTTAATTCCTGTGCTTGAGAGTTGAAATGTTGTCATGTCGCGTCTTGTACTCTGAAAATGCATTTCAGAGCTCTGCAGACTCGTTCAAGTTCTTTTGTACCACCAATAAACCACAAAGACTTTTGCATTTTTTTAAAAACTTAACCCACACTCAAAACACTTTCTGTACTTTGTGAACACTATTTTAACTTTGGACCTACACAAAAAAACACGTTTTAATGAAAGTCTGACCACCATGGTTAATTCCTGTGCTTTAGAGTTGAAATGTTGTTATGTCGCGTCTTGTACTCTGAAAATGCATTTCAGAGCTCTGCAGACTCGTTCAAGTTCTTTTTGCCACCAATGAACCACAAAGAATGTTCCCTTGTTTTAAAAACTTAACCCACACTCAAAACACTTTCTGTACTTTCTAAACACTATTTTTACTTTGGACCTACACAAAAAAACACGTTTAAATGAAAGTCTGACCACCATGGTTAATTCCTGTGCTTGAGAGTTGAAATGTTGTTATGTCGCTTCTTGTACTCTGAAAATGCGTTTCTGAGCTTGGCAAAGTCCTTCAAGCGGTTTTTTCTACAAAAGAATTGCAGAGAGTTCTATACTGATAAAAAACAACTTAACCTACACTCTTAATAGTTCATATGTATCCATAAGAGTTGAAATGTCATTTTCTGGCTTCTTGAACTCTGAAAATGCGTTTCTGACCTCTGCAAACTCATTCAAGTTCTTTTTGCCACCAATAAACCACAAAGACGGATCAATTGTTTTAAAAATTTAACCCACACTCAAAAACACTTTCTGTACTTTCTGAAAACTATTTTAACTTTGGACCTACACAAAAAAACACATTTAAATGAAAGTCTGACCACCATTGGTTAATTACTGTGCTTGAGAGTTGAAATGTTGTTATGTGGCTTCTTGTACTCTGAAAATGCGTTTCAGAGCTTTGCAGATTGTTCAAGTTCTTTTTGCCACCAATAAACCACAAAGACTGTTCCATTGTTTTGGAAATTTAACCTAAACTCAAAAACACTTTCTGTACTTTGTGAACACTATTTTAACTTTGAACCTACACAAAAAAACACGTTTAAATGAAAGTCTGACCACCATGGTTAATTCCTGTGCTTTAGAGTTGAAATGTTCTTATGTCACTTCTTGTACTCTGAAAATGTGTTTCTGAGCTTGGCAAAGTCCTTCAAGCGGTTTTCTCTACAAAAGAATTGCAGAGAGTTCTATACTAATAAAAAACAACTTAACCTACACTCTTAATAGTTCATATCTATCCATAAGAGTTGAAATGTCATTTTCTGGCTTCTTTAACTCTGAAAATGCGTTTCTGACCTCCGCAAACTCATTCAAGCTCTTTCTGCAAGCAATAAACCACAAATACGGATCAAATGTTTTAAAAATTTAACCCAAACTCAAAAACACTTTCTGTACTTTGTGAACACTATTTTAACTTTGGACCTACACAAAAAAACACGTTTAAATGAAAGTCTGACCACCATGGTTAATTCCTGTGCTTGAGAGTTGAAATGTTGTCATGTCGCGTCTTGTACTCTGAAAATGCATTTCAGAGCTCTGCAGACTCGTTCAAGTTCTTTTGTACCACCAATAAACCACAAAGACTTTTGCATTTTTTTAAAAACTTAACCCACACTCAAAACACTTTCTGTACTTTGTGAACACTATTTTAACTTTGGACCTACACAAAAAAACACGTTTTAATGAAAGTCTGACCACCATGGTTAATTCCTGTGCTTTAGAGTTGAAATGTTGTTATGTCGCGTCTTGTACTCTGAAAATGCATTTCAGAGCTCTGCAGACTCGTTCAAGTTCTTTTTGCCACCAATGAACCACAAAGAATGTTCCCTTGTTTTAAAAACTTAACCCACACTCAAAACACTTTCTGTACTTTCTAAACACTATTTTTACTTTGGACCTACACAAAAAAACACGTTTAAATGAAAGTCTGACCACCATGGTTAATTCCTGTGCTTGAGAGTTGAAATGTTGTTATGTCGCTTCTTGTACTCTGAAAATGCGTTTCTGAGCTTGGCAAAGTCCTTCAAGCGGTTTTTTCTACAAAAGAATTGCAGAGAGTTCTATACTGATAAAAAACAACTTAACCTACACTCTTAATAGTTCATATGTATCCATAAGAGTTGAAATGTCATTTTCTGGCTTCTTGAACTCTGAAAATGCGTTTCTGACCTCTGCAAACTCATTCAAGTTCTTTTTGCCACCAATAAACCACAAAGACGGATCAATTGTTTTAAAAATTTAACCCACACTCAAAAACACTTTCTGTACTTTCTGAAAACTATTTTAACTTTGGACCTACACAAAAAAACACATTTAAATGAAAGTCTGACCACCATTGGTTAATTACTGTGCTTGAGAGTTGAAATGTTGTTATGTGGCTTCTTGTACTCTGAAAATGCGTTTCAGAGCTCTTCAGACTCGTTCAAATTCTTTTTGCCACCAATAAACCACAAAGACTGTTCCATTGTTTAAAAAACTTATCCCCACACTCAAAACACTTTCTGTACTTTCTAAACACTATTTTAACTTTGGACCTACACAAAAAACATATTTAATCGAAAGTCTGACCACCATGGTTAATTCCTGTGCTTGAGAGTTGAAATGTTGTTATATCGCTTCTTGTACTCTGAAAATGCGTTTCTTAGCGTGGCAAAGTCCTTCAAGCGGTTTTTTCTACAAAAGAATTACAGAGAGTTCTATACTGATAAAAACAACTTAACCTACATTCTTAATAGTTCATATCTATCCATAAGAGTTGAAATGTCTTTTTCTGGCTTCTTTAACTCAGAAATTAAGTTTCTGACCTCCGCAAACTCATTCAAGTTCTTTTTGCCAGCAATAAATCTCAAAGACGGATCAATTGTTTTAAAAATTTAACCCAAACTCAAAAACACTTTCTGTACTTTGTGAACACTATTTTAACTTTGGACCTACACAAAAAAACACATTTAAATGAAAGTCTGACCACCATGGTTAATTCCTGTGCTTGAGAGTTGAAATGTTGTTATGTGCTTCTTGTACTCTGAAAATGCGTTTCTGAGCTTGGCAAAGTCCTTCAAACGGTTTTTTCTACAAAAGAATTGCAGAGAGTTCTATACTGATAAAAAACAACTTAACCTACACTCTTAATAGTTCATATGTATCCATAAGAGTTGAAATGTCATTTTTTGGCTTCTTGAACTCTAAAAAAATGCGTTTCTGACCTCCGCAAACTCGTTCAAGTTCTTTTTGCCACCAATAAACCACAAAGATGAATCAATTGTTTTAAAAACATAACCCACACTCAAAAACACTTTCTGTACTTTGTGAACACTATTTTAAATTTGGACCTACACCATAAACATATTTAATCGAAAGTCTGACCACCATTGGTTAATTACTGTGCTTGAGAGTTGAAATGTTGTTATTTCGCTTCTTGTACTCTGAAAATGCGTTTCAGAGCTCTGCAGACTCGTTCAAGTTCTTTTTGCCACCAATAAACCACAACGACTGTTCTATTGTTTTGGAAATTTAACCCACACTCAAAAACACTTTATGTACTTTCTAAACACTATTTTAACTTTGGACCTACACAAAAAAACACGTTTAAATGAAATCTGACCATCTTGGTTAATTCCTGTGCTTGAGAGTTGAAATGTTGTTATGTCGCTTCTTGCACTCTGAAAATGCGTTTCAGAGCTTTGCAGATTGTTCAAGTTCTTTTTGCCACCAATAAACCACAAAGACTGTTCCATTGTTTTGGAAATTTAACCTAAACTCAAAAACACTTTCTGTACTTTGTGAACACTATTTTAACTTTGAACCTACACAAAAAAACACGTTTAAATGAAAGTCTGACCACCATGGTTAATTCCTGTGCTTTAGAGTTGAAATGTTCTTATGTCACTTCTTGTACTCTGAAAATGTGTTTCTGAGCTTGGCAAAGTCCTTCAAGCGGTTTTCTCTACAAAAGAATTGCAGAGAGTTCTATACTAATAAAAAACAACTTAACCTACACTCTTAATAGTTCATATCTATCCATAAGAGTTGAAATGTCATTTTCTGGCTTCTTTAACTCTGAAAATGCGTTTCTGACCTCCGCAAACTCATTCAAGCTCTTTTTGCAAGCAATAAACCACAAATACGGATCAAATGTTTTAAAAATTTAACCCACACTCAAAACACTTTCTGTACTTTGTCAACACTATTTTAACTTTGGACCTACACAAACAAACACGTTTTAATGAAAGTCTGATCACCATGGTTAATTCCTGTGCTTGAGAGTTTAAATGTTGTTATGTCGCTTCTTTAACTCTGAAAATGCGTTTCTGACCTCCGCAAACTCATTCAAGCTCTTTTTGCAAGCATTAAACCACAAATACGGATCAAATGTTTTAAAAATTTAACCCAAACTCAAAAACACTTTCTGTACTTTGTGAACACTATTTTAACTTTGGACCTACACAAAAAAAAAACGTTTTGATGAAAGTCTGATCACCATGGTTAATTCCTGTGCTTGAGAGTTGAAATGTTGTTATGTGGCTTCTTGTACTCTGAAAATGCGTTTCTGAGCTTGGCAAAGTCCTTCAAGCGGTTTTTTCTACAAAAGAATTGCAGAGAGTTCTATACTGATAAAAAACAACTTAACCTACACTCTTAATAGTTCATATGTATCCATAAGAGTTGAAATGTCATTTTCTGGCTTCTTGAACTCTGAAAATGCGTTTCTGACCTCTGCAAACTCATTCAAGTTCTTTTTGCCACCAATAAACCACAAAGACGGATCAATTGTTTTAAAAATTTAACCCACACTCAAAAACACTTTCTGTACTTTCTGAAAACTATTTTAACTTTGGACCTACACAAAAAAACACATTTAAATGAAAGTCTGACCACCATTGGTTAATTACTGTGCTTGAGAGTTGAAATGTTGTTATGTGGCTTCTTGTACTCTGAAAATGCGTTTCAGAGCTCTTCAGACTCGTTCAAATTCTTTTTGCCACCAATAAACCACAAAGACTGTTCCATTGTTTAAAAAACTTATCCCCACACTCAAAACACTTTCTGTACTTTCTAAACACTATTTTAACTTTGGACCTACACAAAAAACATATTTAATCGAAAGTCTGACCACCATGGTTAATTCCTGTGCTTGAGAGTTGAAATGTTGTTATATCGCTTCTTGTACTCTGAAAATGCGTTTCTTAGCGTGGCAAAGTCCTTCAAGCGTTTTTTTCTACAAAAGAATTACAGAGAGTTCTATACTGATAAAAACAACTTAACCTACACTCTTAATAGTTCATATGTATCCATAAGAGTTGAAATGTCATTTTCTGGCTTCTATAACTCTGAAAATGCGTTTTAGAGCTCTGCAGACTCGTTCAAGTTCTTTTTGCCACCAATAAACCACAAAGACTGTTCCATTGTTTTGGAAATTTAACCCACACTCAAAACACTTTCTGTACTTTGTGAACACTATTTTAACTTTGGACCTACACAAAAAAACATGTTTAAATGAAAGTCTGACCACCATGGTTAATTCCTGTGCATGAGAGTTGAAATGTTGTTATATCGCTTCTTGTACTCTGAAAATGCGTTTCTGAGCTTGGCAAAGTCCTTCAAGCGTTTTTTTCTACAAAATTATAGCAGAGAGTTCTATACTTTAAAAAACAACTTAACCTACATTCTTAATAGTTCATATCTATCCATAAGAGTTGAAATGTCTTTTTCTGGCTTCTTTAACTCAGAAAATAAGTTTCTGACCTCCGCAAACTCATTCAAGTTCTTTTTGCCAGCAATAAACCTCAAAGACGGATCAATTGTTTTAAAAATTTAACCCAAACTCAAAAACACTTTCTGTACTTTGTGAACACTATTTTAACTTTGGACCTACACAAAAAAACACATTTAAATGAAAGTCTGACCACCATGGTTAATTCCTGTGCTTGAGAGTTGAAATGTTGTTATGTGCTTCTTGAACTCTGAAAATGCGTTTCAGAGCTCTGCAGACTTGTTTAAGTTCTTTTTGCCACCAATAAACCACAAGGACTGTTCCATTGATTTAAAAACTTAACCCACACTCAAAACACTTTCTGTACTTTGTGAACACTATTTTAACTTTGGACCTACACAAAAAAACACATTTAAATGAAAGTCTGACCACCATGGTTAATTCCTGTGCTTGAGAGTTGAAATGTTGTTATGTCGCTTCTTGTACTCTGAAAATGCGTTTCTGAGCTTGGCAAAGTCCTTCAAGCGTTTTTTTCTACAAAAGAATTGCAGAGAGTTCTAAACTGATTAAAAAACAACTTAACCTACACTCTTAATAGTTCATATGTATCCATAAGTGTTGAAATGTCATTTTCTGGCTTCATTAACTCTGAAAAAGCTTTTCTGACCTCCGCAAACTCTTTCAAGTTCTTTTTACCACCAATAAACCACAAAGACAAATCAATTGTTTTAAAAATTTTACCCACACTCAAGAACACTTTCTGTACTTTGTGAACACTACTTTGGACCTTCACAAACAAACACGTTTTAATGAAAGTCTGATCACCATGGTTAATTCCTGTGCTTGAGAGTTGAAATGTTGTTATGTCGCTTCTTGTACTCTGAAAATGCATTTCAGAGCTCTGCAGACTCGTTCAAGTTCTTTTTGCCACCAATAAACCACAACGACTGTTCCATTGTTTTGGAAATTTAACCCACACTCAAAAACACTTTCTGTACTTTCTAAACACTATTTTAACTTTGGATCTACACAAAAAAAACACGTTTAAATGTAAGTCTGACCACCATGGTTAATTCCTGTGCTTGAGAGTTGAAATGTTGTTATGTCGCTTCTTGTACTCTGAAAATGCGTTTCTGAGCTTGGCAAAGTCCTTCAAGCGTTTTTTTCTACAAAAGAATTGCAGAGAGTTCTATACTAATAAAAAACAACTTAACCTACACTCTTAATAGTTCATATGTATCCATAAGAGTTGAAATGTCATTTTCTGGCTTCTATAACTCTGAAAATGCGTTTCAGAGCTCTGCAGACTCGTTCAAGTTCTTTTTGCCACCAATAAACCACAAAGACTGTTCCATTGTTTTGGAAATTTAACCCACACTCAAAACACTTTCTGTACTTTGTGAACACTATTTTAACTTTGGACCTACACAAAAAAACACATTTAAATGAAAGTCTGACCACCATGGTTAATTCCTGTGCTTGAGAGTTGAAATGTTGTTATGTGCTTCTTGTACTCTGAAAATGCGTTTCTGAGCTTGGCAAAGTCCTTCAAACGGTTTTTTCTACAAAAGAATTGCAGAGAGTTCTATACTGATAAAAAACAACTTAACCTACACTCTTAATAGTTCATATGTATCCATAAGAGTTGAAATGTCATTTTTTGGCTTCTTGAACTCTAAAAAAATGCGTTTCTGACCTCCGCAAACTCGTTCAAGTTCTTTTTGCCACCAATAAACCACAAAGATGAATCAATTGTTTTAAAAACATAACCCACACTCAAAAACACTTTCTGTACTTTGTGAACACTATTTTAAATTTGGACCTACACCATAAACATATTTAATCGAAAGTCTGACCACCATTGGTTAATTACTGTGCTTGAGAGTTGAAATGTTGTTATTTCGCTTCTTGTACTCTGAAAATGCGTTTCAGAGCTCTGCAGACTCGTTCAAGTTCTTTTTGCCACCAATAAACCACAACGACTGTTCTATTGTTTTGGAAATTTAACCCACACTCAAAAACACTTTATGTACTTTCTAAACACTATTTTAACTTTGGACCTACACAAAAAAACACGTTTAAATGAAATCTGACCATCTTGGTTAATTCCTGTGCTTGAGAGTTGAAATGTTGTTATGTCGCTTCTTGCACTCTGAAAATGCGTTTCAGAGCTTTGCAGATTGTTCAAGTTCTTTTTGCCACCAATAAACCACAAAGACTGTTCCATTGTTTTGGAAATTTAACCTAAACTCAAAAACACTTTCTGTACTTTGTGAACACTATTTTAACTTTGAACCTACACAAAAAAACACGTTTAAATGAAAGTCTGACCACCATGGTTAATTCCTGTGCTTTAGAGTTGAAATGTTCTTATGTCACTTCTTGTACTCTGAAAATGTGTTTCTGAGCTTGGCAAAGTCCTTCATGCGGTTTTCTCTACAAAAGAATTGCAGAGAGTTCTATACTAATAAAAAACAACTTAACCTACACTCTTAATAGTTCATATCTATCCATAAGAGTTGAAATGTCATTTTCTGGCTTCTTTAACTCTGAAAATGCGTTTCTGACCTCCGCAAACTCATTCAAGCTCTTTTTGCAAGCAATAAACCACAAATACGGATCAAATGTTTTAAAAATTTAACCCACACTCAAAACACTTTCTGTACTTTGTCAACACTATTTTAACTTTGGACCTACACAAACAAACACGTTTTAATGAAAGTCTGATCACCATGGTTAATTCCTGTGCTTGAGAGTTTAAATGTTGTTATGTCGCTTCTTTAACTCTGAAAATGCGTTTCTGACCTCCGCAAACTCATTCAAGCTCTTTTTGCAAGCATTAAACCACAAATACGGATCAAATGTTTTAAAAATTTAACCCAAACTCAAAAACACTTTCTGTACTTTGTGAACACTATTTTAACTTTGGACCTACACAAAAAAAAAACGTTTTGATGAAAGTCTGATCACCATGGTTAATTCCTGTGCTTGAGAGTTGAAATGTTGTTATGTGGCTTCTTGTACTCTGAAAATGCGTTTCTGAGCTTGGCAAAGTCCTTCAAGCGGTTTTTTCTACAAAAGAATTGCAGAGAGTTCTATACTGATAAAAAACAACTTAACCTACACTCTTAATAGTTCATATGTATCCATAAGAGTTGAAATGTCATTTTCTGGCTTCTTGAACTCTGAAAATGCGTTTCTGACCTCTGCAAACTCATTCAAGTTCTTTTTGCCACCAATAAACCACAAAGACGGATCAATTGTTTTAAAAATTTAACCCACACTCAAAAACACTTTCTGTACTTTCTGAAAACTATTTTAACTTTGGACCTACACAAAAAAACACATTTAAATGAAAGTCTGACCACCATTGGTTAATTACTGTGCTTGAGAGTTGAAATGTTGTTATGTGGCTTCTTGTACTCTGAAAATGCGTTTCAGAGCTCTTCAGACTCGTTCAAATTCTTTTTGCCACCAATAAACCACAAAGACTGTTCCATTGTTTAAAAAACTTATCCCCACACTCAAAACACTTTCTGTACTTTCTAAACACTATTTTAACTTTGGACCTACACAAAAAACATATTTAATCGAAAGTCTGACCACCATGGTTAATTCCTGTGCTTGAGAGTTGAAATGTTGTTATATCGCTTCTTGTACTCTGAAAATGCGTTTCTTAGCGTGGCAAAGTCCTTCAAGCGTTTTTTTCTACAAAAGAATTACAGAGAGTTCTATACTGATAAAAACAACTTAACCTACACTCTTAATAGTTCATATGTATCCATAAGAGTTGAAATGTCATTTTCTGGCTTCTATAACTCTGAAAATGCGTTTTAGAGCTCTGCAGACTCGTTCAAGTTCTTTTTGCCACCAATAAACCACAAAGACTGTTCCATTGTTTTGGAAATTTAACCCACACTCAAAACACTTTCTGTACTTTGTGAACACTATTTTAACTTTGGACCTACACAAAAAAACATGTTTAAATGAAAGTCTGACCACCATGGTTAATTCCTGTGCATGAGAGTTGAAATGTTGTTATATCGCTTCTTGTACTCTGAAAATGCGTTTCTGAGCTTGGCAAAGTCCTTCAAGCGTTTTTTTCTACAAAATTATAGCAGAGAGTTCTATACTTTAAAAAACAACTTAACCTACATTCTTAATAGTTCATATCTATCCATAAGAGTTGAAATGTCTTTTTCTGGCTTCTTTAACTCAGAAAATAAGTTTCTGACCTCCGCAAACTCATTCAAGTTCTTTTTGCCAGCAATAAACCTCAAAGACGGATCAATTGTTTTAAAAATTTAACCCAAACTCAAAAACACTTTCTGTACTTTGTGAACACTATTTTAACTTTGGACCTACACAAAAAAACACATTTAAATGAAAGTCTGACCACCATGGTTAATTCCTGTGCTTGAGAGTTGAAATGTTGTTATGTGCTTCTTGAACTCTGAAAATGCGTTTCAGAGCTCTGCAGACTTGTTTAAGTTCTTTTTGCCACCAATAAACCACAAGGACTGTTCCATTGATTTAAAAACTTAACCCACACTCAAAACACTTTCTGTACTTTGTGAACACTATTTTAACTTTGGACCTACACAAAAAAACACATTTAAATGAAAGTCTGACCACCATGGTTAATTCCTGTGCTTGAGAGTTGAAATGTTGTTATGTCGCTTCTTGTACTCTGAAAATGCGTTTCTGAGCTTGGCAAAGTCCTTCAAGCGTTTTTTTCTACAAAAGAATTGCAGAGAGTTCTAAACTGATTAAAAAACAACTTAACCTACACTCTTAATAGTTCATATGTATCCATAAGTGTTGAAATGTCATTTTCTGGCTTCATTAACTCTGAAAAAGCTTTTCTGACCTCCGCAAACTCTTTCAAGTTCTTTTTACCACCAATAAACCACAAAGACAAATCAATTGTTTTAAAAATTTTACCCACACTCAAGAACACTTTCTGTACTTTGTGAACACTACTTTGGACCTTCACAAACAAACACGTTTTAATGAAAGTCTGATCACCATGGTTAATTCCTGTGCTTGAGAGTTGAAATGTTGTTATGTCGCTTCTTGTACTCTGAAAATGCATTTCAGAGCTCTGCAGACTCGTTCAAGTTCTTTTTGCCACCAATAAACCACAACGACTGTTCCATTGTTTTGGAAATTTAACCCACACTCAAAAACACTTTCTGTACTTTCTAAACACTATTTTAACTTTGGATCTACACAAAAAAAACACGTTTAAATGTAAGTCTGACCACCATGGTTAATTCCTGTGCTTGAGAGTTGAAATGTTGTTATGTCGCTTCTTGTACTCTGAAAATGCGTTTCTGAGCTTGGCAAAGTCCTTCAAGCGTTTTTTTCTACAAAAGAATTGCAGAGAGTTCTATACTAATAAAAAACAACTTAACCTACACTCTTAATAGTTCATATGTATCCATAAGAGTTGAAATGTCATTTTCTGGCTTCTATAACTCTGAAAATGCGTTTCAGAGCTCTGCAGACTCGTTCAAGTTCTTTTTGCCACCAATAAACCACAAAGACTGTTCCATTGTTTTGGAAATTTAACCCACACTCAAAACACTTTCTGTACTTTGTGAACACTATTTTAACTTTGGACCTACACAAAAAAACACGTGTAAATGAAAGTCTGACCACCATGGTTAATTCCTGTGCTTGAGAGTTGAAATGTTGTTATGTCGCTTCTTGTACTCTGAAAATGCGTTTCTGAGCTTGGCAAAGTCCTTCAAGCGTTTTTTTCTACAAAAGAATTGCAGAGAGTTCTATACTAATAAAAAACAACTTAACCTACACTCTTAATAGTTCATATCTATGCATAAGAGTTGAAATGTCATTTTCTGGCTTCTTTAACTCTGAAAATGCGTTTCTGACCTCCGCAAACTCATTCAAGTTCTTTTTGCCACCAATAAACCACAAAGACAGATCAATTGTTTTAAAAATTTAACCCACACTCAAAAACACTTTCTGTACTTTGTGAACACTATTTTAACTTTGGACCTACACAAACAAACACGTTTTAATGAAAGTCTGATCACCATGGTTAATTCCTGTGCTTGAGAGTTGAAATGTTGTTATGTCGCGTCTTGTACTCTGAAAATGCATTTCAGAGCTCTGCAGACTCGTTCAAGTTCTTTTTACCACCAATAAACCACAAAGACTGTTGCATTTTTTTAAAAATTTAACCCACACTCAAAAACACTTTCTGTACATTCTAAACACTATTTTAACTTTGGACCTACACAAAAAAACACGTTTAAATGAAAGTCTGACCACCATGGTTAATTCCTGTGCTTGAGAGTTGAAATGTTGTTATGTCGCTTCTTGCACTCTGAAAATGCGTTTCAGAGCTTTGCAGATTGTTCAAGTTCTTTTTGCCACCAATAAACCACAAAGACTGTTCCATTGTTTTGGAAATTTAACCTAAACTCAAAAACACTTTCTGTACTTTGTGAACACTATTTTAACTTTGAACCTACACAAAAAAACACGTTTAAATGAAAGTCTGACCACCATGGTTAATTCCTGTGCTTGAGAGTTGAAATGTTCTTATGTCACTTCTTGTACTCTGAAAATGTGTTTCTGAGCTTGGCAAAGTCCTTCAAGCGGTTTTCTCTACAAAAGAATTGCAGAGAGTTCTATACTAATAAAAAACAACTTAACCTACACTCTTAATAGTTCATATCTATCCATAAGAGTTGAAATGTCATTTTCTGGCTTCTTTAACTCTGAAAATGCGTTTCTGACCTCCGCAAACTTATTCAAGCTCTTTTTGCCAGCAATAAACCACAAATACGGATCAAATGTTTTAAAAATTTAACCCAAACTCAAAAACACTTTCTGTACTTTGTGAACACTATTTTAACTTTGGACCTACACAAAAAAACATGTTTTAATGAAAATCTGACCACCATAGTTAATTCCTGTGCTTGAGAGTTGAAATGTTGTTATGTCGCTTCTTGTACTCTGAAAATGCGTTTCAGAGCTCTGCAGACTCGTTCAATTTCTTTTTGCCACCAATAAACCACAAAGACTGTTCCATTTTTTTAAAAACTTAACCCACACTCACAACACTTTCTGTACTTTGTGAACACTATTTTAACTTTGGACCTACACAAAAAAACACATTTAAATGAAAGTCTGACCACCATGGTTAATTCCTGTGCTTTAGAGTTGAAATGTTGTTATGTGCTTCTTGAACTCTGAAAATGCGTTTCAGAGCTCTGCAGACTTGTTTAAGTTCTTTTTGCCACCAATAAACCACAAAGACTGTTCCATTTTTTTAAAAACTTAACCCACACTCACAACACTTTCTGTACTTTGTGAACACTATTTTAACTTTGGACCTACACAAAAAAACACATTTAAATGAAAGTCTGACCACCATGGTTAATTCCTGTGCTTGAGAGTTGAAATGTTGTTATGTCGCTTCTTGTACTCTGAAAATGCGTTTCTTAGCGTGGCAAAGTCCTTCAAGCGTTTTTTTCTACAAAAGAATTACAGAGAGTTCTACACTGATAAAAACAACTTAACCTACACTCTTAATAGTTCATATGTATCCATAAGAGTTGAAATGTCATTTTCTGGCTTCTATAACTCTGAAAATGCGTTTCAGAGCTCTGCAGACTCGTTCAAGTTCTTTTTGCCACCAATAAACCACAAAGACTGTTCCATTCTTTTAAAAACTTAACCCACACTCAAAACACTTTCTGTACTTTGTGAACACTATTGTAACTTTGGACCTACACAAAAAAAAACACGTTTAAATGAAAGTCTGACCACCATGGTTCATTTCTGTGCTTGAGAGTTGAAATGTTGTTATATGGCTTCTTGTACTCTGAAAATGCGTTTCTTAGCGTGGCAAAGTCCTTCAAGCGGTTTTTTCTACAAAAGAATTACAGAGAGTTCTATACTGATAAAAACAACTTAACCTACACTCTTAATAGTTCATATGTATCCATAAGAGTTGAAATGTCATTTTCTGGCTTCTATAACTCTGAAAATGCGTTTCAGAGCTCTGCAGACTCGTTCAAGTTCTTTTTGCCACCAATAAACCACAAAGACTGTTCCAGTCTTTTAAAAACTTAACCCACACTCACAACACTTTCTGTACTTTGTGAACACTATTTTAACTTTGGACCTACACAAAAAAACACATTTAAATGAAAGTCTGACCACCATGGTTAATTCCTGTGCTTGAGAGTTGAAATGTTGTTATGTGCTTCTTGAACTCTGAAAATGCGTTTCAGAGCTCTGCAGACTTGTTTAAGTTCTTTTTGCCACCAATAAACCACAAGGACTGTTCCATTGATTTAAAAACTTAACCCACACTCAAAACACTTTCTGTACGTTGTGAACACTATTTTAACTTTGGACCTACACAAAAAAACACATTTAAATGAAAGTCTGACCACCATGGTTAATTCCTGTGCTTGAGAGTTGAAATGTTGTTATGTCGCTTCTTGTACTCTGAAAATGCGTTTCTGAGCTTGGCAAAGTCCTTCAAGCGTTTTTTTCTACAAAAGAATTGCAGAGAGTTCTATACTAATAAAAAACAACTTAACCTACACTCTTAATAATTCATATCTATCCATAAGAGTTGAAATGTCATTTTCTGGCTTCTTTAACTCTGAAAATGCGTTTCTGACCTCCGCAAACTCATTCAAGCTCTTTTTGCCAGCAATAAACCACAAATACGGATCAAATGTTTTAAAAATTTAACCCAAACTCAAAACACTTTCTGTACTTTGTGAACACTATTTTAACTTTGGACCTACACAAAAAAACATATTTAATCGAAAGTCTGACCACCATGGTTAATTCCTGTGCTTGAGAGTTGAAATGTTATGTCGCTTCTTGTACTCTGAAAATGCGTTTCTTAGCGTGGCAAAGTCCTTCAAGCGTTTTTTTCTACAAAAGAATTACAGAGAGTTCTATACTGATAAAAACAACTTAACCTACACTCTTAATAGTTCATATGTATCCATAAGAGTTGAAATGTCATTTTCTGGCTTCTATAACTCTGAAAATGCGTTTCAGAGCTCTGCAGACTCGTTCAAGTTCTTTTTGCCACCAATAAACCACAAAGACTGTTCCATTCTTTTAAAAACTTAACCCACACTCAAAACACTTTCTGTACTTTGTGAACACTATTGTAACTTTGGACCTACACAAAAAAAACACGTTTTGATGAAAGTCTGATCACCATGGTTAATTCCTGTGCTTGAGAGTTGAAATGTTGTTATGTCGCTTCTTGTACTCTCAAAATGCGTTTCTGAGCTTGGCAAAGTCCTTCAAGCGTTTTTTTCTGCAAAAGAATTGCAGAGAGTTCTATACTGATAAAAAACAACTTAACCTACATTCTTAATAGTTCATATGTATCCATAAGAGTTGAAATGTCATTTTCTGTCTTCTTTAACTCTGAAAATGCGTTTCTGACCTCCGCAAACTCATTCAAGCTCTTTTTGCAAGCAATAAACCACAAATACGGATCAAATGTTATAAAAATTTAACCCAAACTCAAAAACACTTTCTGTACTTTGTGAACACTATTTTAACTTTGGACCTACACAAAAAAACACGTTTTAATGAAAGTCTGATCACCATTGTTAATTCCTGTGCTTGAGAGTTGAAATGTTGTTATGTCGCGTCTTGTACTCTGAAAATGCATTTCAGAGCTCTGCAGACTCGTTCAAGTTCTTTTTACCACCAATAAACCACAAAGACTGTTCCATTTTTTTTAAAACTTAACCCACACTCAAAACACTTTCTGTACTTTGTCAACAGTATTTTAACTTTGGACCTACACAAACAAACACGTTTTAATGAAAGTCTGATCACCATGGTTAATTCCTGTGCTTGAGAGTTTAAATGTTGTTATGTCGCTTCTTTAACTCTGAAAATGCGTTTCTTAGCGTGGCAAAGTCCTTCAAGCGTTTTTTTCTACAAAAGAATTACAGAGAGTTCTATACTGATAAAAACAACTTAACCTACACTCTTAATAGTTCATATGTATCCATAAGAGTTGAAATGTCATTTTCTGGCTTCTATAACTCTGAAAATGCGTTTCAGAGCTCTGCAGACTCGTTCAAGTTCTTTTTGCCACCAATAAACCACAAAGACTGTTCCATTCTTTTAAAAACTTAACTCACACTCAAAACACTTTCTGTACTTTGTGAACACTATTGTAACTTTGGACCTACACAAAAAAAACACGTTTTGATGAAAGTCTGATCACCATGGTTAATTCCTGTGCTTGAGAGTTTAAATGTTGTTATGTCGCTTCTTTAACTCAGAAAATGCGTTTCTGACCTCCGCAAACTCATTCAAGCTCTTTTTGCAAGCAATAAACCACAAATACGGATCAAATGTTATAAAAATTTAACCCAAACTCAAAAACACTTTCTGTACTTTGTGAACACTATTTTAACTTTGGACCTACACAAAAAAAACACGTTTTGATGAAAGTCTGATCACCATGGTTAATTCCTGTGCTTGAGAGTTGAAATGTTGTTATGTCGCTTCTTGTACTCTCAAAATGCGTTTCTGAGCTTGGCAAAGTCCTTCAAGCGTTTTTTTCTGCAAAAGAATTGCAGAGAGTTCTATACTGATAAAAAACAACTTAACCTACATTCTTAATAGTTCATATGTATCCATAAGAGTTGAAATGTCATTTTCTGTCTTCTTTAACTCTGAAAATGCGTTTCTGACCTCCGCAAACTCATTCAAGCTCTTTTTGCCAGCAATAAACCACAAAGACTGTTCCATTCTTTTAAAAACTTAACCCACACTCAAAACACTTTCTGTACTTTGTGAACACTATTGAAACTTTGGACCTACACAAAAAAAACACGTTTAAATGAAAGTCTGACCACCATGGTTAATTCCTGTGCTTGAGAGTTGAAATGTTGTTATGTCGCTTCTTGTACTCTGAAAATGCGTTTCTGAGCTTGGCAAAGTCCTTCAAGCGTTTTTTTCTACAAAAGAATTGCAGAGAGTTCTATACTGATAAAAAAACAACTTAACCTACACTCTTAATAGTTCATATGTATCCATAAGTGTTGAAATGTCATTTTCTGGCTTCATTAACTCTGAAAAAGCTTTTCTTACCTCCGCAAACTCGTTCAAGTTCTTTTTGCCACCAATAAACCACAAAGACAAATCAGTTGTTTTAAAAATTTTACCCACACTCAAGAACACTTTCTGTACTTTGTGAACACTACTTTGGACCTACACAAACAAACACGTTTTAATGAAAGTCTGATCACCATGGTTAATTCCTGTGCTTGAGAGTTGAAATGTTGTTATGTCGCTTCTTGTACTCTGAAAATGCATTTCAGAGCTCTGCAGACTCGTTCAAGTTCTTTTTGCCACCAATAAACCACAACGACTGTTCCATTGTTTTGGAAATTTAACCCACACTCAAAAACACTTTCTGTACTTTCTAAACACTATTTTAACTTTGGATCTACACAAAAAAAACACGTTTAAATGTAAGTCTGACCACCATGGTTAATTCCTGTGCTTGAGAGTTGAAATGTTGTTATGTCGCTTCTTGTACTCTGAAAATGCGTTTCTGAGCTTGGCAAAGTCCTTCAAGCGTTTTTTTCTACAAAAGAATTGCAGAGAGTTCTATACTAATAAAAAACAACTTAACCTACACTCTTAATAGTTCAGATGTATCCATAAGAGTTGAAATGTCATTTTCTGGCTTCATTAACTCTGAAAATGCATTTCAGAGCTCTGCAGACTCGTTCAAGTTCTTTTTGCCACCAATAAACCACAAAGACAGATCAATTGTTTTAAAAATTTAACCCAAACTCAAAAACACTTTCTGTACTTTGTGAACACTATTTTTACTTTGGACCTACACAAAAAAACACGTTTTAATGAAAGTCTGATCACCATTGTTAATTCCTGTGCTTGAGAGTTGAAATGTTGTTATGTCGCGTCTTGTACTCTGAAAATGCATTTCAGAGCTCTGCAGACTCGTTCAAGTTCTTTTTACCACCAATAAACCACAAAGACTGTTCCATTTTTTTTAAAACTTAACCCACACTCAAAACACTTTCTGTACTTTGTCAACAGTATTTTAACTTTGGACCTACACAAACAAACACGTTTTAATGAAAGTCTGATCACCATGGTTAATTCCTGTGCTTGAGAGTTTAAATGTTGTTATGTCGCTTCTTTAACTCTGAAAATGCGTTTCTTAGCGTGGCAAAGTCCTTCAAGCGTTTTTTTCTACAAAAGAATTACAGAGAGTTCTATACTGATAAAAACAACTTAACCTACACTCTTAATAGTTCATATGTATCCATAAGAGTTGAAATGTCATTTTCTGGCTTCTATAACTCTGAAAATGCGTTTCAGAGCTCTGCAGACTCGTTCAAGTTCTTTTTGCCACCAATAAACCACAAAGACTGTTCCATTCTTTTAAAAACTTAACTCACACTCAAAACACTTTCTGTACTTTGTGAACACTATTGTAACTTTGGACCTACACAAAAAAAACACGTTTTGATGAAAGTCTGATCACCATGGTTAATTCCTGTGCTTGAGAGTTTAAATGTTGTTATGTCGCTTCTTTAACTCAGAAAATGCGTTTCTGACCTCCGCAAACTCATTCAAGCTCTTTTTGCAAGCAATAAACCACAAATACGGATCAAATGTTATAAAAATTTAACCCAAACTCAAAAACACTTTCTGTACTTTGTGAACACTATTTTAACTTTGGACCTACACAAAAAAAACACGTTTTGATGAAAGTCTGATCACCATGGTTAATTCCTGTGCTTGAGAGTTGAAATGTTGTTATGTCGCTTCTTGTACTCTCAAAATGCGTTTCTGAGCTTGGCAAAGTCCTTCAAGCGTTTTTTTCTGCAAAAGAATTGCAGAGAGTTCTATACTGATAAAAAACAACTTAACCTACATTCTTAATAGTTCATATGTATCCATAAGAGTTGAAATGTCATTTTCTGTCTTCTTTAACTCTGAAAATGCGTTTCTGACCTCCGCAAACTCATTCAAGCTCTTTTTGCCAGCAATAAACCACAAAGACTGTTCCATTCTTTTAAAAACTTAACCCACACTCAAAACACTTTCTGTACTTTGTGAACACTATTGAAACTTTGGACCTACACAAAAAAAACACGTTTAAATGAAAGTCTGACCACCATGGTTAATTCCTGTGCTTGAGAGTTGAAATGTTGTTATGTCGCTTCTTGTACTCTGAAAATGCGTTTCTGAGCTTGGCAAAGTCCTTCAAGCGTTTTTTTCTACAAAAGAATTGCAGAGAGTTCTATACTGATAAAAAAACAACTTAACCTACACTCTTAATAGTTCATATGTATCCATAAGTGTTGAAATGTCATTTTCTGGCTTCATTAACTCTGAAAAAGCTTTTCTTACCTCCGCAAACTCGTTCAAGTTCTTTTTGCCACCAATAAACCACAAAGACAAATCAGTTGTTTTAAAAATTTTACCCACACTCAAGAACACTTTCTGTACTTTGTGAACACTACTTTGGACCTACACAAACAAACACGTTTTAATGAAAGTCTGATCACCATGGTTAATTCCTGTGCTTGAGAGTTGAAATGTTGTTATGTCGCTTCTTGTACTCTGAAAATGCATTTCAGAGCTCTGCAGACTCGTTCAAGTTCTTTTTGCCACCAATAAACCACAACGACTGTTCCATTGTTTTGGAAATTTAACCCACACTCAAAAACACTTTCTGTACTTTCTAAACACTATTTTAACTTTGGATCTACACAAAAAAAACACGTTTAAATGTAAGTCTGACCACCATGGTTAATTCCTGTGCTTGAGAGTTGAAATGTTGTTATGTCGCTTCTTGTACTCTGAAAATGCGTTTCTGAGCTTGGCAAAGTCCTTCAAGCGTTTTTTTCTACAAAAGAATTGCAGAGAGTTCTATACTAATAAAAAACAACTTAACCTACACTCTTAATAGTTCAGATGTATCCATAAGAGTTGAAATGTCATTTTCTGGCTTCATTAACTCTGAAAATGCATTTCAGAGCTCTGCAGACTCGTTCAAGTTCTTTTTGCCACCAATAAACCACAAAGACAGATCAATTGTTTTAAAAATTTAACCCAAACTCAAAAACACTTTCTGTACTTTGTGAACACTATTTTTACTTTGGACCTACACAAAAAAACACGTTTTAATGAAAGTCTGATCACCATTGTTAATTCCTGTGCTTGAGAGTTGAAATGTTGTTATGTCGCGTCTTGTACTCTGAAAATGCATTTCAGAGCTCTGCAGACTCGTTCAAGTTCTTTTTACCACCAATAAACCACAAAGACTGTTCCATTTTTTTTAAAACTTAACCCACACTCAAAACACTTTCTGTACTTTGTCAACACTATTTTAACTTTGGACCTACACAAACAAACACGTTTTAATGAAAGTCTGATCACCATGGTTAATTCCTGTGCTTGAGAGTTTAAATGTTGTTATGTCGCTTCTTTAACTCTGAAAATGCGTTTCTGACCTCCGCAAACTCATTCAAGCTCTTTTTGCAAGCAATAAACCACAAATACGGATCAAATGTTATAAAAATTTAACCCAAACTCAAAAACACTTTCTGTACTTTGTGAACACTATTTTAACTTTGGACCTACACAAAAAAAACACGTTTTGATGAAAGTCTGATCACCATGGTTAATTCCTGTGCTTGAGAGTTGAAATGTTGTTATGTCGCTTCTTGTACTCTCAAAATGCGTTTCTGAGCTTGGCAAAGTCCTTCAAGCGTTTTTTTCTGCAAAAGAATTGCAGAGAGTTCTATACTGATAAAAAACAACTTAACCTACATTCTTAATAGTTCATATGTATCCATAAGAGTTGAAATGTCATTTTCTGTCTTCTTTAACTCTGAAAATGCGTTTCTGACCTCCGCAAACTCATTCAAGCTCTTTTTGCAAGCAATAAACCACAAAGACTGTTCCATTCTTTTAAAAACTTAACCCACACTCAAAACACTTTCTGTACTTTGTGAACACTATTGAAACTTTGGACCTACACAAAAAAAACACGTTTAAATGAAAGTCTGACCACCATGGTTAATTCCTGTGCTTGAGAGTTGAAATGTTGTTATGTCGCTTCTTGTACTCTGAAAATGCGTTTCTGAGCTTGGCAAAGTCCTTCAAGCGTTTTTTTCTACAAAAGAATTGCAGAGAGTTCTATACTGATAAAAAAACAACTTAACCTACACTCTTAATAGTTCATATCTATCCATAAGAGTTGAAATGTCTTTTTCTGTCTTCTTTAACTCTGAAAATGCGTTTCTGACCTCCGCAAACTCATTCAAGCTCTTTTTGCAAGCAATAAACCACAAAGACTGTTCCATTCTTTTAAAAACTTAACCCACACTCAAAACACTTTCTGTACTTTGTGAACACTATTGTAACTTTGGACCTACACAAAAAAAACACGTTTAAATGAAAGTCTGACCACCATGGTTAATTCCTGTGCTTGAGAGTTGAAATGTTGTTATGTCGCTTCTTGAACTCTGAAAATGCGTTTCAGAGCTCTGCAGACTTGTTTAAGTTCTTATTGCCACTAATAAACCACAAGGACTGTTCCATTGATTTAAAAACTTAACCCACACTCAAAACACTTTCTGTACTTTGTGAACACTATTTTAACTTTGGACCTACACAAAAAAACACATTTAAATGAAAGTCTGACCACCATGGTTAATTCCTGTGCTTGAGATTTGAAATGTTGTTATGTCGCTTCTTGTGGTCTGAAAATGCGTTTCTGAGCTTGGCAAAGTCCTTCAAGCGTTTTTTTCTAGAAAAGAATTGCAGAGAGTTCTATACTGAAAAAAAACAACTTAACCTACACTCTTAATAGTTCATATGTATCCATAAGAGTTGAAATGTCATTTTCTGGCTTCTTTTACTCTGAAAATGCGTTTCTGACCTCCGCAAACTCGTTCAAGTTCTTTTTGCCACCAATAAACCACAAAGACGGATCAATTGTTTTAAAAATTTAACCCAAACTCAAAAACACTTTCTGTACTTTGTGAACACTATTTTAACTTTGGACCTACACAAAAAAACATATTTAATCGAAAGTCTGATCACCATGGTTAATTTCTGTGCTTGAGAGTTGAAATGTTGTTATGTCGCGTCTTGTACTCTGAAAATGCGTTTCAGAGCTCTGCAGACTCGTTCAAATTCTTTTTGCCACCAATAAACCACAAAGACTGTTCCATTGATTTGGAAATTTAACCCACACTCAAAACACTTTCTGTACTTTGTGAACACTATTTTAACTTTGGACCTACACAAAAAAACATGTTTAAATGAAAGTCTGACCACCATGGTTAATTCCTGTGCTTGAGAGTTGAAATGTTGTTATGTCGCGTCTTGTAGTCTGAAAATGCGTTTCAGAGCTCTGCAGACTCGTTCAAGTTCTTTTTGCCACCAACAAACCACAAAGACTGTTCAATTGTTTAAAAAACTTATCCCCACACTCAAAACACTTTCTGTACTTTCTAAACACTATTTTAACTTTGGACCTACACAAAAAAACACGTTTAAATGAAAGTCTGATCACCATGGTTCATTCCTGTGCTTGAGAGTTGAAATGTTGTTATGTCGCTTCTTGTACTCTGAAAATGCATTTCTGAGCTTGGCAAAGTCCTTCAAGCGGTTTTTTCTACAAAAGAATTGCAGAGAGTTCTATACTGAAAAAAAACAACTTAACCTACACTCTTAATAGTTCATATGTATCCATAAGAGTTGAAATGTCATTTTCTGGCTTCTTTTACTCTGAAAATGCGTTTCTGACCTCCGCAAACTCGTTCAAGTTCTTTTTGCCACCAATAAACCACAAAGACGGATCAATTGTTTTAAAAATTTAACCCACACTCAAAAACACTTTTTGTACTTTCTGAAAACTATTTTAACTTTGGACCTACACAAAAAAACACATTTAAATGAAAGTCTGACCACCATTGGTTAATTACTGTGCTTGAGAGTTGAAATGTTGTTATGTGGCTTCTTGTACTCTGAAAATGCGTTTCAGAGCTCTTCAGACTCGTTCAAATTCTTTTTGCCACCAATAAACCACAAAGACTGTTCCATTGTTTTGGAAATTTAACCCACACTCAAAACACTTTCTGTACTTTGTGAACACTATTTTAACTTTGGACCTACACAAAAAACATGTTTAAATGAAAGTCTGACCACCATGGTTAATTCCTGTGCTTGAGAGTTGAAATGTTGTTATGTCGCTTCTTGTACTCTCAAAATGCGTTTCTGAGCTTGGCAAAGTCCTTCAAGCGTTTTTTTCTACAAAATTATAGCAGAGAGTTCTATACTTTAAAAAACAACTTAACCTACATTCTTAATAGTTCATATCTATCCATAAGAGTTGAAATGTCATTTTCTGGCTTCTTTAACTCTGAAAATGCGTTTCTGACCTCCGCAAACTCATTCAAGTTCTTTTTGCCAGCAATAAACCTCAAAGACGGATCAATTGTTTTAAAAATTTAACCCAAACTCAAAAACACTTTCTGTACTTTGTGAACACTATTTTAACTTTGGACCTACACAAAAAAACATATTTAATCGAAAGTCTGACCACCATGGTTAATTTCTGTGCTTGAGAGTTGAAATGTTGTTATGTCGCGTCTTGTACTCTGAAAATGCGTTTCAGAGCTCTGCAGACTCGTTCAAGTTCTTTTTGCCACCAATAAACCACAAAGACTGTTCCATTGTTTAAAAAACTTATCCCCACACTCAAAACACTTTCTGTACTTTCTAAACACTATTTTAACTTTGGACCTACACAAAAAAACACCTTTAAATGAAAGTCTGATCACCATGGTTCATTCCTGTGCTTGAGAGTTGAAATGTTGTTATGTCGCTTCTTGTACTCTGAAAATGCATTTCTGAGCTTGGCAAAGTCCTTCAAGCGGTTTTTTCTACAAAAGAATTGCAGAGAGTTCTATACTAATAAAAAACAACTTAACCTACACTCTTAATAGTTAATATCTATCCATAAGAGTTGAAATGTCATTTTCTGGCTTCTTTAACTCTGAAAATGCGTTTCTGACCTCCGCAAACTCATTCAAGCTCTTTTTGCCAGCAATAAACCACAAACACGGATCAAATGTTTTAAAAATTTAACCCAAACTCAAAACACTTTCTGTACTTTGTGAACACTATTTTAACTTTGGACCTACACAAAAAAACATATTTAATCGAAAGTCTGACCACCATGGTTAATTCCTGTGCTTGAGAGTTGAAATGTTGTTATGTCGCTTCTTGTACTCTGAAAATGCGTTTCTGAGCTTGGCAAAGTCCTTCAAGTGGTTTTTTCTACAAAAGAATTGCAGAGAGTTCTATACTAATAAAAAACAACTTAACCTACACTCTTAATAGTTCATATCTATCCATAAGAGTTGAAATGTCATTTTCAGGCTTCTATAACTCTGAAAATGCGTTTCAGAGCTCTGCAGACTCGTTCAAATTCTTTTTGCCACCAATAAACCACAAAGACTGTTCCATTGTTTAAAAAACTTATCCCCACACTCAAAACACTTTCTGTACTTTCTAAACACTATTTTAACTTTGGACCTACACAAAAAACATATTTAATCGAAAGTCTGACCACCATGGTTAATTCCTGTGCTTGAGAGTTGAAATGTTGTTATATGGCTTCTTGTACTCTGAAAATGCGTTTCTTAGCGTGGCAAAGTCCTTCAAGCGGTTTTTTCTACAAAAGAATTACAGAGAGTTCTATACTGATAAAAACAACTTAACCTACATTCTTAATAGTTCATATCTATCCATAAGAGTTGAAATGTCTTTTTCTGGCTTCTTTAACTCTGAAAATGCGTTTCAGAGCTCTGCAGACTCGTTCAAGTTCTTTTTGCCACCAATAAACCACAAAGACTGTTCCATTGTTTTAAAAACTTATCCCCACACTCAAAACACTTTCTGTACTTTCTAAACACTATTTTAACTTTGGACCTACACAAAAAAACACGTTTAAATGAAAGTCTGATCACCATGGTTCATTCCTGTGCTTGAGAGTTGAAATGTTGTTATGTCGCTTCTTGTACTCTGAAAATGCATTTCTGAGCTTGGCAAAGTCCTTCAAGCGGTTTTTTCTACAAAAGAATTGCAGAGAGTTCTATACTAATAAAAAACAACTTAACCTACACTCTTAATAGTTAATATCTATCCATAAGTGTTGAAATGTCATTTTCTGGCTTCTTTAACTCTGAAAATGCGTTTCTGACCTCCGCAAACTCATTCAAGCTCTTTTTGCAAGCAATAAACCACAAATACGGATCAAATGTTTTAAAAATTTAACCTAAACTCAAAAACACTTTCTGTACTTTGTGAACACTATTTTAACTTTGGACCTACACAAAAAAACACGTTTTAATGAAAGCCTGATCACCATGGTTAATTCCTGTGCTTGAGAGTTGAAATGTTGTTAAGTTGCGTCTTGTACTCTGAAAATGCGTTTCAGAGCTCTGCAGACTCGTTCAAGTTCTTTTTGCCACCAATAAACCACAAAGACTGTTCCATTTTTTTAAAAACGTAACCCACACTCACAACACTTTCTGTACTTTGTGAACACTATTTTAACTTTGGACATACACAAAAAAACACATTTAAATGAAAGTCTGACCACCATGGTTAATTCCTGTGCTTGAGAGTTGAAATGTTGTTATGTGCTTCTTGAACTCTGAAAATGCGTTTCAGAGCTCTGCAGACATGTTTAAGTTCTTTTTGCCACCAATAAACCACAAGGACTGTTCCATTGATTTAAAAACTTAACCCACACTCAAAACACTTTCTGTACTTTGTGAACACTATTTTAACTTTGGACCTACACAAAAAAACACATTTAAATGAAAGTCTGACCACCATGATTAATTCCTGTGCTTGAGAGTTGAAATGTTGTTATGTCGCTTCTTGTACTCTGAAAATGCGTTTCTGAGCTTGGCAAAGTCGTTCAAGCGGTCTGTCCTAAAAACGAACTGCAGAGAGTTTTATATTAACAAAAAACAACAGCTCGGAAATTGATTATTCACTTTTCAAACGCCCTTTTAACTTGGGTCCAACACTAATGTGATGTTTTCATGAAAGTTTGACCAACTTAGTTCATATTTATCCATAAGAGTTGAAATGTCATTTTCTGGCTTCTTTAACTCTGAAAATGCGTTTCTGACCTCCGCAAACTCGTTCAAGTTCTTTTTGCCACCAATAAACCACAAAGACGGATCAATTGTTTTTAGGGTTAACCCTAACTTTGGACATACACCAAAAACACGTTGAAATGAAAGTCTGACCACCATGGTTAATTCCTGTCCTTGATAGTTGAAATGTTGTTATGTGGATTCTTTTACTCTGAAAAAGGGTTCCATTGGTTTAAAAACTAAACCTACTCTTAGAAATACTTTCTATTCTTTTGAAACCTTGGTTCATGTTTGTCCTTGAGAGTTGAAATGTTATGTGGCTTCTTGTACTGAAAAATCGTTTCTTAGCTTGGCAAAGTCGTTCAAGCACTTTACGCTACCAATTAACTGCACAGAGGGTTCCATTTGTTTAAAATCTAAACCTACTGTCAGAAATACTTTCTATTCTTATAAAAAGTGTGTTTAACTTTGGTCGTACACTAATATGATGTTTTATTTAAATTCTAACCATCTTGGTTCATTTATATGCTTTAGAGTTGAAATGTTGTTTTCTGGTTTCTTTAAGTCTGACAATGAGATCGGCAAAGTTGAGCAAGCGCTTTATGTTACAAAATGAACAGCAGAGAGTGTTATACTGACAAAAAAAAATAACCTACACTCAAAAAATGGGTTATTGACCCTTTTAATTTGGGTCCAACACTAATATGATATTTTAATGAAAGTTTGACCAACTTGGTTCATTTAAATCCGTTGAATTGTTGTTTTTGGCTTCTTTATTTCTGACAATGCGTTACTGATCTCCGCAAACGCATTCAAGCGATTTATGTTACCACATATGTTTATGTTAACTGCACAGAAAGTTCCATTGGTTTAAAACTAAACCTACTCTCAGAAATACTTTCTATTAAAACGCTATTTTAACTTTGGTCCTCCACTACTATTATGTTTTAATTAAAGTCTGACCACCTTAGTTTCATATTTGAAATGTTGTTATGTGGCTTCTTGTACTCCGTAAATGTGTTTCTGAGCTTGATAAAGTCTTTCTACAAAACTGCAAACAGTATTATACTGATTAAAAAAAATATATAAAAAAACTAAATATACACTAAGAAATGTATTTTTACTTTTCAAACATCATTGTAACTTGGGTCCTACACTAATATGATGTTTTAATTAAAGTGCCTTGGATCATTTGTGTCCTTGAAATGTTGTTGTGTGTCTTCTGATACTCTGAAAGTGCATTTCTAAGCTCAGCAAAGTTGTTCAAGCGCTTCATGCTGCCAAAAAACTGCAGAGTGTTAAAATTATTAAAATACGCTTAGAAATGGATTGTATACTTGTCAAATGTAAAGTCTGAGCACCATGGTTCATTTGTGTGCTTGAGAGGGGAAATGTTTTGTGGCTTCGTGTATTCTTGAAAAAGCATTTCTGTCATTAAAGTCGTTAAAGTGCTTTTTGGTTTCAGCGAGTTAAACTGTTTTAAATATAGATCTACACTCAAAAAAGCATTACATACTTTTCTAATGTGATTTTAACTTGGGCCCTGCACTATTATGATTTTTTTTTTACTTTGTTCATTTCTGTCATTTAGAGTTGATATGTTCTTTTGTGGCTTGTTTTAACAATGAAAATGCGTTTTTGAGTTCGGCGAAGTCGTTTAAGCACTTTAAACTACAAAAAAACTCCATTGCATTTAATACTGATTAAAAAACTAAACATATATTGACAAATTGATTATTTACTTTTTTAACACCATTTTAACTTGCATCCTACACTAATATGATGTTTTAATTAAAGTCTGACCAACTTGGTTATTATGTGTCCTTGATAGTTGAATTGTTGCATCTTGTGCTCTAAAAAATGCATTTCTGAGCTCTGCAAACTTTTTCAAGTGTTTTTTGCAACAAATAAACTGCACAGAGAGAACAATTCTTTTAAAAACTAGATCTACACTCAGAAAAGGATTATGTACATTTCATATGTGATTTTAACTTGAATCCTTGCGCTAATTTAAAAACACTACACATACACAAGACAATAAATGGATTATTTACTATTCAAACACCATTTTAACTTGGATCCTGCACTGATATGAATTTTAATGAAAGTCGGACCAACTTGGTTCATTTGTGTTCTTTAGAGCTAAAATGTTGTTTTGTTACTTCTTTTACTCTGAAAATGTGTTTATGAGCTCGGCAAAGTTGTTAAAATGCATTATGCTACCAATGAACTGCACAGAGGGTTCCACTGGTTCAAAAACTAAACCTACTCTAATATTTTATATACTTTTCAAATGTGATTTTAACTTGGGTCCTGCCACAATATGAATCTTCAATGAAAGTCTTATCACCTTGGATGATTTTTGTAAATGAGAGTTTACAAAATGTTGTTGTATACAGAATATTGTTGTGTGGCTTCTTTTACTCTTAAAATGCGTTTTTGAGCTTGACAAAGTCGTCCATGTGCTTTTTGCTACCACTGAACTGCACAGAGGTTACAAATTGTTGAAAAGCTAAACCTACACTCAAAAATACTGTCTGTACTTTTCCAATACCCTTTTATCTTGGCTCCTACACTAATATAATGTTTTAATGAAAGTCTGACCAACTTGGTTCATTTGTGGTCTTAAAATTTGTTCTCGTGTGGCTTCTTGTACTCTGAAAATGCAACTCGTTCAAATGCATTATGCTACAAAATTAACAACACAAAAGGTTCCATTGTTTAAAAAGTAAACCCACACTCAGACATCTTTTTTTGATATTGAGGTGTTCTTGGAAAGACTTCTCTTGAAAGGATACTCTGACCACTGTCTTTCAGTTGCATAAAACATTTTATTCCAATCAAAAGTACAGTGTGGAGAGAGACAAAGGAACACCAATTTTATATGGTCATATGGTTTTGTACTGTTCCCATGTGTAGGATGTCAATGTCTTACCCATAAGGGGTGGAAATCAGCCCTCACCATTGCTTAACATACATAGTATGTATGCTACCAATGAACTGCACGGAGGGTTCCAATTGTTTAGAAACTAAACCTACACTCAGAATTTTTTTATATACTTTTCATACGTGATTCTAACTTGGGTCCTGCACTAATATGAATTTTTAATGAAAGTATGACCTCCTTAGTTCATTTGTGTCATTTAGAGTTGAAATGTTGTGTTGTGGCTTCTTTAACTCTGAAAATGCGTTTCTCAGCTCCCCAAACTTTTCCAAGAGCTTTTTGCTAACTCCACAGAGCATTCAACTTGTTGAAAAACTAGATTAACTCTCAGAAAAGGATGAAATACTTTTCAAACGTGATTTTAAACTGGGTCCTGCATTCATGAATTTTTAATGAAAGTCTGGCCACCTTGGTTGATTTGTGTCCTATTGAGTTAAAATGTTGTTTTGTTACGTCTTTTACTTTTACTTAAATTTGCTCTCAAGTGCTTTATGCTACCAAAGAACTGCTCAGTGGGTTCCATAGGTTTTAAAACTAAGCCTACACCCAAAAATATTTGAAATACTTTTCAAACGTGATTTTAACTTGGGTCGTGTTTTAATCACAGTCTGACCACTAGGTGTCACGCCCGCGCCGCCGCGCCTGCCCCAGGGGCGGTCTCGGGCCGCGGCTCACAGGCGATCAAGAACTCCCTATCACGGTCATGTGTGTTCATTGGTGTAGTTGAGAGGTGAAGCGTTGTTTTGTTGCTTCTTGTACTCTGAAAATGCATTTCTGAGCTCAACAAAGTCGTTCAAGCGCTTTATGCTACCAAGAAACTGCACAGAGTGTTTCACTGTTTTAAAAACTAAACCTACACTCAGCAATAGATTATATACATTTCAAATGTAATTTTATCTTGGGACCTGCACTAATCTCATGTTTGAGTGAAGGTCTGACCACCTGGGTTTATTTGTGTACTTGAGAAAATACTGTTTTGTAGTCTGAAAATGTTTCTGAGCTTTATGCTACAAATACACTGCACAGAGGGTTACACAGGTTTAAAAACTAAACATACTCTTAGAAGTGGATTATGTACTTTTCAATTTTCATTTTATCTTGGGACATGCACTACTGTGATGGTTTAAAGAACTTTTTTCGACATGGATTCATTTGCGTTTTTGAAAGTTGAAATGGTGTTTTTTGCTTCTTTTACTCAAAGCTTTTCTGAGCTCAACAAAGTCGTTCAAGTGCTTTATGGTACCAAGAAACTGCACAGTGGGTTCCACTGGTCTAAAAAGTAAACCTACACTCAAACAGATTGTATACATTTTTTTAAAATGTGATTTTATCTTGGGACCTGCAGTAATGCCATGCCATGTTTTGCTTTTTTTACTCTGTAAATCCATTGCTGTGCTCCACTCCATTAAATTGCTTAATTTAACTAATAAACTACAGTGTCACAAAACGTGATTTTTATTATGTGACGTTCACTTTTTTTTTTTTTAAGGAGTGTCTGACCACCTAGGTTCATTTGTTACTTAAGTATTGAAATGTTTTGTTGCTTCTTTTACTCTGAAAATGCGTTTCTGAGCTCAGCGGGCTCAGCAGTGCTTTATGCTTCCAGTAAACCGCACAGCGTTTTAAACTTATTCAAAACTAAACCTACACTCAGAAATGGATTGTACACTTTTTTAAATGCTCTTTTAACGCATATACTTAAGTTCATTAAGAAATCATTTTGTCGGCCTGGGTTCATTTATGTACTTGAGAGTAATTGAGAGAAAGGGTTTTGTTGCATCTTTTGCTCTGTAAATATGTTTCTGAGCTCCGCAACTTGTTCCAGCGCTTTATGATACCAATAAACTGCACAGTGGGTTCCACTGGTTTAAAAAGTAAACCTACACTCATGTCATCTTTTTAAAACGCAATTTTAACTTGGGTACTACATTAATATGTACATATATTTTAATGAACGTCGGACCACCTGGGTTCATTTGTGTCCATGAGGGTTGAAATGTTGCTTTATGGCTTCTTTTACTGGGAAAATGCATTTCTGAGCTCATGTCATTCAAGTGCTTTATGCTACAAATTAACTGCACAGCATTTTAATCTGATTTTTCCTGTAAAAAAGCTTTTCTAAGCTTAGTTAAGTCATTCAAGTGATTTATGCTACCAACTGCATAGCTTTTCAAACTGATTTAAAACTAAACCTACACTCAGAAATGGATTATATACTTTTCTAACTTGACTTTAGTTCAGGATTTGCACTAATATAATGTTTGAACATCTGACCCCCTGGTTCATTTGTGTCCTTTACAATTAAAATGTCCTTGGAAAATGTGTTTCAGAGTTCAGCAATGTCATTCAAGTGCTTTACTAAATCTACACTCAGGAAAGGATTGTGTACTTATGTGCTATTTGGGTCCCACACTAATATGTTTTAATGAGCTCCTGACCACCTGGGTTTATTAGTTTAGAGTTGAATTTAGTTGAGAGTTCAATTTTTACTTGAGAGTTCACATTTTCTTACTACTTTTACTGTGAAAATGCGTTTCTGTGCATGACAAATCTAATCAAGAGTTTTATGCTACCAAAAACCTGCATAGTGTGTTCAACTGATTTAATAATTAAACCTACTCTTTTAGAAATTCAGAGATTTCAAGAATATCTTGGAATCTGCACTAATATAATGTTTTAATTGAATGAAGAGACAATCAGAGCTGGAGAGATACACAGACAGAGAGATGTAGAGGGATTAACAGATTACAATGGGACCACTGTGGAGAGGGTCAGCAGCTTCAATGTCCTTGGTGTTCACATCACAGCGGACTCTACATGGACAGAACACACCACATGCGCCTCTACATCAGACGGCTGAGGAGGTTTGGTATTAACCCCCGCATACTCAGAATATTCTACACCTGGTACAAGAACTGCACCAGTCTTGAGCGGAAAGCCTTTTAGGCAATGAGGTGATCAAACAATAGTGCAGTGTATAATCACATCTCCACCACTTACAAAAAAACCCAATACTCAGTCACACTGTATCCACAAAGATGTCTCCCCACTCACACTACACTTGTATTCCTATCCAGTGTCTTTTTTAAATAATGTAAACATTTTACAATTTTAATTTTTTACAAACCGTGCAATATTGTAAATAAATGAGTATGTATAGTGTCTGTGATATATAGTGTAGATGTATAGTAGTAATTACACTTAAGTATGAGTGTAAATACAGATGGAGAGTTGAAGAGGTCTAATAACCAAAACACATATGTAGCCAGAGAGTTGTACATTAATAGACCGACAGATTCAGAGCTTCAGAGGTATAAAGAGAAAATAGGAGAGATATAGACAGACATAGTTGGAGAGGGAGAGACAAACAGAGAGCTGTAGAGGGATTGATAAAAAGACAGAAAGAAAGAGAGGCCAACAGAGCTGTATAGAGATAGACAGATTAAAGATAGCTGGGCCAAAACCTTGTCCTATACATTTGGTTGAGTTGTGCTAACAATCTTTTGGCCAAAATGTAGGGTACCAAAACCTTTACTCAAAAATGTATAGGGCAATTGCAGCCTAATCAGTGTTTCTATGATATAGGTAATAATAATAATAACAATAACAACAACAATAATAAGTAGTAGAATAAGAATATGGATAACATTGGAAAGCTCTGTAATTATTGGTATTTAGGAAGTCCTATGACAGTTTTATGTGGTGCCTGGCCTATCCCACACTGTAAAAACTAAGCTCAGTCTTTTATTTGTGTTTATGGCTTGGCAGACAATACTGGAAAGTTTTCTATCCTCTAGGACTCTGGGATCCCTGAATGATCAGTTATTGATGTATGAACATTCCATTCCAAACCAAGCAAGTTGTTAATTCTCAATGTTTTTAGTTTAATCTTGAAATTCTGATGATAATGTTCAGGACTTAAATTTTATAAATAGCCCTAAAAAGGCCCAATGACAAGGTTTAAACTCTCAAAGGACCTCAAGCATGGGCTTTCAAAAAGCTGTGGAATCTTTATTTAATGGGACGTGTCTTAGATTTTAAATGCAGAAAACTGCAGTTTTACACTAATAAAATGTTTCAATTATAGGACGAAAACTTGATATCAAGTTTTCATGAAAGCATAACCAATTGGTTTTATTTGGGCAGTTTTTGTTTTCTGTATCACTAATATCATACAATGAAAGCTTCTGTTATTATGACAAAGCGTTTTTGTACACAGCAAAGTAAATCAAGTGTTTTTCATTAGCGAAAAACTGCATAAAGTATTAGACTACTCCGGGAATATTTTTAATTATTATTATCTAAACCACCCAATCACTCAATAAAACGTTTAAAGAAATGGTGCAGAAATTACTCCAGCTCAGAAGTCAATGAAAAGCAGGTATAAAACTTTATTCAAGCATAAGGTTTTCAATGAAGGTTTAAAGATTAAGGCACTAATACATAATGTGTTAGTCTGAGACAGCCAGAGTTCCTCAAAGCAGTCTGAATAATAATTAATAATAACAAAAGGCTACTCTATCACATATTTTTGTTGTCTAATGTGGTTGATTTAGTTCTGCTTACATCTAATCAAGGCAGAACTAAATGAGAGTAAAAGTACCTACTTTTACTCTCATTTAGTTCTGCCTAGATACAAATCTGCCATGGCTGTACCTTTAAAAAAATACACTGACATCCTCAAAACCAGGGAAGCAATAGCGTACACATTACGTCTCTACTGCACCCAGAACCTTGCTGCTTAGACCTGCTTCACCTCACATTTACCCTGGATCAAACACCCCACTTGACTCACTTACCTCTAAGGCCCAGATTTAACTTCTAGTCATCCTTCATATTTCACTTATATTTCAGGCTGGGCAACTTCAGTTGTCTCATCCTAAGGCCTGGTTGCTCATACACTTTTCTTTATACAAATCTTATCATAATTTCTCCCACTATCGTTACTTTATGTCACGATTAAAACATTTTGCTTCTTTTCACTGGCAGCAGTATTGTCAGAACATGTGAGCAACATAGACAGATGAGTGCATGACTTACTAACGTCCATGGACTGTATTGTAAAACCATTCCATATGCTGGGTGCTTAATATAATGTGATCACATTAAAACACGTCTACATTTTGCTCAAACTTACTTGATCTTCAGTTTCTACACTCTCCAGAGAAGGTTCCCATAGGTTTTCTAGTTTCATGTCTAATATGCAAATATTTGAACATGGAATATTCATGAGTTAAATCAGTAAAATCAATAAACAAAAAATTATTAAAACAATGGCTATATAAACAAAAACAAAGAAAAAGATGTTATGTATGTTCTTGAACACAAACAATGAATATCATTTCCCCTAGGCTACCCCCATACACTGTAAACCAGCACAGGTTCAGCTAATTAAAATTTTCAAAAACTCAAAAACTTTGTTTAAAGTAAACATAACTTAAGTATTTTATGTGTACCAAACTTGATAAACCTGATTACACTGTACTTAAAATGTAATGTTAATGTCTTAAGTAATTAATTTAATTAACAAACAAAATGCATATATAACTGTTGTCATAACTACATTGATTTATTTAACACTCAAAACACTGTGAACTTTTAAGTTTGATATACTCAATTTATACTCAATTTACAATATATATACCATAACAAAACTTTTTTTTAATATCACAAACAGAAATTTGTAAAAATTTGCATTTTTTTGGTAAAATATTCTAGACCAGGTCCATAATTACCAAATACAATATATGCTAGTAAAACTGAGTACATTTACTGTACCCATTAAACAAAATTCATTTTTAATAGTATGTAAACATGTGTAAACAAATCAAATAAAATTTATTTGTATACTGCTTTTTACAAATGGTGTAAGAAGAATCTAAGAAGACATGAAAACATAAGACCCCCAGTGAACAAGCCAAAGGCGACAGTGGCAAGGAAAAACTCCCTCAAAACTGGAAAAAGAAACCTTGGGAGGAACCAAGACTCTCAAATCCATCCTCCTCTGGTCAGAATTATTTATAAATTATTGATAATAGTCACTGAACCACCAAGACTGTGGTACTGCTCAGGTATGCAACATAATCTTAATATATCTATATAATAATCATGGTATAATCAACTTAATATAATAATAGTAGTGATGGTAAAAGTAATGAGAGTAATCGTGGTAAAATAAGTAGTGGCATACAGTTAAGAGTCCATTTAGATTTTAACATGGTCATTAAACACGTAGCAGTGGCAGGAGGGTGTGCAGCCAGTCTGGCATGGTGGTGGGAGAGTCTGACGCAGGTAGAGGGGACCCCAGAGTTAGTTCTGAATGGATTTATGGAGAGCAGAGAATGTTGAGCAGTATTAAAATGTGGCTGGGAACTCCGGCAGGTCTGACTATAACAGCCTCATTAAAAGGAGTCAAGTCAAGTCAAGTCAAATTTATTTGTATAGTGCTTTTTACAACTGTTGTCGTCACAAAGCAGCTTTACATAATTAGTACTTAATAAAGAACAGAGACAGAGAAGAAAGAAGGAATAACATGAAGCGTCAAAGACCCCCGTGAGCAAGCCAACGGCGACAGTGGCAAGGAAAAACTCCCTCAGAGCTGGAGGAAGAAACCTTGGGAGGAACCAAGGCTCACAAGGGGGACCCATCCTCCTCTGGCCAGGCTGTTTTAAACATTAAACAAAGGAGAGAGCCAGAAGCACCCTGAAACACTGGCGTCTATCTGCCCCTCCATCCAAAAACCTGAGGGATCTTGTGCAAGCAGAAAGACAACAGCTCCAGCATCTCAGTACACAAACAATTCACACATTATCTGGAAAATTATCTTGAAGGTTATTTCAGAGTTGGGGGACTTTATAAGAAAAGTCCCTTCCCCTTGCTGAGGCTTTCTGAGTTTGGATGATGGTGGATGTTGTAGGTAGAAATGTGTGTGTGTGTGAAGGTGTGTTATCTGTGTGGCCAGTGAGTATGTGTATGAGGCCTTGTAGAAACTTCCTTTAGTACTACGTATGCATGCGTAAACATGATAAAGGGGATGGAGTAAGGTGTCGGCTTGTTCCTCTGGGCCTGCTGGAAGACAAAACAACTTCAGCATATTGCATGCATTTCAAATGAACTAATACTATATTAAAAGCAGTTACATAAAAGTTTAAATACAACAACAGAAAGCACACATTTTACTATTTTTAAAAACAATGAAAGAATGAAAGAAAAGTGCCTTAGACTTTATACAATTATCAAAAAAGTTTATCTAACTTAAATTGTCAATATTTTACATGTACTGTGAATATAAAAAAACACTATAATCTAGGAAACTGCAAGTTTCAAAAACAAGTTTATTGAGCAGTAGAACATTACAACTGCTTATTTAACTTGCAATGAGTAAGGTCAACAAAATAGGTTGGGCTGGTTGTGAGGTGGAGTATAATTCTTTTTACAGAACCATACATATTTCTTTTGAACATTTTGATTTAATTAGCTGAATATTTACTTCCATCAATCTATATTTGAAGAAGCTGAAGTTCACTGAATGCTACAAAATTTAAACTTTAATAAACTTTAATATTGTTACCTTGAATATATAATGTCTAATGGCATGATGTGTTTTAAGATTTTCACAGCAAAAATCAATATTCAGGTCACAACACATTGGAGATAAATACTGCAAATTAATCTTAGCTAACAAATTCACTGTATAAGAGAGAGTGAACCTTGACAGGTGAAAAGAATCAAATACCCCATTATTAGAATCTGGATCATGGCACAGTACTCACCCACAATCACATCACATTAGTATTTTACTAACTTCAAACCAAACACTGGCTGTTTAAACACTAGAGGGGTAGGAATGGGAGAGGAAAAACAAAATTGCAACCAGTCCCATTTAGAGGCAGCACATTTTTTGTCAATTTATACCTTCACCAGAATTTTTATTAATTCATTAACTTAGAGACAGTAACAGAGGCTTGAAGTCATCTAAACCCATGGGGACTTTCTGGATGAAGTTGAATGTGTGGGTCAGTTCTTTTGGATAGTCATGGTGTAGTGCATACATAAAACCAAACATGAGAAAAACTTCAGACATCATTCCAAACAATGTCACGTCCCAGGACAATGGCAATCCTGACAGAACTAAAGAGAACAAGGGAACTTGGGTCTTCATTTACCACACTTAAAAGAGCTACTGTCAGGTCTGCAATGTCCAAATCCTCTTGCTGTCTAAAAAACATTGCATACACATATACACTATAAACTGTGCAATATTTTTTTCCAACAATGAACTAGTACTGTAAGGGGTAGCTCTAGGGCAAGGCCTCCTCCTGCCACCAGGGGGAGGCCCCGAGTCACCCCAGCTAGTGATTGAGCCCAATTCCCTACACCTGGGCAGTAGGCTATATAGGCACACAGATCCAGTTGCCCCACTGCTGGATCTTTTGATTCTGGTGGTGTGTGTATCTGTGTGCCTGTGTAGTCTCGAGTGGAAGGCTGAGTGTGTGTCACTCCCCTTCGTGTGTTTCCCTCCCGAGTCTCTCTCCCGGTGTGTGTGTGTGTGTGTGTGTGTGTGTGTGCGCGCGTAGCACTCATACACTAGTGTACCAGAGGAAGGCAGGAGTGTCTGTCTTCCCTGGTGTGTGTGTCTGTGTGTGTGTGCGCGTAGCACGCATACACTCTTGTTACAGAGGAAGGCAGATATCTGTCTTCCCTGTAACTTCTCAGTTTTCTGGTTTCTTTTGGGAGATCCTTTTTGCTCTTCAGTTGTTTTTCCCTCTAGAGTTAAAGAGGTAGCCAGTTCTCCCCTGGCGTCCTTTGTTATTAAACCCATCTCCTTTTAAGTTTCATTTGTTGGCCGTTTTCATAACTGCCGCTTTGGTGAAGCGGCGGAGCGTCAGTCTCCGAGTCCCGAGAAATTTTACTTTTCATTTCCGGTTTACCTGCTCTAAGATTGAAAGATTCTGCACTTGGGCCCGTTGGTCACGTGATCGTGGTAGCTCACTCAGTAAGCGTGCCGGCCCTCCAACACGGCGGCCTGGGTTCAAACCCCGCTGTAAGTGAGCACCACATTACAAGTACAGGTTTCCCCAGACAATGTGGAACTGGTAAAGTGTTTTACAAATATTTAGGATGCAATTCGATTCGTTTTACAACTATTATACATGATGTAGATTTTTTATGCTGTTTGGATAAGAATGGGCACAAAGCAACCTGACACCTAAACTTTGTAACTGTAGTTTTAAGAAGCATGTGGGAATGGGAAACAATACCCAATGGTAAATACAAAAACATACATGGGACTTACATTCCAAGTCCTGAAAAATCTAGAGTCATCTTCACATAGGTACACAGGGAGGGCTCAAAGTGCAGCAGTACGCCTGTGTTTAACAGTGCAGCAGATATACAATAACAAGCACCAACAGCAGAAGTGAAGAGGTAGAAACAAAAGAAGCAAAATTGAAAAGCAGCAGATAAGGACAGGAAGAAACAGAAAGGCAACAGCAAAAGTGAAAGAAGAAACAAAGGAAACTATGAAACCTAGCTAGGCAATATTGTTGTGAAAGCATAAAAATGTGGTTGTGATGGGTTGTCGACAATGAAATGCTTATGATGCAATTCATATGAATTTTGCATTAATCTCTCCATCATCTGTAGATTTCTGTCTGTTTTCAATACTTCATCACATATTTGCACTCTTATTTGTTTTAGGCTCAAGGTGTCCTCTCCTCTTTTGGTAGATGCAGCTCTTCAAGCAGTTCTACAAGCTCTTCTGATGTTGCAGTGGGGTGACTCTTCCCTGAGTTAACAGCCACCTCATCACATCCAGATCTGCTCAGTTTGGTCTGAGTTACCCATCTTAAATTAATGTAAGGCAAGGGTGCTTGGTAACGAGCATCCCCTTATGGAATTACAATTACATTGCCTACTATTAAGAGAAGTAGCCTCAGTAATGCATTTTCATGCCTGTTGCCCCCTATTGTAATTTTTGAATTTTGGGACTCTCACCCAGGACTGTAAAATTTACTTAACTAGTATCAATTTAGACCATCAATAAAGCTTACCTTGATTTGCCGTTCGGCTTAGAATTATTATCAGTCTCTATTCAAAAGGCAGTTTGATTGCTCCAGGGACCCTCACACAAGAGATGCTAGTTTATAATGAATAAAACATTTATTAAAATAAACATGTAATGATGAAAAAGATTCAGGTTCACAGCATTGGATATAGATATGCGTTCAGTGTAACAACACTCATCCCACAGAACATTATTCCTGAGAATGTGGTTGGAATAGTATTGAGGTGAGCTGTTTGGAAAAGTACACTGACTGCTGGGTTTAATTATGTGGACAACTACTGGTATCGGTTAGAACTAGACTGGTCTGAACTGATCGCTGTTAAACGAAGACAACGGTGTTGGTGTGCAAGACATAACAATATGAATTTAACTCTAGGCAACAGTAGTTTGCAAGTAAAGCTGACCACCTTACTTTGCTGCAGGGTCTGGAGCTTTGAAGAGGGTCCCGTAGGTCGGCTCTAGGCGGGAGGTCCAGTCGAGACTAGACTTCAAGGTGTCCGAATGGCCGCGTCTTGCTCACTTTTGCCACAGCTTGTGGCCGGTAGAAGGTAGAAGTAAGTCTTAAATAAGTTTTCCAGAGACAAAAGAGCAGGAAAGCACAAGGCCCATATGGTGTTTCATCTTCCTGTCTTAAAACATGTGCTAAACAACTGGCTCCAATCTTCACAACATTCTTCACAACACACCACTGGAGCTGTGTGAAGTTCCTTCCTGCTTCAAACAGTACACCATCATCCCCGTCCCCAAGAAATCCTCAATTACAGGACTGAATGACTACAGGCCTGTCGCTCTAACATCTGTGGTCATGAAGTCCTTGGAACGTATGGTGGTGTCCCACCTGAAGGATGTTACAGGACACCTGCTGGACCCCCTACAGTTTGCCTATCTTGCAAACAGGTCAGTGGATGATGCAATAAACATGGGTCTCCGTTAAATCATGCAACATAATCACTGACAGGGACATATGTAAGAATTCTATTTCTTGACTTCTGCTTAGCATTCAACACCATTGTCCCAGACATTCTGTCCTCCAAACTCTCACAGCTCACTGTTTCACCTGCCATGTGTCAGTGGATTACCAGCTTCCTGACAGGCAGGAAACAGCAGGTGCAGTTGGGGAAAGTCATGTCCTGCACACAGACTGTCAATATTGGAGCTCCTCATGGATGTGTTCTCTCTTCACTGCTCTTCTCTCTACACCAATGACTGCACCTTTAATGACTCGTCTGTTAAACTCCTGAAGTTTGCAGATGACATTACAGTCATCTGACTCTTCCGGGATGATGACAAGTCTGTATATCGGCAGGAGGTTGAATGGCTAGTACTCTGGTTCAGTCAGAACAACCTGGAGCTAAACACGCTTAAAACTGTAAAGATGAGAGTGGACTTTAGGAAACACCCCCCAGTATCTTCAACAACCCTGTGTCAGCTGCAGAGACCTTCAGGTTCCTGAGTACCATCATTTCTTATGACCTGAAGTGGGAGCCCAGCATCTCTTCCAGACTCAAAAAGGCACAGCAGATGGTATACTTTCTACATCAGCTGAGGAAGGTGGGTCTGCGTCTGGAGCAGTTGAACAAGTTCTACACAGCAGTCATTGCATCCATAATTAAATCCAAACCATCCATCCATCACTGTCTGGTTTGGAGCAACCACAAAGCAGGACAGGAACAAAGTGCAGCGAACAGTGAGGACAGCTGAGAGAATCACTGGTGCTTCTCTGCCCTCCCTTTAGGACTTGTGCTGCTCAAGAACCAGAAAACTGTCAGAAAAATCATTACAAACTCCTTGAACCCTGGTAACAACCTGTTACCTGTGTCTGGCAGACGTTATAAAACTATGTCCGTATAAAACTAAGACTGTCAGACACAAGAACAGTTTTTACGCTTAGGCCATCATCCACAGCTGATTACCATCATCAGCTATAGGCCATAGATATTACTGAAAAACTATTACCACTTATCCTACAGTTACTGCATTAATGCACCATTATTCATTTCTCATGTGTACACTGCTGTGGTTACTAAATATCTGTATATTGTTGCATACTGCAATTCTGTAAATAACACTGTAAAGCACACTCTGCACAATGCCCTCACATAGTCTATGTATACTATTGTTCTCTCTATATTGTTTGTCTGTAAATTATATGTAGAGTATCTGTATATTGTTATTACTAGAGAGACACTAACAGCCAGAAACAAACTCCTGCACACATATTCTGATCTAAAAGATTAGACAAAGCCGGCTAATCTGCAAACTGCTAAATTATCTGCTGCAACACAAAGGACAGCACCTTGGACAGACTGAATGAAATACACTGTAGTGTGTCCAGGCTCTATGATATACTAAAAAAGGCATGACAACAGGATAGTTTCTTTCTATAAATGATTTTTTTCCCTATTATTAGAAGATAATTGTCCACCCACAGCTGTTGCACTGACAAAAATAGTACTGTCTTGGACAACACCAACAACCTCATCAAGAATTGCATCATTTAAAGTTGCGCAATGTTTCTGTGACACCTCACTTATATTGTTTCAGGCAATAGAAATAATGTCTCAAATGCTTCACTGTGACATGCCCACTGGTTAACTGGTTGGTGTCAATGTCTATTGTCAACATCTGAGTTTTCATTCTCAAACCCTCACACAGGTCTACATTTTCATTAAAAGATTCAGCAGTATTTAGGCCTAGAGTGTCTTCATCAGCAGAGACATCATTAAAGAATTCTGCACCAGCACAGGCACCATGTATTCTGGTTTTGTGAGCATTAAAGGATGAGTACACATTAGTATTATAAGCACAATTCTTAAATGGACATGATCACATTTAATGGGCAAAATGTGCCTTCTCTGAAAAAGTTTGCTTGAACCCACACACCACAACATTTATAAACCACCTGCACTCCTTGTCTCCCTAAACTTGCCCCTATCTTTTTTGTCTCTTTGTAAAGCCTTGACACATGAATTTTAGGCACAAATGCATGTTTCATAAAGATATGACAAAGGACTGTCTTTTGAAAAATTGTTTGCAAACATGTTGCAAAAGATAATGAGTATGAGTAATGAGTATCAGAGGAGGCATCGCACAATTTGCATTTCCAATCCATTAGTCAATCAATATGTACAAGTACAAGCCAACTCCACAAAATGTATGGCAGGTAAGGTATACTCATGACAAAAAAACGTAAAACACACATTCACATACCAAACCTAACCTTATCAAAACTGCCTAAAGTTGTTTTGAGAGATCAGTGGAGAGAATTATTTCTAATAGGAAAAGTGCATTCAAGACTCAACTATGCAGTGCTCTTTTAGGAAATGACCAAATGTTCTATCATCAAAGTACTGTCCTATTCATGCACAAAAACATACAAACCAATCACTTTGACAATGCAAATATGATATATGATGACATTTATACAATAGTTACTGCCTGAGCATCACAATATTATTATATAGTATTTACAATATTATTTGCAATTAAAGCTAAAAGATAAAAATGCACCTTTGAACTGTATTCACATCATGTGTACTCCTGTCACAAATAACTTAAACCTGCATGGTAATAATAATAATAATTTTACTGTTACATAAAATTCAACACAATGCGCCAAAGATTAAAATTTTAGGTTCCACAACACTTCCTTCTGTCATGTTGGCTAGGCTAGACATGGACGGGTGAACACTCGCAGGGACGGTGTGATGCATGGTTTATTAAAATAAACAGGGGAAAACAAGAGTGCAGCAATAACCAGTGAAGGATAAACAAGACAAATGTGACAAAACAATGTGGGCTAAATCTGAAGGCCACCTGAGGCTGGTAGGTAGCCAGGGAGCAAAGCGAGAAGGGGCAAACCAAACGGAGGGAGGAAGACTAGAACATAAAGATACAGGAACCCAAACCGCGCTCGTCAGGCGCTAATAAACTTATACGACTTGAATATGAGGGAACGGGACGCCGAATCCCACACGTGACCAACCGGAGAGCCAAGAAGCGAACTCCCTGTGAACGTGAAACGGCTCTACCAGAGCGTATTCTATCGAATACCATAGACACTCCTAGAAATCTCGTGACCTGATGTCAACATACAGCTTGGCGTCGCAAGAGTAATTCTCGGCGACGAGATCATAGCGTTTGCTCCCCTTTGTACCCCAGCATCCAGGTGACCCAAATCAAAACATGATACAGAGGCAAATGAACCACACATGGACAAACAACATCAACATAAAAGTCCTTGAACATGAAGCTTGTGGTCTGCGGCTCGGGACCGCCCTCGGGGTGGGCGTGGCGACGCGGACCTGACACCTTCACGGTAGTCATTCACTATTGGAGAGTGGAAGAGAAGAGTGGAAATTCACATTTAAGCACAGCCAAAGCTTCACTTACTACTCTCAAACCCTTTAATTTAGGAAACTGCTTTATACCCCTAACATGCTCACATTTAGTAAAGTTAGAAGAACGTTCAAATTAACGTTAAAGTTAGGCTGTAAATGAACTTGTGGATAAAATAAACTTAAAATAATTTAAATAAATTTTAAAAAACCTGCAGTAACACCCACCATGCTTGCTGAGTCACAGTATGCAAATTAGATTGCTTGAACCAATGGGAAAAAATTGGGGTCATACGATGAATGACTGAAATTCGTTGTATGGAAATGAATGTTTTAAGCTGATTTAACTATTTCGTAGTTTTGATTAAAGGTAGAATAATTTTAATGAGTCTACAATACAGGACAGGACAAGGGAATACAGTGTACTTACAGACCAGAGACTGAACCAAATTATCAACCAAACCAAAACAATAACCTGCACACCTGGCCATACAACAGTATAGGTGGTTTGGTAACTTTTATCAATAATTTATAAATTGTTCTGACCAGAGGAGGATGGGTCCCCTTTGTGAGTCTTGGTTCCTTCCAATGTTTCTTCCTCCAGCTCTGATGGAGTTTTTTCTTGCTTCTGTTGCCATTGGCTTGCTCACTGGGGGTCTTGCTACTTGCTACTAAGTTCATTACTCCACAGACCTCTTATATGAAAGGGCCATAAGACTGACACCTCATAAGGCCAATACCAAAACAGGCCCTTTAAGCTCCTAAGTGCAGGCGGTTCACCCTAGTCAGATAGCGATAATGGAAATGATAAGTCCTAAGACCAGCAAGCCAAAATCTAAATTAATTTGGTAGTATAGGGAGACCTATGAGGAAAGATAAAAAAACGTAGTGAGAAAGAGAACAGATCTGAAAAATACCCTTAGTTAACAACTCTAGTGAGACAGGAACCAGAGTAAAAGGGAAAATCAACATAACTCTAACACTGTCCAGCCAGCATCAAGAGTAACATACAGCCAGAGGTCTCCCAGTAATCATCTGGAACTGAGATTTCATTATCTTTTAAAGCATCATATTAATTAATTTATTTGAGCGTCATTCATCAGTGAGCCTGTATTGGAATGGAGAGATCTAACTACCATCAAAATTCTTTCACAATTACCTGTAAAGTTACTCAGTTGTGGACCTGTGCCAAACTTGGCATAGAAACAATTAGGAAAAATGGTGGCATTTAGCCAATACCAATAAATTTGTTTGGTTACCTGTAACCAAAGGTTGTGGCATAGGAGAGAAAATGGTTATGTTGCTGTTTTTGGAGTAAAGAGCAGGAAACTCCAAAGGAAGTGATGCAAATTGTGATGGGTTGGTTGGTAGGACTATGACCTCACAACAGCTGGACGGGAGGTATTTAAGGAGTCCACAGTTTGGCATCCACGTTCACGTTGTCCAGCTGAATATACTACTTACAGGGGTCACAACAGAATTCAACCAAACAGATTTCCTAACCAATGAGAAAGTAGAAGAGCAGCAGAAACAATTTCCTTGGTTAAAATCCGATACTACTGTCTGATTCCCTGACGACTTTTAGCAGCGTTGTTTGTGGTGAATTCCGAGCTCAAATGCATAAAAATATCCGTGAGCGCACGGGAAGCTTGTGAGTGCGCACCCACGCTCCACAAAACAGGAGAATAGTTCGTGCGAGAGCAGGTCTGTGGCGGAGCAAAACGAATCTGAGCGAGAGCAGAGAAATATAGTATAATTAGCGCGAGAACAATAGCACTTAAAAGTTGTGCTATTGACTTTTGGCAGTGAAATAACGCCATAGACTACCACGCTTTTTAAACGCAACTGAAGCGGCAAAACGCTGCAAGGCATGGCGGTAGCGGAGCAATTCTGCGTCAGAGGAATTTATTTTGCCCAAACCTATAGAAAGCATTCAACCGACTGGGGTGTTTAGCATTGTGTTCTTTCAATCATGTGCATATAATTAGTAAGCTACTGCGTAGAAGATCAGTGTTTAAATATTTTATTGTGTTTTTAACTAAGTGCAGACTTAACTTAATAGTATTAGAATTTTCCCTTTCCACCTTAAATGGTGCCTGACTGCTTTAGTGGCATGGGGCGCCAAAATCTGCTGCATCATTTAAGGTGGAAGGAGAACATTCACACAAGAAGACTACAGTTTTAGGTAGAGATCTATTAATAGGCACTTCGGTAGGACATTAAGGTAACACAGTAAGGTAGCAAACCCACCGTAGAAGTGCGGTTATAGCTTGTGTACTCAGCTATGTGAAATAGCTGTTCATGGCTCGTATGCCCCATGGTTCACTCTGGCAATTTCTTTACAACCCTACTCTTTTTTTAGATTCCTTAGATTCAATAATGTGTCTTACCATAAACCAGTAATTAAACTTGACTTCAGTTTTTTCCGTGTAGCTTTACCATTAATACAAATTTGTGTATTCTTGTTTCGAATGTATTGTTTTTCCGCCTGTGTTACATCGAGGATACATCAGAAGGTGACTTGTGTTTGGCACAGCCAAATATCCGAGAATGCATTACGAATCATAACAATTATAGAAATGTTCTTCTGCTAAACAAACAAATATGAAATAGACATTTAATTATGGGTAGTGAACATTTTGGTCATTTTTGTTTTCGGAGGGTTATTTGATTTTCGTTTTGTAATCCAAATACAATAAACAGAGAAATACGTCAATATTTGTTTTCATGACCAAAAATTACATATACATAATGTAAACGCGAACAACTAAAACATTAAATCGCAAGGAAAACTTTTGTCAATTCAAAGCGCATAAAAGCAATGCGCTTATGCGCATATATAAATGTTTTGGGTTTTTTTTCTCGAGGAGTATTAGGAAACTTTGTGCTAAAATGAGGAGTTGACTCTCCGAGGCCAGTTTGCAGTTAAAAGTATCAATGCCATAGATTAGGTTGGTAAGCACCTGCATGATAAACAAACATACTGTATAAAATACGAATATAACATGTACGTACAAACACACAATATTTGATTAAAACACCCCCAGAAACTAATTCAATGCATGTAAAACAGGAACAAAGGAATTTAGGTATAGTGGTAGTAAAGTTTTTACCATAGTACCATTGAAGAAGTCTGTTGATTTAGGTCCCATACCATAAGCAGTTTCTGCAAATCTGGCAGATCTGGTGAATAAAAAAAAGATATTTGAAGATTATTTAATTCCATTCATTCCAACATACAGAAATTGTTTACTGTATAACTTACTGAATATTGGTTTAGAAAAATATCAGTGTTTCCTAATAATTACCATAATTACCATGAAGCTGTAACAGATAAATGTAAATGTATTTATTACAGTGTTTATTAAAACACTGCAGACATTTCCGTTCTTTTATATTCGTTTATAATTGTATTGCTATTTACTTTACTCATATAATTGACTTTGTGCGAATTTAAAGTACTGTATTAAATTACTGCGTTTGTTGTTTAGTTCTATTCATCCTTACAAACTTTCGTTTCGTAATTTGTGAAATACGTTAAACTCGTTAACGATACGAGTAAAAAAATAAACAGCAATACATTCATAAACGAATGTATTTTGGGACAAGGCATTTAACTTTTTGATTTAAAAAAAAACTTTTTGAGATTTAGCCAGCTCTTTCAAAAAAAAATAGCAAACAATAATTTAATAAACTCACACAACACTAAATAATAAAAACCGAATAATAATAATAAACAATAATAATAATAATAATAATAATAACAAGCATATATTTTGTTGGAAGTGTCTTAATTGTATATTGTGTGCTTAAATGTATATTTTATATTCATATTTTATACAATATGTTTGTATATATTACAGTTCCTACCAACCTCATCTATGGTGTTTCCTACTTCTTAACTGCAAATGTGCAATTTACAGCGCAAAATCTTCTAATACTCCGCAAAGAACACCATTGTCTTATCTATAATATATAATATAAATAATAAGTTTGTTTATTTTATTTTTTTAGCGACAATAACATGATGTACATTGCAAGTTTGGTAAAAGTAATTAAAACAACCAATGCCTTCTTTCTTCTTCATAACAATGCGAAATACCTGTGTAAGCACACTGCTTTTACGTGCCTTTAGTTGTCTTTATAACGGTCTTTAACGTCTGATTTCAGAAAAATGAAAAGGCTAGCACAGTTTCCTTTTTTCTGCGCGTTTTATGTTTGTTTTTTTCTGTGAAAGAAAAGTCGGTTTTACATTAGACCCATATAGCAAAAAGAATATTCTCCCCTCATCCGGGAAGGGCATACATAATATCCGGGGCGGTATTCAGATGCACAACGGGACAAAACCGGCATGGGTCCGATTTCTGGATTAAAAACAAAACCGGTCTATACGGTTTTTATGTTCATTCGTTCCGAATACGGGCCAGATTTTCTTACCGATATACTCCGCCGGATCAGCTTCGTTTCAGCTTTTTAACCGTTCTAGTTATAATGCTTACAACATTTTTTAACTTAATTTCAGAATAAATTAAACGAATAGAAAATGAACATGAACTATTCTAACTGAACTATTAAACTTTTCTGTTTTATCCTGATAAAGTAAATTAATTGACCAACTAGATTATAAAACATGAAGTACCCCCCCCCAAAAAAAAAATAAAAAAAATAAAATAAAGCATGGATGTTATATGCTCCAAAATATACCTTAAAATAAGAATGCAATATTTTATTGAATTAAAGTATAAATATGTTTTAATAAGCAGCCATTGTTCAGAATTAATTTATATTCCTCACAACATGAACATACCGTGCCAGAGATCTTGATTTACATTTGCAGCTAGCTGTATAGAGCCTCCACTGAGAAACTGAGACCTGTATTAGCTGACATGTTGCATGTTCTTATGTAATCAGCCTAAAGAAGAAAGAGATTATGATTTATTTGTCAAACTTACTTACATTACCATAACAATGTAACAAATACATAATTAATTTATTAATTAATTTTGGCCCACTTCTATTGTTGAGAAAACTTAAATATTCACACAGTTTTTAATAAAATAAATAATTAAATAAAAGAAAGATGTATGATGGTAATTATTTACATTTTACAGATATACATGCACACGTTTATGCATGCACAAGTTTATTACTTATTAAACTATTTAAAGTATTATTTTGTGTGTATTCTGGCCATAATTACATCTCACACCTCATCAATGTAATTAGAACTTGTGCAAACAAGTGGTTAAAATTGCCAAAACGCGTGTACTATAAAATAACTTGTTTTGAACACAGTTTTATAAAAGTGCATTACATTGGTAAATTTTATTTATAGCTTAGATTTGCTTCGCTCTGTGTGTTTGGGTGTGTGTGGGAAAGCAGATTTCCTGAAAAGCGTTCCTTTGATCTCAAACTTCTTTGAGAAACCGCTGGATATGAGTGAGACAAGTATTGCTAATGTTAGCAGTGATCAGAGTGATCAGGTCCTTCCATAAACGTCACGAAACCGCAGTTGTGGTGGGGGTGGGGCAAAAAGCCTACCCAAAGCTGGTGCAGGCACAGCGGTGGAGCTACAGCAAGGCTGCAGCGCTGAAGCCACCGAGCACCGAGGAGCCTGTACCAGAAGCTAAGAACGCGCTCCAATCAAAGATGGATTAAGGATAGTCTGGGCCCTTGGGCAAACGTCCAGCTTCTGGGCTACTGTCAACAGCATTGACAACTAAATTCAGTGAATGTGCTGCACAGTGGACATAACAAATCAAAGGTTCTTTGTTTAAGATGAACTTGGACTCCATTGTACTTTCCAGACATGTTACTTGCATTATCATATGACTGGCCCCTACAGTTGGATAAGTCTAAGCCCAGATTCTCCACCATAGCAACGACACACTCTGCCAAACTGTCCCTACTATGGTTTTCAATAGGCTCAAAAGCTAGAAAACGCTCAACTACACAGCAAAATTTGCAACCACAAAATAACTCTATCAGAGTTAATTTTAACACTTTAAAAGTGTCTATATGGGTCCACTCCCCATAGTGTTATTTTAACACTTTTTGAAGTGTTGGAACTTTAACACTGTTACAGAGTTGATTTTTGACTCTTCAGAGAGTTAAAACGTAACACTGTTCAACACCAATCAGTGTTAAACTTTTCTTAACACCAGAGTGCTGTGTTATAATTTAACTCTGTTTTGGTGTCACTTTTTAACTCTACAGGAGTTATTTTCATATTTATACTTTATTGCAGGATATTGCTTTAGGTGTATGCAGTTCATACTAAAATGTTTTTTACAATTTAAAAAAAAGAACAACATACAACTGTTGAATGCTTCACGTCTTTTTATTATTTCTGAACACATGCACCACTTTCAATAAAACCTCAAACATATTTATTGGCAAATATTCAATATATAACAATACGGCACTATGTATGCTCTGTTATCACTCTCATTGGAGCACTGCTTATCAAAGGGTCTGAAATATGTAAGCTGGTCTATACAGAGAACAGAAAACGCATCATCTCTCTCCTCAATACAGTATCCATTAAAGTGCTCATCAAAGTACAGTATGTCAACACTACCGACTAGTATGAAAGCATGCTCTTCATGTATTATGATATTACAGATCTTTTTGAACTCTGGAAGATCATGACATGATCCAGTGCAAACGAACAAATCAACCTCATACTCAGTACCGTAATTTCTGACCCAGTTAGTAGTTGAAACACCTGAAAATGCCTCCAAATGCAATGTCTGCCTAAGTATTTCCCCACCCTGCAAGCTGCAGAGTGTTTGTGTCCTTGTAGGACCAAACTCAAATCTTTTGAAATAATAGTTTTCGTAGTTAAATGCCAATTGACGCTGATGCTGCTTTACTAAAGATTTTGTGAGATTTTTGAAATTTTTAACAGACCTTTTAAAAACACTGTGTTTTGCCTCACATCGCATACACCAAATATGGATAAGAGGGCCAAGTTTTTTAATACAGTGCGGATAGTGTATCATCAAGTGGTGTTTTGGAATCAATCTCCTATCAGGAAACAGTAATTTGAACATTTTATGGTGATCACAGGTCAAATGTTTCAAGTAACATACCATCCAATCACTTAGAACTGGGGAGAACACTATGTTGACAATCTGTATTAAAATGAGGAGAAGGTTCCAGTGACTGTTATCCCTTTCAATGACATCACCAAATATAAGCGGAGTGTTGCGCAGAACACACCACGCCTGGACAGCATTCAAACCCAGGTGTTTGCTATTGTCATCCAATTGTAAGCCACTTGGTTTGTTTTTACGGTCTGGGTATCCATAGTTAAAGCTCTGTATTCTGTCAGACAATGTGTTCACAGAGACATAACCCTGTTTTACAAGGTAATGAAAAAGCAGCTTAAGTTCATACTGTACGACACCCTCTAACAAATAGTTGTCAGAGCTATGGAAATACTTTAAAGAATTGAACACGCAATTCTTTTTAACACCAAATACTGAAAGTACAGTAGAATTTTCATTTAGTGCCTTACAATGTTCAGTGTGAAGTTCTTTTGAACGAAAAATTAGACCAGGATGATCCTCAGTAAATAAAGACTATACTTCATCCTTACTAGTCAAACAAAACCTACAGAAATGTGTTCCACTAAAGGATTCTACAAAACCTAACAAGCCATTTAAAGCAAGGTTATCTCCTGTTATTTGAATTACTGAACCAAACAATGGTTTTTCAAAAGAGGGAAGCTGTATTCCTTTTGTTTCCAAAATTTTTAGATCATTAATAAGGGGCTTCAATATTTCTTCAAAACCATATGTCTTTAGGTCATTAGTGTAGAAAAGAGCTGCAAGATGTACATTCATTAGCACAGAGTTACATTTAGGTGGAAGGTTTTTCAGGGTAAAATAAACACAACTAAGTTTGTGGACACCCTTCTTGGAACCTAAAGGGTTAGCTGTTTCAAAATCATCATAATAAAGCAAAAGCTGTAGAGCATGTCTTTCTTGTGAGAACAAGGAATGATTTTGAAATATGAGCCATCATTAATGTCCCTGTAAATGCCCTTTTCACTCAGTTTGTCCTGCAAAAAGCTCTCTCTTATTTCCACATTTTTGAAAATAGACTTGAGTGTACTAAGAATTGGTACATACATATATTTATCTGTTACAGGGAACTGGCTGTATATACCTGTAGTTCTGTCTCTACGTACATCCATTCTTACTCCGAGTACATGTTCTTCAGGTTCAACTATTTCCCACCTTTCATCAAAATATTTATGCCTTTTTGCCTCTGTGTTTAATGCTGAAAAAGGATTGTCTAATTTATCAAAACAGTGCTCTATTTTTCTAGAAATATCTGAATCCTTTGCTTCACAAGAAAAGGTTTTGAGAACTGCCTCTCGTGCTTGGCTGTGAACATCATTAACAACTTCTTCCATAGAACTAACAATTGTTTGGACAATACTTCCAGAGAGACCTGCTGCTTGCAAATGTGCAACAACTGAACCGCACATAGATGACAGTTGAGGCATAACATCAGAGCTCTGTAAAGGAACAGGAATTGCTTGTGAAGTGGCAACAGAAGTTGAACATTCTGGTTGATCACTTGAAAACTGCACCTCATATTCATTTTGTGTAGTTACACCCTCACCAGTGTCCACATGGGAAATGGTGGCATGCCTATGTACAGTGTTGATGTGCTTTCTAAAGCCATTGTAGGTACAAAAAGTTGAAGAACAACCTGGCTCTCCACATTTCAGACGTAAACTTTTGCCAGGATATAAACCATGGTGAAATTTTAAATGCTGACAAAGAAGCGAACAACTTTTGTGGTGCACTTTACAGACAAAACATGTGAACATTTTTCTTCAACAACGTATTAGTTCAGATGTCCCCCTGCAGCAGTCGTGCTCCAAGTTCCTTAACACGGGGGCTCTCCTTTGCATTTCCAACATCAATGTTGTACACTGTGGTTTGCACAAATGTATAGAAATTGCTCAAAGCTTCATCATAGGGGAGACTGAAAACAAAGTGAGCTTTGAACAGTTCATCAAATGCAGCCACAGATGTCTGAGCCTTGCATGGGACAGCCTTCTGGTCGATGATGATGTAGAACTTTGCGATTTTGTTCTTTTGCTCACCAATGCAGAGGAGGGAGGGCTGTCTTGTTTCAGCTCTCTCAAGGAAGGTAGTAAGACTGGCTCCTTCCTGTAGAATAGCAGTGCAGGACATGTTGCATGTCAGTCGAGTCACATTATTATGACAATTAGCTAATATCCAGAGTAACCACTGCATGCAGCGCAGGCAGCAGCTAGATGGGCTGGGAGTGACTGGTAGGTCCTGGTAGGTTGTCACAGGTATCTGGAGCCATGCTGACTGCAGTGCAACCCATTCGATTAGACCATCTTGCAAATTGCAAGAGTGTCATGAACAAAGTGAAATTCTAGGTTCTGTTCCAACATACAAATGTATAGCAAATCAAACGCCTAATGAAATTGACTGAAAAAAAAAAACCATTTACAAAAAAAAAAAAAACACTGCCTACCTGAAGATATCTCACAAGATGCTTGGCTGCCTGGGCTGAACTGATCTTTGCTGTTTTTTTCTGTCCTCGTGAGGTTGGCGGAAGTAGGTGAAGAAGCAGGAGAATTGCTGACATATCACTGTCCCATCCTACAGTACAAACAATATTAACTGACTGACAATCTTTTTTAAAAATCTGAAGCATTTGGAAAAATTAAAACTCCATAGATATTAAAAATATTAAAAATTAAAAACCATTGATATTGTCAGGTTGGAGTTCAAGTGCTGACAGAAGTTCCTCAACGTATTGATTTGGGCCTAGTGTCCTGCAGTCACTGATGACTTTGGGCTTAAAAAAAGTAGGCCACTTCGCCAGAAACTTGCTAGACACCTCATCTCCAAACATCATGGTGAAGTCCTGGTCAATCTTTGAAAACATAAGATTAACATATATGTTTAAATATCAAGGGTGCTTAATTTGTTTCATAAAAAGGTATAGACCAGTCTAATATTTAAAATGCAAGTTCTTACCAATCGAGGTATGTCAAGGAACCGAGGGAAGACCTCCAGAATCGAAACTGATGCATCCTTGTCATGAACCAGCTTCTGCCGATACTGGAAAGTTGCGCTCATTCTCTCTTTGATGATTGACTCATCTGTTGAGTGTCTAATTGTAGATAAAGCCTCCCTGCAGTCATCACCAAACAGCTGTTCACCACTTAGAAGAGTTTCTCGTCTGCTTTTTGGGCTGTCCTGATGAGAAGGCTTGGAATAACTCCGGTAGCCAACAGATGTGTTGCGTTGAACTGTCTTAATCCTCCATGCTAGGTAGCCAGTATTTCCCCCAGGATCATAGTAGTGTTCCTGTTTAACACACAAAATCCAAACACAATCAGAAAAGCATGCATTTCAGTTTCAGTAAATAAGAACTGAACACAGATTTTTTTTTTTTAAATGGCAAAGTCATTTAAATTATGCTAACACTATTGCAAAAAAATAATAAAAATCATCCGGGTCACATGTGGAAATGCACAATGACCAATTCTTTAAGAACAAGTTTCAGCCTTTTGCAATACTATAGCATTAACTCACATAGCCATTCTTAGAGTATGGATCTTGGAGGTACGGAAACAGGGTCACAATTCCCAGTGCATAATTGGTACGTGCACTTGATGGTGGGATCCTTCTTTGAAAAGAAAAAAAAAACAGTCTTATACACCCTGTGCAAGTGCTTGTTTGTATCCTTAAAGTTAATTTATTTATTAACCAAATTCACTTAAATGTCTTACCCATGAGTTTCAATCATATCTGCAACCAGGATGTTTACCATCTGTTTACGTTTGGCATCTGTTAGTGTTTTGGTTTTGTCATATTCCATAAAGACCTCTTCACCCTTTGGATTGGCCCTGAGAACAGCTTCAACCATCTGCCAAAATGTAATTAAATTCCAGTTTGTGTTCCGATAAGAGAAACCCTAAAAATACTTTTCCCCATTTGTATTAAAAATAAATATTTAAGTATTTTTTACTTTAATTATACCTGTCGTGCTTGATCCCGATCCATGAATTCTGTTGAACCCCTTCTCCTCTTTGTGGTTTCAAGGATAACTGTAGAGTCAGATAAATTAGATGACACTGGGGAAAGTGGAGTATCTGACATCACAGAGGAAGCTGATTCATCAGTGACAATTTGGATATCCAGATCTGGCCAACAAAAAATATTAATCAGTAAAATCAGTTAAATAAAGGAAATTAATAAAATACTAAACAAAACAGTAAAAATTAGCATTCTTTATTATTCTACAGTTTTTTTCTCCATTTTATCCCCCCAAAAAATCTAATTACTTAACAGGCTTACCAGTAACTCGTTGTCTAGATATGATCTTGAAGTTTAGTACACCTGATTTCACAAGCTCATCAAAGATATCTTCATCTACTTCTGTTCCTGATTCGTCAGTTAAGATGAGCTGACCCTCTCTCAGACATTCATGCTCCAGACCAAATTTCATGGTTACTGGAAGACTCAAAGAAATAAGTAACTTAAAAGTAAAGTCATAGAAATAGTAATATAAATTCTACTATTTTCAAATAATCAACTTGTTATTGCTACAAAAATTGAGTTCACTTTTTTACAGTAAACTCTGTCATCAATTTAAAGGCATATTATATGTATGCTGGCTATAACTTTTCTTTCTCTTGTTTTTTTCCACAAACAAAAAAAATCACTAGCTGTCTTCAAGAAATCTGTTGTATTCCATGCTTTCATCAGTCTGTGGTATTTTCACATATTTTTGTGTTCTTCCAAACTCAACTTTAGCCAGCATGTCCTACAAGGAAAAAAGTGAAGACTATATTTACAAACAGAATCATTTATTTAACTAATCACTTAATCACTACACACACACACAAAAAAAAATGAATTAACAAAAACGCGTCACCAAATGTACATTAATGTAACAGAATGCATCACTCACCAATACGACCTGTAGCTGTCAGTATCATAGTTAGCAAAAATGGCGTTGGCCACCCTCCTGTCTCCACTATCCGTTGCACTGGCTTGTCCCCTGCAAAATCCTGCCACATACGACGCGATACATATGAATAATTTATTTGTAACTTACATTCAATCTTACACTGCTGCTCAACATTATATTAAAAGATTTTTTTTTTAAAAACTGTTTTGCTTAAATTGGCTAAAGTGTCGAACAATGTACTCCCACATGTCTAGCAAATTCAGTTAGCATATGACCAAAAATGTTTTAGCATTTCCAACGTCTGTTCAGCTGCAAATGGCTACTGCTATCATAGCACAGGTAACTTAGCCTAACCCTTTTTAGTTATACGGGCAGCTATGACATTACTATCCTGAATGTATCTGTAATTTTATGGATATTACGAGTGCTAATAAGCATTTAAGACTCACATCCGCAGGTGTCCTGGTCTAAATTCCCCCAAAATAGCACTTTACCACACTTATGCCAGCTAGTATATTAACGTTAGCGTAGCTATGATAGCTAGTTTGATTGCTAGCTGTGGCTGTTTGATAGACAGATTAGCTATCTTAAATGCTAATCTAGCTATACCTAAAAATATATGTATATATAAATTTATTATAAGGCTAGCATCAAATTAATAACAATCCTACAGGCAACACACATCGTAGTTTTATTAATTATTATATATTATTATATATAATATAATTATTATATATTATTAATTATTTATTCATTTATTTATTACAGTAACTGTAGTCGATCATAAACACTACACAAAAAATATAATATTGCTCTAATTAACGTTATACTTATTAATACTCAGAAATCCACACATTTAACAGCAACTCACCAATATAGATGAAATGAGACGTCTCTCTGCTGCTGAATTCGACGTGATGCGCCGGCAGGGTGGGGGTGGGGTTAACCATTTAACACTCTGGGAGTCAATCTCTAAATGGTAGAGTTTAGTGATGCTTCTGACAACACTCCTGGAGTTCATCTAAAGACAGCAGGTTTAACACTCTTTTTTGACACCACCTCTCTTTGTGACTAGGAGTGAAACCAGACAGATGAAGCTCAGTAGAGAGTTAGATTAACTCGGACAGTAGTTGGATTAACTCTCTACTCTCTGTAATTTCATCAACACCAGAAAATTAACTCTGCTGATTTTGCTGTGTACAAGTCATTATTAACAAACCCGAAAATAAAAGTAAGTTGGTCTAGATGAGCAAGGTCTGGAGTGCAGTCAACTATAACAGAAATATTTTGATTCTTTGCTCTCATTAACAATTACCTGCTTTGTTCTCTGTCCCATCAAATGGATAAATTCTTCACACATTGTCGATGATAAGTAGGACACAGAACCTTTCCCTTACCTCCAAACCTTTGGAGGTGCTTAGCTAGGAATGGGTCTAATTTGTCTAAGAGTTCTATGATGCCCAAAACATTACCATTGTGTACTAACAATAATCAACTTGGCTTGGTCGGTAATGGTACTGGGCCATAAAGCAGGGTCGGTGACCGTTTCACACCAGGAGTTGGGGTCCTTGCCCTCCTCATTTGAAAAACAACACTCACACGATGCAGCTGACTGGTCTGATTGTGGCCTGGGGAACGGGCGGGCCAGTCCATAGCTTTAATGCCTTCATCTTGCAGGAACTGCTGACACACTCCAGCCACATGAGGTCTAGCATTGTCCTGCATTAGGAGGAAACCGGGGCCAACTGCACCAGCATATGGTCACACAAGGGGTCTGAGGATCTCATCTTGGTACCTAATGGCAGTCAGGCTACCTCTGGCGAGCACATGGAGGGCTGTGCCACCCCACACCATTACTGATCCACTGCCAAAACGGTCATGCTGAAGGATGTTGCAGGCAGCAGATTGCTCTCCATGGCGTCTCCAGACTCTGTCACGAAAGTAGTGTATAACTACTTTCATCTGTGAAGAGCACAGGGCGCCAGTGGCGAATTTGCCAATCCTGGTGTTCTCTGGCAAATGCCAAGCATCCTGCACGGTGTTGGGCTGTGAGCACAACCCCCATCTGTGGACATCGGGCCCTCATACCATTCATGGAGTCGGTTTCTAACCGTTTGTGCAGACACATGCACATTTGTGGCCTGCTGGAGGTCATTTTGCAGAGCTCTGGCAGTGCTCCTCCTGTTTCTCCTTGCACAAAGGCAGAGGTAGTGGTCCTGCTGCTCAGTTGTTGCCCTCCTATGGCCTATTCCACGTCTCCTGGTGTACTGGCCTGTCTCCTGGTAGCGCCTCCAGCCTCTGGACACTACGCTGACAGACACAGCAAACCTTCTTGCCACAGCTCGCATTGATGTGCCATCCGGGATGAGCAGCACTACCTGAGACACTTGTGTGGGTTGTAGAGTCCGTCTCATGCTACCACGAGTGTGAAAGCACCACCACCATTTAAAAGTGATCAAAACATCAGCCAGAAAGTCAAGTCAAGTCAAATTTATTTGTATAGCGCTTTTTACAACTGTTGTCGTCACAAAGCAGCTTTACATAATTATTACTTAATAAAGAACAGAGACAGAGAAGAAAGAAGAAATAACATGAAGCGTCAAAGACCCCCGTGAGCAAGCCAACGGCGACAGTGGCAAGGAAAAACTCCCTCAGAGCTGGAGGAAGAAACCTTGGGAGGAACCAAGACTCACAAGGGGGACCCATCCTCCTCTGGCCAGACTGTTAAACATTAATGATAAAAATTACCAAACCAGATACAACAGAAAGTTAATAGTTGTGATATTAATAGTGTCAGACAGGCACGAGTCCATCTAGGTTTCAGCACGGCCACCAAACAGGCAGCAGCGGCTGGCGGGTGAGCCATGGGTGGTGGTGGGTTGGGGGGGGGGGGCCCGCTGGCTGGACTGGTAGGTGGCAGCTGGTTAGATGCAGGTAGAGGGGACCTCAGCGGGCAATCTTCCTGCAGATCGGGCTGGGTGGCCATTTACTCGGGGAAGGTAAAGAGAGAGAAGTTAGTTCTAAGAGGAATTTTATGGAGTGCAGAGAATGTTGATCATCAGCATCTGGGTATGTCTGATGACTCCGGCAGGTCTGATTATCACAGCATAATTAAAAGGAGAGAGCCAGAAGGTAACACGGACACGGGCGTACCCTGAGAACACCAGCATCTATCTGCTCCACCGTCAACAAACCTGAGTGATCGCGTGTAAGCAGCGAGACGACAGCTCCAGCATCTCAGAGTACTACAATTCCCTGGGTCCGCGAACCCCTGGACCTGCAGCCCTTATCTAAGAAACATTAATTACCAAAAGCTAAACTAAACATATAAGTTTTCAGTTTAGATTTAAAGATTGAGACTGTGTCTGAGTCCCGAACATTATCTGGAAGGTTATTCCAGAGCTGGGGGGCTTTATAGGAAAAGGCTCTTCCCCCTGCTGAGGTTTTCTGAATTTTGGGAACGCGTAAGAGGCCAGCACCCTGAGATCTAAGTAGTCTTGATGGTTCGTAATATACTATAAGATCCTGCAGGTACTCAGGAGCGAGGCCATGTAGGGCTTTATATGTTAATAAAAGAATTTTGTATTCAATACGGAATTTAACTGGGAGCCAATGAAGTGCTGATAGAACTGGACTGATATGGTCAAATTTTCTAGTTTTAGTAAGGACCCTGGCTGCAGCATTTTGCACCAGCTGAAGTTTATTGAGGTTCCTGCTGGAACAACCTGACAGTAATGCATTACAGTAATCTAGCCTTGAGGTAATAAAAGCATGTACTAGCTTTTCTGCGTCTTGTAGTGATAAGGAGTTTCTTAGTTTGGAGATGTTCCTAAGCTGCATAAAGGCTGTTCTACTAATATTAGCTATATGTTGCTCAAATGATAAATCTGAGTCGAATGTGACGCCAAGATTTTTAGCTGCTAAACCAGGAATGATGGGAGAATCTGCCAAGTCTAACATTAAGTCTGATAGTTTATTTCTAGAGTCTTTTGGACCTAAAAGGAGAACTTCGGTTTTGTCACTGTTAAGGAGAAGGAAGTTATGTGACATCCAGAGTTTTATATCCTTTACACAGTCCTCCATTTTCTGTAATCTAAATTTATCGTCAGGTTTGGCTGATATATAGAGCTGTGTGTCATCTGCATAGAAGTGGAAATTAATGCCATGTCTGCTTATAACTGAGCCCAGTGGTAACATGTATAATGTAAATAATAGTGGTCCTAAAATTGAGCCTTGCGGAACTCCATATCTTACTTCTGCGTAGTTTGAAGATAAATCGTTTATCTTTACAAATTGGAAGCGTCCCGTTAGATATGATTGGAACCATGATAGGGCTGTCCCTGTGATTCCAACCATTTTCTCTAATCTTTCTAGTAATATAGAATGATCTATTGTATCAAAGGCTGCACTAAGGTCTAGTAGGACTAAAAAAGATACGTAGCCTTGATCAGAGGCAAGAAGGAGATCATTCGTAATCTTCACTAAGGCTGTCTCTGTGCTGTGATTGAGTCTAAATCCAGACTGGAATTTCTCATACATGTCATTTTTACTCAGGTATAAGCAGAGTTGTTGGGCCACAGCTTTTTCTAATATCTTAGATACGAATGTTAAGTTTGAAAGCATACGTAACGTACTGAGAAGTGGTCTGTGGTCCCCACTTGCAGAACCACTCCTTTATTGAGTGTGTCTTGCTAATTGCCAATAATTTCCACCTGTTGTCTCTTCCATTTGCATAACAGCATGTGAAATTTATTGTCAGTGTTGCTTTCCAAGTGGACAGTTTGATTTCACAGAAGTTTGATTTACTTGGAGTTATATTGTGTTATTTAAGTGTTCCCTTTATTTGTTTGAGCAATATGTAAACATATGTAATAAAATATGACACAATATGTAATAAAAAAAAAGCTGACCTATAACTATTTAGCTATAAATTGTTATTGTGAATGTATTGTATGTACTACTATTATAAAGCTTACACTTCTACTATTATCAATAATGTAATATGCAAATAAAAATAAGCTTTCTAAAAAAATCTGTTGCTAGTTACACTAACCTTGAAAAAGGCTGTGAACCTTTCAAAGTTTAATATTTTATATATAGTGTCATGACTGGTTAGGTCGTGACTAGGTGGGATGAACACTCGCAGGGGATGGCTTGATGCAGGCATGCTTTATTAAGCAACAAAAACAGGAGTAAACAAGAAAACGCAGCAATACAGGGACTAATGAATAACCAAAACACAAACGTGACAACAGAACGTGGGCAATATTAAACGCACACCTGATGCTGGTGGAACCCAGCGAGCTAAGCATAAACGTGACAACTAAAAAGGGGAGCTAGAACCAAACACAAACTACTGGCCGTGCCAGAGGATAAACAGGGCAAAACATAAACCACGCTCGTCAGGCGCAACAGAACTTACTTGACGTGACTAAGGAGCTGTGAGATCAGTCGCTGAACCCAGGAGGCGACCTACGGATAAACCTGAACCTTGGCACGCTCATTAACGGTAAAACCGAGTAGAACTGGAAACATGAGGGACTCCCACGGACGTCCTTGTGAAATCTATAGCTAGACACTTGACTTAGGATCCAAAACACAGGTGCCAACACGCCAGGTTGGCTCATGATGATTAGCGAGTGGAACTTGAACCTTGAGGGCTCCCACGGACGTCCTCGTGAATATCTATCTAGACGCTTGACTAACGAAGCGAAACGCAGACGCCATCACACCAGGTTGAGTAATTCACGGCAATGAAAATACTTGCGCTAGCTCCCTAAATACCCCAGCCTCAGGCGAACCGAATCAACGAAACAAAAACACACGTGAATCCAACTAAACCGTGACACAAACTGAATTTCACTGTAAAAGTACTTGAAGCCTGCGGACCGTGGCTCGGGGCGCGGCGATGCGGACATGACATATAGTAATATAATATTATATCATGTCATATAATATAATATAATAAAATATAATATATAAGCCTTTGAAAAGACTATGAGAAGATTGTAACTGAATATATGCAATATAGTATAGTATAATATAATATAAAAATATTTATATATTATAAAATAATATAATGCAGTATAAAGGGCAATGAGCCTTTAAAAAGGCTGTTGGTTGCTGATCTGGTAATAGCAAGATAAAAGTTGTAGTAAAAGCACAGAGCAAGTTCGCAAGCTGAACTGTCTGAATGTGAGTTTTGATACTGGCAGGGGGTTTTATATAGATCTTACATATTCATTCGAAAGTTCTCGCAACACCTGATTGGCTCGGCCCCGTGGGTATTTAGGGCAATGTAACAATTTTTCACCACTGCGTTATAGAGTGAGGGAGGGCAACCATTATCTACTACAAAAAAATGCTGTTTTGTGTGTGTGTGTGTGTGTGTGTGTGTGTGTGTGTGAGAGAGAGAGAGAGAGGGGGGGGGGGTAAAAAGCAAGCAAACTTAGAAAGCAGATGCCAGCAGGGAAAGGCAGCAGGCAGACGGAAAGAAGGAAGGGTTGAGGAAGAGAAAGTTCTCCGATTGTTAAATGTTACGGAGGCGGTAGACATTCAACAGGATCGCCCAGAGACAGGGGTACAAAGAAAGTGCAGGAGTCAGCTGCTGCCATAGCGAGGAGGGCGTAGGGAGCCTTTTCTCGCTAGCGGCTGCTTTCTGTCGCCTGGGTAATCCCTTGTCTCAGCCCCACCACGGTAGTCTGATTATGCATTGGGCTTGTGTTGCAGACAGTGTGATTGGGAACATAGGTGCAAACGTTAAGAAGCATGCAGGAAGAGGAGAAACAACCAGCCGCACTGAAATAATTATATATCATGTATATATCAAAGAATAATAAACGGTGACCATGACTATCGAGAGAATTTGTTTAGGAGATGTGCGGAGCTGAGGCAGCTCCATAACTCCACAGAGGTGTTCTTTTCGATACATTTTGCATTATTAACCTTTACTCGTTGAAACCAAAAAGTTCCTGTAGACTGATGGTGTTAAATGTTGTTCCTTGTGTAGATGTTCCTTTAAAAATCCCACGGCCAGGAATAGGGTTCTCTTGATGACTTTTCCAGGGTCATATTGCCTTTCTAGCAATTCTATGGACTATTCTCCGTGAACGTTTCAACACCATAACAACCACCTGTGACACCATAGCAACCACTTAGCAACACCATAGCAACCACCTGGGACATCATAGCAAAAAATCTCCCATAGAAATGCATTGACGGAATGTTGAGATTTGAATTCTAACTGACAGCGTGATGTAAGTTCTCACACCACACAGACTCATGCACGAAGGCCAGTGTCTCCCATGCTCACAGCCCAATGCTTAGCAGCAGCACACACAGTCAATTCAGTTTACACTGACACTAAAGTTTATTTTAAGGTAGTACTGAGTTTACACTGACACTGATTTTTAAGGTGGAACTTATATATATAATATATCACTAAAAAGTTGGCACCTGGGACACCATAACAACCACTTAGCAACCCCATAGTCATCATCTGGGACACCACAACAACTGCATTGCAGCACCATAGCAACCTCCTAGGATGCCATAGCAACCCCAGTTGACAGACCTAAGCAACCACCTAACAACCCCTAAGCAACCACCTGAGATGTTACAGCAACCATTTAGGACATCACAGCAACCACATAGCAACCACCTGGAACACCATAGCAAACACCTAGCAACTCCATAGAAACCACCTTTAAGACCATAGCAACAACCTACAATACCAAAGCAACACCATAGCAACCATCTAGCAACACCATATCAACCACCTAGCAACACTATAGCAATCACCTGGGACACCACAGCAACCACCTAGGACACCATAGCACACTCCTTAAGAAGTACATGCCACATTTCAAGCACTGTTGTCGTTCCTTCAGGAAATGCAATTCTAGATATACAGTGCATAAAAAAGACACTGAAGAAACACAAAAATCATATGTGAAAAGTAATTAATACTATAGAACATCATTAAAGGGGAGTTTGGGGGAGCCTGTCTTATTTTACCCTAGTTTTATTTGCTCTTGATTGGTGTTGTTAAGTGTTATTACCATGGTGAGATCCAAAGAGCTTTCTGAGGCCTTCAGAAAGAATGCTGTAGATCTCCCAGAGTCTGAAAAGGGATTTTTTTTAAAGATCTCAGAACACTTAGAAATCAGCCGTTCTAAGTGCAACAACTGGCAACATGGCCAGGTTAAGCTGTCCTAGCAAGTTCAGTCCAGCAGTAGACCACAAAATGCGTAAAGAAGTCTCCAGAAATATTTAATTGTCATCACAAGATCTACTGGTAGCTTTTGCCACAACTTAAGTCAAAGTACAGCATCTACTATCAGAATGAGAACAGACATGTTTGCTTTTCATGGGACATGTACAAGGAAGAAACATCTGAGTAAACTTTTTTCATGAACACCTAGACCAGGTTGGAACAATGCTTTGGACAAATTAATCCAAAGTTTAATTATTTGGACACAGTAACAGAGGACATGTTTGGCGCAAACCAGACACAACAAACAATGGTAGAGACTATATGCAAGGACAGCATGGAGAAAAGAGCACAGACAAACTACTTGACATGTTAAATAAGTGCATAGTACTTTATTACTTGACAGTGAATAAGTGCATAGTAAAAGACAAGATACATCCATTTTAAATACAAAATTCTTATTTAAATGTTTTCATTTGTTGTGTCCTGTCTGATTGTGATGTGTTTAATGTACCCCTTTTTTATTAGCAAATTAAGTCAAGGATTAATAGGCCCTCAGTTACCATCAGATTACAGAAACCATCATGAATTGTCCATCATGTTAATATAGGAAAATGAGTCTGATCTAAATATTCCTCACATGTACATATCATTAAGATATGTCTGCTTTTGACTACCATGCTAGTGTTAGAACATAATTGTCATAAAAGCAAAGCAATGAACACGCAACACACACTAACCAAGGTAAGGGTAAATGTCAAAAGGGCTGTTTGCATTAATCCTCAAATACTAACAAATTATACTACTATACGAATTATACTATTATACTAACATACATACATATTGATGTAAGTACATACACAATTCGATGTGCCATATAAATATTGTGAATCAATGCATTTATTGACTACTAATTACCAAAAATTGCAGTTTTGTGTCTGTTTACAAGTTTAATTCGCCCGCCAAGAACTTCTCAGAGCTGAACTTTCACTGACGCAACTATCTCTCTCTCTACATAGTTCTGCCGTGGGGGGTTCCTCAAAACAAAGTATGCCAAATTTCGTCTGGTGTTTTTGGTAGTTGTAACTTAGCAAGTTTGACTCGCGAGTACAAACTCCGGAGGACAGGAGGACGCTGTGCAGTAACTTTACAATTGGAACAGCAGCATGGTGCATAATGCATTCTGGAATATTTGACTGTGCCAACTGCACATGTAACTTTCTGTTGAACATGTAATGTGTGAAATGTTACAAATTAACTAGAAGAGGGAATATGTTAGGGTAACAGGACTGCAGAGTCAAAACCTGGGGACATGACTAAAATGTGTTTTATAACCTCTTATATGGAGTCAACAATGCCAGAAAACAAGTTCTGAAGGATTTTATTCATTATATTTAATATAGCACAGTAGTGTTAGAGAGCAGAAACAGACAAATGCTATTTTAAGATCATGTGTTCTGGATAATTTTTTCTTAATGTTCTTAATAATCTATCTTAAAAATGGCACCCAATTTGTGGACACCATATTGTAGTTGGCCATGGCTAGTACCAGGTAAAGCCATCCCCCAGTCGTGTTGTTTTTTTTTATATTGGGAAAGAAGAGCTGGTTATTGCAGTCGAAGCAGAGAGGACACATGACGGGAACTTATGTTGGCTTCTATGCAATACCATGGCAGGATCCTTTTATCTGTGGCTTAATTGTCTTTGTTTTTTAACTTGGATTGTAGATGTAGTCTTTGTTTGTGAACTTATGTCCCCTTTGGGTCAGCAAACAATATTTAGCTTTTTATCAAGAAATATGTGAAAGTTATTGTCATCTTCCAAATACAAGCTTGTGCAGTATAACAAAACACTATTTGGTTTTGACTCTCTAGTGCAGAAACAATAAACAGAAACTAGTGCAAAGACAACAAAAGTCAGTGTAGAAGTGAGTGCCTGAGTGAATGTAATTTTGAAACTACGCTAGCATGACAGATATCCCCTTAGTTTTTGTGTTCATTCGATTCCAAAAGCCAAATATTATGGATAATGTCAGGCTTTTAAAATGTCATTAAATATCTGCAGTAAGGCAACACCATGATTGTCCAGGCGTAACAGAACGAATCATTTAACTGTAAACCTTTCAAAATCTGCTATCCGTCTTGGCACGTTCCGTGGCTGGCGGAAGTGACGCAGCAGGAGCTCATGTATGTTTGTTTTCTGTCTCCGCAGCGTTGACCTACGCTAGCGCAACGCATTGGCTACATTTTATTATCTCATTCCATTCCGACGATACTCGACACATTTCTTTTGTTGTGTTTTTTCTTACAGCGACTTTGTGCGCTATGGCACGTTCGCTTAGTTTTTTCCCAAACCCTAGCCAGGTGGTACGCACAGCCTAGCAGTGTTTATTTTTAGCAGCAGTCGCGGCTACACAAATTTAACCGCCCCAGCTAGCCATTAGCTAGCTTGCTCCCATCACTATTATCATCATCATCATCAGGATACAGACAGGTAATCTGATCTCCTCCATGGAGACCGACTCTCGGTGTCCTTGTAATTGTTTAACGTTTTTATCTATCTAGCGCTACTGAAGTTGTTGTGTCAGTTGCTAGGCTAAGCCGTTATCTACCAAGTCGAAACAGGGCTGGGCTATTATACTCTGGTCCTGGAGGCCGATGTCCAGCGTAGGTGTGTCCGACCCTCTGGGACCGAAGTTTAAGAGCCCCGCCTTCATGGCTGTTCTGGGTTTTGCTATGGGCCTGGGAGCCATAACGTTACTGTTAGCTATTTAGCTATGTGGCCATGGCCTGTTCGAAGCCCAGACTTTCACCCCTTCCTAATTTCGCTGCCCACGGATTTTCAGGCAGTTATTGCATACTCTTACTTAGACATACTCTTTGCTTACTCTTACATAGTCTTACTTTAACCAGTCTCCGTCTCACACTCTCTTCCTAATCTCGCCCTTCGAGTAGTGGAGAGTGTTGCACACTCTGAAACACTAACTTAACGATGATATTATTATATGAGGTTATTCTGTTTTAGCTTGAATTAAAGTTGTTAGGTACGGTTAGTCTGCGTGGCAGAGTTATCTTGTGTTATGCTGCGCCCGAGTGCTTTTCAGTAGCTAGCAGCTAAATACGACTTCGCTCCGTTCTTGTGCTCATTAAAACCCCACAACGCGAAAACGGAAACAGAGAATGTGAAAAACCGTATGTCACGAATGTGTTATACCTTTACTGCTATTGGTGTAGAAAAACGTGAACGGTCGCTTTTTTCGTGAACCCTCCTATCGTATAGATTTAAATCTGTAAAATCTAGTTTACCATCTTGAGCAACCCCCGAACGTAGCATTAACTGGAGTTTTCACTGTGGCCGTGATGATAACTGTTAACACAATTATACCGTTTCCATGTGTTTTACATGATGATTTTGTTTTTTTGGTAGCGCTATACAATCGTAGCCTGCTGTTATTATTTACTTGAGTGTTACACAAGTGTACATAACGAATTTTGTTCGTTTGTTTGTAATTCAATGTAACTCAGTAATTTAGGCTGTCCATGTATAGTAGCTACCTATGCTGGGAGCATTTTCTCATATGGTGCTTCTAGCTTGTCATAATATCCTGTTGCGCTTTTATTTAGACAGCTTTACCTATATACACTATGGTAGCATGCTTTGACAATTATTATTATTATTATTATTATTATTATTATTATTATTCAGTAGCATCCACACGGCTTGAAACAGATGTGGAGAGAATCAAGGGTGAAATAAACATATATTGGGACATCTCATCATGACAATGTGTGTCTGACACCCCCTTGTAAATTAATCTTTTTATTAGTATTACAACCTAGAATTGAATAATATTTGTTTGTTTGGGTGTATAGAGTTAGAATTGAGCCATCCTTAAAATAATAAGAAGTAATAGGTACAAGTATGTGAATTTCAGACCACAACTGTATGTACAATTCATCTGATAGCTTGCGACAATCATGACTGGAAACCAAAGGAAGTAAGATCAGGACAACAGGATTAACGTGCAAACAAAGTCTTTCGTAATGTTCATGTTAAAAAACATTTATTAATTTTATACAGTTTCTTGTATGATTCAGATTTAAGAATTTTTACGTATTAGAAACGACAGTAAACAAACATTTTTGTTCAACTTTACATTCATTCTATAAATACATATTAAATATGCGTAATAGTGTGAACATCTATTGTAGTTTGCATCACAAACATTTGAAGCTTGTAAGCTTCTATATATTTTATCTAAAACATGTAACAAACATTTGGTAGCATTAAGTGTCTTTCAACAACAGTAGTATTGTAAACAACTGTTGAGGCTATTACCTGTTCCTAAGTACATAATTTAACCAACACACTTCCCAGAGTTTCCAAGCCATCAAGTTTAAAAATGTTCAGCTACAGCTGAAAATCTCCACTTCATGTGTCATTAGTAATTAGGCTACCAATAACACGAGATAAAATTAACTGAAGACGCAAGTGGTATAGATCTATCTATGTGATTAAAAAGGGTAAACTAATGTTGCTAATGTTTACACGGATGTATTAACATGCCGGATGTTACTATTGATCTCAACGCTAAGCTTCATGCAGCGGCAGGCGCGAAAGGGTTGTACAATTATTTTTGCACGTAAACGTTGGTGCTTCAGCCAGGACAAACTAGCTTTTTGCAGGATATTGTTGCAGGGTATTTTAGACATATTAACTACCCTCCTGTTGGCTGTGCTGAAGCACAGTTAAGATTTCTGAGGAATGCTGAAGAGCAGCGAGCACTGGTACCAGCTACCATAATTCTTTAAAAACACAATATTTAAAGAATATATATATTTTTGTGATATGCGATATTTATCCTGATAGATGTAATCACAAAATAAAAACATTAGCATATCACTACTGCATTATATAAATAATTACCGCATTCCAGCCACTGCATTTTAGCCTTGTGAACGCTACTATGAGTCCTGTACCGTGCCAACACTAAAGACTCCTTAGACCATTCATGTGTGGGGTTGCTTCTCATCCAAGGAAGTGGATCCACCAGAATGGGTTGCCAATGTTATCAGAGTGTCTGACTATAACAGCTAACAACTAAAGTAGAAGGCCTGAAGGTAACATAGACATGGGAGCACATTGAAACACTGGTGACCCTGTGCTCCACCATCCAAGTGATTTTGTGTAAGCAGTGGGACAACAGCACCAGCATCTTAATTTACCACAATTCACAAAACACAAAATGTCCATGAACCCGTAGTTCTGCAACCTTTATCTAAACGCAAACATTATTTTCCAAAAGCTAAACCAATGGGGTTTAAGCCTAGACTTGAAGATTGAAGGCTGTTGACCCTTTTTTATTGATCTTCAGATGAGCCATTAGCTCCGTGCAGCTTGATTTGTCAATGGTGCCTAGCACATTGTCTGGGAAGGCTTTCTGAAGTGGTGGGGTCCCACGCCTCTAAAATAATGCTATTTTATTTTGTGTTCTGTTTGTTGTTGATGTAAAAGTTTGCAAAGCTGCCAACTGACACGCACTATGTGTTTGTGCATTGCTGCGTGTTCATGTGTGTGTAACAAGCGTGGGTGTATGCGGTGTGGGGCATGTGCCTGTGACAATTCAGTGCCAAGATAGTAATGAACGTCTGACTGTTGACTTCTGCCTAGGTTGATTTCATGTCTTTTACAAAGTCCTTTTTTTCTTAAGTTTAAATCCCAGACCTGAGTCCACCTAATGAGCCTGTTTATGTGTGACATTGCCATGCATATTTCGATAGAATCCGGATATACTTTTACTGGATTTTTACACTCGTCGCAAAAATGTGTCCCTACAGTGACCAGATGAGATCCGATCATTAAAAACGCATGGCCGGTGTAAACAGGGTCTTTGAGTAGCACGTTATAGAACATCTTGAAAAAGCAGATGAGTTTTGTAATTAAGTGCTCTGGACTGATGAGGGTAAAGTAATATTTAGGCCTGTCACAATAACTTAATAATGTTGGCTTGTTAATGAGCTCTGCTCGCTCATTTGCCAGAGCTTTGTAATGTGACAAAGCTGGGGCAGAGCCAGATGTTTTAAACACCCGGGGCTTATCCCAAATGTTCCCTGAAGGTATCCAAAGCCTTTTTCCAGAGGCACTCAGGGCATCTTTATTGGTGCGAGTGTTCTGCTTTCCAAACAGTCGACAGGAGAAACAGAATGCACAGTTTTGGGCTAGAGTACTCCAGTTATTTAAACTGCTCAAACCATCTTTTGTTAAATGCTTTTTGCTGGTATCCAAACTTGAGACTGTATTGGGAGAGAAACGCCTGCTTTGGACCACTCTCTGGAGTCACTGCTGTTTTAATGTCTGTCCCATACTGTGACTGTTTTTTCTCTTCCCTGACTTCCCCTGACTTATCTTTGTGATAAAGTAAAACCTCAAGAACACAGCATATAAATGTACAAATACACACACTCTTGTTTCTGCACCCAATATCCATTTTAGCTACACTGATCACATAGGACACTTTATGTAATAGAGTATGCAGTGAAACAGAAGGACTACAATCTGTAATTATAGAACTATAAAGTTCTCTTATGATAAGCAGAGCTGATAAAATGGACAAGCAGGGGAGACCTACATTACATACATTTACATACATAAATAAATGTTTAAGTATATTCATGGTAGGCTTCACAGTTCTGTTTTCAAATACATATATAATGAAATGTTCACATTTAAACAAAAATATTTTTAATGTACTAGTAGGGTTTTGCAGAGATGCTACACTTAGTGTAATGATTAACCAAGTTACATGAAGTTAATCAAATTTTACAATCTTGGTTTGCTTAAGTTAGTTTCCACACAGTAACTACAGCTGTCTTTTGTCAAGTTCATTAAGTTGCGGTAAATTTTCACCTTCAATGTATACTTTAACTACTGTTAACCAGAGCAGTATCCCAGGGATTCTAATGTTAGCCAGTGTCCCCGTGAGCTAACCTCTAAGGTTAAATATGCTAAACATGTCACTCACTCACTGCTGACTCCCCTGAGTTTTGACTTTTCTGTGGGTGAGGTCTGTGGTTGATTTCTTTTTTTAAATGTTTTTATATTGATAGTTGGCTTAGCTACCTTAGTTAGCTACCTAACTGGCTCTGCTTCAGCTACCTGTACATATCAACTTGGCCACTGAGGTGACAGACTGAATGCCTGACAACACAACTCTCTTGACAGGACAAATGCTAGATGTCGATAATTTCCCAAAAAGTTTAAAACACATTTGAGGCTTTTGACTAATCATCCAGGGCTTAAGCCACATAAGCCACCCCACGACCCCACCCCCATAAAAGGCCTAAAAATATAATAACCTAAAAGGTAAACTGGGTATTTAAGAGTGTGTCTCAGATGCAAGTTAAATCAAACTGGATCACCAGATCTACTGGACCTAGAATAGAGCTATCAAACCACAGTTACATCCAGACTGGTGCGCTCTCTTAATTGAATGCCAGAAGAAGAAAATACAACAGATCCAAATAGGAAACCAAATTTAAAAAAAATGCTGAAGCTGAAATGAGGATGACTTTTTCAACAAAAAAAAAGTTTTGGAAAGGCCCTCTCTGTCTCTTGGACACCATTTAAGACAACCTACAAAATATCTATAGGTCGTCTGTAAAGAAGGGGGTAGGGGCAAGGGGGTCCAGCTACAAGAATTGGAAATGCCTTTGCAAGTTTTGATTTCTGCCAAAAGTGAATTATGAGGTGTATAAGAACATCTTATCTACCTAGGTGCCAGTTACTGTCTCCAAACTCTACAACTAAGGCGACTCCTGTGCCAGTACAAGACCTTGAAACAAGCAAGAGCTGGATGAGATGGATGCATTAGAGCTTTAACAAAGAAACAAACAGAGGAGATCCTCAGTACCTGGTCATCTATTTGAATAATCTCAATCTATATGAAAAATGTGTCACAAACAGTATGGAGGGCTTGTCATTTAGACAATAAAGTATTAAAGGAAGAGACAACCAAATCTTTGCTTTATTACTTTACTATTACAGATTATTAGACAATACAGATTGCATTTACATACTTGCCCAGGTGTAACATTGCTAATTCCTCTACATTTATTGTAATTCAATTTTTTGGAAGCATAGCATGGTTGGGGGAGTAATGGGTCGTTGAAGAGTCTCATAAAGTGACTGACAGGCGGACAGACAAGCCTCCAGTAAAAATAGTAGTTAGTTAGTAGTAGTAGTTCTACATATATTTTTTTTATTAAAAAAAGGGAGGGAAAATGAATCACCATTTAAAAAGATCTTCACGCACACACACGCATGTTTCTTTAGGGAACCATCGCTTCAATGGCATTGTGTGAATTCTTTAAGCACAGAGAAAAAACAATAATATACTAAATGGTTTTACTTTTTCTTTTGACTCTGTGTATAAGGCACCAATTTCTGACCTGTCTAAAATTGGATCAGTAGTTGTAAGTGTATTTGTCCTGCCTGTTCTGTTTAACCATTGTGTCTTTTTGAAATTTTCTAAAGAGTCTCTTATCTGTATGAGTGTTGAAAATGTATGATTAGTAGTTACCTGTATAGTAATTCTCACTAATAGTAAGAACTATTAACAGTTCTACTAACAGACTAGCCACATGTCCTTTACTGTATGAGTACATTTTTTTATGATACCTCACATATTAAAATATCAGGTTTGACATATGCCCTTCTATTATACATATTTGGAATTACAAGTTATCAAATCACATTAGTTATTAGTTTACAAATGGTGTCTGCAGCCACAGACAAAGCATTTTTACTAATAAAAGTTTAGGTACTACATGATGTAGTTTGAGTGTGCCAGTAATAAATATGTAAGATAATATGTAGAAATATGTAAGATAATTTATTAATGTGGAAATATTTATAATATAATACTGCAATGTATATGTTTCTCTTCAAAGATGGACCAGCAAGCCAAGTCCTATATGTTTGCTAGTTTGACTCGGCCCCACTCAGAGCAACTGTTACAAGGCCTACAGCTGCTGAGACAAGACCATGAGCTGTGCGACATTGTGCTGCGAGTGGGTGATGTCAAGATCCATGCCCATAAAGTGGTGCTTGCTAGCATCAGTCCATACTTCAAGGCTATGTTTACAGGCAGTCTTTCAGAGAAGGAGACATCAGAGGTTGAGTTCCAGTGCATTGATGAAGCTGCACTGCAGGTGATGCATTGTTTGATTATGTCCACTATTTTGCAAAACAAGATTAAAATTGCACTGTACAGTATATAATGGTGTGCAGTCATTATTGAAATGTCATTCTTTAAGACCATTACATTTATTTCCAAAATTACTTGTTACTGTTATTATAGTTCCTAAAAACACTGTCTCTCTGCATCTTTTTCAGGCCATTGTTGAATATGCCTACACAGGGACAGTTTTCATTTCACAGGAAACAGTGGAGTCTCTTCTTCCAGCTGCCAACCTCCTCCAGGTTAAACTGGTGTTAAAGGAGTGCTGCAGCTTCTTAGAGAGTCAGCTGGATGCAGGGAACTGTATTGGCATTTCCCGCTTTGCAGAAATGTATGACTGTCATGATCTTTGCCTGGCAGCTACTAAGTTTATTTGTCAAAACTTTGAGGAGGTCTGTCAAACAGAGGAATTTTTTGAACTGACAAGAGAAGAGCTGGATGAGATAGTATCCAATGACTGTTTGAAAGTGGTCACAGAAGAGACAGTTTTTTATGCCCTGGAGTCATGGATTAAATATGATCTGACCGAGAGACAGCAGTACCTGGCTCAGTTGCTCCACTGTGTACGTTTGCCACTGCTCAGTGTTAAGTTTCTGACTCGGCTCTACGAGGCTAACCACCTTGTCCGTGATGACCATGCCTGCAAGCACCTTCTCAATGAGGCTCTCAAATACCACTTCATGCCTGAGCACCGACTCTCCTACCAGACAGTACTGTCCACAAGACCACGCTGTGCCCCCAAGGTCCTTCTTGCAGTGGGAGGCAAGGCAGGGCTCTTCGCCACTTTGGAAAGGTAAAAGTGGAACCAGTGAATCTTGTATAACATGACCACTAATATAATGCATGAAACCCATTATGCACTTTGTACAGTGCTGTAAAAAGTGGTTATTTCCAAAGTAAGTATATAGTTAGTTATGGTTACATAGTATGAAGTAAATATGTATCTATTATTCTATATTTGTATATGTGAATCATTTTAGATCTTTAAAGAAAATTAAATATTATCCAGGAGAGGCTGATCAAATCCATCACATTCTTAAACAACGATTTGTTTACGTTTTTGAGCAAGCAAATGAGTAAGAAAGGATTACTTTGTGTAAGACTTGTGCCATTTGTCTGTGCAGAATTGCTTTAATACATATACCCCTTCACTTCAGATATACAATCAAGTTTCCAAGCATAAATTGTTTATGTGGGGCACTGCAACAGCATCTCTATTAGGCCATGTCTGTACAGGACTTTGACTTTGCTGCTATTATGACGTTGGAGGTCAACGGTCAGTGACATTATATAGAAAACATTGCTAATGAGTATTGTTTTCAATATGCCTCCATTACTTTAATCAATTACTATTTGATTCCTTATAGTTTTATTACAATCGCATTAATGCAGCATTTAGACTATTTAAATTTGGATTATGATGATAATCGTGACATAAAAATCACTTCAGGGAACATGCAGATGAAGCCGTTTTGGTGCCTACAGTGATGCTTGAAAGTTTGTGAACCCTTTGTGAATTCTGCACAAATCTAACACTATCATATTATTAGAAGTTCTAAACGTAGATAATGAGAACTAAATCAAACAAATGAGCCAAAACGATTAGCTCATTTATTTATTGTAGAAAATGATCCAATATTACATATATGTGAGTGACAAAGGTATGTGAACCTCAGGACCATTCCAAAACATTAACGTAACTCATAATTACCCTTTGTTTGGTAAAACAATGTTAAACTGATTTTCTTGGCTTTTCACTATGTCCCATGTTGTGCTCTATGCAGCATGTGAAAGTGACTTTTGGTTGCTGTCATTCATAGTCAACACAGGTTGGCCATAAATGCAAGTATTTTGCCTTTTGTCCCCTAGTTACTTACTGTTGAGTCACCTTAGTCAAGGCTGGAGGCGCTGAATATTTTTCTGAAGTCAAAGGTGACTTTCTGAATGAGTTGCATCTGCATCTTTGAGGTGTGCAGTGGTATGAAGTGTTTGTCTGTGAGATGTGTCTGTTCACGGTAGCGGCTATTGCGCATTTAAACAAATTAAAAGCTAAAATGGTAGATCCTAAGTGTTAATATGGTACATTGGCTGTCTATATTGGACCTGTAATGCTATAGATATACTGATAGATATTCACAGTAATTGATTAGTGGCCCCGTTGGCAGTTTAAGACTTTTTAAGAGGTTAAGAATGTAGAAAATATTGATTTAGCCACTTTTAACATCAATCTCTCTCCTAGGTGTTTTTTTTTTTTTTTTTTTTTTTTTTTTTTTTTTTATATAAATAAGCCTTACAAGTGGCCTCTAGGGGTGTAATGACCAAGGATAATCCGGGATGCATACAGATACGTTCCAAGGTCACACGTAAACCACAGATTAATTGTCAAGTTTTACCATAACGTTGTAGAACACAGTGGTACTGATAATGTGACTTTTTGCTTTAATAATTTACTAAATCTTGAGGCAGAGCCCCTATGAAGACAGCTGCTCAGACTGTATGTTATGTGAATGCGATCAAGTGCAGATAATGGACAGAGCTTATGGATAAAACTGTTACGTTTCTGAGCACAGCCACACATCTGCAGTGTCAGTGGAGAGCAGTCTCATATGGACACAGGCTGAATGTAAAATGGAAAAATCTTTAAGTAAGTCAACCTCGGAATAATGGATCATGTGAAAATAGGTTACTAATACAAACACACTGTTTCAAAATACATCATGCAAACGATGCATTAAAATCCATGATCTAAACTAAGTCCAACATACAATAAAATCTTTTTTTTTTTTTTTTTTTTACATTGACTTCCATTGCAGAATTTTTCCTCACCCTTTAAGGTTGCCATTTTGGGAATTTATGTGTGACAGCGACTCTGTGAATACAAAATATGTAATTTTGCCAGGGGCACCCAAACTTGGGGCTCAGCTGTAAAATGCAATAGCACATACAAATTGTTGCAGAAAACAAAAAAGCTTAGGTTACTTTTATGTTGTACTTGTTTTGCAGCCACTGGAATAAAACTTCATTTAGTGTATTGTTTGGTAGGAGGTAGTCTTCACAGGCTTGCAAAGGTCAGAGACTTCAGGAAAAATATTTAAAAATGCGTATTTGAATTGTTTCTAACTCATTAACTGCAATTTTCTACAGACAGATTTAGCACCCATACACACATAAGATACTTGTATTACATTCTGTTGGCAGAGCAATTTATTAAGTATAGTTTAAATAAATGATGTATAGATATGACACTTAAGAAAAGTGCTAGCGTATCGCTTCGTCATCAGAGACATTGTTTTGTATGCTTTTTAACAGAAGAGAATGATCAACAATTCGAAAGCTTTAGAGAGATCAATAAAAAGGGCAGCGCAATGCTTCTTTACGTCTATGGCAGCAGGTGTAACAGCAGAGAGTTTTCGTAGAGAGGTTGTCTTGAGTTGATCATTCATTAATGCTTCTAATATTTTAGCTAAGCATCAAGCTCAAGGCCTTTAACGATCTGATGCACCCCCTCCCTAATGTAGTGAGATTTTTTCCTCATTTAGTTGCCTAAATGTAAGCCAGTCATCTTGATATTCCTGGTATCTGTTTTACTATGTTTTACTAAGTATTTGAATTTAAAGCACCATTCGAGAGCCTGTTTTTTCCTGAAACAGTGTAATGAGGTTAAATGTTTATATTGTCAGTTGCAGCAAAATGAGCAGATTGAGGCCCGTGGATCCCCACTAGTACAAAAATAATTATTCTGTTTTATAGACACTTTCAGGGCTATATCTTCAAAGCATTCTGTGGGCATTCTGTGAGTGTGAGGTTTTATGTTGTGATTTGGTGGTAAATGCAGTGCTGAAGTCAACAAACACCATTCTGACATTCTGACAGGTGTTTGTTGCCAAGCTCAGCCTCACAAATCACTTCCTCACAATGGGGTTGTGAACGATGGGGCCGTAGTTGTTCAGGCCAGGGAGATGTTGAAGATGTCCGTGAAGATGGTCTGTGAATGCGCTACTCACCTTTTTTTGTAGCCAGGATCAGTGGCTCATCCGAGATTCTCTGAGGTCAAGTTGATGGTGCTACAGGATAGGAGCTGAAGAAACAATTTCAAACAAATCAACCTGTCTGAATCAGCTGAAGGCTCCTATTGCGTGGGATTTTTAGTGTCCCCTCCAAAATGGATTCCATCAATGGCTGGTCGTGCCATTGAAATGGACCGTTGCCATTGTATATATATGATAGCAGGCCCACTGCCAAAGCCCAGAAACCTTATATGATACATTTTTGGCTGCTAAGGTATGTAGATAGGCAAGCCATTTCGAAGGACGCTTGCAGTGCTTTTCCAATTAAGTATGGCAATACGTTGTTTAACCTGATTAAAGTGACCAGCCCCACTTTGGCTGCAAGAAGGAGAGAATATACCCAAATCATATACCCAAAATCCTACAGGCAGCTGGGAATCACCCCTTCTTCATGTATCCAGCATGTCTATCAAGATTTATGAAGATTGAGAACCAAGGCAGGCAATTGACATTCAGCTCCCTTGGCTCATTGCATCCTTCCAATCAAAGCACTATGACAGGTAAATTATTGTTTTTCATGGGTTTATTTTTATTTTACATGGTTAGTTTGGTTATTGGCAGGGAACTAGTAATTGTTTTTGGAGAGTCTGTAAATGCACTGCGTTACTGCTAATACAGGTATGAGTAAGGCTGTGTTTTGCTTTCAGCAAAACCTGTAGGAGCTTAGCGTTCTTGCAGTTGGCACTTTTTCTGTAAATAGTGTATTCCTATTCCTTTCCCTTTCCTCCTGGCAGATGGAATCTGTGGTTGGTGGCATTTCAGAGTAGCAGTAGCAGTGATTGATTTTGCTCCAGATTTTCTTCTTAAGATACATAATTATAGGTATTGGTAGCAGGTGATTTCAGTTAAACTATGAACAAACTCAACATTATGTCCATTAACAATAGTCAACCAATATCAAGCAGAGCTCTCAGTAATTTTATTCCTGACTTAAATCTGGTAGATACAGTGCAGCTGTTTGCTGTCATCAAATCAAACAATAATTCAAATAGCTCAACACTACTGATATAACAAGTGGTTTCTTCAATTTCAGCTTGAATGACTTTTAATGACTACCGCAGCTTCCAAATTATTTAACCCCTTTATGACAGGCACCTTTAGTGCTTAGTACAGCACCCGTTTGCTGTCATGGCCTGCTGCAAATGCGTTGCATAGCCAGACACCAGCTTCTAGCAGCATTCCTGAGGATTCCTAGCCCATTGTTCTTGGGCAATTGGCACCAGTTTGCTAATATTCTTGGGTTTGCATTTTAAATCCCACCATTAATTTGAAGTTCAAGTCAGCCAATGACCACTACAGAATCTTCCAGGGCTACTTCTGAAACCATGCCTTGGTAAATTTAGAAGAATGCTTGAAATCATTGTCCTTTTGGAAGGTCCGATAATGCTCCAATTTCAGCTACTCATAGAAGGCATGATGATTTCCTGATACTTGATTTAATCAATCTGGTATCCAGGAATCAGGTTTAATTCCTGGCAGCAGATCAGATTTATAGTGTCCCAGGGCCACACACTGCTACCTATCAGAAAGGTAGTTCTGAGCCCAGCATATAGCTTTGTCATCAAAACCCATGTTTGTAAGCTTTTTGACAGAAGAGAAGGATCAACAATTCGAAAGCTTTAGGGAGATCAATAAAAAGGGCAGTGCAATGCTTCTTTCCGTTTATGGCAGCAGGTGTGACAGCAGAGATGGTGCTATGGTTTTCTAAAATGTAATTTTATCACTTCTAATAGTTAAAATTCAGACTTCCTAGTAGCCGACTCAGTAATAAGTTGCAATTAGGACAATTCTCCTGACTTAGTTCTAACATGCAGTCAAACATCACAGCCAACAAACACCAGTTCAGGTATTTGATGTGTGTTCTCTCAAGCACACCTGGTGCAACTAATAAAGCCCCCGATTTACCACCTGATTTGCAAATGTTTTTAGTGACTTTGGAGAATCCACTTTTTTAATTGTGTTGAGCTATTTAAAATGTTATTGTTTGGTTGGTTTGAAAATATAGCAAGTTGCACCTTGACCGGATGCTTTAGTTAGCAATCAGCAAGCTTCTATCAGAAATCATAGCTCTTGGTAAATTAGTTTGGTTTACAGTCCGCTTATAACATGTAAAAACAGCAGTTACTGAGACAGAATAGAACAGTTCTTTTTTTATACAGCATTAAGCAGCAGTAACCTGATAAGTGTGCAAATAGACACATGCTGGTAGCATCAATAGAGAGGTGTATGTTGAGTGCATATAAAGTATTTGTTTGGGTGTGTGAGGTGCGAGGGGGTCTCATCTCAGTCCTTGTCTGTTGAGACGTCTGACAGCTTGGGGGTTAAAGCAGTGATGGCTCGAATTCTCCGGTACCTTCTGCAAGATTCAGAGGGGCAAATAATATTTAGTCAGCCACTGGTTGTGCAAGTTCTCCTACTTACATGTTCTCCAGCTTGGTGCAACCCTTAAACAGAAACATTTATTACCAAAAGCTAAACAAACTTAACTTTACTGAGGTTCCTGCTGGAACATCCTGACAGTGGTGCATTGCAATAGTCTAGCCTTAAAGTATTAAAAGCATGTATTAATTTTTCTAATGTGTATATAGTCAATATAAGCATGTAAGCATTTCTTAGCTTTGTAATGTTAATTATGTGGGTCAAATGATGGATCGGATCAGTTATGACACCAAGACATTTAGCTGCTAAACTAGGAATAACTGATCAACCTGATTGAACATTAAATCATCATTTATTTCTTGTGACTTTTAAAGCCAAAAGGAGGAATCTGTTTTTTTACTATTCAGAAGGAGAAAGTTATGTAACATCCAACATTTCACTCTTTTATCTTTTATACAGTCCTCAATCTGTACAGTTGTGTGTGAATGACAATGGAATGTTTTTACTTTTAACTGTGCCCAGTGGCAGCATGTGTAATTTAAATAATATTGGTTCTAAACTAGAATCTTGTGGCCATTTAGGAGATTCACCCGTCCCCATTTCCCCCAGGTTTTCCATTAACATGCCACAAATGTCTTTAACCACTTAAAATGCTAATGACCATTCTTGACCTGCCTATCCAGTTCTAAAATTTCTTTGCAACTGGAATGGTGTTTAAACTTTGCTACTTGTCACAATTATTTTTAATTTTTTTATTCATGTCACAGAGGGGCTTTACTTCTCTTCTTTTACTTAAGTAATCAACAGAAAGTTATTTAAGCATGTGGCTCATCTAATACACAATGGTCCATGTTTCCTTTGTTTTTGCGTATTTGTCAAACAACATGAATTTCCATCTTAAATAAATTGTAATATAAAACAAAGAACATGAAATACAAAACATGATTGGTGGTTTTAGCAGCAAATTTCCAACCTTTCTAAGCAAATTTCCAACCTTCCTATGAATGCAAGTTGTTATTTTACATCTGAAGAACATTGGCCCACTGTTATTCGCCAGAATTGCTTTCATTCAGCAATATTGCAAGTCACCTTCACCGGACAACTCACATGTTTCACTGGTGATATAGTGTTCTTATTGTGAAGTGATTGTAGCTTAAGACCATATGCACAGAGACCAGTTTTCAAAAAAATTCCACTCATGTATTTTTGCAAAAGGCTTGGGGTCATCGCTGACCTTATCTGATGTTCGCTCCACAGGGTAAAACAAAAGAGTAAAAATAATTAATAAAACGTCAATATTCTTTTTTTTTCTCCCTCTTTGACAGCATGGAGATGTTCTTCCCTCAGACAGACTCCTGGATTGGGCTGGCCCCACTCAGCGTGCCTCGCTGTGAGTTTGGAGTTGCCGTACTGGATCAGAAAGTGTATGTGGTGGGTGGCATTGCCACACACATGCGACAGGGCATCAGCTATAGACGCCATGAAAGCACAGTGGAGATGTGGGACCCAGACAGCAATACCTGGTCTTCTGTGGAGCGGATGGCAGAGTGTCGGAGCACCCTAGGAGTTGTGGTGTTGGCAGGGGAGCTGTATGCACTTGGAGGCTATGATGGCCAATATTACCTCCAGTCAGTGGAGAAGTATGTACCCAAAGTGAAAGAGTGGCAACCAGTGGCACCCATGACAAAATCACGCAGTTGCTTTGCCACTGCAGTACTTGACAGTATGGTTTATGCCATTGGAGGCTATGGCCCTGCCCATATGAACAGGTAAAATGCAAGACATTTTTCTTCTGATTGAGCTTGTTTAATATGAAATGATGAGTTAAAATTATGTCCAGACTTTTTACCCAGAAAGGTTAACTCAGAAAGGAGTTTTTAAATATATGTTTTCCTTTGGTATACTTTCCAAATATAAGATATTCACACAATTTTTTTATGTTCATTAGCTTCCTCAGTTACCTGTATTCCTTATTCTAAAGGCCTTTTTTCCAGTGTTTTCAATTGCTAATTATGTTAGCTAATTATGTCAGCTATCGTGCAGTATCGCTATGGTAATTTCTTCCTCCCCTTCTGTTTTTGCCTATGATACAGTGGCTCTCACACGTTTAGTTATTTATTTATTTATTTTTTTATCTTTCTCAATGTTCTGTTTGCTAAATGCTTGACGTTTATTTTCAGTTCTTTTACTTGCAGTCATTTTTTCCTTTTTTTCCATTATTTCAATCATTGTGGGTCATCAGTCATACAAGAAAAGTGTATCTGCATTGTTTGACAGTTGTAGGGTGTGTGTGCGAAAACAAATTACACACTACAGGCTGTACCAAATTAAGTCGCTGTGAAATTCACATGCATGACTTTTTAACATTGCTAACACTAGTGCTTTGGAAGTGTGACAAATGGAACTTGCGCTTGTGAACTTTGGTTCTGCATTACATTCATCAGTCTTTGCACATATTCATAAGCTACACATACCATGGATTCTTAATGGGATTGCGAGTACCAAATTGTGACCCCCACACTGTGACTGTTCAGTATGCATATAGACACCAGTATATTCCTACACAAAGCATTTAATACTTAATTGTACTTGTTTAAATGTATTGGGTACATGTAATTCAGCAAGTTCTGGCAGAATTCTGGTTGGATATTTGACCACTGTTTTTAGCAGAATTGAACCACAGTGCTTAACATAGTCCCAAGGTCAGGACTTTGGGAAAGCCAATCCAAAAGCTTAATGTTAATGTTGTGGATGAAACCCATGGATACACATGGATTTAGCCCAGACCCAAGTCCAAATGTATTTTCAAAAGTAAAAATACAACTTATGTATACATTTTCAGGCCCTGGACTGACTCCATTACAATTATAGACATAGTGGAAGAGTTTTTGAAATATTCAAAATGGTCAGTGCCATCAGAAGTGACATTGTTTTTAGAAAATGCTTTTTAGACCCTATATGTTAATGCTGAATTTTGCTTTTCTGCAGTGTGGAGCGCTATGACCCTAGCAAAGATGCCTGGGAAATGGTAGCACCTATGGCTAATAAGAGGATCAACTTTGGAGTGGGAGTCATGTTGGGGTTTATATTTGTGGTTGGAGGTCACAATGGTGTATCACACCTGTCCAGCATTGAAAGATATGACCCCCACCAGAATCAGTGGACAGCATGTCGACCCATGAATGAACCTCGCACAGGTAAGATCGTTCAGTTTTCTGTGGGGGTAGTTATTTTTGGATGCAGTGCAAAAGTTCCCCCCACATTTTAGCACTCAGAAATTCAGGGATGTTAAACTGTGCATGTGCTGTTTATTCAGTGTATATATAGTGTCAAAACAAAAAATGTTACTCATTGCTTCCTAAGATAGTGTTGTGATGGGAACTATACTTTTAAAATTAATTTTAAATAAATACTTTTTAAAATGTAAGCTGCTTTCTTATCCTTAATGTTTATTTACACAGGAGTTGGCTCTGCTATTGTGGACAACTACCTCTATGTAGTTGGCGGTCATTCAGGGTCTTCATACCTTAACACAGTGCAACGTTATGACCCCATCTCGGACAGCTGGCTGGACTCCAGCGGAATGATGTACTGCCGCTGTAACTTTGGGCTGACCGCCCTTTGACCATACGCATCTGTGTATTAGGATACGCTGTAACAGAGAGACAAAAATTGTTTGCATTTATTTTGTCTATACTATCGTCCCATAGTGTTCCTTAAAGGGAGCCACTTTAGGGAACAAGACCAGGAAAAGGATCTGAAAGGAATGTTCCATAATGAGACTCCACAGCTGTAAGAGTGTTTGCAAGAGGTTACGTTTGTTTGTTTTTTGTTTTTTTGGTGGAAATGCTATGTACTCTTAAGTACATTTACTGAGACTGCAGACAAAGGTTTATAACTACAGATGGATTTGGATTTATTTGCTTTGGGGGCGGGGGGTAGGGGGTTACTTGTGGGTATGTATGCATGTTGGAAACAAAGAATGAAGTGTGCGTACATGTGAGACAAGTGTTCAGTGTGTGCAGTACTGCCACTGTAACTTGCGCATTAATGTGCTGGCCTGACCGCCTTTTGACTATAGGACCCCAGTGTATTAGGCGGAGAAAACACTGGAAGAGTAGAGAGACAAAATTGTTTGCATTTATTTAGTCTAGGTCTTATTCATACTTGCAACAGTGTTCCTCAGAGGGAACCAGTTGAATTGTGGGAAACATACATAGCTTAAATCAGAAAGAATTGGTTTTCTTTCTGGTGGCATTTTTTTGTAGAAATTCCTAGAGATGTTTAAATGTATTCCAGTGGATTGGCAGCGGGACCGACCCAGGCATATTTTCATAGATTGAGTTTTTACAACTGTGCGCTTCCTCGAGGCACCATTAATGGACATTTTTACAGCCTGCAGCAGGTTTTAGAAGGTAACGGAACAGTGCAGTGTGGGAATTAATATTATATCTGGAACTATATAAAACTATTGCTAAAATGCTCTGTTTTACAAGTGGAAGTATTGCACACTTTTCACTAGTTTTAAACCAGCACTAAAGTATGCTTTCAGAACCAAAAAGAGGAGGCTATTACACACCCACTATAGGAAACCAACATGATTCAACAAACTTTAAAAGTTATTTCATATCAGTAGTCAACAAACAAGAGATGTTAAGTGATCTCACATGTTAAATCATTTCACCACAGTGTTTTCAAGGAGATGGCAGGGAGGTCAGTCAGGCTCTTTTATAAGATATTAAATACATTATAAAGCAGCTATTTTAAAAAACTAAGGTATCAAACTAAAACTAAAACTAAAAATAATCCTAAAATCAAATTATAAATAATGTTTACTAAGCGATTTTATTTTAGTATTAATGCACATCTAAGCTGTATGGCTATATTTATTAAAACACAAATCGGATCAGTACTGGCCAGTACTCATCATTAAGGTACCTGGATCGGATCGAGGGAAATTAACTGGATCGGGACATCCCAAGAAATTGAGATCTCAAATTTAATTTGAGTATTTTTTTTCAAATGTAGACATAAAGGTTCTTGGGGACAGGAACGTCATTATATATTTTTTTTATCAGTGGGTCTGTGCCTGTTCATGACACATTATTTGTTCAAATGTTTGTGGACATCCCTTTTAGTTAATGCATTCTGCTACGTCAGGTTGCACCCATTGCTAACACAAATGTGCAAATGCTCAGACACAGCTTGTCCCTGTTGCAGAGTATTGCAAATAGAATAGCATTCTTTACCATCTTCTGTAGAATAATGGTTCCATCCAGTACTTTGGGGATATGTTGTGGATGTGGTGGGGTGGTGGTGATCAAATATCCTGACCTCACCAACACTCATTGCTGAATGCAATCAAGTCCTTTCAGCAGTGCTCCAAAATATACTTTCCTGGACAGTAGAGTATGGTGCTATAACAAATGCAGGATAAACTCTCCCTTTGTAATTTTTTTATTTTATTTTTAAAAATATAAATAGCCTTGATTTCAGAAGAAACAAGCAGGTGTCCCAATACCTTTGTCCACATGGTGAATGTATGCATGTCATGAATGAAGTGCGAGTGGCTGTGTGTGCAAGGCAAGCGTCCAGGCCTGATTGATTGGCTTAGTTTGAAATGTCTGCATTAAAACAGTGCTTCACAGAAAAAGTGGAAAACATTTAATCTCACTTAAAAGGGCTGCCTTTTTCTATTATATGTAGACTGACTTAATATAGAATACATTATCTAGTGCATTGCCTGTAAATGTTATGTGAGTGAGCGAGTGGGTGAGTGTCTCTCTATTGACTCAATACTTTCTTGTTCTATTAGTCTCTTAAGAAATCTTCCAAGTTCTGCACAACTCCTCTCTTAATTGGTAGCTGGTAACAGTTTTTTTATTGAGTAAAACGTCCTATCAAATATTCCATTTTGTATTTTGTTCAGTTTTGAGTGTGATCATGCCTTTTGAAATTTCTTAATTATTGTAAGGCTATGGAAGTTGTATAAAAAGCTATTGGTGCTAGTTAACAATTCAGGTCTTTTTGTCATCTTTTTTTCTTTTTCTTTTTTTGTCTTCATGTTAGTTATTTTTTTCAGTGTTGTGATGAACAACAATTCAAATTGGTCTGTCCTATAATCATTCTGCCTTTGCCCGTTAGTGTACATAAAACTTTAGACGTTTTTCCAGACATGATTGGCTGATTTCACAAGAAATGTGCATTGTGGCTTAGTAACACACTGAAACAGTTACATAAACTTTACAATTTGAGAAATCTTCGAACTGTAAAGGTCCTGCTATTTTTATTCATTTGTGTTTGTCTCCCAAAGTGTCCACAAACCTTTGTCAGAAGTTACCATTTAAAAAACGCACTAATCTACTCAAAGCTAATTAGCTTATGAATTGAATCGGGTGTATTAAATGAGGGTGACTCCTTAGTCTACAGTGTTTTAGCCAATCTGGTGCAACCAGAAGGCAGAAAGCAGCAATCTTCACGCTAGTGTAGTGGGTTAATATGATCCAAAATGATTATATCCCTTTTGCCAAAAATCTGAAAAGATGAAAAACTACACAAACTGATCCAATTCTGTAATTTCTTGTTGAGGCACTCATAAAATACAAAAGTGCAAAATCTATGTTGATTAACGTTGAAATCTAGTGTTTCCAAAAGTCTGTTTGGTTGCCTCAAAAGTTCTGCTCCTTCAACTTGTCAGGTCTTACTGGAAGCTCATATCCACACCTGGAATTAAAATTCAGTAAAGTGGTATTTTACAATTTGATTCACACTGTCAGTCATTAATGACACATTATTTTCATTGTGAAACAATTGTAATTAAACAAATAGCAGACATTTGTTGGTTGCAAACATATTTCCTCTGTCTTCTGGGATATCAAGGTCTGGGCTTTAATGTGGCCATTCTAATACATTTAGGTTCAAGTTACAATTGGCTTTTTGCTTATTTGACTAATGCACTCCCTATATTGTCACTGACTTTGGTGGATAGCTTCTTGCAGGGCAATCTGCATTTATGCCAAATTTTTGCACTGTTTTGTGTAGGTTGATGACATAATCAAGGCCTTTTTTAATTTGAGATTGTAGAAATGTTGTCAGTTATGTTCCAAAATGCATATATACAGTGGGGGGGAAAAAAGTATTTAGTCACCAATTGTGCAAGTTCTCCTACTTAAAAAAAAATTAGAGAGGCCTGTAATTGACATCATAGGTAGACCTCAACTATGAGAGACAAAATGAGAAAAAAAATCTGAAAATTACATTGTCTGATTTTTAAACAATTTATTTGCAAATAATGGTGGAAAATAAGTATTTGGTCACCTACAAACAAGCAAGATTTCTGGCTGTCACAGACCTGTAACTACTTCTTTAAGAGGCTTCTCTGTCCTCTACTCATTACCTGTATTAATGGCACCTGTTTGAACTCGTTAAGTATAAAAGACACCTGCCCACAACCTCAAACAGTCACACTCCAAACTCCACTATGGTGAAGACCAAAGAGCTGTCGAAGGACACCAGAAAGCAATAATCAGAAAATGGGAGACCTACAAGACCACTGCTAATCTCCCTCGATCAGGGGCTCCACGCAAGATCTCAACAAGAACGGTGAGCAAAAATCCCAGAACCACACGGGGGACCTAGTGAATGACCTGCAGACAGCTGGGACCAACGTTATAAAGGCTACCGTCAGTAACACACTATGCCGCCAGGGACGCCAGGGAAGTTTGCTAGAGAGCATTTGAGTATTGGAAGAATGTCTTATGGTCAGATGAAACCAAAGTAGAACTGTTTGGTACAAACACAACTCGTGTTTGGAGGAGAGTGAATGCTATGTTGCATCCAAAGAACACCTTACCAACTGTGAAGTATGGGGGTGGCAACATCATGCTTTGGGGCTGTTTCTCTGCAAAGGGACTAGGACGACTGGTCCATGTACATGAAAGAATGAATGTAGTGTGAGATTTTGAGTGCAAGGACATTGAAGGACATTGAAGATGAAACGTGGCTGGGTCTTTCAGCATGACAATGATCCCAAGCACACTGCCAGGGCAACAAAGGAGTGGCTTCGTAAGAAGCATTTCAAGGTCCTGGAGTGGCCTAGTCAGTCTCCAGATCTCAACCCCATAGAAAACCTTTGGAGGGAGTTGAAAGTCTGTGTTGCCTGCCGACAGCCCCAAAACATCACTGCTCTAGAGGAGATCTGCATGGAGGAATGGGCCAACATACCAACAAGGGTGTGTGCCAACCTTGTGAAGACTTGACCTCTGTCATTGCCAACAAAGGATATATAACAAAGTATTGAGATGAACTTTTGTTATTGACCAAATACTTATCTTCCACCATTATTTGCAAATAAATTCTTTAAAAATCAGACAATGTGATTTTCTGATTTTTTTTTTTTCTCATTTTGTCTCTCATAGTTGAGGTCTACCTATGATGTCAATTACAGGCCTCTCATTTTTTTAAGTGGGAGAACTTGCACAATTGGTGACTGACTAAATACTTTTTTCCCCCACTGTATGTATCCACTTTATTTCTTATTTCATAATTAATGATCTTGACCATTTACTTACCTGTTCTAAAAGTCTTTTGTCAGATGTGAAAAGTATGAATGCTTAAGGTAGTCACAATAAGAGTTTGTAATAGAGTGGTTTAGAATGAACAGAGCATTATGTGAGCATTGCACAAGTATATGGAGCTGTAGGTTGTGCTTTTAAAACTAAATGAGATCTTGTGTAACAGATTTGAATTAAAGGCATTTAGGTAATGCAATAAGACAAATCCCTTTCCTTTAGTCTCCTTGAAATGTGGACTGCTGCAACTGGAATTTATGTCTTGTATTTTCTTTCATCAAATGTCTAAACTTTGTTCTTATATCATGTTTTTTTTTTTTAATTCAGAATCAGATTTTGACTTTTTATTATTAACTGTTTTTTGTCAACAAACACAGAGCACTGTAAACCTCTTAAAATTATCTAATAATGATCATAAAGTTGAATGGATTCTGTTCTTTTGAAAAATGTTATGACCACAGAAATGTTATGATCAAAACAGACAAGCAAAAAAAATCAGATGGTAGTCATCTTTAGGTAGTTAGATTAGATTCCACATGTATTACTCATTTCACTGACTAGTGCTGAAAAGTAAATTGTAATCAGTTATTAGGATTATAATGTTAATGTGAAGAAAAACATAAAGAAACAACATGGCATTTAATGTTGAATTAGCAATAAGCATTGACGTTAATCCTGAGTAACTGTAGATCTAATAATGTATGTTTTGTCCAGCTTGAAAAACATCCATTATTAGATCTATAGGCAATGTACTTAAAAGTGCAGTAGTTGGAAGAGCAGGTAAAGCTTGCTCTGATGAAGGGTGGCTCAGGAGAAGCAGTAGAAGGAGAAAGAAAACAAACAAAGATTATGAAAAAGAAAAAGAAGGAAGATAATTTATCTGATGCTGCTGTTGTAAATAAACATGTAAAGACATAAACTGTTGTTTTGTGTTTGTTTTACGAATATTATTACCCACCAATAAATATGTATTAATTAACAGTTCCCCTTTTGTTCAAAAGTAACAGACCTACAGTGGGGCAGAAAAATATTTAGTTCTCCTACTTAGAAAGATGAGGGAGGTCATTTTCACCACAGGTACACTTCAACTATGAGACAAAATGAGAAAGAAAAATCCAGGAAATCACATTGTAATTATATTTGTAAATTATGGTGGAAAATAAGTATTTGGTCATCCACAAACAAGCAAGACCTGTAACAACTTCTTTAAGAAGCTCTTTTGTCCTCCACTCGTTACCTGTATTAATGGCACCAGGCTGGAAAGAGTGAATCTACAATAGGCAAGCAGGTTGGTGTGAATAAATCAACTATGGGAGCAATTGTAAGAAAATGGAAGACATATAAGACCATTGATAATCTCCCTCGATCTGGGGCACCACGCAAGATCTCATCTCGTGGGGTGATGAGAAAAAATCCCAGAACTACATAGAGGGACCTGATTAAAGATCTTCAGAGAGCTGGGACCAAAGTAACAAAGGCTATCATCAGTAACGCACTACGCCAAGAAGGACTCAAATCCTGCAGTGCTAGGCGTGTCCCCCTGCCTAAACCAGGCCCTGAAGTCTGAAGTTTGCCAAAGAGCATATGGATGATCCACAAGAAGATTGGAATATCATGTGGTCAGAAGAAACCAAAATAGAACTTTTTAGTAAAAACTCCTCATGTTTGGAGGAAGAAGAATGCTGAGTTGCATACCAAGAGCACCATACCTACTGTGAAGCATGGGGGTGGAAACATCATGCTTTGGGGCTGTTTTTCTGCAAAGGGAACAGGATGACTGATCCGTGTTAAGGGAAGAATGAACGGGCCATGTATTGTGAGATTTTAAGCCAAAACCTGCCATCAGTGTGAGCATTGAAGATGGAACGTGGCTGGATCTTCCATCATGACAATAATTCCAAACACACCACTTGGGCATTGAAGGATTGGTCTCTGTAAAAAGCATTTCAAGGTCCTGGAGTGGCCTAGCCAGTTTCCAGACCTCAACCCCATAGAAAATTTGTGGAGGCAGTTGAAAGTCCCTGTTGCCCAGCGACAGCCCCAAAGCATCACTGCTCTAGAGGAGATCTGCATGGAGAAATGGGCCAAATTGCCAGCTACAGTGTGTGCAAACCTGGTGAAGACTTACAGGAAACGTTTTCCTCTGTCATTGCCTACAAAGTATTGAGCTGAACCTTTGTTATTGACCAAATACTTATTTTCAAAAATAAAAAATCTTACAATTTGATTTCCTCTCTCATCTTTCCAAGTAGGAGAACATGCACAATCAGTGGCTGACTAAATACTTTTTTGCCCCACTGTAATCTAGTTAATGAATGTAGTTAGGAGCTAAATAGTACACAAAAAATAGACCACCACCATAACATTCAATCAACCTCTCAATATTAAAGCCAGGTGGATTTAAAGTAAACTTAAAGTGAAGCTTCTCTGTAACTGCAATGAGAGCAGTTTCTAAAGAGTACGCCTGTTTGAAGCCAGACTGGTTAGGGTCCTGTTGACAGACCCTAACCAGCTTGGATGAAGAGAGGTCTGTAGTTGCAAATCTCCAAGCTGTCTAGAGCTGGCTTCTTCAAGATGAGGACCACTCTGGCAGTCTTGAAGGTGAATGGTACAAGACCTGATGGAGCTGTTTGTGATGAAAGAGATTAAATAAAAGAGGTTTGGAGCAGTTGTCTAAAATAGTGTGGATAAAACACTGTCTAGTGGACAGGTGGTTGGATTGTTAGATGTGAAAAGGTGTAGGATGTTATCTGTGGAAAGAGGAGAAAAGTAAGACAGAGAAGTAGGAGGAGGAGGATTCCATTTCCCAGAATCCTCTGGGAGACACTAAGAGTGATCATATGACTTCAACCAGCCATTCACGCTCTCAGTCATCTGAATTCTAATCAGTACCACCTGTTTTCCCTCCGATTAGCCTAGTATTTAAGCCCAGGCTTTATACTTTAAGACATTTGCAAAGTATTGTATCCCTGGTTTGGCAATCTACTAAGCCACATTCCCTGTTTGTATTTCCTGTGTATGACTTTACCTTTGTCTTTTTGGTCTTGCCTTTTTCACCCCTTTGAACTTTGTGTTTTTGTACACTGAATTTCAACCTACTGCCTATATATTTGACCATCGTATATGTATTATTGTTTTTTTTTTTTGCCTTGCCATGTTTGGATGTTTTCATGTGTGATGTTTATCCTGTTTTGCCTTCTGGAACTGATCATAGCCTGTTTATTGACTTTGACTTTGGATTACAACCTTTTTATTAAAGTCTTTATTTAATTTCAACACTGCAAGCGTCTGACCTTGTGTGGCACATGACACATGCAGCATTGCGTGCATAGCAATTATTGCATATTGAAATTCATGCCCAAAACCTCTACCTCACACCTTATTGTCACAACCTCTTGCCCTGAATACAATACATTTTTTGGATGAAGGGTTCTTTTTTATTTGTATGGCTCAATTTGTTCATGACAGTTGAAAAGTTAAGATTCAATGATTTTTTTAGCAACAATTCTACAACTAGTTTGCAAAAGTTGATTTTGCATATTATGCAAATTTGCAAAAAATCTAAGTAGGCGAAGCTGCATGGTTCTTTCAACTTTTTTGTTTGTCATTACCCAAGGAATTAGGGGACAAAAAATCAATTATATGACAGTGTTTGCTCACTGCAGAACCTTCTGTTTGCTCTGGCTCAAACTTGGCAGGTATTGAAAGAATGTCATTTTGAAACAGTCTGCCCAATTTGGATTGTCTGAAATGTCAATATAATACACTGTCATTACATGTATGTCAATATGTGTTGATATTACATAAGATTTCTGACTTTTGTGTTCAGGTTTGAAAATACAAGGCTTGTGAATACATGCCATGTAAGTACTTGGGCACTATAGGGCCTCCTTATGGCCCCTCTACGGCAAACTTTGCAATCTTCATCATACTGTCATTACATGTATGTGCCAATTTCTGTAAGTAAGTTTCCTGATCTCTGCATATTAAGGTTTGAATACACCAACCTTGGCAGTTTGCCTCAGACTGTCATTACTAATCTGTCATTACTAAAAGTGTTTGTACCACAAATACATTGTCAACATAAAAAAACCTTCAGACTCTGCATGAAAACCACATTTCAGAGACTAGTTAAAAAATAACTATTAACAATTATGAATATGCAAAGCATTATTTAACACACTTGTGTGCGCAAATGTGCCAGGAACACTGTGCTGGGTAGGGCACATTCAGTTTTATCTCAGTTGGTCAAAATCTGAACCAGATATACTTGATTTTCATTAATTGCACCCCACCGAGTTTTAGGAATGTCACTCAGAAAAGCTACTCCTGTATCTATCTGATCAATGTTTTGGTGCCTCAAAAAGTCAAAAAGTAAAATTTTTTGATAATTATTTACCTCCATGGGAGGTAGAGACATGTATATCAGAGTATCCCAGGTTTTGAGGATGTCAGCAGATTTGTGTCTAGGCGGCGCTACATGACCATGACATCACCTGAAAACACAGGATATAAGTGGAACTAAATCATAATATGGGTAGTAGTAGCCTTTGTCCAGAAGTCAAGATAAGGAAGCTTTACAAACTGCATGCAAAATCTGACTTGTTCAGACTGGCCTGTGGAGGTTGTTAAGAGCACCAAGTTCTTTGATGTCCCCTTAGCAGAGAACCTCACCTGGACCCTGAACACCAGCTTTACAGCCAAGAAAGCCCAGCAGCATTCCTACTTCCTCTGGAAGCTGAGAAAGGCTTGTCTCCCTCCACCCATCCTCACCATCTTCTACAAAGGCATTGCCTGGTTTGGGAACTGCACTGTCCCTGACCACAAGACTCTCCAGCGAATAGTGAGGACAGCTGAGAGGATCATTGGAGTCTCTCTCCCATCCATCATTGACATTTACACCACCCGCTGCATTCTCAAAGCATCCAGCTTGGTTCTTGTCTGGTTTAAAACTAAATCCTGTATGCTGTTCTGCACAATGAGTACTGTTTTCTATGCAATCACTGCTATTAAACTGTTATGTGTTAATACAACTATGCTACTGTGTCTGAGTCCCGAACATTATCTGGAAGGTTATTCCATAGTTGGGGGGCTTTATAAGAAAAGGCTCTTCCCCCTGCTAAGGTTTTCTGAATTTTGGGAATGAGTAAGAAGCCAACACTGAGTCATTTGCACATGCCCTCAACTATCTATATACTTATATTACAATATACATATATTACATTCTAGATGACAGGGACCCATTTTACAGAATGCTGAGAGTAAATGACATGCAATAGCGTCATTTAACACAATTGATGAAATCCATGGTTAGGTGAGGATTAGAGTAAATGTCTTCACATGCCTAAACACCAATGAAGTAATAAAGGGAGATTACTTCAAAAACTGTCTGATGAGATATATAGAGGGAACCTAATTGGGAATGGGGAACATATTATACACTTGTAAATTAATAACTTTTGAATAAAGGACTTGTTACACATGCTCTGTTTTTTGCCTCCAGTGTTCCAGAGGGAAGACTGTGTGGTGTGACTGTGAGACTGAGCACTGTGCACTATGTTGGGGCTCACGGCAGCACCCGTTCTCTCCGATAACACCAGAAAAAGTCACTAGATTTGTCACTAGTCGCTAAGTTGGCAATGCTGCCCCCCCCAATAATATCTGTCTGCAGAGCCACAGATCCACAGATTTAAGCCACCAGTTTTACGCCAGCAGTTTCAGGCCAGTGGCATTCTGCCCCAGTTTTACATTTACAAAAATTCCAAAAATTTAGGAAAAATAAACCTTTAGTTTGAACGTATACAGACTATAAATGACATATATTAGGCTTATGTGCCTAATGTGCCTAATGGGGCATAAGGGTTTTATATGTACACTTACACATGTGAAAGAAAAAAAAAAAATAAACAGACTTAAATTGAGCATAATACTTTATTAAGATAATAAAATAGTACTCATACAAACACAACAAATTAAAACTAAAAACAACAAAAACTTTACTTACATTTACTAACAAGAGAAATCAACAGAAACCAACAAAAGCAGTCAATTACAAATTGTATGTTTGCGGTCAATATGCGGTCATTACTGTTAATAAGACCTTTGCACATAGGACATTTTTCCAGGACAACAGATCTCACACAAACATAGCTTTGGCTAATAGAAAGCTAATATTCTACAACTCTAGAAAACTTATATTTTTATCATAATTGTTTGATAGTTGAACAGGTGATTCTAAGTGTTGATGATGTCTGGCCCTCATTATCGCACCCTCCCCCGGGGTGATCCCGAGCCGCCGGCCACAGGCCCGTATAAGGACTTCCTCTTCATCTTTGTTGATTCATGTTTAGTTGGGTTCGTTCATTGTTCATTTGTGTTTCACCTTGGACTGGGAGTACTTAAGAAGTGTTGTTTCCTCAGTTCATGGCCGTGAATTGACTCTCTTGGATTATCCGTGAAGCTCCGTGATTCATGTTTGAGTCATGTTCAAGAGTGATTCTCAGGCACTCTAGAGGTAAACGAGGTACGTTCGCTTCCTGTCCAGGTTCTAGTTCAGAGTCGGGAGCTAGATACTGTGTTTATCTAGAGGCAACTGAGGTACGTTCGCTTCTTGTTCAGGTTCTAGATCAGAGACAGGAGCTATTCACTGTGTTCATCTAGAGGCAAACAAGGTACGTTCGCTTCCTGCTCAAATCACAAGGCGACCCCGGTTCTAGGCAGTTCTCTGCGGGTTTAGGTTAGGTTGACCTTGAACAGCAGCTGGTCACCCAACTAGTGGGTGAAATTCAGGGGCTCACAAAGTTGGTGCAAGCTTCATTGGAGCCCACTAGTTCTCCCGGGCCAGTCACCACGTCTCATACTCTGTATCCGATGGGCAAACCGGATACATTTTTTGGCGATCCAAAGCTTTGCGAGGGGTTCTTGTTTCAGTGCTCGGTTTACCTCTGTAATCAACCAGCCGGCACTGACCAGGCGAAGATAGCCTTTCTGTTCTCCTGTCTCGCGGGTAAAGCTCTGGATTGGGCCACTGACACTTGGGAGGAGCTTCATGAAAGGCCCTCGCAGGGCGACCTCCTGCTGCAGATGGATCAGGGCAACCGACCGGCAGCTCACTATGCGCTGGAGTTTTGCACCCTAGCTGCGCGTAGTGGGTGGAACTACGCAGCTCTGGTGGCAAGTGCCTTGAGCTGGATGACCAACTCTCGGCAGCCCCGCCTGCCTCTGTTCCAGTCTCGACGGCCCCGAAACACCTCTGTTCCAGTGTCGGCGGCTCCGTCCGCCTCTGTTCATGTCCAGGCAGTGGCATCTGCACCTACCACAAGGCAAGCAGTGCCAGCTACCTCTGTTTCTGTTCCGGCAGATTACTTGAATCAGTTGTATTTAATAAGGAAATAATGAAACTGTGCTGGACATTGACCTTCCAAGACTGGAAATGAAGAACCTGGATATTATGTGGAATATTACTACATATATTATAGCAGCGGGGAGAAACCGACCATCTGCAAGCTGCTTTGAGGCGTCACCCAGGTTTTACCGCATTGAGTCTTTTTCCCCCCGAAACCTAAACATAAAACATCTAAATCAGTTAGATTCTCACATTCAAATGGGAACAGCACCACCTCAGACCTAAAGCTTGGTCTACTTAATATTAGATAACTAACCTCGAAAGCTGTCATTGTAAATAAAATTGTAAGCGATCAGAAATTAGATGTTTTCTGCCTCACTGAAACCTGGGTTAGACCTGATCAATATTTTGTACTAAATGAAGCCACTCCCGCAGGTTATAATTATGTACATAGCACTAGATTATCAGGCAGAGGAGGTGAAGTATGCATAATCTATCAGAATACACTTGATATTATTCAAAAACGCTCTATCACCTTCACTGCTTTTGAGATTCTCTACATGGGTATTGTAGTGTACTGAGATGTTGGAGCTGTTGTCTCGCTGGTTGCACGCAATCAGGTTTGTGGACAGTGGAGCAGATGGATGCTAGCGTGTTAGGGTGCTCCCGTGTCTGTGTTACCTTCTGGCTCTCTCCTTTAAGTAGTTATAGTCAGCCCTGCCAGAGTTGACTGACACACTCTGATACTGCTTAACATTCTCTGCTCTCTATAAATCCATTCAGAACTAACTCTGTCTCTTTACCATCTCAGAATAAATGGTCATCTACTCATCCAGTCTGACCTGCTGGAAAACTGCCCGCTGGGGTCCCCTCTACCTGCGTCAGACCAGCTGCCACCTACCAGTCCGAACAGTAGCCCCCCCCCACCATCACCTATTCCAGACCAGCGAAACACCCTGTTACCTGCCTAATGACCATGTTAAAACCTAAATAAACTCTTAACTATCTGCCACTATTAATATTACCACTATTAACTATCATTACTCTCATTACTCTTACCATCACTGCCTGCCATATATTAAGTTATACTACATCATGGTTATTATATTATGATTATGAATATGTTGTACACCAGAACACTACAACAGTATAAATGGTTTGGTAACTTTTATCAATAATTTATAAATGGTTCTGACCAGAGGATGGTGGGTCCCCCTTGTGAGTCTTGGTTCCTCTCAAAGTCTTTTCCTTCAGCTCTGAGGGAGTTTTCCCTTGCCACTACCACATAAATTTGACCTGATTTGACTTGAAAGTCAAATCAAGCTGAGATAGACACTGTGCAATGGGTTTTTGTTAGGTGAGAAGAGCTTGGAGAAAATAAATTGCCTGCTGGGTACACAGTATTGTGTGAAAATTTCATGATGAATGGACCAATGGAAATGCTCCAAAATAGCTTGGAAAAATTCTGGTTCCTATTTTATCAGCTTACCATATAGTAGCACTTTGTAGTTATACACTTACAGACTGCAGTTCACCTGTTTCTCTGTTAACTTTGTTACAGGGTAACAAAGTTGTTTAAGGTCAGGACCCCCACAGAGCAGGTATTATTTGGGTGGTGGGTCTCAGCACTGCAGTGACACTGACATGGTGGTGGTGTGTTAGTGTGTGCTGCGCTGGTGTGAGTGGATCAGTCACAGCAGTGTTGCTGGAGTTTTAAACACCTCAGTGTCCCTACTGGACTGAGAATCATCCCCAACTGTGGCTGCATGCACCAACACAATTACACTCCCTCTTAAACACGTTAACTTACGAAAACTTCAAACTTGTAATAATGGAAGCTTTTTATCTTGGCCAGGAATTTCAGAAAGTTTAACTAAAGATGCTTTATTTTGGCCATAAGGACATGTGTAGTTAAGTTCAATACTTTTTGATACATTTTTATCCTAGTCATGTCAAAAATGGTAAAGCTAAGTAAAAAAAAAAAAAAAAAAAGCATAAGTACTTCTTGTACGTTTTTGTAAGTAGTTCTTGTAAGAAAGTTCTTGAAATTCTTTTGTGTTGGCATTTTTTTGCAGAATAACAATCACCAGACAGGTTCAGCACTAACTTACATAATTTCTCATTGAAAAAGTTGAAGGGAATGAGTGTAAATATCCTGACCATAGGAATTTGATGGACCTGTGGAGTCCACAGCAGCTTGAGGGTCTTCCAATCTCATGCTCATTTAGGGGGGTAACAATCTCTGGAACCACAACTCCAGATTCTGTTAACAACTCCTGGAAAATGACACTTTCCCAATCTATGTAAAGATTCTAGAGCTTTATAAGGGATTTATAAAGAGCTTTATAATGGATCAACCAGGAATAGCTAAATACCAATGTTAAAATGGCAAAACTATTGTTCTGTAGTTCTAGAATATATTGTCAATTAAAGAGGTGAACATGATCAATGTGTACCTCTAAATTCTCAGCTTCATCACTGCTGTTCTGTAGCACTGAGCAGTTGAGAATGAAATGAGGGAGTTGGAAGAGTCAATGAGACATATAGCTTAGTCAACCCAGAATGAGTACAGTATTATCGAGGGCATGAATGTTGGACTTGTGATGTTTCATGTTATTTCTTCTTTCTTCTCTGTCTCTGTCCTTTATTAAGTACTAATTATGTAAAGCTGCTTTGTGATGACAACAGTTGTAAAAAGTGCTATACAAATAAATTTGACTTGACTTGACTTGATGTTAACAGAAGAGAATTCTACCAGGCTTCTTCCTAGGGAGTTAATTGATGTGGTATTGATTGTGCAAAGAACAGCAAATTGTTCTAAAGCTAAAGGATGTGTCCCATGCCTTCTTATAGGTCTTCTCTACACCTTAAACAGCAGTTATCCCAAGAATTAAGGTATACGTTTGAGGTCATCCAAAAAGTGATCATGAGCATTGATTGAGATACATGCTCTGCCAGAGTGCATGGACTGCAAAACAGACTGGACTGCTGCAGAAAACCTACAACCTAAGATCCATTTTGTCACTATTGCAACAAATTATGTCTGCCCTTCACATAACTCAAAAACTATTACAAATGGACCAGTAAAACAGTCTACAATTACTTGCAATAAAATGTTGTCATGGTAAGTCCCCTCACCTACTTTTGTAAAAGTACCATACTAGAAGTGCAAGGTTTTGTTATGACAGCCTAACATTTCCAGTTCAACAGATGCATAATTCCATTATGCGTTGCAGTTTTGTACATTCTGTGGCTCACTTGTCATGTGTTCCTGGGTTATATTCTGTTTTTAGGCTCCGTAACACAGCTATTTCACCCTGTTTATTCTAAAAATAAAAAACAAATTGCCATTATAAGAGATCTAAAATTTTGTTCCAGATCTTACATTGAACAGCGTGTATACCACACAACTACAAGCTACATTTAATGTATTTGAGTAATTTAAGTGCTATATATATATTGTAATGTTTGTTGAGTTTATTCTATTTTTGGGTTAAGTAATGCATAGGGTAATTTCTTTTGACAGTTTTCCCCAAATGCTTAAACACATTTTTAAGAAACGTGACTCAGTTTTTATTAAAAATTATTAACTACTTGAAGTTAAAACTCCACAAATCTCTAGCAAAACCAATCACAGCACTCAAAATTGTGTTCCCTCTTCTAAAAACTTCCATCAAAACAATACACACAGCTATTTATATGCTTATCTCTTGCAGAGCATCAAATAAACATTGACAAGATACATTCAAAGCACTATTGTCAGAAGTGTTTGTGTATGTTTGTGACTTCATGAGGCCACTGTACAAATTTAAATGCATTGAAATGTTGGCTTTCTGTTCTTTACATTTATTTGGTGCAGTGTATCACCCCCTGAAAATCAGTTCAGATACAAAGATGTAACAAAAATGTGTTTATTGCAAAATGCAAAGAAACAGATCACTGTTCATCACGCTTTTGATCTTGGTCATGTCAGAGGCCAGAGGCCTTGGCAGTCATCTTCGTGGATGTCATCAAATGCTTACTCCATTGCTTAAAGTAGTGCCAAACGCTTGTGGGGTCTGCGTTCATACACTTATCACCTCCATGCAAAAGAGAATTCCTCTATTGGATTGAAAAATGTGAAGGTGGAAGGTGCAGCACAACCAATTAATCTTGTCTTTGGGCTGGGTCAGGCCAGAGCTCTTCGTTGAAATCACAAGCAATATTTTTTCCTCCTAGAGCAAACGGGGGAAGAAGCCTTTTCTCGTATCTAGCTCTGACATGATTTCTCACCTATATCACCACAGGCTAAAGCCATGGCTTGCAACTGTCAGGCCTGCATTGTCTGGCTCTCCCCCCGGGTGATCCCCAGACTCTTCCCCATGCCCAAATAAGGAACCGGGCATTCCAGAAGGCTGGGCATGCGCTCTGCGGCCGGCTTCCCTCATCAAACGAACAGCAAACACCTGGGACTGGGGATTTATCAACCGAGGCGTTTCAGTCTCTCATTGCAGTGAATTAGCTCTGTTGCAACTGTCTGCTCAAAGGGGAAGTACATTGATCTTGCTATTTCATGTTTGGTCTGACTATTGTTGTCCACGTTTCCTTGTCTGCCATGTTGTTTTAATCCGGTTTGTTTGTCACCTTTTCTAGCTTTCTTGTTTTGTTTCTTTGTCTAAAGCCTTGCTTTGCAGTTCTGAGTTCATTATCTTGTTTCTAGTCCAAAGCCGTGCTTCGTAGTTCTTGAGTTCAGTGTTTTGTTTTGTATCCCTGTCACTGCCCCTTAGCTCATGGTTGCTTAGTTTATGTATTTCATTGTTATACCGTTCAGAGCCCTCTCAGTCTCAGGTGTCGTACATTGCCCGGACTGTGTTGTCACATTCTGTTTATTGTTTAGGACCCTTAGATTGCTGTACCTCTGATTAGGCTGTTCTTATTTCTTGGTTTCCCTGTGTTCTGTTTGTTAGAAAAGTTCTTGCATCGTCCAACCCTGCAAGTGTTTCCCCGTCTTTTCACTGCCATGCCTGTCTTGGCATGACAGAATTCACGGCCGAAACCTCAAACAGTGGGGATGGACGCTCTGAACCAGGCTGCACGCACCCAAGGTCAGTTTTTTGGGGCAGCGTGTCACAGACTGTTGACCACCTGGCACAGCAACAGGCAGGTCAACAGCATCAGGTAGCCCAACTAGTGGGTGGCATAGAGGAGCTCATGAAGCTGGTACAGGCTTCATTTGAGCCCCCTAGCATCCCTAGCCCTGTCACCACACCCATAGGCACGTATCCGGTGAGCAAACCAGATGTGTATTCTGAGCTCTGTGAAGGGTTCCTACTTCAGTGCTCAGTGTTTTTTAGTAACCAGGTTGCTGGCACTGACAAGGCCAAGATGGCCTTCGTTGTATCCCGTCTCACAGGTAGAGCTCTGGATTGGGCCACTGCTAACTGGGAGGAGCTCCAAAGCAAGTCCTTTCCTCACGTAATTCTGAGTTGTCATCCAACACCCTCAGGAAGGGCTGTCCAAGGGGGACCTCCTACTCAGCAGGGCACTCATTTAGTCACCCACTAATCGCTGGTAGTGGGTGGAATCAGGTGGCTCTGATTGCTTTATTCCACAACGGATTGAACCCCCGTCTGCAAAATGAGTTGGCTTGCCGTGATAAGCTTAATTTAGATCAGCTCATCTCCCTAGCCATCCGGCTGGACCAACTCCTTGCCCGGTCACGCCCAGGTTCCAGACCAGGTCTAAGACCCAACAGCAGTCCAGATCACTAGCTTCTCCTTCTAACCATAGTCATTCTTCTGTCTCCGCCCCCCCCCTCCCCCCTACCAGGCCACAAGCACCCCATCATCGTGTCCTTACTCTGTGGAACCCATGGAGGTTGGCACCAGCCATATGACCACTTCTGGCGCAACTGAGTGAGTGTACCAACCAAAGTGTTGGTGTCAAGTTCGCTCAAGTTACCTGTCACTGTAGCTACTCAGAGCCAGTCACGTATCGCTCCAGCCTTGATGGACTGTGGAGTGGAGGGCAGCTTCATCGGTGCGGACCTGGTGAAACAGCTGGGGATTACCACCTGTCTACTGTTTTGGCCTCTCCGGATCACCTCCTTGGACTGCCAGCCCATGGGGCCGAGGCCTTGCAAGGTTGCATCATGCACTCGAAGCCTTCGGGTTCTTCTTTATTCAGAAGAAGGGAGAGGGGCTGCGCCCATGCATAGAATACAGGGCCCTCAATGCCATTTCAAAAAAATGCCCATATCCCCTTTGGGGCGCAAAGCTGTTCACAAAACTTGACCTGCGTAGCGCTTACAACTTGATCAAGTTGCCTCCACATTCACGCATGCATAACATTTTTTTTTTATGTTTCCATGTTTAAGCCAGTGGTATCGGGCACCTTGGACAAGACATCCCCGGCATACACCGTCAAGGAGGTGCTGGATTCTAGAAGACGTGGGGGTAAACTTCAGTATCAGACTGATTGGGAGGGCTACGGTCCTGAAGTACCCCCTCATTAAAACTTCTGATTTAAATACATTGTATGTACTGAAGAGTAATGTCATTCCCATAGCATGTGGCAGTACTTTAGACAATATGTATTACAGTAAATGTATCTGGATGCCAATATAGTTGCACATACTGAGCTCGCAGTTCCTTCACCATTGGTGAGTTCAAAAAGGTACTCTGTATACTTGTTTCCTGTTATGATGGAGGACACAGTCCTCTCACATAGTTTCTTTTCTCCATCTTAGACTTTCTCTTTTCCATGTTCAACAACCTGTTTGCTATTGGTTGTGTCACATTATTTGAAACAAGTGAAATAAATTTTAAGTGGTTGTGTTTAATCAGTGACGTGTGCTTCATTTGTATTTATAATTGTTGCCACTTGTGTTTAGCAGTATGAATGACGTGCCTTAGAGTGCAGAATGTGTTTAGAGAATGACAATGTGTTTTGCTAAAAGATGTAAGTAAGATGTGAAATGTTTTGACAACAAATTGAACAATTAGCTAAATGAGTTTAGGCACCTGCAAACCCTGTTTAGCCAATGGGATTTAGCATTTCAGCAATTGAGAAACTGTAAGGTTACACATACCTCATTTGAAAGATTGCCTCATCTTTGCCTTCCTTCTCATCTTCTTCCCCCTCTTCGGCCTGCCATGCTGTCTCTTACTCTCACTTTCCCTCTGTGTTCCTGCTGCTCCATTATCTTGCCTAGCACCTTTATTAGTCATTGAGGCCTCTTTTATACTCTGACTAATGGTCGAAGCATTTATTCTAATGAAGTTTGCACCGGTACAACTTGTGTGAGACTATTAGGGTTTTGTATTTGAAGATCAAGGTTTCTTAGGTGAAGTTTTGAGGCTCCCATGTTGCCAGTCTTCAGAGAAGATGCAAAGAGGAGTTCAATTGCATCCTTAATGCAATTGACCACCTTCTCATAATTGGATTCACCTGTGTATGCAGGTCAAGGGTCAGTGAGCTTACAAAACAAATTTTGTGTTCCAGTAATTAGTGCTAAAGGTATTCAAATCAATAAAACAACAAGGGTGCCCAAATTTATGCACCTGCCTAATTTTGTTTAAATAATTATTGCATACTTTCTGTAAGTCCTATAAACTTCATTTCACTTCTCAAATATGTGTTCTTCTGCTATATGATATATTTAACTGCAATTGCTGATCCGAACAACCAATGATTTATAAAGAAAAATAATCAAAATTATCAGGGGAGCCTTTTTTCATACTACTGTATATGTATTACATTGTGTAATATACCAAACGTATTTAGTTCACAGAACAGACTGATTAAAAAAAAAAGTTTTTTTTTTTAAGTTACAGTAGGGCATGGTGGCATGAGAAGACCTGGTGTCCTGATCTTTATAGTCTTTCATGGACACCACTGAAGCTAGGTGTCATTATGTCCATATTTGGCAATCAAGATTTTCAATGACTAAAATAAATGATTTTTTCAAAATCACTTCTCGTATTTTAAATAAATATGAGATTTATACAGATACAGAATAACACATCACTGCATCATTAAGGTGGTTAAAAAGCTTGTCATCCAGGCAAAAATATACAATGTGCTGGGAAGCAGGCTGGCTAAGCTGGTTGAGCAGTTTGATGGTTTAACTGGTCTATCAGCATGACGGGTTTGGCCAAGCTAGTCACACTGATGGACCATTAATTTTACATTTTAATGTGCTTTGGATATGTGGATCAGTGGACTGTGAACTTGGAACTGCCTACTTGTTAAATAATTGACTTGTATACATTGTATACACTTGTATACATATAATACATCACTTTATAAATAAAGTAATGTATTATAGAAGCTTTAATTTTATCACCATATTTGTAGTAGGTGGTTTTACTGGAGTCATAATGCTTTTTAGTTTGCTACTTCTCCAAACAGTAAGTTTGGAGCTAGTAGTAAATACTTCTTGTGAAGAAGGAAAAGCAACTGAGAGCATTCTAACAAACACACGTAATGATTTTTTTATTTTTTCACTAAAAAGCGAGTTCAATTTAATCATGAGAATCCCTCATATGTCTACACATGTGCAATTGTTTATACGCTTAAAATGGAAAACTCGTAGACGCCTCGCCAGTCAAAGTGCTACCAAGTCTCGCGTTTCCACGCGTGAGTTCACTGCTCCGCGGTTACTAAAACTCGTGTCACCATGGAAGCAGTCGGTTTGTGACATGATGCGCCATTTTATTTCATAACACCAATCAGAAGAGACAGCAAAAGAGAGACATTTAACTGGTAACCAAGCAGTTGTCTAAACAAGCCACTAAATGTGTGTATCGAAACGAGGTCGAAGAAAAGAAAACATCATCGTCAATGCTCGTTCTTCTTGGAGGTTATGCTCTTTGAAATGAAACTAGTGCTAGCTAATTGATAAGTTACTGGAATGTGATGTATTTACGTAGCTAGCTAGCTAGCACTAGCTAACTAACATAGATACGTGTTTTTCACGCTGTATGTTTTTAGTAATCGTGAGAGGTTTCATGAAAAGTTTTCTTGATGACGGATTACTGCTTCTGAGGTCAAATATCGTTTCCCGAGGCTACCACATTTAGTGTGTTTAGTAGTTAGAAGTGTTTAACTTTGCAGTACACTAAACTAAGGTAGATAGCTAGCTACTTGTTTATACAATGGCTCTTAAGAGGTTTGTGCGCCGTGTGTTTGTTATAACTAACGTTAATAGTTATGGGGTGGGTATTAATACCGTTTGTGCTAGCTAGCTGGCCAGCTGGCCTGCTAGCTGACATTGGACAGCAAAGTAGTGCTATATAATGGATTAAAATCAGTAGACCAAAGTAGAATACCGTAGTGCCTTAGTCACAACCTGGAGAGACTATTAGCTACCATATTTTTCACTGTGGCTTTAGGTTAGAGGCGCTCATTTTGACCGAGAAACGGGTTTCCGTCATCTAAAATGTCTTGTACCGTTGTATATGTTCCCCTTGCTTTACGGGTGCCTGATTAGTATAAATTAGGGTGTGTGGCCTTTACAGCAGAATGGGTTACGAATGAATCTGTCTAGTGTAGCTTTTAAGAACTATTTGTTTCTTTGTATGTAGCAGCTGCCTTTCAGTAACGTTGACCATGCAATTTTCTGAGCAGTACTTTTAATGATGGTTTGTGGATTAATACCTCCAGAATTACTTGCACAACTCCTTGATCACGAGGACTACCAGAATCGAACAAATGGGGTAGAGGAGCTGAAAAACATTATTTCTGAGCTTGACTTGAAGACAGTTTCCTCTGATCGTATTGTGGAATTTATACACTTTTTGAATACACTCCTGGATGATACAAACTTTAAAGTGTTGTATGGTACTTTACAGGTTATCAACCTCCTGATTCAAAAACTGGATCACAGTGTGGGCAGATATTATAAGCTAATTGTATATGTGGCTCTTAAAACTTTGGGGGATGCACGCACTGTTCCCCGGAATGAATACATGAATGTTTTTAGACATCTTATGAGGGTTGTTGGTCCACAGAAGATTTTGGAACTTGTAATAGGACATTTGAAGCACAAAAATTCCAGAGTCAGAGAAGATGTCATCAACATCATCACAGCTGCTATGCTCACACACCCTAGGAAAGACTTTAACATTCCAGATCTATGTTATGTGGTTGCTCCTTATTTAGCAGACAACAAAAAGAGGGTCCGTCATGCAGCTCTAGAGCTTTTTGCTGTTTTCGACTATTGCCTTGACACAGGGAAAAAGCAGCCCCTCATGAAGGCCATAGATCGGGTGGAACTAACTGGGGATATGGAAGGACTTATGGCTGCAGTACAAGCACGAAGGGCCAGACACATCCTCCCCCGCCTGTCTGCAGATGGCATGGTGGAATATGCACTGGTTATCCCCAAGCCTGGTCAGCGGCGCAGGCCCCAGTTGTGCTCTGGGGCTGACCTAGACTGGGTCCTCAATGGAGTTAGAGTTAATAGTGCTCAAAGCGGTCAGACGGAACTAGATTCAAATGGGTTAAGTGGATATGGTAGCCTCGGGTCTCTGACAGATGATCATTTTTTGCAAAGGAGAATAGTTAGTGCTGGAAAGGGAAAAAACAAGCTACCCTGGGAGAATTCTGGTCTCCCATGCACCGTAAACCAGCAGCCAAACAGCACATCAGACGAAAAGTCATCTGATAAGGTAGGCTTGTTTATTTTGCATGCATAAAAAAAGAGTAATTTAGGAGAAGATAATAATGTCCGCATGAGAACAGGATACAAATACTTAAATCATTGAAAAAAAGTTTCATTTACATTCTAAGTATCAAGTATCAAATGACAGTTGAAAGGTTTTGTGGTATAAATGAATATATCCTCTTCTTTGTCTTGGATTATAAATGGAACAAGACTTTCTTGTGTTGGAGTGTTGTTAGGCCTAGATTTAGGTCTACTTTGCTTTTATTCATATCTTTAGTGTAACCAAACATTTATTTTATTGAGATTACCTTGCAAAACACCTAGAATATTTAATTATTTAACTTTTGACTATCAGCACAGAGTCTGCTTAGACTGGTGCTTACCAGTTTTAAAATTCTGCATTGTGATACACATTTTTCAGTGTGTCAGAGTTTTTCACACATTTTTACAGTATGTATGATCCACATATTCAGTGAACAAGCTAATTGACTGTTGTAAGTCAATTTGCCTTCTACTGCTTAAACATTTATGGCCCATTGACTTGGAGGTAAGACATAGATTACCTTTGAAATTGATGTTCTGGTTTGTTATAAAATTGAGACGTGCTGGTTTAGACCATACAAAGTATATTGATGTTTGTTAATGTTTGTTGCAGTTGTAAATGTAGTGCTTTGCATGCTATATCCATTCAGGAGCAGGCACTTAGGGTTAAAAAGTCCTCACATGTGCAAATAGCAGTTTATAAGAGTAACTTTGCTTAAACTTTGCATTAATTTACGCAATAAACAACCACTTATGACACTAATGTGGGGTCCAGCCCTGATAATCAACCAATTGTACTAAAAGATGATCGGCATTGCCCCAAAAACACTGATCGGTCCATCTCTAATTTTCATTTGGCAGTTGTATCATTCATGCTGATTATATTGTGATTTTTATGGTGCAAAGCAAACCCTATAGTTGTCAGAAGCCCTCGTTTATACAAGACGAAACTTTTTTTATGTTTTTTTTTTTTTTATGTTCCACAGTCAACTGTCAGTGGTATTATAACAAAGTGGAAGCAATTGGGAAAGACAGCAACTCAGCCATGTAGTGGTAGGACACGTAAAATGACAGTCTACGGATGCTAAGTGCATTGTGCACAAGGGTTGCCAACTTTCTGCAGAGTCTATCGCTACAGACCTCCAAACTTCATGTGGCCTTCAGATTAGCTCAAGACAGTGCTAAGAGAGCTTCATGGAATGTGTACGCTTGTAAAGTAGAATAAGCCACAAACCTATGCAAAGTGATAGTGTAGAAAGCTGACAGAATCTTTTAAAAAAATCTTAAATCTGTGATAGGGTTTTTTTGTCACACCACCCAGCCCTACTGTTAATACAGTTTTTTCCCCTTAAAAACATGCTGCCGCATGTGTAGTTTATAAAAACGTAGAAAATTATACTACTATATTTCTATCATAGATCATAAATTTAAACATGGTGTGGACATTTGCCACCTTTTACAGAATAGAGTTAAACTGGAAGCTGGATGATGAAGCTTTAGGAAGTTTTAACCATTTTGAATGTCCATCATGAACTAGGTTCAAACTTTATGAAAAACATTTGTCAGGTGCTATCGAATGTAGGCAAGTCTGAATCAGAGACATACACAAAAGTTGGAATGAGGAATATTCTGTTATCTTTACAAGCAAATAGGTCCAGTGATACAAACATATGTTAATATTGGCAGTATACATTTATGATGGTTTCATCATAAATTTACCATGGGAATAAAATGGGAATATTCAACGCCAAAAGTGAGAAATTTACAAGTAGTTGGTAAAAATATACTGAAGCATAATCTTGGCTAAAATAATTAGATATTATACCAAAACATAGCTTTAGTTAAATAGCAAAGCTGCTCCTCAATCCCAGACACATTACACCCTGAAGCATTTGTCCAGATGATTTCTCTGGAGAAACAGCAAATATGTGCATTTAAACTGATGCAGGGAATTCTGAACGACTTAAGTTTGCACTTATCAAACCAACTTCAAAGACACAATTGTCAAACTAGCACAAATGAGCTAGTTGCAAGCTAACACCATCTTAGCTGGTGTGGTTAATACAGATTGTGGATTAATACAGATTAGTACAGATACCTAAAAGTCTTAAATTACATCTGATCTGATGTTCTAAACAGATCTGATGTGCTAAAGTTATTTGTTCATAATGAGTTAGGTATTTAATATGACTTGGTGCTGATTGCATAGGTCTTCGATATTACAAGGATGGCTAATTTTTACCATTTGTTCTACGAATAATTTAAACATTCTCATGAGTTAAATGTAGTTTAATTTAAATGTGAGTTTTAAATCTTATTCACATCCAAAAAATATTCCACTTCGCAACTAGTGACATCAATAAACACCAGTGAGCCAGTTCCATTGGCAGCCATATATACCTATGCCACATCATCTCCCTTCATGTTTGACAGATATTGTATGCCTTAGATTTAGAGCCCTTCCTTACTCTATACTTTTTTCTGTTCTCGAGTGTTATCCGGGTTTGCATCTTGAGGTAACCTATTTAGTAAGACATCTTTTGATTGTAGAGTTTGATGATATACCCACATCCTTGAGTGTTTTTCATCTGACAGGATGTTGTAAAGGTGTTTTTTCACCAAGGAAAGATCATCCTTTTTCATTTAGCCTAATAACTGTCTTACTCACTTGGATCACACATTAAGATTTCCCCCATACAGCTACCAAATTCAGTTGTCACCTTTATCTCCTTCAATCGTCATGAAATAACGAAAGAACAGGCTACAAAACAGCTTTTATCAATTGTCAAATTACTTTTGAGTATATAAAGAAATAGCTAGAATTCCTATGTGGCTAATGCAAAGTTAAAGCTGAAGGGCAACACTTCAATCACATCTTAATTGATTAATTTACAATCCATTGTGAATGTGTATAAAAGCAAAATGACTTGGTCTTTTTTTTTTTTTTTTTTTTGGCTTTAGTCTAGCATTGAAGATCTGACAGCCTCCTTGAGACAAGGGGGGACCCAGGAACCATGTACTACCAATTTTGGTAAGTAATTATACTGTGTCTCACACTTTTTGAACCTCAGACAATCCCTTTGTGTGTCTATCCAAGCCATTAAATTCAGGTGTTCCAATCAATTGCATGGCACCTAGGCATGCAGACTGCTTCTACAAACATTTCTGAAAGAATGGGTCGCTCCCAGGAACTCTGTGAATTCCATCTTGGTACTGTGGTAGGATTCCACCTGTGTAACTCCAGTTCAGTTGTGAAAGTTCTTCCCTACTACATATTCCACAGTCAACTGTCAGTGGTAGGACACGTAAAATGACAGTCTACGGATGCTAAGTGCATTGTGCACAAGGGTTGCCAACTTTCTGCAGAGTCAATCGTTACAGACCTCCAAACTTCATGTGGCCTTCAGATTAGCTCAGATGGCCTTCAGATTAGCCACTGGACTCTAGAGCAGTGGAGATGTGTTTTTTGGAGTGACGAATCATGCTTCTCCGTCTGGCAATCTCATGGACGAGTCTGGGTTTAGCAATTGCCAGGAGAACGGTATTTGTCTGACTGCATTGTGCCAAGTGTTTGGTGGAGGGGGGATTATGGTGTGGGATTGTTTTTTAGGAGTTGGGTCCGGCCCCTTACAGTGAAAGGAACTCTTAATGCTTCAGCATACCAAGAGATTTTAGTCAATTTCATTTTCCCAAATTTGCGGGAACAGTTAGGGGATGGCCCCTTCCTGTTCCAACATGACTGTGTACTAGTGCACAAAGCAAGGTCCATAAAGACATGGATTTGTGAGTTTGGTAAGATGTGCCACCAGGTGTTGTCAAGTAAGCCGCCTATCACAAGAGGTGTTGACTCTCAGAAACTTGTCTTCTGATGATGTGAGCCTGTCGCACCTCTTTCTGTACCAGACCTCTTTAATTTTCTCTAGTTTTAAAAAGCTTTTTGGTGTAGGAAACTACTCAACATTCTGCCCTACTTTGTCATTTTCAAAGGAGAGCAACACTTTACGGAGGTCAATATGCCGTCCTTTATTTAGGAATCTGAATCAGAATCAGAATCAGAATCTCTTTATTTCACCAAGTATGTTACCCATACAAGGAATTTGTCTTGGTGAGAGCAACACGTATGACAAGTAACAAAAAACACAGAACACAGTCTTAAACTAAAGGAAAATGACACTAAACAATAAATAGGGTAGGGGATAAATTAAAAAAGTAAAAAGTACTAAAGGTACTAAAGGAATGCATAATGACCCCAAAATACTGTGGTGCAGAATGTCATAACACTGTTCCTACACTGATTTTATGTAGATAAAGGGGTTGTAAGTAATACATTTGCATTAGCTTACAAGCCAGATTTCATTATTTTGTAACAGACTATCTGTAAGTTGTAAGTAGTTTTTCACAGTTTTTACATAATTTCTTAATTTTTAGTCAAAACTCAAAAGTCTTCGTTCTAACTGATGAATTGCATCTTAAAGTGAAACCAGGCAGTGCATAAAATAGGAAACATAAAACACCAGTGTTGAAGACATTTATTCCTCCCAATTCCATGGAGGGTAATTTTGCTTTAGTTCAGTGACATTTGAGTGTGAACTACACATTTCACATTCTTAAACATTTAAAAAGTTTTGGTCAGACATTTAACTTCATTCCAGTAAGTTTCCAACAGTACTTCCTCTCTGTAATGCTCATCCCAGCATCAGACGTGCCAAAATAGACAGGAAGCAGGTGAAAACCTGGCCCCCAGGTGCTGTCTCTGCTCTTTAGGACTGTTTTGAGCACACTGATTCAGAGATGTTCAGAGAAGCAGCAACTTCTGGTAATTCTATCAACCTGGAGGAGTATACAGAGTCAGTGACTGGCTACATCAGCAAGTGCATTGATGTTCCTGTCTCCAAAGTCACCACAACTCACCCCAACCAGGTCAAGGCGTTCAAGCCAGGAGATAAAACAGGCCTCAGACCAGCCAGATTCAAGCTCTCCCCGGCCATCAGAGAGGCAAAGCGCACCTACACTAAGAAAATCCATGACCATTTCCAAGACACTGCAGACATGTGGCGCATGTGGCGGGGCATCCAGGCTGTCACCAACTACAAAACACCATCACCTACATATGATAGTGACGCCTCCCTTCCAGATGCCTTAAATAACTTTTATGCTCAATTTGAAGCACAGAACTGTACACCAGCAAGGAAGACCACACCTCTTCCAGATGATAAGGTACTGTGCTTGTCCACCGCTGACATGAGGAAAACGCTGCTCAGAGTGAACCCACGAAAAGCCCCTGGACCAGACAGCATTCCTGGCAGAGTTCTCAGAGAATGCCAAATAGCTAGCCGATGTTTTTACAGACATCCTTAACATCTCTCTGAGCACTGACTAAAGAGATGGTTGTTGACTTCAGAAGAGTGCGAGGCGACCACGAGCTCTATTGAGCTCTATTGTGGAAATCATCCAGAGCACAAAGTTCCTCGGCGTCCACATCCCAGAGAACCTCACGTGGTCCCTCAACACCAGCTCCATAGCCAAGAAAGCCCAGCAGCGCCTCTACTTCCTTCGGAGACTGAGGGAATCTCATCGTCCTTCTCTAATCCTGACCATGTTATACAGAGGGACTGTGGAGAGCATCCTGAGCAGCTGCATCATCGTCTGGTTTAGGAATTGCAATGCCTCGAAACACAAGACCCTACAGCAAATGGTGAGGACAGCTGAGAATATTTTAACCTGTCTGAATCCCATTTATCTTATTTTTATGTTTAATACTTCATCACCTCAGTACCTGCTGTCATGTTTCATGTGAATATAAATCTGTCTGCATATAATGTCACAGCATGTTCAATTTCTGTGCACCTTACCAATACCTACCTGTTAAATTTCTATGCACCTTACACTCAAGAATTGATGTATTTATTGTATTGTCTTGCACATTGCATTTTCTGCAGTCTGTCCTTTACGGTATTGTTTTTATCATTTTGTTTTAAATTGCACATAATTTCATTGCACTGTGTACTTGTACGGAGCTGAAATGACAATAAAAGCCACTTGACTTGACTTTGTGGAAACCGCTCAAAAACACCTCAACTGGGTACACCTGGGTAGTTTCTAAGATTTCTACTTGTGTGCAGTCACATATTCTGACAGCCATTATCAGATTATGTGACTGCACTGTTTCGTCTAGAAGTGTAGAGGGGTGACCAAATGTGATGCCGCCGGAAAGTGTGACCCCTGTACTGTATACTTCTATAAGAAACAGTGTAGTCACGTACTTTACAGCGTAAGTGAACTAGATCTTGAATTTAAGATGTTTAAACATGCACAAAATACAATACTAACTTAAAACCTTTACAAAATTACAATGAATAACTTTGAGTAATATGTTTTGTGAATATTGCACACCCCTACGCATAAGGCATTTCTTGTTACAGTGTCATAGTGTCAAATGTAAAAGTGTTAATTTTGTTATATATGAATTAACTGCTAAATAATGCCACCATTGTGCGGCTTACAGCTAGACTCCACACTGTTAACACAACACAACAGATGTTATAAATGACTTGAGTTTTCAAATAAAATTTATTTGTTCAGCACTTGTTACAGCTGCTGTCGCACAGCTGCTTTAGTTAAATCATGGATAAAAGTCACTGTACCTCCAATAAGGCTGTAATATATTCATAGTAGTGATGGTGAGAGTAATGAGGAATAATGGTGGCAGATAGTTGGTCCATGTAAATTTTAACATGGTCATTAGGCAGGTAGCAGTAACGGGAGGGTGGGCAGCTGGTCTGACACGGGTGGCAGGGAAGCCTGGTGGTCAGTCTGGTGTGTGGCAGCTGGTCCCACGCAGGTCGGGCCTAATAAGTGGGTGGACATTTACTGGAGAAGGTATAGAGATGGAATTAGTTCTGAATGGATTTATGAATAGCAGAGAATGTTGAGCAGTATCAGCTTATGGAGAGCAGAGAATGTTGGGCAGTATCAGAGTGTGGCTGATGACTCCGACTATAAGAGCCTAATTAACATCACAGGAGCGCCCTGAAACGCTGACGTCCATCTGCTCCACCGCCATGTTTGAAATTGTTGCACGTGTAAATTAGTTTGTGCAGTGGGATGACTGATTTCTGTTGTTCTAAGATTTGTAATTTCCTTCCTAGACTTCTATGCATCTACAACCTTTCTTTCTGAATGCCCCAGAAAGCTCTTTGGATCTCACCATGGTAAAAACACTTAATTAACCAAAGAGCAAATGTTTTAAATAAGACATTCTTATTCCAAATCCCCTCTGGTGATGTTCTCTAAAGAGTGTTTGTATTCATAACATTTTACAAATTGTTATTAAATCAATAAAATTTGTATGTGTTTAGTTATATTTCCTCCATCTTACAGTCATGTTTAAGTGAGGATCAAATATCCACGTTTAAATATATTGAAAAAGACATAATACATAATATAACATTTTCATGGATTGTGCTAACTGTTCACCACACATTCCTACAGTCTAAATGAGAACAATGTGTGCTGGGAAAAGTTAAGTGAGGTGGTCTTCATGCTAGACTAAAGGCAAAAAAAAGGCTGGCTTAAGATAAACTCTAAGCCAAGAAAATAACGCAACATGAAATCAGAGACTGTTGTGTTTTTATATTTACAGAGACTTGGTTATGGGACAAAATACCAGACATATCAATCCAATCTCAAACACGTGTTGTCTACCAAGGGGAGTGTGCTGCAGTGTCTGGAAAAAATAAAGAAGGTGAGCTTTGCATTTAAGTTACCATATGATACACTGTACACAATGGCTTTCCATGGAAGATGTGTTAATGAAATGTAGACTATTTATATATTTTTTACCAGGAAACAAAAATGCTCTTGACTATTTTTTCAGCAGTGTTCAGGATGCCTGAACGGCTGTGCCTCACCCCTACATCTGACAATTCATTCACACTACACTTCCCACGGGAGCCGATGCACCCAAGTTTTTCACTCCCCTTTACATCTGTGTTGATGTGATGGGACAAGCGTGATTTGATTAGAGTTGACATAGAGGATGGATCCACAAGGCTGATAAATGAATTTTTATGCTGTCCCCACTCCACTGCATTTGTCTCACAGCATTGATGACTACACAATGGCTCTGAATAACTTATCAAAGAGGCCAATAGACAATACAGATTAGAATAGAATTCTGACTGTTGGATAAAATAACTAACATAAATGTTTGAGATGACTCTCACTCTTTGTCCATGCTGCCATGTAGGAAAACAATGACTTATGGATAACTATCTTTTTTTGTTTTCTTCCATTCTACCCAGTATTAGCAGTTTTGTTTAAACATGTCATTATTCAAACATTTATATCCTTGAACAGTTCATTGTCATTTTTATTATTCAAAAGTGAATAATCTAGTATCTGCCAATATGTCTCTTTTAATCTCTAGGTTTAACAGAGCATTTTGAGCCACGCTCTCCAGGCTGGAGGAGAGAGACAATGGGCAGGCTTCGCCGAAGTGGTAGTCTTGATTCAGACCAAGATGTTTTCAAAGCAGCTAGCACCAGAGACGCGGAAAGAGGTGATGTTTTATTTAATTGTTTTCATAGTAATACATTTATTGATTTGTTTGTTATACAACAGTTCTGACCTCACAATCTGGTTGAGAAGCATTATAACTGCTGTTAATAGCATGGCTTTTTCCACACTAAAACTTTATCTCTCTATTGATGTGTTAACAACAATTGAAAAGGCTGAGCTGAGCCCTTGTCTGAGCTGAGGTAAGTCATGTTCACATGCCATGCTCTTAACTCTATTAATGGGGAGAGACCAAAATATTCTAAACTGATTTCAAATATATTTTCCACATTGAGGGGGCTTTCCCCACTAACTCAACAATGGTTATGGTGTAACCAGCAAGCTGATTGGCTATTTTGGTTAAAGAGTAAGACTTTATCTAGATTAGATGCCAAGTTGAGTTTTATGAGAACTCCCATTCATATTCTCGGGCTGAACTTGAACAGCTCTATGGCTCTATCTGTTCTAAAGGTGATCCTTATAGTCTAGTCAAGTCAAATTTATTTGTATAGCGCTTTTTACAACTGTTGTCGTCACAAAGTAGCTTTACATAATTAGTACTTAATAAAGGACAGAGACAGAGAAGAAAGAAGGAATAACATGAAGGGTCAAAGACCCCCGTGAGCAAGCCAACGGCGACAGTGGCAAGGAAAAACTCCCTCAGAGCTTGAGGAAGAAACCTTGGGAGGAACCAAGACTCACAAGGGGGACCCATCCTCCTCTGGCCAGACTATTTTAAACATTAATGATAAAAATTACCAAAGCAGATACAACAGAAATTTGATAGTGGTGATATTAATAGTGTCAGACAGGCACGAGTCCATCTAGGTTTCAGCACGGCCACCAAACAGGCAGCAGCGGCAGGCGGGTGAGCCATGGGTGGTGGCGGGTTGGGGGGGACCCGCTGGCCGGACTGGTAGGTGGCAGCTGGTTAGATGCAGGTAGAGGGGACCTCAGCGGGCAATCTTCCTGCAGGTCGGGCTGGGTGGCCATTTACTCGAAGAGGGTAGAGAGAGAAAAGTTAGTTCTAAGAGAAATTTTATGGAGTGCAGAGAATGTTGAGAATCAGCATCTGTGTATGTCTGACGACTCCGGCAGGTGTGATTATCACAGCATAATTAAAAGGAGAGAGCCAGAAGGTAACACGGACACGGGCGTACCCTGAGAACACCAGCATCTATCTGCTCCACCGTCAACAAACCTGAGTGATTGCGTGTAAGCAGCGAGACGACAGCTCCAGCATCTCAGTGTACTACAATTCCCTGGGTCCGCGAACCCCTGGACCTGCAGCCCTTATCTAAGAAACATTAATTACCAAAAGCTAAACTAAACATATAAGTTTTCAGCTTAGATTTAAAGATTGAGACTGTGTCTGAGTCCCGAACATTATCTGGAAGGTTATTCCAGAGCTGGGGGGCTTTATAAGAAAAGGCTCTTCCCCCTGCTGAGGTTTTCTGAATTTTGGGAACGAGTAAGAGGCCAGCACCCTGAGATCTAAGTAGTCTTGATGGTTCGTAATATACTATAAGATCCTGCAGGTACTCAGGAGCGAGGCCATGTAGGGCCTTATATGTTAATAGAAGAATTTTGTATTCGATACGGAATACAATGAATATCTACGCATTTATCCTAGACTGTGTACAGGGCTCAGCAGATAAACTATATTGTCTATATAAGTATTCGCTTGCCTGCATGTATATGAACTTAAGTGACATCCCATTGAATTCCCTTGAGTGAAATCCATAGGGTTTAATATAATGGCAAGCCACCCTTTGCAGCTATAACGGCTTAAACTCTTCTGATAAGGCTTTCCACAAGGTTTAGGAGTGTCCATTCTTCCATAAGCGTGTTTGTGAGGTTAAGTGAAGTTATTTATCCCAAAGGTGTTCTATCGGGTTGAGGTCAGGACTCTGTGCAGGTCCATCTATTTCTTCTACACCAAACTCGGTCAACCATGTCTTTATGGACCTTGCTTTGTGCACTGGTGCACAGTCATGTTGGAACAGAAAGGGGCCATCAACAAACTGTTCCCGTTGGAAGCATGAAATTTACCAAAATCTCTTGGTATGCTAAAGCATTAAGAGTTCCTTTTACTGAGACTAAGGGGCAGAACCCAACTCCTGAAAAACAACCCAGTCTAGTAGTATGAGGGTTGGAGATACAGTTGTTTGGAAGTTTACATACACATGAACATTTTTAAATGTTTACTGTATGAAGTTGTATAAAGTTTATTTATTAAAACTGTTCTTTTTCTAGGGCAAAATTAGTGTACCACATACAATAATTATTTCTTTTTTTGTGGGGGTGTGTTCTATGAACAACACATGTAAGGTCAAAGACATACTTGCACATGCTTAAATTATTAATTTACCTGCATTAAGTTCCTAAATGTCTTAATTAACCAAGGCCATCACCCCTTACCTTACAGTTAGTGATTACAGTTGACCACAGCTGGTAGCGTATCTGTACCCACAAATAAATGGTTTGTTCAATAGCACTCATTGGATTGACCAGCACTCCGTACAGATCTAGTCATGTCTTATGGAGGAAGTTCTAAACAACTGCCATGATGATGATTCCAAGATCATCAATTCAATAATTATATGTAAATACAAAATGGGAGGTGAAAGAAGACCCAACTGTCAACCTTTGTTTTGAAGAAGTAGATCCTGGTGGTTAGGAATAATCCAAGAATTACCAAGGCATAGGCCTGCCATTAACTAAAAGGTGCTGGAACACCAGTTAACTGTGATAAATAAAGCATTAAACCCCAAGAACACTGTACTAAATGTTAAGCATGGTGATGGTAGCAGTGTGCTGTGGGGCTGTTTTGCTGCCAGTGGAACTGGTAGTGGGAAGTAATAAAGGAGGACAACCTAAATAATTCTTTAGTATAACCTCAAACCATTAATTAGCCTTTTGAAACTTGGACACAATTGGGCAAGTTGCCCCCCCCCCCCCCCCCCACACACACACACAGTATCAGTGGAATGGCTAAGTTAAACTAACATTAAGCAGGGGGGGGGTGATTGGCCAAAAGCCCTAAATGGTTTTATAAGAATTTACATTAAAAATAACTGTTTTGTGAAGGTAAAATGGCTAGTATGTGCCAGCTAGATGTGCCAAGTGCTGGGCAGTATGGTTTACAACAAAAAGCGCATTAATCAAGGGCTGTTTTTGCATCTATTTGATTTAGAAAAAAACTACCACTGGTGTTTTCTCATGATTACGAGATAAGAGGATGTGTTGTTAACCAGCGGCTCTGAGAGACAGTAAAAAAGATTCTATTCTAACTCTGCACTCGCTAATTTTGTGGGGCCAAACAAACCCTTTAGTCTTTATTATATACAAAATTATTTATTTTAATATTCTATGTATTTGGCACAAAAATAAGTTGCAAACCTTTGAAGTCCGGACGTTTGAAAGTGAGATGTGTATTGATTGAAGTGAACTTTGATTGTAACCCCCTTTTTTTTTTTCTTTTTTTTTTTAAAGAGGTCAGATGAATATGAAAACATCAAAAATACTGTATTTGCCTTGTCTATGGTGTGTATATTGTGATATATTGTGATGGCTATTATTGTCTGTGTTTAGAAATACACAAAAGAAAATAGAATGATAGAAAAGAAGACAATTTGATATTGAGAATGTGTTAATTGCTGGTACTTGTAAGTGGATTGTCCAGTAAGATTGTGTTTAGCTGTAAAGACAGTGTAGAGGACAGTGAAGCAATTATCAAATTGAATATTCTTATGTTCCATTTTGGTCTCCAGTGTATGGTTTCAGTATTGAGGACGCATTTAGGGGTCTTAAGGGGTACAACAAAGTTCACACAGAAGTTAATGTGTAATTTGTGATGTGAGATCAGCATCTTAATTAGTTAAAAAAAAAGATGTCCCATTTTATACCCTCAGTGCTCTCTTTCTGTAATTTTGCAGCCTCTAGTGATGTTACTGTCCTAGTGGTCTGTCTCTAAGCATTGGCCTTATACAGGATAGTGAGTTGAATTGGTATAAATGTCCTAGTGGAGAAAAAGCTTTAAACAGATTCAGAGACCTGTCTTTTTTTCAGCAGCATCATTAAATTCTCCAGACACACGCATTGGGACATTAGCTCTTGTGATAGTTGAATGTATGATGTGCTGAATTTGTATTGGTGAAAAAAAGAAAGTAAATAGCATACAAAATGGTTTGTGATTGCTCATAACATAGTTACACATAGGCTACCTCCTTAACCATGGTATGTGTTGGCGCAACCATTACACATGGTGGTGCATTATCTTTTTTGTATCCATACAAAGCATGATATCTCAACCATTTTTGCTGGTGTTCATACATTGCCCGTGACAAATGGTTTTATGGCTTATTCATCCATTTATTTGTTGGTTTAGTCCCTGCCCTGCAGCCCTGGTATAGCCGTGTGATCAACTGATCTTTCATATAAATTATATGTAATCTTACATAGAAGTATTGTTGTGTTTTGTTGTACCATGGTCTTGGATGAACAAGTTCACTTTACTATGTTTTATGTAGTTGAAACCGCTATGAAGCCTCTTAAACTTGAACTAAACAATGCAACATCTGAAACTCTGTTGAATGAGCTCAGGATTTGAGTCCCTCTTGGCGTAGTGTTACTGATGGTAGCCTTTGTTACTTTTTACGATAACGAGGTCAAACAGGTATCATTTATACAGGTAACGAGTGGAGGACAGAAGAGCTTCTCAAAGAAGTTACAGGTGTGTGAAAGCCAGAAATCTTGCTTGTTTGTGGGTGACCAAATACTTATTTTCCACCATAATTTACAAATACATTATTTTAAAATCCTTCAATGTAATTTCCTGGTTTCTTTCTTCTCTCATAGTTGAAGTGTACCTATAAGTACAGTTAGGACTGTATAAGTTGGAGAACTTGCACAGTCAGTGGCTGACTAAATACTTTTTTGCCCCACTGTACTCACTGTACTCTCTGTAACGTGCAGCATTGTTAGTGAAGACTATTATGCCTTTTGCTCACGATTGTAGGTGCAGGATTTGTTCTGCCTAAAAAAGCAAGTATGCTACGACCCTAAACACAGTTTATCCTGCATGCACTGGTAAATGCCATTCTATCTCATATAAATGTATTAATGGGAAGATGCACAAAAGTGAATGGAGTAATGGGATGCTTCCATAGCTTATTCCCTGCTCATCTTCACCAGGGTGCCAATGATTCTCTGTATGATTTAAATGAATAGCTTGTGCTTTGCTGTGTTGAGAATAGATGCTTGCCTCTATTCCAGGTTTTCCCAAGCCCATCCAGTTGCTGTCTGGTAACAATGTAGGACGCACCTTTTCTCTCCCTTCTAATTCACCTCTCTCTGGGTCCTCCCTGCTACCTTCCTGCCCTCTGGCTACTCCACCGGTTGTTCAGTTGACTTCCACCCTCCCTCGTAGATGCCATGACAAGTCCTCACTCACCATGTCCAACACATGGCCTAACAAGCAAGAGATAAGAGACCCAAGCCCATGGAAAGACAATACTGGTGAGAATTTAAATTAATGAAGTATTTGCAAGTATTCAATACTAAATCCTATAAAGTGCTTTAAGAAGCATGCTTACTTAAGAATTAAATATGCAGTTCCTCTCTTGCATACCCAACACTGAAGCAGCCACGTTAGCCTACTACTAATGACTTAACAGAACCTGGGAGTAGATGTACTAAATACAGAGCAATAATCAGTGGTGCAGTCACACATGTTTTCTCTGACATGCACAAGACAACTGGGCTACCAGGCTTATTGTGGCATTAAATCTTTTTAGTGGGATGAAGAATTAATTTGTCTATGACAATGTTCTGGAATGTTGTTACTTTGTGTATATGTGTATTGTGTGTGGCAAGGTAGTCATGAGAAAAGTGAATGTTCTTTTTCCTTTAGGATTGTCTTTGACCATATTTCAGTCCAATAATCTTCTCACTGGCCCCGGGTTCTTTTTTTAAAGCATTTGTAAACATTCAACTAGTTAAAAATTATCACCAAGGACATAGGCTATGCTGATGCATTTACAGTATCCACAAAAAATACTTTTTTTTTTTTTGTATTTGATCCTTTTCGGACTTTCTTGAGCCCTTTTACAGATCACCCATGTGAAAATAGCCCACTTAGTGAGATGAATGTTTGCATTCACATTAATTAAGTTGCCACAGAGTTGTCACAAGGAGCTTTTGAATCAAAGCTGCTGAAACCACAGTGAGATAAATGATCTACAATTTGAGAAATATAGAAACATTGGTAAATCTCTCATAAGCAGTTTATGTTTGAAAACCAGTCTTTGAATTAAGGCAGTTCTACAAAGAAGAGTGGGCTTGAATATGAATTTCAGGTCTCCGAGACTAAAAGATATGAAAAGTTACCTGATGCAGATGTGCATGGTAGTGACCAAGGAAGAGTCATTTTCACAACTCCAGACACTAAAGCAGGGGTACTTTATATATAAATATTGGGTCTCATATGTTCGCATTTCCACTTGGTCGAAGTCCAAAATCGAAGCTGTTGACCGAAGTATAGGCCTCAAAAAATTTGACACACTAAATGGACAGAAGTATTGAGACATCAGCTTATTCACTGTTTCTATTAAAATCAAGGGTTTTCTCTTGCTTGCACAACCTTCCTTTCATAGTCTTGTTCAACTCACCAAGTCATCTGACCGCTATGGCCCTTTAGCAGAGACTCCCTCATTCCTGACCTCATCCCGGTCATGATCAGACAATGAGATGATCATGCACAGGAGTGCCGTTTTGGGGGAAAAGGTTAGGACAAGTCTAAAGACCTGTGGTTGACAGGGGCCCTAAAAATGTTTTGGAACTTATAAAAATATATATATATATATATATTTATTCCAATACTGAATGATTAAACTTTATCATTCATAGAATATTTTATTTTGCTTTGTTAAAACAGTAAAACAGACGAAGCATTGCTTGATTTGCCACCCCCTGCCTAATGACATGAAGTAGTTAGAGTGACGCACTTTGTTGCATTCATTAGAAAAATCTGGTTTCCAGAAACACAAAGAAAGAAAACATAGACAGGAGAAAGAAAGTAAAGGGTGACCGTAGGTCATCCAATTTTACACTAAGAAGGGTGGGTGTAGTCTGTGAGTGTTGGAAATTATTCTTTTAGTTTAGTCCATAGTGAAAAAGGGTAACGTTAGTTATTTAATATTAATGCAGGCAAATCTTTTAGCAGCTATTTATGCTAAATTATTCTGTGTCAGGACCAACAAAAGCAGCTTCAGGCTCAGCAGCCCTACATCTCCATTCCTATACCACAGCCCTATTGAAGTTGAGAAGCACTGTGTTGAATGATTTCAGTTGCCATAACTGCAGGGTGTAACCGAATGGTAGAGGGAGCATCACATGCTTCAGAATGACTTTTGACTTTTTTTTTTTTTTTTAATTTTCAAGATTCAAAGTTTCTTTTGAAGATATAATCCCCTTTTCTTAGAGATAGTAAATAAATGGATCATCTGCAAAAAACTTGCTGGTTGATGTTACCTAATTGTTTACTGGCTACTGACTAATGTAACTAAACTTAACAGGTTACAAATAAAAAATGTGCCCAAACAAAATAATACTGCATTATTCTGGATTTGCTTGCTCCTGCTTAATCTTATAGGTTTAAAATGAGCAGTTACTTGATGCTTGTGTATTTGCTTTCTCTGAACACTAAAATGTCAGTTTGAGACAAAATAAATGTATACTAATATCTTCATGCAGGTGAGCTTAGCTCCAGCAGATGTTCTCCACTGCCTATTCGCACCTCTCAAGCAAGCACAACTTCAGCTTCATCCTTTCGTCAGACCCTGAATATAGCCAGGTCTTCAGCAACTTTTCCAGTCACACAGCAGTATTGGCAGGACTCCTGGCAAAATCAATCTGGCCAGAGGTTTTACTTGGACCTGTCCCTCATGACCCTGCAGGATCAAGATGAGGAGCCAGTGGACAGAGAGGAGGTGATCAGCAAATTGTTTTATATTTACATTTCTTTAGACATAAAAAACATTAGACATAGTACCAGAACTTTTATTTTTATTTTTCTATTTTATTATATTGCATATCTGCTGTATTTACATGTGCTTGATGGGGGGGGGGGGGGGGGGGGGGGGGGGGCAAGGATTGTGTGTGTGTGTGTGTGTGTGTGTGTATACTCTTTACAGGTTAATAAGTAAATAACTTAATATGACCTTCTCTAAACCTTTGAATGCACATTCTTGCTGTTCTTTAACAAGGAGTTTAATGGCAAAATTCACAGCAGCTGTTTGATTCATTAATCTACCAGTAAATTTTCTGGTTCAGTTACAATTGGTATTCAAACAGTCCTCCTCATCATGCTGTTCACATTTTGACATCATGAGACCAAGACGACACCTAACAGTTGATCAACCATTGCGAGGCTTCAAACAGGATGTTCTCTGGCCACTGAGCTTAGAGTGTCACAGAGTGTCATCAGCAGGTCGATACAGACAGACTGGAAGAGTCACAGAAAGGCATAGAAGTGCCCGTCCTTTGGCCACATTCCACACTGATGACCGCTTCATTGTGAACAGTGCCCTGCGGAACCGGATGATGAATGCCACACAACTTCATGCACATTTAAGGGAGGTGAGAAGCACCCAAGTGTCACGTTAGACCATTCGAAACCATTAACATCAACGTGGTCTGCGTGCTAGAAGACCTGTGTCATCGTCTTGCATAGGCCAGGGAGCTCTTACACTGGACAAGGGACCAGTGGGCCTCGGTGCTGTTCACTGATAAAAGTCGATTCACGCTGAGCAGAAATGATGGCCATCAACGATGTTTGAGATGTCAAGGAGAGTACAGTGCAGTTGCCCATACTACTTGAATAACATCATTAATCAAATCATTGTGCCTCCGCATAAACAACACAGGCCTAATTTCATTTTCATTAATGATAATGCTCCAACTCATCGAGATCGCATCATTAGGGTACGGCTGCTGGAGACTGGGGTACCTCAAATGGAGTGGCTTGCACTTTCTCTAGACCTGAAGGCTTAGTCACTGTGTAGAGGCTCGTAACCAGAATCTATACACATACATACCCATATATGAATTGTTTCTTTTTAGATGAAGAACTCCTTGCGCTCCTTGCGTAACAGTGCAGCTAAGAAGCGGGCAAAAGTGAGTCTGAGTGGCTCTGAGCCAGACCCAGACAGTCCTGACTCAGCAGTTCGGCTTGAGCCGACTCTAGATTCATCCTCTCACACATCACCGTCTATGATCAGCCACTTGAACGAGAGTAACCTTTCCAGCCTCTGTTACCCTCCCACTCCCATCATCAACAGTACCAAGAGCAGGTAGGTTTTGGTTTGGTTTTTCCTTTACATTTATTTTGATTTCTGATCTACAGACATTTCTTTCAGTCTAGGAATAGTCATAATTGTACTGAAGTGGTAGACATAACAAAATTACATAGTAGGGATCAATATCAGTCTGTATCAAATTTGTCAGATTACAGTTCTCTTAAGAGATTTCTTGAATGACAATCTTTTGAATTTGGATTTAGATTATTAATCTACTACACCCACAATGTGTGTGCAACACAGAGCATGTATTTTCTGTAAGTGATTTGGAAGACATTTAATCATTTAAATATGTTAAATTTCATATTGCAGTTCTGGGAACTCTGCAGCAAAAACACAAATTGCTAGAGTGTCATCAGCAAAACAGAAGGCTCCCTCCTGCATTGAAGCGGTTTCTCAAGGTATGCTGAAATGTCCTGCAGGTGATAAATGATTTGCATACAAGCTCTTTATTTATATTTATAGTGGTGCCTCTACATTTTAGACCTTTTAGACCCAGGAGCATGTCAATGCTTTTAAATTAGCAAGTCCATGCTAAGGTAAATTAGCAAGTCAAGCAAATTAGTGTAATCTGTCTGTTGTGTTTTCATATGTAGTTATATATGTCAAACAGGTAAGACTGACATAAAATTAGTCACCCTGCGTGTGTAAGTTCACGATATGGGTTTTTCTATAGCTGATGTTTAGAGGTTAGGGTCAGACGATGGCAGATATGTGGTGCGGGGGATCGTGTTTTTTTATTTGTTTTTGGTCGATATCTAGTTTTTCGCTTTATTTGCATGGATGCACAACATTTCTGAATTTAGCATTTATTAAACACTGACTCAAACCATCTGTATAAATAAAAATCAACAACTGTTCTGCATGTGCTCCTGTGAGATGGCTCCTTGTCATAAATATTCCCAGTCTCGCTAAATACTCTTGTTGGGAACAAAGGAGTGGGGGTTGCGGTTCTTTAAGAAGGATGAGGCAAAGAGCGAAAGAGATTTCAACAAGAAAGTAAGAGAGAAAGAGCGTGACGTGAAAGAGAGAGAGAGAGAGAGAGAGAGAGAGAGAGAGATAGCACAATAATTTAATGCCTTCCCTTTATCTACCAGGACTGTTGTTGCTGTTGTATTCCCAAAGATTTGGCTTGGGGTCGTAAAACCACACCAATAACACAGGCCTACTCGCGGACATGCCTGACCATTTTGCATTTGGGCATGCTAAAGGCCATCGTGAGAAGTGTATCAAAGCATACACGCACGCAGCGAATGAGACCTAAAGTTACTACCACCTTGAACATGAAAGGGTGACTATTTTTGCACTTAAATCCAACTATTTCTTTCTTCCTTGTTTAGGTGTTTTTGATTCCATAGTCTTTCCCACCCATTCTGTTGTGGCAGCATGTGATGAGCAGGAGGACTCCATGAGCAAAGTTCTCTGGAAGTCTCCAGCTGGGGTATATGGGTATGCTCTTTCTATCAGCAATACTGATTCAGATGAGAGCACAAAGGCAAAGGAGTCCATGGTGAGTGACCATCTTTTTTTTTTTTTTGCTTGTTGCCCTGTCAAGCCATTAAGATCAATATTAGATTCTGTCTGCATTACCCAAAATATAAGGGCCTTCACATTACTGTTATCATACCCTGGATTTAGCTTTGAATCTGGGCATTAATTAGCAATATTTCAACAAACATCTGACCTAATGATGATGAAACAATGCAACAATGCACTGGATGCATTTTCGAAACTACTTTGAAACCACTAGATTGGATTTTAAGTGGTAATACAACAGATAAGTTAACAGATCATTTAGCCTTGATCATGGACCTAAAGCTTTAAACTACCAGTTATTAAACCTTTAAACAATAAACTAAATATTGACTAAATATTTAATATTGACTAAACTAAATAATTCTGTGTCCAGAATTATTAGGCAAATGAGTATTTTGATCACATCATCCTTTTTATACATGTTGTTCTACTCCAAGCTCCATAGGCTTGAAAGCCAACTACCAATCAAGTAAATCAGGTGACGTGCATCTCGGTCTAATGACGTTAACACCCTATATAAGGTGTGCTTAATTATTAGGCAACTTCTTTTCCTTTGGCAAAATGGGTCAGAAGAGAGATTTGACGGACTCTGAAAAGTCAAAAATTGTGAGATGCCTTGCAGAGGGATGCAGCAGTCTTGAAATCGCCAAACTTTTGAAGCGTGATCACCGAACAATCAAGCATTGGCAAATAGCCAACAGGGTCGCAAGAAATGTGTTAAAAAAAAGGCGCAAAATAACTCCCCATGAATTGAGGAAAATCAAGCGTGAAGCTGCCAAGATGCCATTTGCCACCAGTTTTGCCATATTTCAGAGCTGCAACGTTACTGGAGTTTCAGAAAGCACAAGGTGTGCAATACTCTGGGACATGGCCAAGCCTTCCTTAGAAGGCTGAAAAACGACCACCTTTGAACAAGAAACATAAGATAAAACGTCAAGACTAGGCCAAGAAATATCTTAAGACTGATTTTTCTAAAGTTTTATGGACTGATGAAATGCGAGTGACTCTTGATGGGCCAGATGAATGGGCCCGAGGCTGGATCAGTAAAGGGCAGAGAGCTCCACTCCGACTCAGACGCCAGCAAGGTGGAGGTGGGGTACTGGTATGGGCTGGGATCATCAAAGATGAACTTGTGGGACCTTTTCGGGTTGAGGATGGAGTGAAGCTCAACTCCCAGACCTACTGCCAGTTTTTGGAAGACACCTTCAAGCAGTGGTACAGAAAGAAGTCGGTATCGTTCAAGAAAAACATGATTTTCATGCAGGACAATGCTCCATCACATGCATCCAAATACTCCACAGCGTGGCTGGCCAGTAAGGGTCTAAAAGAAGAAAAAATGATGACATGGCCCCTTGTTTACCTCATCTGAACCCCATAGAGAACCTGTGGTCCCTCATAAAATGTGAGATCTACAGGGAGGGAAAACAGTACACCTCTCTGAACAGTGTCTGGGAGGCTGTGGTGTCTGCTGCACGCAATGTTGAACAGATCAAGCAACTGACAGAATCTATGGATGGAAGGCTTTTGACTGTCATCGTAAAGAAAGGTGGCTATATTGGTCACTGATTTGTTTTTGGTTTTGTTTTTGAATGTCAGAAATGTTTAAGTTTTGTGTTATATTGGTTTACCTGGTGAAAATAAACAAGTGAGATGTGTATATATTTGTTTTTTATTAAGTTGCCTAATAATTCTGCACAGTAATAGTTACCTGCACAAACAGATATCCTCCTAAGATAGCCAAATCAAAAAAATAAAACACTCCAGTCTTTTGGGTTGATTGAGAACATAGTTGTTGTTCAATAATAAAAAGAATCCTCTCAAATACAACTTGCCTAATAATTCTGCACACACTGTAATTACAGACCTGTTTTTATCTAAGATCTTGATGCGATAGATCACAGTGTTCTCCTGGAAAGATTAGAAAACATAGTTTGAATCGCAGGAACATAGAATCCTGTAAGGCTATATCTTAGGAGCGTTACCCTATACATGTTGCACCTAGGCACAGTTTTAGCAAATGTGGTGTTTACTTCCAATGTAATTCAGATGATGCACAACTGAACATGCAGTGCCTTTCAAACGTATTGACCCCATTGGCATTTTTTATATTTTATCTCAACCTGGAATTAATTATTTGAGGGTTTGGATTTTTTTTAATTCTGAAGCAAACAACAAATAGCAGAAAACTTCAGTACTTTGTGGCAATTACAGCTGCAAGTCGCTTTGGATAAGTCTCTAGGAGTTTGCCCATTTCTCAAGGCAAAACTGCTCTAGTTCCTTCAAGTTAGATGGCTTCCGATGGTGAACAGCAATCTTCAAGTCTGACCACAGATTCTTAAATGGATTAAGGTCTGGGCTTTGACCAGTCCATTCCAATAGATTCACACATTTCCTCTTAAACCAGTCGAGTGCTGCTTAAGCAGTATGCTTTGGGTCATTGTCCTGTTGGAAGGTGAACCTCTATCCCGTCTGGGCCCTTTCAGAAAAGGTGTGTATATACTGACTGTTTTGTGCAGATGCATCACCTACAATATATAGATTTATAAAAACATTTCAAGAAGATAATTGTGTAAAATACAAATGCTGGAGGTTACATAGCTTCCTGGTTCTAAGCATTGACAAAGCAGAGGTTCTCATTTTAGGTCATATTAGGACATATTGTTACATTTCGCTGATTTCTCTGTTATTATAATATGCCTATTGTTAGAGGCAACATGGCTAAAAGATTTGTGTGTAGTATAAAGGAGAACAAGTGCAGTTGAGTTGCAGTAGGCAAGCCTTGAGACACAAAAGATTGAACAAGCACCTGGGTGGCTTCATTAGAAAGAAAGGATTGTATTCTCCAGATGTCGTAGAGGAGACTTCTGCTTGACCAGGTCAGGTTTGCAGCATAAGCCAATCACTGGTCATTCACAGCTACGCATAGCCTTTGCACTTCTGCAGCTGGAGGGACCGGGATATTCTTTATGGGGATGGCAAGATCACTGCAAGGATCTGTACCAGGGATGTAGGGTTATTGGGGTTAAGCATCAGGTGATAGGCTGTCAACCACAACCACAGCTGTACATATGAGTAGGCACCTGGGTGTCAGAAGTTTGGAAAGAAAGATGGATAGATGAAAGATATTACTGCACCAAGACAGCGAATATGAAGTAAAAACTGAAGAGGACTGAGCCTTGTGGGTGGAAAGTCTGTGTAGATCAGATGTGAAAGCAGATGTCTGCAAAGAGCATCTCTCTAAGTTGAATGCAAACTACTGCCTGTGATTCCAAGATTGGCAAGAACAGAGGAAGGATCTTGGGGTCAATTGTTTAAAGGCTACAGAGAGATCAAAACAAAGCCAGACTGGTAGAGGTCCTGGAGGTGATCATAAATGGAAAAACAGAGACAGTTTATTGTAGACAAGTATAATATTTTTTGCAGATATCTGAGCTGTCTAGTGTTAGATTCTTTAAGGGTTTAAGGGTTCTGTATTCAATTCAGTTCAACGAAACTGAATTGAAACACTATTAGGCTACGTTTCTAGTGCAGAATAGGTAGTACGTACAATAGTGAAAGGTTATTAGCCAAAACATGAGACAATACATAAACAATAAGTACAAAGACAGTAAATATGCATGTGCAAATGGGTGCATAAGACTGGGTGGTGGAGAGTGTGAGCAGCTTGTGCTGCTTCTCATGTAAATGAGGAGTAAAACAGGTTGAGGTCGGTGTGTGTGTGTGTGTGTGTGTGTGTGTGTGTGTGTGTGTGTGTGTGTGTGTGTGAGAGAGAGAGAGAGAAAGAAAGAGAGAGAGAGGGAGAGACCAGTTCAACCTGATCTTGAATCTGGTGTTCCTGTTCCTGCAGGGGAAGTAACTGGGGTCAGGGGACATGCTGATGGCTGTCCTCCAACATCTCTTGTTGTAGAGGTCCTATATGGGTGAGGGGGGGGGGGTCAGCTGTAGTGATGAACTGCAGTGAGCAGTCTTCACCACTGGATGGACTGTAGTGGGCGGTTTTCACCACTTTCAGCAGCACAAGCTGCTCACTCTCTCCACAGCCATCTCCTTAATGCTTAGGGCTATGTACAGAACTCCTGAAGTCTACATTCAGCTTCTTGGTTTTCCTGACCGTGAGAGAGATGTTGTCAGTGCACTACTCTGCAAGGAGCTTCACTTTCTCCCTGTATGATGTCCCTCATCATCATTGGTGATGTTGCAGATTACTGTGGTCATCTGCAAACTTGATTGTGTTGGAGCTGTGTTTGGCAAAGCACAGTGTACAGAGTGTAAAGCATTGGTGAGAGAATGCAGCCTTGTGGGCATCCAGTTCTGAGTATGAGGGTGCGGTGGTCTGCCAGTGAGGAAAACCATGATACATACAGAGTGTTGAGTTTGGAGACCAGTCTGGACAAGAATTATTGTGTTAAAGGCAAAGCTGAAGAAACCGCTTTCTGATGTAGATGTTTGTTCCTTCTAGGTGGTCCCAGAGTGCTAGGAAGGCCGCTCCCTATGTCAGCCAAAATCAGCCCCTCAGAGCACTTCATCACAATAGGTGAAAGAGTGATAGGACAGTAGACATTCAGGCAAGAAATGGTGGGTTTCATTGGAACTGGGCTGATGGTTGTGGCTTTAAGGCAGGCAGGAATGGTATCAGGTTCCAGGGAGATGGTAAAGATGTCTGCCCAGTGGTTGGCACACGCTTTTAGGACTCCTGGGATACCATCTGGGCTTTCCGAGTTGAGTGCATCAAGGCTCTCCTCACCTCTTCTGTATGCAGTGTGAGTAGCTCATCCATGGTGGAGAGCAGGGCAGTGGAGGTTAGCTGCGCATGAGTAGTGGTCTCAAAGCAGACATAGTGTTCGGTAGGAAGGCGCCTGCCTACACTGATGTGAGGACACACGACTTCGTACATGTCAGGCAGATAATGCATGACTGTGATGAGAAGCTTTTTCAGAAACTTTTGGAAAAAGGTATAGGTTGTAAAAAAAGGTGGAAATGTTCAAAATTGTTTAAAATCATTATACTGCATATAAATAATAAATCCGATGTTGCTAGATGTCATGTTTTAATTGATTTAGGCTGTTGATAAGATTGATTCTAAATTAAATTACACATCTCCTACTAGGATGTGAACAGGCTTATTTTGTAAAACTAATTGTATACACAGATTTAAATTGAAGTTTTAAGGTTTTATATTTGCAGGAGAAACTAAAACTGTCCAGATTAGCAAGGGGTAAGATAAATCCGCAAGAAGCCCAGTCCATGCAGAATGAGCAAATGGAACATCAGGACAGAATGGAAGAAGTGCAGCACTTAACGCACACCATGTCCGACGTGAACTCTAATGAATTAACACCTCTAAAAGGTAACTATTCGTCCTTAACATGACAAGCAGAGAGACTGAGAGACTCAAACAGATTGAGTCGTCATTGCCTTTTTTTCCCTCCTTTTTCCTAGATTTGCAACAAAGTGGTAGTGTTCTAGCCTCAACTAAGACTGGAGCCGTCACAGATGACTCAAGCCCCACCAGTTTGCAGGCACCTCAAAGTCCGGTTAAATGTTTTGCTCCACACCATCAGCCCAGTCCGCCCACAGCCCTACCTACCAGACACACACTGCCATGTCGTAGAAGGGCTATCAGTCTAAATAGAGCGCGCCCATCTCTTTCTAACAGATCTGGTGAGTACTATTCTGTAATGTGTGGTGACTTTTCTAGCAAGTCATTTTCTATGATTTGAAGGTTAAAATTTACAGTAATCAGATTAGACTGTGCAATTGAATGATGCAATATACATCTTGTATAGTTGTTTTGTCTGCTCTTCTTGAATCTCTTGGCATTATCTAATTTTATGATGAGAACATGGAGAGATATTTTACCAAAAAAAACGTTAATTCAAACAGAACCTTGTTTGATATAGAGTAACAAATGGTCACATTATATGGTTCATAATTTTATGGTCACATCTTAAACCAAAGTAAAAATACTTTTTATATATAACTAGATTAATTCACACCAGGTACCCCCAAGAAGGACCCTCATGAGCAGCGTGAGCTGCGTCCATTCTCAAAACCGGACTTTGCCCTTACTCAGAGCTTTAGACTGCTTAACTCCGATGACTGGTGAGTCTGAAACTGTGCAACCTACAAAACTGACTCTTGAAGCCAATTAATAACATATACCACAACATGCACAATCAGCCATAACATAAACATATAGGCATATATTCATCAAAATGACAAATCACTTAACCTAGTTATCAGGTAATATAGCGTTTCTTTATATTTTCATTTTAAATTCATAATACCAAAGAACAGCATACCAACTAAACCTGGCAATTAACTCAATTATGCTGATTTGGGCCCTTCTACATCGGACTTGGTATGTTGGAGTTATAAGGACCTTTTGCTTTTCCAGTGTATCCAGTATACATTTATCTGATGTCTTCATTTAGGGAGAAGAAAATTGAGGGCCTGACTTTTCTGCGTAGTTTAGTCCAGTATCACTCTGATGTGCTTATTAGCAGGCTTCATGATGTCTGCTTTGTTCTCATTCAAGAGGTGAGCCACAACCTTCTTTTGACTTTCATGAATGTTAAACTAAAACTGTACCTGTATTTAGGTTTTTTAATTAATTTTGAACACTGCAAGATTGAAGAAGGGAACTCCTAAGATAATGGGTGCCATATGATACGAGTCTCACTCAAAATGGAGACTCCTACTCTGGGGTTGCTGAATTTTGACCAATTTGTGAGAAAACACACACAGAACAACTCGCTCAATATAAGAATATTTTATAATATATAATATAAAATTAATAAGTTGTGTACACACAATAACTGGGATAATAAATTATATAAATTAAACCTTAGCAAAAACTAGTTTTTATTTTGCTTAGTTTTGAGTTATTCTTATTTACTTTTACTATTTATTTTGTTCTGTTTATTAGCCAGGGGTATGCATGCAGGTTCTTCATTGCAGGAAAGGGAAAATTAAAGGAAAGTGAAACAGAAAGCACCCCCCCCCCCCCCCCCCCCCCAAAACATGTTTAATATCTACCTTATTTCTCAGTTAAAAAGAGACGAAATCCGAAGCATTTTTAGAAACTCAACCTAAAACTGTCTAATCATGTTCTTCACCCCTTTCTGTACACATTACAATTACTTAGAAAAGACCAGAGTTGGGCCAAAGTTAGAAATACACACACATCAAATATATAGCACAGAAGACAACAGATATTCTCACAATATTTCTCATTATCACAAACAGGCCTCTCACTGCTTCTTCACACACCACACACATACACACACTTTTCAAAGTGTGAGCATTGTTCAGATTCAAAACAGTTGAATTGCAAAGCTGCTCCTCAATCCCAGGCACACGACAGATACACACTGCCGGGGGCTATTGAGACAACACCCCCGGCATTCACTGTTCATTCCTCCATCACATTCACAGCATATATCCAGATGATTTCTAGAAACTTGACACCACTACTAAAAGCACACATTTGTTTGTTGACCATAGGACTACCTAAAGTCAGGTAATATTTTGACGAGGTTCATATTTGACCGTGATAGCACTGAAATGTTCAAGCAACGATTAAGTTAAGTGTAATCTCACAGTTGCTTGCTATCTGGTAAATAGCAAGCAACTGTGAGCCATTTCATTTGAGACTAGTTTACCAAGGCTAGCAGGCTAGCAAGAGGTTCGCTTACCAATGCTAGCACAGGCTAGCTACCTACATTTTTTCTGTAACCAAGAATGAATACTTAATCATTGCTAATATCAAGTTAAATTAAGTGTATTCTCTAGTGGTGCTAGGGGTGAGTGTCAGGTTTCTAGAATATATGCTGTACATGTGGTGATGGGATGAACAGTGCATGCAAAGGGTGTGGTCTCATTAGCCCTTCAGTGTGTAATGTGCCATGTGCCTAGGATTAAGGAAACAGCTGTTTCAACTGTTTCGGATGAATCTAATTATTTTTGCCAAGATTGTGCTTTGGTATATTTTTGACCAACTAGATTTAAGTTTCTAATATTTAGCTTTAAATATTCTCATTTTATTCCCGTTAATTCCCATAATTTCCCAACAAAATTCCCATAATATTGCAACCCTACTTCCTAGGTAGAATCTTTGTAGCGAAATGACAGTGTTTTCATCCTAATAGAAGTATGTAAAAGATTACTATTAGTCATACATTTTAAGAGGAATACAAAAAGAAACATTTAACATGCAGTTATACAAGAAAAAACAGTATGCCATGGTTAGGGGATAAGGAATAACAGTGTAACATATATAAGTAGATGTATGAAAAAACTAATACAATACAACAATCCTACTTTGATCAATAACACTTTGGACATCAGTCAACTTGGTTGCCATATGCAAATATTTTTGTTTCTTGGGTCCATGTTACAGCAGTATCACTGTTGTGTGACAGTTTCACTGTATAGTGTCCTTCATTATGGTGGGTATCAAATTACTTCCACCAATTAGCTTTAGCAACTAAAGATAGGTGGGATTGGGTATATCAAATAAAATAATGTAATTACCTTCATGATCTTTGGTCAACTTTTGTAGAGTATTTTTTTTGCATGGATTCACAAATGTCTGTATTTCACCAGTTTACCTGCTGGAGGTGTCCGTCGATTCATGAACATTTAAGGTTGGATTTCTGAAAGTGAGTTTGAGAATGCGTTTAGAATGCGCTAATGGCTTTCATCTTGAGACCAAGGAATTACAACCATGGAAAGTCAGGTGAAAGCTGGCACTGTGATCCATGAATTAAAAGGAAGGTCTAGCTCTCAAAACAACTTTTACAATATTGTAATTGTCTCATTCAGTCTGTAAGAAGAGAGTAGTTTCTTTGAGATTTCCTGGTGACCAATTTGCAGTTCAGAAATATGTAGTAGAAATGCTTACTCTGTGTAGAGAGAGATAAAGCCAATTTAATACAGTGTGTGCAGAATTATTAGGCAAGTTGTATTTGAGAGGATTCTTTTTATTATTGAACAACAACTGTTCTCAATCAACCTAAAAGATTCATAAATATCAAAGCTTAATATTTTTGGAAGTTGGAGTGTTTTTTTTTTTTTTTTTTTTTAGATTTGGCTATCTTAGGAGGATATCTGTTTGTGCAGGTAACTATTACTGTGCAGAATTATTAGGCAACTTATTAAAAACAAATAAATACCCATCTCACTTGTTTATTTTCACCAGGTAAACCAATATAACAACACAAAATTTAGAAATAAACATTTCTGACATTCAAAAACAAAACCAAAGACCAATATAGCCACCTTTCTTTACGATGACAGTCAAAAGCCTTCCATCCATAGATTCTGTCAGTTGCTTGATCTGTTTATGAACAACATTGCGTGCAGCAGACACCACAGCTTCCCAGACACTGTTCAGAGAGGTGTACTGTTTTCCCTCCCTGTAGATCTCACATTTTATGAGGGACCACAGGTTCTCTATGGGGTTCAGATCAGGTGAACAAGGGGGCCATGTCATCATTTTTTCTTTTAGACCCTTACTGGCCAGCCACTCTGTGGAGTATTTGGATGCATGTGATGGAGCATTGTCCTGCATGAAAATCATGTTTTTCTTGAACGATACCAACTTCTTTCTGTACCACTGCTTGAAGGTGTATTCCAGAAACTGGCAGTAGGTCTGGGAGTTGAGCTTCACTCCATCCTCAACCCGAAAAGGTCCCACAAGTTCATCTTTGATGATCCCAGCCCATTCCAGTACCCCACCTCCACCTTGCTGGCGTCTGAGTAGGAGTGGAGCTCTTTGCCCTTTACAGATCCAGCCTCGGGCCCATCCATCTGGCCCATCAAGTGTCACTCGCATTTCATCAGTCCATAAAACCTTGTTTCTTGTTCAAAGGTGGTTGTTTTTCAGCCTTCCTTACCTTGGCCAGGTCCCTGAGTATCGCACACCTTGTGCTTTTTGATACTCCAGTAACGTTGCAGCTCTGAAATATGGCAAAACTGGTGGCAAATGGCATCTTGGCAGCTTCACGCTTGATTTTCCTCAATTCATGGGCAGTTATTTTGCGCTTTTTTTTTTTTTTCAACATGTTTCTTGCGACCCTGTTGGCTGTTTGCTATGAAGCAAATCACCCGGGTTTTACTGTATAGAGAACTGTCTGTGCCCTGAATAAAACCCAAACATATCTAAATCACAACGTTATAATAGTAGGAGACTTTAATATTCATTTGGATAAAGCCGACGATTAACAAAGGCGTTTGCATCAATCGTAGATTCTGTCTGCATCATTAAGTCAATAATGGCAGTCAACTGGTGTAGCTGATTTAGAACATAGTTGTAGAACAAAGGCTGGAGGCCTTCTACCCATTTCCACAGGCAGAAATAGAAAACATTATTATTAATTGTACCACCTGTACACTCGACCCAAGTCCCTCAAAAATACTAAAAGAAATACTTTCAATTATAATCAGACCTCTTTAAACAATAGTTAATTCATCTATTAGCTTAGGGTATGTACCCAAAACCCTTAAATTAGCAGTCATAAAACCTTTAATCAAGAAACCAAATCCTGATCCTAGTGTATTGTCTAATTACAGACCCAAATCGAACTTAACATTTATATCCAAGATAGAAAAGGCTGTGGCCCAACAACTCTGCTTATACCGGAGTAAGAATGACATATCTTAGATAGAAAAATTCCTATCTGTATTCAGACCCCATCATAGCACTGAGACAGCCCTAGTAAAGATTACAAACGGTCTCCTTCTTGCCTCTGTTTAAGGCTATGTTTCATTATTAGCTCCATTCAAACTCCGTTTTTTGACACTATAGATCAGACTATTCTCTTAGACAAAGAACATGGTTCAGGAAAAGCCCGGTCATTGTTCAAATATCCAACCGAACACTACCAGTTTGTAAAAGTAAAAGATTTATCCTCAAATTCCACAAAAGCTATTTTAGGTCCACTATTATTTACAATATACATGTTATTGTAACATGTATATCTGGGCATAGTTATAATCAGACATGGTGTTAATTTCCATTATTATGCAGATGACCCACAGCTCTATATATCAGCCAAAACTGACGTTTCTAGATGAAAGAAAATTGAGTACTGTTTAAAGGATATAAAACTCTGGATGTCACATAACCTCCTTCTTTTTGACAGTAACAAAACCGGGGTTCTCCTTTTAGGTCCAAAAGACACTAGAAATAAACTAGTCAGACTTAATGTTAGACTTGGCATATTTCCATTATTTCTGGTCCAGCAGTTTAAAGTATGGCGTCATATTCGATTTAGATCTATCATTTGAGCAACATATAGCTAATATTAGTAGGACTGCCTTTCTACATCTTTGGAACATTGTCAAACTAAGAAATTTCTTATCTCTACTGGATGGAGTAGAGCTAGTACACACTTGTATTATCTCAAGGCTAGGTTATTGTAATGTATTGTCAGGGTGTTCCAGCAGGAACCTCAACTAGTTCAAAATGTTGCAGCCAGCGTCCGTACTAAAACTAGAAAATATGGCCATATCAGTCCTGTTCCATCAGCACTGCATTGGCTCCCAGTTAAATTCCGTATTGACTACAAAATTTTTCTATTAATATACAAAGCCCTACATGGCCTTGCTCCTGAGTACCTGTGAGATCTTATTACATATTATGAACCTTTAAGATTACTTGGATCTCAGGGAGTTGAGAAAAGGGAGGAGGAGAGGGTGTGCGTGCCACACCGACGTCTGAAGAGATACATTGTTCAGGTCGCTGTGACCCATAGATCAGAGTGCTGGCGCCTGAGAGGACACATTGTCCGGGTTGAGAGGTTACTAGCAGGTCAAGATAGGCTGTAAATACGTCAGGTGCACTCCCAATGCAGCTGTAATCTATGCTAGGAAAAAACAATAGTGTTTCATGGAAAGAGAAGGGCGATTTAACATATGCCGTGCAGGCAGTTGCAAGGCCAACACATGATTATAGTTAGCACACACTATCACCAGGCTAAGCATGATTACAATGAATGAGTGGATTTTAAATGAGTCTATTATGAATCAACATAAAATTATAATGTGGTTATAATATAATTTTCCATAACACTTCCCCCTTTTATTCTTAATAAATCATTTAAACTTGATTATGAAACATTTCTCTAAGGCCCTCAAATTGGCCATCATTCTCAGAATTGGACGTCTCTAAGAAAAGGGCTGCAGCTTGTACTTGTATGGATTTTGAGACACAGCGTCCCACCAAGGAGAAAAAACATGGGCCTAGAATCAAAATGGTCAATATCAACATTACAATTGGAGCTACCATCGACCACAATCTGAGTACCTCATGCCCTAATAGGGCTGACAACCATGCCCACCTTCCCCCTTGCATAGTGTCCGGAGGAATCACTGCTTTACGCATGTGGCTCATGTAGTCCGTGATGTTTGTACTGAAATCGGGAAGATAAAAACAGCATGAAGTATTTATCATTTTACAGACCCCCCCTTGGTGTGCTGTGAGTAAATCTAACACCATACGATGCTGTACCACGGCCGCTCGTATGGCCTGTTGTTCTTGTCTCAGAGCTCCTACAGCCCCAGCAGTGTCATTCACTGTTACCATGAGTTCGTACGCCAGGTTTGATCTTCATTAGAGTCGCTGCTGTTCCGATCCCGGGCAGAAGTGACCACCCGATGGTACCTGTGAGTGTGGTGAATGACTCCATCAGGCGATACTGGCCGTAGTGTGTCTGTTGAAGTGACCTCCTCATCCTTGTGTGAGAAGCTTGAGGTTGTTCGGCGTTGTGTAGGCTGAAAACCGTGGACCTGGGAAGAACAGCCCCAGCATAGCAGCAGCCGGTCCAGTTCCTGGGGAGCTGTCCATAGGCCTTATCCCCACAGATCCATAACAGATTTTTGGTGCCCTGAGGTTTAGTCATTTACAGTCATATTTAGTGGTGTTCCCCTTGCATTTGGTGCCTCCATCCGTGATGTATCTGTCACATCTTGACTATCCGACACTATGAGTCCCAGTTAAAGAGCAAGCGCAGGTTTCTCCCTTGCTTGACGAGACGTGAAGCACAATTTTTGGCGGGTTGTGATCTTTTGGGGATGAGCAAGTTGTCGATTGGCTGATCACATTGCACATGGAGGGAGTGACGTTGTGATAGACCAGGTCAGTTCGGCGAAGTGGCATGACGACCCATGGAACTGACGTGCTGACATACCAGGCAGTGTGGCTGTTCAGCGGACCTGACGTGTAGTACCGCAGACATGCAGGCTCTGTTGTGGTGGCATTGTATTGCTAACCTTTCTTGTTCAGTCATGCTACGGCCCTGGAAACCTGGTTCCAAGTCTTCTGCCACTACTTCCTCTTCCTCTGCGTCCTGTGCATTTAGCAGTCTTTCCTTCAGCAGTTGTTCATCCGTTGGTACAGGGGGGAGAGCGATGAGGGAGAGTGGAGCACAATAATCAGCACCTGCTCGTTCAATGCAGCATTGGTAGTTGCCGCTAGGGAGAGTTTCATTCCATCTTCCAGTCACTTTTATACCCAGCTGATTGCCATCTTCTGGTAGTGTTATTAGTGTTATGTTGGCCCCACTCTTGATCTCTGACTGGGCAATGGGGTCATAGAGATATTTCCGGTAATCTGCATAGCTATAAAGATGGCTGGGTACTTTTATGATGCGACAGTTTAGCACCTGTGGCTTATTCACATGTGCTGTGATCATTTGACGCAGGGGGTTGTCAAATGCATGTTTCCACAGGTAGTCTCGCCCGCTGGATGTGTAGATTAGGTGTTTGCATCCCATCTTGGCAAGTCCAATGTCTGAGGCAGGTCCCTCAGTCTCCCATTGGACAGTGACAGTTGCATATGTTTGTGCTGTTGCCATCCGGACGCAGTAGATGAGCAGAAACACAGTCACACCCCACCCCCGTGTTCTTGACAGTCCCCAAGTGCCCATAGTGGCCGGCATTGCTGAAAACGCCCTATAGCACAGGTCCTGACCTAAGACTGGGTGTGCTGTGTTTCGCTGTCCTCCACCGGTGGTGCCCTCTTGCAGTGCATGTGATGTACCCACGTCGCTCGTCCTTCAATCCTCACAGCTGTGTGGGTGACCATCAGCACGTGATGCGGTCTGTCCACCCTGGTAGGTTCCACCTCCTTCTCCGCAGGTCCTTCGTGCAGCGGACTCACTGCTGGGCTCTGCAGCACTGCTTTCACCTGTGTGCACGAATGGGGTCCTGTTGTCACTTGAAACTCGGCTTGGCAGCCCCCATCTTGGGATGATTTCTCTCAGGAACGCCTTTGTGACTGCTGCTCCATTCTGTTTTTTCTGTTGGAAAAGCCTCAGACCACATACTGAACATGCACAAGACCAGCAAGTATTTTTCCCCTTCAGCTGGAGTAAATTCTACAAAATAAATTTGCCAGTGCTGAAATGGTCCAGTTGCTGGGGGGTGACTCTTGTGAGTCCCTGGCCACGAGTTGTGTTTTGTGCACACACTAAACATTTTGAACAAAAATTTCGGGTGAGTGTAGTGACCAATGTTTTGTTATGCTATCAACTATTCCCCCTTTGGACATGTAGCTACGCCCATGTACAATTTCAACTAGGCCCCTCATGTATGCTCTAGGCAAGCAGGGGCGATTTGTTTGTGTGTGTGTGTCCAAACAGAATTTAGTTTGCTGCATCCGGCTTTTCTCCATTGCTTAATTTCTGTTGCAGTAGCCATGGACTGAATTTCAGTGATGCTTGCAGGCTGTGTAGTGTCAGGTAGCTGTGAAGCTTGTACGGCGGCTGTAGTGGCTGTGTGTTTGGCAACTGCATCTGCAAATGCGTTACCTTTGCTGACAGGATCTTGGGCTGCTGTATGAGCAGCACATTTCATTACTGCAACCTCAGCTGGTAGCATAACAGCTTCCAGAAGATCCTTGACTAATGCATGGTGTTTGATTTTGCTCCCTGAGCTGGTTAGGAAGTTCCTGTGCTTCCAAATATTCCCGAAGTCATGCAGAATGCCCCAAGAGTACCTGCTGTCGCAAAAAATGTTTACTCTTTTGCCTTCGGCTAATTTGCATGCTTCAGTCAGAGCTACAAGTTCTGCAGCTTGAGCAGAGTATGATGGGGGCAGTGGCTGTGTTTTGAGCACTTCTGTCTCTGAAACCACAGCATATGCTACTCTGTTAGTACCTGTGTTGTCTCTGCGAGCAGAGCCATCCACAAAAAGCTCCATTTCCGCATTTTGTAATGGTTCCTCTTTGAGGTCAATGCGGGGGCTACATGTATGTTGTAGGACTGCCTGGCAGTCATGAGGTTCCCCGTCCTCAGCTGTTGGGAGGAGGGTGGCTGGGTTGAGAGTGGAGCATCGCTTTACAGTGATGTTTGGCATGTCTAAGAGTGTGGTGTGATACCTCAACCACCTTTGTGCAGATAGGTGGGACACCTTCTGGTCCTGCAGGATGCGGTGAACCGCGTGTGGGACCATCACTGTCAGTGGAGCATAAGCAACAATGTCCCTGGATGCTGTAATTGCCTTTTCTGCAGCAGCTACTGCTCTGAGACACATTGGTAAACCCTGTGCTACAGTGTCTAACTTGCCTGAGAAATACGCCACTGGGCGTTGTTTATCACCATGTGTTTAAGTGAGCACAGATGTCATGTATTTGTCCTTAGCATCTACCATTTGAGTGAATGGTTTTGTTGGATCAGGGATTCCCAGAGCAGGCATTGTTTGTAAGGCCTTTTTTAACTCATTAAAAGCTTGCTCTGCTTCTGGAGTCCACTTTAAGACCGAGCTGCTGCTTCCCTTATTGGGAATGATGTCTCTCAGAGGGCCCTCTTTTTCTGCATAAGAAAGGATAAATGTTCTGCAGTATGAACACATTCCCAAAAAGAAGAGCAGCTGCTTCTTCGTTTTGGGTTTGGGGAGAGAGACTATGGCCTGTGTGTGATGAGCTGACAAGACCTGAGTGCCTCGGGAAAGTATGTGACCCAGGAATGTAACTTCCTGTTTGCAATATTGCAAATTTGGTTTGTGCTGGCCTTGTGCCCCTCATTGGCTAAATGAGTGAGGAGTGCCAGGGTGCCTGCTTGACACAATTTCCGCGTGGGGGGGCGCTAACGAGCAGGTCATGCACGTACTGAACTAGAGTCACCTGCTCAGGTAGGATCAAGGAACTCAAACTTTGATGCAAGGCTGAGTTGTAAATGGTGGGTGATTCACAGTACCCTTGACAAAGGCTTGTAAAGGTATAAGTCTGACCTTCGAATGAAAATGCAAACCAAAATTGGCTGTCTGGGTGGACAGGTATGCTGAAAAAAAAACATTTGCCAGGTCAACTACTGAAAACCACCCATGATCGCTTGGTATCTGAGAGAGGATGGTGTGTGGGTTGGGTACTTCCGGTGCTCGTGGATGTACAGCTGCATTTACAGCTTGTAAATCCTGCACAAATCTCCACTCATCTCTGCCTGGTTTCTTAACTGGGAAGATTGGAGTTCGCACAGGAGAGGAGGGGCATGGAATAATTACTCCAGTTTCTTTCAACGACTGAAACACGGGCCTAATGCCCTCCAAAGCCTCCTTTTTTAAAGGATACTGATGTTATTTGGGCCTGTAATCTGACTTTGGCACAATACGGACTGGTTCACAGTTCTTAACCAACCCCACATCATGTTTCCCACACGCCCAAAGTGTGGGAGGCACAGATGACAGCTCCTCCTCCTCGGTTGGGGTGAGCGCAACACCGGTGAAGAGCTCATTCTGTGTGAGCAGCTCCACAGTTCGGTTCACCAGCAGCTCGCAAGCATGCTCTGTTTTTCACGCATTAGCAGTGGAGCTAAAGAAAACTCTAGGGTTTTCGTGGGTTGCCAGTCCGACAGTCGACTGAGCCATGCAGGCCGTGGCCCCACCTCCTCCCACTGCATTGTGTCCTCCGACCTCCCCAACGCAATGTGAGGAGTCGAATCCGACACATCAAACAACTCACTCTGTACTTCACACAACTGAACTAGGGCAGCAGCCCACCGATCACTCCACACGAGTGCACACACGTTCAGCATTTCTCTGTCTACTTTAGAAAACTCAGTTTCAAAATCAGGTCCATCAGAAACATTGGCCATACAATACAAATCATCCGGCTTTTCCCAAAGCAAATGGGTTGAGACTGTGCTTTTCACCTCTCTGAGGAAGTGTTTCTTTGTTTCTCCTGTGCTGTCCAAACACTGCCACTCATAGGCATACCCCGGTGTACCTGGGTCATACTGAACCATCTGAGGTTCCCCGAAAGAAATGGAGAGCCCCTTTGGGGTGCTCTGGAGTGTGCAATTCAATTTGCACATCAAATCTCGTGCCATGAGGTTGACTGGACAGACAGGTGAAACAATGTTCAAACTCATAAGTTTCTACTTTGCGTTGGAGGGGAGTGGACACCCTTTCTGTTACCGTATTACCCCCTACACCTATAATAGTTACAGTTATGTCAGGTTGAAGTGGACACACAATCTGTTCTTTTTGTATTACTGAGTGGGCTGTCCCACTATCTACCAAAAACTTCAATTTTTTCCCATTTATTACAATTTCAATTTGTGGTAAAGCTGTGGGGTTATTACTGAGTTGCTGGGCTAAAGAGTAATATGGATTTAGTACTTCCCTGTCCAGTGTGTCTCCGTCTGTGTCCTCGCCATCCCGCCCCTCCACCGCACGTCAGTTGCTGCCCGCTTCTTCCAGTGTCAGCTGGTGTTGTACAGGTATTCAAGCTTACGCAACAGCAGTCGTCTTAGCTCCATAGCTGTGGGTCGGCAGGATCTCACAAAGTTCTGTAACTCTTGGCTGAAACGTTCTCCCCCCACTGTAGCTGGATGGGGGAGACTGGAAGCTGCCTCTGCAATATCAGCTTCAGTCCAGTGTCTGTGTACCATAATCACTCCTTCTGCTTCAGCCACCTCAATCATAGGGAACTGTCCAACTGGTGTGGGTGGAGGTGGGGGAGGCCAGTATTCCTCTATGGAATCGCTTGCATTGCAAATACCGGTCCTGGTGGTGGATCGCTGCTGGGGGGTGGTAGGCCCGTCTTCTGCTGCTGAAAGCAGGTATGTCCACTCACTGGGATGTTTCCTGAGGCCTGTTCCACTCGCCCTCGTTCTTTCTCAGTCAGGCCTTGGTCCTGTTCACGGGTCAGTGGAGCATATGGTCCCTCTGAAGTGTTTCCAACTGGTTTGGATGCCAGTTCCTGTGTGGTCCTATCTAGCGCCCCCTCAAAGTCCTGTAGTTGGTCTCGCAATTGGGCTTGTAGTGGCGGCTGATGCGGTGCGTCTTCAGCTGGGTATGGAGGGGGTTCTGCTGCGGGTGTCGATGCTTGCATTCCAGCCGCTGGTGGATCTGCTGGTCGGGCCATTGGTTGAGCCGTTTGCTGAGTCGCCGGGTGAGCCACTGGTTGAGCTGCTGGCTGCTGGCAGGGCACTGGAGGTGCGGCATCGAGGTTGGGATCGGCTGTGAGAGACACACACTGAGAGACACCGTTAGTTCCCCCTTTTCCCTCCCTAGCCTGTATCTGGCCTTGACGCTTCTCTGCTTCTCCCAGCCAGAAATTCAGCATGCTCAGCATTCCCACACTGTGATTTGACCAATAATCTAAAGCTTTTTTATCTGTTGTATTTGGCTTACTGCCTAGTTTTGAGTTTCTGCAAATATTTCTTCTGATATTTAACACTTATTATCATTATGAGGAAAACCAAAATATTTAATCCAGAAGGGCACATACTGTGTGACATCCTCCCCATAATCTTTTCGCATTTGAAAAAATGCTGCTTCTTTTTATTATATTATATATTGTATGTGTGTATATATATATATATATATATATATATATATATATATATATATATATATATATATATATATATATATATATATATACATACAGTCATGCCCGAAAGTATTCATACCCCTGGCAAAGTTTGACTTAAATTTACTTTTATTTAACCAGAAGTTATATTTTTGCCTTGAAACGACACAGGCATCTCCCAGGAGATAACACGATGATGTACAAGAGGCATCATTGTGGGGAAAAGTATTTCTCAGCTTTTATACACATTTGAACAAAAAGTGGCATGTCCAAAATTATTCATACCCTTTGAAAACTGTCACAGTATATGGGAAAATCCAAAGTTCTATACCATTCCAAATAGTCCAAGCTGTTTTAAAGCATCCTAATTACCCTGATTCATTGGGAACAGCTGTTTTAATCAACTCAACAGGAGAAAAACAGCAGCTCTCTGCAGTTGGTTTGTGGACAGTCATGGCTAAGACAAAGGAGCTCACTAAGGACCTGCGGCTGTGCATTGTGGCCGCTCACAAGTCAGGAAAGGGCTATAAAGCCATATCAAAATGTTTTCAAGTTCCAGTGGCTACAGTGCAAAGTATTATTAAAAAATACAAGAAGTTCTGCACTGTGGAAAATCTCAGAAGATGTGGTCGGAAGCCAAAAGTGACACCTGTGCTGGCCAGGAGAATAGTGAGAGAGGTGAAGAAAAATCCAAGGATCACCACCAAGGCCATCCTGGTGAATCTGGACTCTGCTGGTGGCGACATCTCAAGGCAGACAGTTCAACGGACACTGCACACTGCTGGGTTCCATGGACGCAGGCCAAGGAGGACACCACTTCTTCAGAAAAGGCACACAAAAGCCCGCTTGACCTTTGCAAATGCTCATCTGGACAAAGAAGAAGACTTCTGGTGTTCTGTTTTATGGTCAGATGAAACAAAAATTGAATTGTTTGGCCACAATGATGTGTGCACCATTTGGCGTAAAAAAGGAGAAGCCTTCAACCCTAAGAACACCATCCCCACTGTCAAACATGGTGGTGGGAACCTAATGTTTTGGGGGTGTTTTTCAGCCAATGGACCAGGGAACTTGATCGCAGTAAATGGCACCATGAAAAAAGAGCAATACATCAAGATTCTCAACAACAACATCAGGCAGTCTGCAGAGAAACTTGGCCTTGGGAACCGGTGGACATTTCAGCACGACAACGACCCAAAACACACAGCCAAAGTGGTGAAGAAATGGTTAGCAGACAAAAACATTAATGTTTTGCAGTGGCCCAGCCAGAGTCCTGACTTGAATCCAATTGAGAATCTGTGGAGGGAGCTAAAGATCAGGGTGATGGCAAGGAGACCCTCGAACCTCAAAGAGTTGGAGCTCATCACTAAAGATGAATGGGCAAAAATACCAGTGGAGACATGCAAAAAGCTGGTCAGCAATTACAGGAAGCGTTTGATTGCTGTAATAGCCAATAAAGGCTTTTCTATTAATTATTGAGAAGGGTATGAATAATTTTGGACATGCCACTTTTTGTTCAAATGTGTATAAAAGCTGAGAAATATTTTTTCTCACAATGATGCCTCTTGTACATCATCGTGTTATCTCCTGGGAGATGCCTGTGTCATTTCCAGGCAAAAATATAATTTCTGGTTAAATAAAAGTAAATTTAAGTCAAACTTTGACAGGGGTATGAATACTTTCGGGCATGACTGTATATATATATATATATATATATATATATATATATATATATATATATATATATATATATATATAAATAAAAAAATAATAAAAACTTACTATGGGATCCCATTTTGCTCTCTCAATGCACTGTACCTTCTGCAATTTAGTCCCAAAAAGTTTTTTACTGTGAGTTTTTTGCCTCAATTTCTCACTACGTCCCCACCACCTGGACCCGGGTCACTAATCACTATTGATACATCTAAAGATAGAGGACTTAAAACCTATCCGTCTAATAATAGCGGAGTAAAAACCCGTCTGTCTACTACTAGAGGACCAACATCCGTCTAATGATAGAGGACCAACATCCATCTAATGATAGAGGACCAACGTCGGTCTAATAATAGAGGACTAACTTCCGTCTACTAATAGAGGACAAAACCGCAGCAGTCTACTGCGCCTATTTCACAGTACGTCGTGAAATATACACTAAGGTGGTGGAGGACCAAGGCAAAAACTCCAGGGATTTCGGAGTATATTGTTATACTCACTGAGTGATCCAATTCAGGTTCTGATAGGTCACCACTGGTTCGTTTGGATGAGGCAGGACTTGCAGGCGGAGGGATGATCACCCCCACGGTACTTGCCCTTGTTCTGTGGGTCTTCCTCTTTTGGGTCCGGTTCGTTTCTCCGGAGGGCGTCCCCGGTGTGCGCACAGCTGCTCTACCTCCGCTGCAAGGCCGTGCTCATCCTGTTCGTGACGCCAAGTTTGTCGTGAAATTCTGTCAAGAATCGATAAGGCAGACAAGAATATGCATTGAGTAGCAAAGTTTTATTGAGTCTGTTAGCAGTTCGAAACCACAGTGCAGACTGAGGTAAAAACGTTTAACATACATACTTATAGTATAGATTAGGGAGTTGAGAAAAGGGAGGAGGAGAGGGTGTGCGTGCCACACCGACGTCTGAAGAGATACATTGTTCAGGTCGCTGTGACCCATAGATCAAAGTGCTGGCGCCTGAGAGGACACATTGTCCGAGTTGAGAGGTTACTAGCAGGTCAAGATGGGCTGTAAATACGTCAGGTGCACTCCCAATGCAGCTGTAATCTATGCTAGGAAAAAACAATAGTGTTTCATGGAAAGAGAAGGGCGATTTAACATATGCCGTGCAGGCAGTTGCAAGGCCAACACATGATTATAGTTAGCACACACTATCACCAGGCCAAGCATGATTACAATGAATGAGTCTATTATGAATCAACATAAAATTATAATGTGGTTATAATTTTCCATAACACATCTAATCTAATCTAAATCTAATTGATCACTTTTAATTTCATTTACAATGACTGCTTTCGAGGTTAGTGATCTAATATTAAGTAGACCGAACTTTAGGTCTGAGGTGGTGCTGTCACCATTTGAGTGTCAGAATTTGACAGGAACTAAATTATTAAAACGAGCTGATTTATTTGTTTTATGTTTGGATTTAATTCGGGGTACTCTCTGCTCCCTGGGAGCCGCAGTAATGGCTGCCCAACGCTCGGAGCACATGTGATTACAGTCACTGTATGTGTTTCACTGGTGTGTATGTGTGTTCACTGCATGGATGGGTTAAAGGCGGAAGCCAAATTCCATCTGTGTTCGACAAAAATGGTGAAAAGTTTACTACTTACACTTAAAGTATGCTGAGAAATATACTTTTCTAAACTAAAAAGTGGGGCAATTTAATCCCAAGACAAAATGATATAGTACACTTGCATATGTACATACATGTATCTGTATATTTTGTATTTATTTATTTTGTATTTTGTGCTTACTGTCTATGTACCACGTCTCGTGTTTTGTCTGTTGTCCTTGCACTTTTGTACCATGTACTTGCCTATTACTGCACCAGACACCTTGTTGGATGAAACGGATTTCCAGTGGATTCCCTACACCATGTATTAGTAGTATAGTGTACTAATAAGCGTACTGTTTCAGTACTTTGTGAGACTAAATTTGCCCAGTAGTTTATAAAATAAACTCAAAGATGTACTCCAAGTATGATGGTAAGCTTTGAGTATGCAGTTTGTTTATTATTTTTTATTTTGTAAAAATTTTGCCAAATTTATGATGAAAACTCATCAGTCAAATTAAGTCCAGTGTCGTAGCCAATGATTTATGTATTACTAAGATTTGCCATTAAGCTTTTTGATCTCCTGTTTTGTGATGAGATTTATATTGCATTGTTTTGCTAACAACAAACCTTTGAGTCACTGGCTTTAAAACTGGTCAGAAAGAGCATAATGAGTATTCAGGAAGAGCTGAATGTGAGAATTGAGAGTGTACGGTGGACTATAGAAGACAAACTGAACACAATCCTCAGAACGGTAAGGTGAAGGCGGTGTCTAGTCATTAACAACCTGAAGTGAGCCAACTCTAATTTCTGAGGCTGAAATTATTTTGTGTGAGAGGCCAGCTGCTAAGAACTTTCTGTAAGTCTGTGATGTTGAGTGTCATTTTTTGAATGCTGTTCTGTCCTGGGGCAGCAGTATTACATCTCATTTCAGAGTGGAGGAACCTGATCACTGCAGGTTTACGGATAGAAGTATTCAGAAAGAGCTCAGTCAAAACTTTGTGAAGAAAATGTTTTTAGAGGGTGCAAGAGAATTATATAGCTACTGTTGTAATGTTTATTAATCTAATAGCATATTGGATTTTGGTTTTAAACCATTCAAATGCAGATACATACTGACACCTTTTTACAGAAAACCTGTATATCCACAGTTGTGACTTTTGAATGAAATGAAATAGCCTTTTTTTAACTATTAATGCAGTTTAATGTAAATAAATTACCATGTGAAATTGTACTATATATTGTTTTGCTCATTTATGATGAAATACTTCTTAACATCAAGCAAGGATAGCACTTGATGAGGTTTTGCCACCTTTTAAAAGCCAAGCCAGTGTTTTTCCTGGTTTTAACAAGGATTCTTTCATACTCTTCTTTGGAAAATCCACCTCTTCTTATTCTTTGGCTTGTCAACTCTCAGATTACTGCCAGTTACACAGAAGTACCCAATATATTTTCTTTTGGTTTCAGAAGAAATGTTGGGGCTGTCTAGCGTTTGACATACAGTCTATGTTTGTAATGCCATAGTAAGTAAACCCTTTTTGAACTAGCTGTGTTTTCTTTCATAGGTTCGTAACCTGCGGTCTGGAGTGTCACGAATGGCAGTAGTGACTTTGGGAGAGCTGTATTCTGTTCTGCAGAAGGGAATGGATCAAGAGTTGGATTCTACAGCCAAGGCCCTTCTACACAAAGCTGGAGAGTCCAATGCCTTTATCAGACTGGATGTGGATGCAGCACTGGACTGCATGGTGCAAAACTGCACACCTACCCGCAGCATGAGTGCCCTTATCAACGGAGGACTTGGGCAAGTTAGCTTCTCAGTTTGCTTGCTAATGATTTGTTTATTCTTTTGTAAATGCTATGAATAACTTCCCTTCTTTTTTCCGTTTTCTGTTGCCATTAAAAGGCACTTAAATGCTGTAGTAAGAAAGTGTACTTCTCAGCACTTGGCTGCTCTGGTAGAGAAGATGGGTGCTGGACGCTTATTGTCTGGATCCAAAGATCTCACTGACCGAATCTTTCCTGCTGTATGCAAACTGGTACAGGATTCTTCCCAAGAAACCAGGTTTGTACTGATCATTACCTCAATTGTAGATCATAATGGTCTTTTGCAAAATATTACATAGAAGGTTTATTGAAGTTACCTGGCTAATACTAAATCGCTGTTATGTTTTTTTGTATATTTTTTATTTTTGTGCTTTGTTATTCCCCTCAGATACTTTGGTCGCCGGATGCTGCTGTTATTGTCCTCTCACCAAGACTTTGATAAAATGGTGGTAAAATACGTTTCGGACAAAGACCTGGCAACCATCCGAGACACTGTACTCTCTCTGAAAACCAAGGTGACTTTACAGCACATCTTTGTATTTAGTTGTCTAATGCCTCTTATTTTTGCATATTTGTCACATTTGATTCAGATCATCTAAGTATTTTAAATATAAGACACAGACACACAATGCATTTTTTAAATGGTCATTCCATTTATTAATGATAAAGATGTATTAAAACCCCTGTGAATAAGTAATTGACCCCTTATCTACTACATTAACCAGTTAATCAAATTAACATGACAGTTAGTGGACTATAAACTGATGAGTCAAAGGTCACACATAATTTGGAAGACATGGGTCCTGTTATATATGGTTTAAAGTTAACACTGCATTCCACCGTAAGATCATCATGCTAGCAGTCAAACATGCTGGTGGTAGCTATTAGCATAATAGTGATGCTATTATGGTGCTGCTTTCCTTCTGCAGGGCCGGTACAACTTGTCCTAATTTATCATTTTTAAGGAGAATTCCTGCCCGTCAATTTATGACCTAAAGCTTAAACATACAGTACAGGCCAAAAGTTTGGACACACCTTCTCATTCAATGCGTTTTCTGTATTTTCATGACTATTTACATTGTAGATTCTCACTGAAGGCATCAAAACTATGAATGAACACACGTGGAGTTATGTACTTAACAAAAAAAGGTGAAATAACTGAAACCATGTTTTATATTCTAGTGTCTTCAAAATGGCCACCCTTTGCTCTGATTACTGCTTTGCACACTCTTGGCATTCTCTCAATGAGCTTCAAGAGGTAGTCACCTGAAATGGTTTTCAGGTGTGCCTTATCGGGGTTAATTAGTGGAATTTCTTGCTTTATCAATGGGGTTGGGACCATCAGTTGTGTTGTGCAGAAGTCAGGTTACTGCACAGCCGACAGCCCTATTGGACAACTGTTAAAATTTATATTATGGCAAGAACCAATCAGCTAACTAAAGAAAAACGAGTGGCCATCATTACTTTAAGAAATGAAGGTCAGTCTGTCCGGAAAATTGCAAAAACTTTAAATGTGTCCCCAAGTGGAGTCACAAAAACTATCAAGCACTACAGCGAAACTGGCACACACGAGGACCGACCCAGGAAAGAAAGACCAAGAGTCACCTCTGCTTCTCAGGACAAGTTCATCCAAGTCACCAGCCTCAGAAATCGCAAGTTAACAGCAGCTCAGATCACAGACCAGTTGAATGCCACACCAATGAGTTCTAGCAGCAGACCCATCTCTAGAACAACTGTTAAGAGGAGACTGTGCAAATCAGGCCTTCATGGTCAAATAGCTGCTAGGAAACCACTGCTAAGGAGAGGCAACAAGCAGAAGACATTTGTTTGGGCCAAAAAACACAAGGAATGGACATTAGACCAGTGGAAATCTGTGCTTTGGTCTGATAAGTTCAAATTTGAGATCTTTAGTTCCAACCGCCGTGTCTTTGTGAGATGCAGAAAAGATGAACGGATGGATTCCACATGCCTGGTTCCCACTGTGAAGCATGGAGGAGGAGCTGTGATGGTGTGGGGGTGTTTTGCTGGTGACACTGTTGGGGATTTATTCAAAATTGAAGGCACACTGAACCAGCTTGGCTACCACAGCATCCTGCAGCGACATGCCATCCCATCTGGTTTTGGCCTGTCTTGTACATATGCACAAAGTTTTATTTATCGCATACAAAGTTATACATAGAACAAGCAGTGAAATGCTTTAATAACTGTCTGCTCAAATGCAACAACAGGATAGTGTAAGGTACGTGTAAAGTAGAACATATAAAGTAAGATAAGCAAAGAAGACACAGCATTGTCAAATAAGTGTAAATATATACATACAGTGGGGGGAAAAAAGTATCAGTCACCAATTGTGCAAGTTCTCCCACTTAAAAAAATGAGAGAGGCCTGTGATTGACATCATAGGTAGATCTCAACTATGAGAGACAAAATGAGAAAAAAAAATTCTGAAAATCACATTGTCTGATTTTTAAAGAATTTATTTGCAAATAATGGTGGGAAATAAGTATTTGGTCACCTACAAAAAAGCAAGATTTCTGGCTTTCACAGACCTGTAACAACTTCTTTAAGAGGCTTCTCTGTCCTCCACTCATTACCTGTATTATTGGCACCTGTTTGAACTCGTTAGTAGTATAAAAGACACCTGCCCACAACCTCAAACAGTCACACTCCAAACTCCACTATGGTGAAGACCAAAGAGCTGTCGAAGGACACCAGAAACAAAATTGTAGACCTGCACCAGGCTGGGAAGACTGAATCTGCAATAGGCAAGCAGCTTGGTGTGAAGAAATCTACTGTGGGAGCAATAATCAGAAAATGGAAGACCTACAAGACCACTGCTAATCTCCCTCGATCAGGGGCTCCACGCAAATCTCAGCCCGTGGGGTCAAAATGATCACAAGAACGGTGAGCAAAAATCCCAGAACCACACGGGGGGACCTAGTGAATGACCTGCAGAAAGCTGGGACCAACATTGGGAGAATCTCTTATGGTCAGATGAAACCAAAGTAGAACTGTTTGGTACAAACACAACTCGTATTTGGAGGAGAGTGAATGCTGAGTTGCATCCAAAGAACACCATACCAACTGTGAAGTATGGGGGTGGCAACATCATGCTTTGGGGCTGTTTCTCTGCAAAGGGACTAGGACGACTGGTCCGTGTACATGAAAGAATGAATGGGGCCATGCATTGTGAGATTTTGAGTGCAAACCTCCTTCCATAAGCAAGGGCATTGAAGATGAAACGTGGCTGGGTCTTTCAGCATGACAATGATCCCAAGCACACTGCCAGGGCAACAAAGGAGTGGCTTTGTAAGAAGCATTTCAAGGTCCTGGAGTGGCCTAGTCAGTCTCCAGATCTCAACCCCATAGAAAACCTTTGGAGGGAGTTGAAATCTAAACATCACTGCTCTAGAGGAGATCTGCATGCAGGAATGGGCCAACATACCAGCAACGGTGTGTGCCAACCCTGTGAAGACTTACAGAAAACATTTGACCTCTGTCATTGCCAACAAAGGATATATAACAAAGTATTGGGATGAACTTTTCTTATTGACCAAATACTTATTTTCCACCATTATTTGCAAATAAATTCTTTAAAAATCAGACAATGTGATTTTCTATAATGTCAATTACAGGCCTCTCTCATTTTTTAAGTGAGAGAACTTGCACAATTGGTGACTGACTAAATACTTTTTTTCCCCACTGTAGATAATAACTAGCGCATGTCCTGTGTGGAAGAGGGGGTGGGTATAAGTCAACTGTCTTAATAGCCACTATCCTGGTTAAGAGTCTGAATAGCTTGAAGAAACTAAGATAATAATCGATGTAAACTATTGAGGAAGGTAGAAAGGACAAACTTGAGGGCAAGCAGTTCCAGGCTGGGTGTGGCATGGTTGACCAGTTGTTCACCATAACGCACGCACTCCACCTGCCTTCGAGGTACTCTAGCTCATAGCCTGTTTCTGACACTGGCTTGCTTTCTGCAGAGTCCACTTCGCTTGTTGCCCTTTGTTCTTCCTCAGGATCTCACTCGGCCAGCTTGGATCCAGAGTTTTTCTGTAGTAACTGATGCAAGCTATGACAAGGAGCAAGAGGGTCTAAAGTAAGAAAAGTAGTGAAATATGAATAAAAAAATGCAGTGTGACTTGAGCATTCCACTTTTGAATGTTCTTAGTGTGGCAATTACTTTTGGAAATGGAATGATCATTTAAAGCTGCATTGTGTGTTAACTAATGCTGTCTATCTTAATAAATTTGATGATCTGAAACATAAATGTGACATACATACAATAAGAGAAATTCGAAAGAGGCAAATACTTTTTACAGCACAGTGTACAATGACTTGGAAAAGTATTTAACCCTTCAAAAGTCATCAGATTTGTCTGAATTGCAAAGGACGCTTGTCCCTTGGTAGGACTCCTAACACTGCAGTTTCCAACAGTTATAAGTTGATTTGGACAGGAGCAGAGGTGGCTTGTACTTGTACTGTACTTAAGCAGGTTTTTGAAGTTTTTGAGTATTTGTCACTTAATACTTTTTAGTACTCACTACAAATTTAAAAGCAGGCTCATTGCTTAAAATTGTATTTTTTTAATCATGCAGTTGTTAATTAGGCAGCTAATCACATGCAATGCTGTTAGTGAATCTATAACTGTAAAACTTTATCACCATCAGTGATTTTTTTTTATTTCAGATGGGGGGTGTCAAGTTTATTTTTGCTAGTTTAAAAATTAGTGAAAAGATAATAACAGTCTATTAGAGTTAATCACATGATTAGGATATCGGAGATGTTAACCATATATTACCACATTTATCATTTGTGAACTGAATATAAAACTGGTAAACTTGTTTTTTCTCTGTACAAAAAAGCAGAGATTAAAATGTCATTTGTGTAATTTTTCTACCATAAACCAGTATCATCAGTACAGCTGTAACTCAAACAGTTTGAGAATTGTTTTAAATCAAGAATTTAGATAGCTGACCAGCAGTGATGAGAGAGCCCCTGCCCCTTATATAAGCAGCACCCAAATGTGCCGTTCTTACTTTCTCAATTTAATTCAAAATGAAGGCATTTTTAATTATCCATGGCTTTTTGTGACTCTGCTCATTCCTGCCTGGTGGCTTGCAGCGCTTTGGTCGCTGCATTGGACCCTCACTCCACAGTGCATCTCGTGCTGCGACATGCCTGTAGAGATGCTGGAGAGGTGGCTACTTCCGCAGACACCACCGCTCTCCCACTGTTGGAGACCCCATGTCCCCAAGTCAACCAGGGCCCTGGTTTTTTTTTTTTTTTTTTTCGGGGGGGGGGGGGGGGGGTAGTGCTAGCTAGAAGGCTAGAGCTCGTTTGCTCCTCTGCACATACCAGGCTGAGCTACTGAAGGACCTGGGGTCTCAGCTGGACTAAGCCAGGCTGTGGGTGGAAATCTCCATAGTCACTGTGCTCTCCAGAGTTCAGAGCCTGTAATGGGTTTGTCAGTGGTGGGCAAGAGAAGTCACTGGCTAGATCTCGGACACAGCCGCTCCTCAACCAGACACTCCAGTGCAAAAGCAGAGGGCTAAACCTTCCCCCTTCTGTTTCTAAGCAACGGCCTGTCCACCCTACTCCAGTACCTGGAGCTGAAATGAAACTCTAGCTCATTCCATGTCGCACTCTTACAAAAGTTTGTTATTCAGACACTGCATGTTCCTCTTTCACAGTAGTCATTCAGTCCCATTCAGGACCTGTCTCCGTCTATTCAGTGGTTACCTTTGGCCCGTTAAGAGTTCAAGCTCTATGCTTATGCCTGCACCGCCACTTGGACCATATCAGGGTATCAGCAGAGTGCTTAGAAACCCTGAGATGGTGGAACAATTCATTATTTCTAAAATATATATAAAATCCATTAGTTCTCGAAATTGACATTTCATTTGCCTCCGTTTTTCTGCTTGATGTCTTACACAACTTTATCTTTCCTGGATGCACTTTTCAGCTGCCTTTAGAACCACTGGAGAGCATTCCATGTGGTATTCTATCCTCCATCCCTTCTAATGAGGCCCAGAGACTGCACTGTGTGTGTCCCATGCGCACTTCGCGTATGTACATAGAACGCACAAGGAGCTTTAGAAAGTCTAATCAGCTCTTCGTCTCTTGGGCTCCCTCGCAACGAGGTTCACCTATGTCATCCCAACGCTGGTGGAAGCTATTAGTTTAGCTTATACTACAATGAGATTACTCTTAAGCCTCTGTGTAAATGTTTTGCACTGTGCATATGCCATCACTGCACACATCAGATTTTATCGGATGCTTCTCGGTCACATATAATTCTCAGTGTAGGCTCTTCTCAGTTCATTATTTATATATTATAATATATATATATATATATATATACACACTATATATATATATATATATATATATATATATCTATATATATTATATATCTATATATATATAATATTTACTGCTCAAAAAAATAATGGGAACACATCCTAGATCTGAATGAATGAAATATTCTTATTGAATACTTTGTTCTGTACAAAGTTGAATGTGCTGACAACAAAATCACACAAAAATCAATGGAAATCAAATTTATCAACCAATGGAGGCCTGGATTTGGAGTCGCACATAAAATTAAAGTGGAAAAACACACTACAGGCTGATCCAACTTTGATGTAATGTCCTTAAAACAAGTCAAAATGAGGCTCAGTATTGTGTGTGGACTCCACGTGCCTGTATGACCTCCCTACAACGCCTGGGCATGCTCCTGATGAGGTGGTCTCCTGAGGGATCTCCTCCCAGACCTGGACTAAAGCATCCGCCAACTCCTGGACACACTGTGGTGCAACGTGACGTTGGTGGATGGAGCGAGACATGATGTCCAAGATGTGCTCAATCAGATTCAGGTCTAGGAAACGGGCAGGCCAGTCCATAGCTTCAATGCCTTCATCTTGTAGGAACTGCTGACACACTCCAGCCTCATGAGGCCCTCCAAAGAAATGCCACCTCACACCATTACTGACCCACTGCCAAACCGGTCATGCTGAAGGATGTTGCAGGCAGCAGATAACTCTCCATGGCATCTCCAGACTCTGTCACATCTGTCACATGTGCTCAGTGTGAACCTGCTTTCATCTGTGAAGAGCACATGGCGCCAGTGGCGAATTTGCCAATCCTGGTGTTCTCTGGCAAATGCCAAGTGTCCTGCACGGTGTTGGGCTGTGAGCACAACCCCCATCTCATACCATCCTCATGGAGTCGGTTTCTAACCGTTTGTGCAGACACCTGCACACTTGTGGCCTGCTGGAGGTCATTTTGCAGGGCTCTGGCAATGCTCCTCCTGTTCCTCCTTGCACAAAGGCGGAGGTAGCGGTCCTGCTGCTAGGTTGTTGCCCTCCTACGGCCTCCTCCACGTCTCCTGGTGTACTGGCCTGTCTCCCTTGTAGCGCTTCCAGCCTCTGGACGCTATGCTGACAGACAGCAAACCTTCTTGCCACAGCTCGCATTAATGTGCCATCCTGGGTGAGCTGCACTACCTGAGCCACTTGTGTGGGCTGTAGAGTCCGTCTCATGCTACCACGAGTGTGAAAGCACCACCAACATTCAAAAGTGATCAAAACATCAGCCAGAAAGCATAGGTACTGAGAAGTGGTCCCCACCTGCAGAACCACTCCTTTATTGAGTCTGTCTTGCTAATTGCCAATAATTTCCACCTGTTGTCTATTCCATTTGCACAACAGCATGTGAAATTGATTGTCAATCAGTGTCTCACTATGGGATACGCCCCTTCCGCATATACCTCAGAAGCTCTATTTCACTACGTCAGCACCTCAGTGAGACACCTCACTCATGCTATTAGAGAACAGGGGTTACACTAGTAACCTTAGGTTTTATAAGTACAATATTTTGCAACAAACAATCTAGGTTATACAGCAAGTTGTACACTGCCTAAATGTAAACAAACAATACTGATGTTTTTTTATTTATACTTTTTTATGTTGATGTCACACTGTTGCTGCCTGTATCCTCTCGGATCTTACAATAATATTATTTTTTTTTTAATTGGAGCAATCTACAACTACTGCCAAGTTTTAAACAAAACAGTTATGTGCATACATATTCTGAATCTTATAATACAAGCCGGTAATACCTGTGATGTAACATATTAGTGAAGCGCGCACACACTTTGACCAGCATGAATACTATTCTAAATGTGTCTTAATTTAACTCTTCACTATTTTTCCACTTAAAGTAGTGACACCCAAATTAGTAGTTTGGTAGTGTTAGTAGTGTTTTTTTAATGCCAGTTTACTTACTTTTAATTATTTTTCAGTCATTATTTATTGTCAGGATATAGTTCTGCAAAGATCACATAACATTGATCAGATTTCAGGGTTAATGGTTTGATATAAAATAAGAGACAACACTAATTATCAGTGTACAATTGTAATCCAGACTAATCTGATGTTTTTTTAAGGGAGTTAAATACAATCTCAAAGCACTGACTTTTTTTTGTTTTGTTAAGGGCCTTCTGTTTGGAGTTCTTCAAATCAAATAACATGCTCTAACATGTTCTTATCAAATACACAAGTTGGTGTTGTTTGTTTACAATTATGTAAAGAATCATTGTAATAAAGATGATTTGTCATTTTAGGGCTTGGGTGAGATGCTTCATGACACTCCTTCAGCTCGAGGCAGGCGCTCCCTCCCTGGTGGTGGACTGGAGCGTGTGTCTTCTCTCGTTCATGAACTTCAGCATTCCCATAGGTAAACGTTTTAACACAAATATTTAGTCCACTTCATGTGCATTCGTTTAGTTGCATTTCCTTTTCTGTTCTGGTTCTTTATCTGATTAATAGTTTTACTACTGCTGTCCATTTCAGTAAAGACAAAGCACAGATCCACAGCATTGCAGACAAGACGGAATACATCAAGCAGCTCAAGTCCCTGTTGTGTTCAAAAGATTTCAGGGAGCGCATCAAGGGCATCGATCAGCTGGTCACAGATTGTGAGGACAGCCCATATATGGTCATTGGAAACATGTTTCCGGTAACACATTTGCATTCATATTTAGTATTATCATCTTTCAGACATTTTACAAATACAAATTTATTTTTATTGCTCTTTTTAAAACTGTCATTGTCAAAAAGCAGCTTTACAGGAGTCTAGTAATAGGACGAGATCAACAAAGCATAAAACCTAAAAAAAAAAAAAAAAAAATAATAATAAAAATAAAAAACATAAAGACCCCCGTTGAAGCAAGCCAAAGCTCAGCAACCTTTATCTAAAGGGAAACATTATTTACCCTAAGCTAAACTAAACAAATGAGTTCTCAGCCTAGACTTGAACATTGAGACCGTGTCTTGAGTCCTGAACATTATCTGGAAGGTTATTTCAGAGTTGAGGGGCTTTATAAGAAAAGGCTTCCCCCTGCTGAAGTTTTCTACATTTTGTGAATTTATAATAGGTAATGAGACACAGGAATGAGTCTGGGTAAGGCTTTATATATCAGTAGTAGAATTTTAAAATTAATATAGAATTTTACTGGATGCCAATTCAGTGCTGATAGAACTGGGCTAATATGATTTTTTCTACTTTCAGTAAGGACCCTGACTGTAGCATTTGAACCCAAAAGAATGACCTCTGTTTTGCCACTGTTTAGAAGCAGGAAATTTTACAACATCCAAGTTTTCACATCTTATACAGTCCTCAAAATTTGTCATCAGGCTTGGCGGTGATACAGTTGTGTAGCATCTGCATAACAATGGAAGTTCTCTCATGTTTGCTTAAACCTGTGTCCACATTCAACATGTAAATAACAACATTTCTAAAATAGTGGGATAAAATCTCACTTTTGCAAAATTTGAAGATGCACCTTTATGAACTTATAACATTTAGTTAAATACAATTTGAACCTTGATAGGGCTGTTGCTGTGATTCCAACCATGTTTTCTAATCTTTCTTGGAGGACAGTGCGGCCTCTTACACTTGCACTGAGGATTAGTTGTACTAACAAGAATACACAGCCTTCATCAGATTATATGATATATGATGTTTTAATACTTAAGTTATTAAAATGGGCAGTTTGAGTTTTTTGGTTTTCAGATTTAATTCTGGGCACAGACACGGTCTCAATAAAGTTGAACCTAGGTGACACCTCAAGGCAGTGCTTAATAGACAATTGTCTATTAAGCACTTGATTTTCTGAACACCACTTTGACATCCAGCAGTTCAGTCTGCTGTAAGCCTCAGCGCAACACCTCATTGGGATGAGGCCAAACCTAATTATAGCATCAGACACCTCTTTAATATTATGACCAATATCACTTCAGACTGCCACAGAATATTGTTGGCCCCTTCATGAATAACTATTCACGAATATCTCCTATTGGCTAACAGTTTATGGTTGGTACTAATGTCTGGGGCTCTGACAGCTAATTGTTACTGCTGGAGCCCCTAAAGAACTAGCTACTTTTATGTGTAAAATGATACGTCACCTATGACCAGAGTACTTTTTAACACCTGAGTTGGTGTTTTGCTGAGTGGGGCAAATCTGTTTGACACGCGAATGGGGGGATAGTGGTGTTCTGCAAGCTAGCAGTGTGTTTATGTGAGTTTTATGCTAACTTTCGAGCTATGTGAAGGCCAAGACTTCTCACATTGGCCTTCACATAGTCTGTAAAGAACATCTGTCTGAAAAATAGAGAAATGTACAGGTGCTTTAAAGCAGAGAGCGCTTTAACCACAAGAATGTTGTGGTATGTTTTTTGTTGTTTTTTTTAATTCACTTAATTTCCCCCTTTTTGTATTGTTCGTAAGGTGTTTTAGTTATATAGATATTTATTTGACATCACATTTTTGTTGTCACTCCTTGGATTAACAAATTGCTAGATTGTTTGCTTGTTTGTTTTTAAATTACCAGTATCTAAGATCTAATTTGTTTGGGCTCTAGCATATTTACTAGCATTTTCTGAGTAAAGAAGTAGGCCCTTTAGGACATGACTGTTTACTAAAATAAATGTAAAGTATGATCACTTATAATAATCAGGCACACGCAGTCTTTGACTTGTCTTTCTTTCTCTGCAAAAGGTATTTGATGCTTTTAAATCACGACTGCAGGAGTCAAATAGCAAGGTTAACCTCTATGCTTTGGAGGCCTTACAGAAGATAATCAAATTGCTCAAGGACAACTTGGCCCAAGTTGTCTACATCCTTGTCCCCGCTATAGTAGACAGTCACCTCAACTCTAAGAATGATGCCATTTACATGGCTGCAATAGGTGGCATTCAAGCTCTCATCAATAACCTTGGTGGGTATAACCTAAAATAATAACAAATGTTGTGACTGTCTGCAAAAAATGCATTTGTTTGTTTATATAGCGTCTGAATGTTTACATCAAGTTCATGTGGGTGAGAGTTGTTTGGCATAACAGCCAAAGAGAATAATAACTGAGTATTTAAATTTACTGCAGGTTTAACTTGATTGACAGACTTGAGTGACCGACATGTATTGATTTATTCTCCTAAACTATTTCTGTTCTTTAAAAAAAAAAAATATCTGGTTGCTAATGGATTCTTCTGCCTCATATGTAAATTTATAATTGTTCATCAGTATTTTGGCGGGATCCTTTGTGATGAAACTAGAGTGATTGATGCTAAGTTTTGCTTGAGAATGCAGTGCATGTGTATTATGTTTCATTAATTTAATATTTTATGTTAAGATTATTATTACAAAATTTAGCAAAGCAAATTTCTTCAACATCAAACAGAGCAATACTACTAAACTTTAATGTGTTGTTGGCCTTTATAATTTTTCAGACAGCACAGTTCTTCTTCAACCTTTTTGCACTAAGGCTAAATTTCTGAGTGGGAAGGCTAAAGTGGATCTTGTTCATAAAGTTGCAGGTATGGACAAAGATACACATGGTGTGCTTAGACTTTCTATAGACTTTCTGCTGTCTCTTATGCTTTTATGTCTCTTCTTCTTATGCTTCTTCATCTTCTGCACCTTTTTCTTCTGGTGCTTCTGCTGAAATTTCCTTTTTTTTTTCCCCCCCCCCCCTATTCTCTGTCCCTGATAAAATTAACTGCCCAGACCAAACAGTAACTTGTACGGACATGAAACTGGTCATCAGGTATTAGTCACATTTCCAAATTCCAAATTAATTAAAAAGTTGGTGTTAGTGTTTTTTCCTAAATATGTATGTTGTACACTCATTCTGCCCCCAAAAAAGAACAATTCAAAATTCAAGTCCAAATATTGCTTTGACATTCATGTCCAATGAATTTATGTAGACTGTAGATTTTACATTCTAGATTCTACTCAGCTCAGGAAATCCTATTGTAACATATTGTGATATACTTTATCTTGATAAAGGTAAATGGGTTCCCATTACCCAGCTTTAGCTATTTATGTAAGTTGTGGAAATGTTGTGTTCATATATTATAATATAGGAAAAAATAAGTCCTGCAGTAGTTCACTTTCTTGTTTTATCAAAGTAACATGGTCAAAATATTGTTAGTAACCCAAGTGGCCCATGTAACCAATGATTCTACATGCATCATGACATGCTTGGTGCTATTAATTTTTTTTTCTTCTTTCAATTTTAGAGCTGATTAATCAGCTGTACCCACAAAAGCCACAGTTAGTAGAGCAGAAAGTGTTACCCCTACTCTGGCACCTACTTGGGACTTCAAGCAACAGTGGTACTGTCCATGGGAGAGGAGGTACTATTAGAGGAGCCACCTCCAACCTGTGTCAAGCCCTTTACCTGCAAATGGGTCCAGCATTGCTGGATTGTGCTTCCTCCCAACCTTCCAATATCTACCAGAGCCTGAATGACTTTCTCAAGAACTTTTCAACCCCCTGAGCTCACCTACACAATGTTTTAGATAGCAACTACACTCAACAAACTTTAGACTAAACTACACAAAAACATTAAATGTACTTGAAGACAGATGTCCTTGCAGATCTTACAGTGCCTGTATTTTTAAAATAGATTAAACATCCTGATTTCTAGACCAAAGCTAAACCTACTTAACAAAAATCATGTATTGTACTCAATAGCAGAGATACCCCTGCATTTATCACAGTGCCTATACTTAAAAAAATAAACTAAAGAATTCAGCTATTAACACTTTGAATTAACAGAAAAAGTCCACAATGAAGCACAGATATTAGCTTGTAGCATCAGGTTTAACACTCTAACAATCAGGTTTAGCACTGAGAGTACTCTTCTTGTTGCACTTTGAAATAGTAACTATCACTTTTCATGGAGAATATTGTTATATATTGTCATGTGATTGTTATTGGGGTTTTTTTTTTTGTTTGTTTTTTATAATGCTGACATCCTAAGTGAACCATTCGGAATGTAATTTCTTAAATGCACAATGGGAAGGCGTGTGTAGCCTGATGTTTTGTTGTTTGTGATGTGATGTTTATATAGGAAGTCCAGCATTGTTGTTCCAAACCTTAGTGCATGCTATTTAAAAATGTACTTTAGTACTGTGTGTATTTGAGGAGTGTAGTGGCACAGATTTAGCTTAATGTTGCGGTATATAATGCATCTTTTGTGCATGAATGAACACATCATTAATTATACCATTTGTTAGTGGGAGCTGTCCTCTCTTTGAATGAGCAAATTTATTGGTGACAAATTTAATGCAAATTTATATTTTACATATGGTGATGTACACAAATGCCTAAAGGAACATATTTGGATGCAAAGGAGCTGTATTTTTTGCTAAAAAGTAAAAGAAAATATGATCAATTCTAGCTTTAAAATGAACTTAATATGCATATTTGTATAGGTTACACATAAATGTATGCCATGATCTAGAATTTGTATTCAGTATAGTGCCAGTTTCAAATAGCTTTTCTGCATATATGGTGTTAATTTAAATGTTTCTAGGTTCCCGTTTTAAACTGAGGTATATAATAAAATGTTTTATTTCTGTACAGAATAACTACACACATGCTACTTTTTTCACAAGATGTTGAGACTAAAGTTGCAACAAAAAAGTTGTACATCTAGTAAGGTTAACTGGTATTTAATCATGTCTTCCTTTTGGAAGGCTCTAGAGGGCTCTCCTAAAATCAAAAATGTATGTGGTGTTACTGAGTTTGTGTGTAAAATACTATTTTCTAAATAGTTAATATGTAATACAGACACATGCACTTTTCTTAAACATGCTACAGCATAAAACATTTCTAAAGTATTATATTTCTCGACATTCAAACTCTATACAAAGGATTAATGACAAATGAGGGCCAACCCTTTCACGTCCAATAATCTGAATGTATATTGTAATGCCGGGGTGGAAGAAAACGTCTAAACAGCCCTCTTTGGTGGTAAAAGAAAAACAAAATAGGACGAGTTCCTTTTCTTCAGACTTGAATGGCGGGAGTGTTTCTGCTTTAAGCTTTCATCTTTACTTGTCTCTTGCTGTGTTCATTTTACTTAGTTGTATTGCATTGTATTGTATGGTATTAAGTCCACACCTCTACACAACAGCTACAACTTTTCATCGGATCTGTCAGATACACTTGGTGGAAAGTCTCAAATCGATAGAATACGAGAAAGGAGATTTTGAGCTCAGTAAGATTTCTGGGCATATGTCTTTAGCCTGCTTATCTGCTTATGCACAGAAAAGGTACTGGATATGACAGATGCTCACTCTGTCTTTGCAGACGTATGTTGTCCAACGCTGCGCAGATTGATCGCCGCCTGGTCTGATATGGAGCATGCCAGTAAGGTTATTTGCAATGTTGCGAGTGCAAAGGGGCTGCAATCTTCGGAGAGTCGCTGCAATTGCTCCCCACGGGCTGCGCTGCCCCCCACCCCCAACATTATCCTTCGGCAGAATGTTGTAGAATAATGCCTCTATTAACCTGTTAAATCAATTAGTCCTATCGTACAATAAATAATTTCAAGTAACATATTTTAAAGAGACAAGCTGTGCTTGTGAATTGTAGACCAATAGATTAAAACTGAAACAAAACCCAATAAGGCTTTATATTGACGTTGGGATTATTGAATAAGAAAGCAGAACGAATCTAAAATGTAAAACTTGGTCTTTGTCTTACGTCTCATTTTACTTATGTAAAGCATTCTAAATTACTTGTATATTTTAGATCGTAACAGATTTTAATAGCACTATATTACTATTGCACCTTGATTTTAATTAAAATGTGGTTTCTGGTTATCATTAAATGTAGTGAACATTGGGGTCAGTTGGCAAAGTTTCACTCACTGCTGTATATATTATTAGTATTCCATACAAATAACCCAACTAGGCGAGCTAATTGGCGAGCATATGCCAGTAATTATAAACCCCCTTTTCTTTTAGCTTTTTACATATTGACATAGGCTCAATTATGATCATATGCCTACTGTTTAGAGGTAAGAACAACTAATCAACTAACCTGACAGTACTGCATTACCAATACCAATAATACTGTTTTATGTGTGTTATCTGCACATGAACATATTGTAATTCTCAAACCTCTTTACAAAATAGATGATGTTTCATATTTGTGGGAGCTCCCCCTACTGACCCAGAATTTAACATTGCGCAAAACAAACTCTTTGTCCCCCACCTCACAATCTATTACTGGAAAATTAACAGACTACGCAAGCGCCAACATGTTGCCACTCTCCGCTACACCGTTCAATAAAACCGTACTGTTTGTAGGAGCTGCACAGAACTGCAGTTATCTAAAAAAGGTTTTGAACGGAACTCCATGAAAAGAATCTACAGTCTTGCCCAGGATTGCAAGGATGCACAGATAAGTATGTAATTATAAACAAAAAATAGTGATAGCCTAACCTGCCATGCTTACTTTGTCATTAGCAGTATATTTCCTATATTTTTGTTATATTCATAAACTGTATAAATACAGAAAATTCAATGAAGAATCCTTACGTTTCACTGACAAATAATCCTGTCAAAATATTCTGAACAGCGACCAGTGAGTATGTATACATCCTTTATTATATCTTAATTTTAATAAAATGTCTTAATACATTACAATACTTGTAGACTAAGCTTTCTGACCTGAGCTGTTTTGATTTGGGTGTAAGCCTACAATCGCCCCTGGGTCCAATAGCCAAGTACAATTGTTTCAAAGAAAACAATAAGTAATGCACTCAACCACCATGGCCTGTGTGTACGCTCACCATGAAAGACTCCATTGCCAATGAAAAAGCATGTTGAAGTGTGTTTAAAGTTTGCTCAACAACATTTAGACAAGCCTGTGAAATACTGGAAGAATGTGGTGTGGTCAGATGAGACCACTGTTTGTATGCCATAATACACACCATGTTTGGAGGTCAAAAAACCTTGCATATCACCCCAAAAACACCATACCAACAGTGAAGTTTGGAGGTGGAAACATCCTGGTGTGATACTGTTTTTCAACATAGAGCACAGTCACACTTCATATAATTGAAGAAATGATGAATTGACAAATGTACAGAGACATTCTTGATAAAAATGCTGCTGCCATCTAAACGGATGATGAAGATGAAACGAGGGTGGACATTTCAGCAAGACAATCCCAAACATACAACCAAGGAAACTATCAATTGCTTTCAGAGGAAGAAAATACAGCTGTTAGAATGGCCCAGCCAATCACCTGACCTGAATCCAACTGAAAATCCATGGAAGAAACTAAAGCTCAGTATTTATAGAAGAAGCCCACAGAAACATTAAGTGTTTGTGTAGAAGAATGGGCCAAAATCACAACTGATCCAATGCTTGTGACTAGTTTCTCCATACAGAAGGCATCTTGAAGCTGCCCTCACTAACAAATGCTTTTGTACAAAGTATTAAATAAATTTAATTAATTGTGTTTAATGTTTTTTCCCTGTGTCATTTATTTTTTCTAAACCAATATTCAGTAGGCTATAGTAAACACATTTTATTTTACAATAGTGTTTGTGCTTCTATTTGGTAGCCAGAGCAATAGATGACCAGAGCTCAGAATCTGCCGTACAGTACAGCGCAATGGGCAGGATTATACTGTCAAAGATCTTTAACCAGATTCTAATTGGGATGTTAATCTTGGTGAATTTGTTTTAAATTGAGTAGAGGGCTATATACAGGCATTTTCTTTCAGTGCATCCACTGCCAGACCAAAGCCTTATGAGGCACTGATTTTGAGTCCCAGGTAATCATAAGACAAGGTTAGTTCTAGAGTGGTGTCACCTAGACTGAATACATACCTGCTTTCCTGAGATTCGGCTTTCTTTTGGAAGATCATGACTTTAGATTTATTGGGGTTTACTGTCAGGGCCCATATCTGACAAGACTTCTCTAGCAGATCCAAATGCTACTGAAGCCCTTTTTCTTTTGACGACAGCAGCAACAAGTCATCTGCGTAGAGGAGAAATCTAACTTCTGTGTGGTTTAGTCAGGTCAGGAGTTACAGATTGCTCCAAAAACACTGCTAAATCATTGATATAGATATAAAAGAGAGTAGGAGACAAGCTGCTGCCCTGCCTGACACCACAACCCTGAGTGAAGACCTCAGTCATTTTATTGCCAATTTTTACTCCACATTTGTTACTGACTGATTTAATGCATTGATTTAATGATGTCATAGACATTACCCTCAATACCGTTTTGGAGATTTTTATTATATAGTCTTTCTTGCCAGATTGAATCGAATGCTTTTTTAAAATCTATAAAACCCTGCAAAAACTTTAGTGTTATTGTGTTGGTGTAAATGTTGGTGGATTAGGGTGTGTAGTAGAGCTGGGCAATATGACGAAATTTTATTGTATTGTGATCAATTTTCTAATTTTGATACAGAATATGCTTTTCTAATCATATCGAGGGTATTGGTAGTGCTTAAAGAACACTGATCAACTGTAGGTTTCATTACAAACAGTGTAATTAGACTTGTTAAATTGGATGAAGTGCTGCAGATGTTGAACAAAAAACACTATGCACAAGGGAGAGTATTTGAATAGTAGTTTTTCAGAATCTGTTGCTACTAATATTTTTAGTCTGTAAATACATGTATCGTGATAAATATTGTGTATCGTGAAAATGTCTTAAAATATCAGGATATAGTATTTTTACCATCTTACCCAGCCCTAGTGTGTAGGTGTAAATATGGTCAGTAGTGCAATGATTTGGTATAAAGCCAATTTGTCCTTTACTCCTTTAGGACACTGTGTTCGGTAAGAAATGCCTGTATCCGGCATCCAGTATTTAACAGAGGTGTCAAGTAACAAAGTATAAATACTTTGTTGCCTTACTTAAGTAGAAATTTTTGTTATCTATACTGGAGTCATTATTTTTCAGCTGATGTTTTACTTCTACTCCTTACATTTTCACATAATTATCTGTACTTTCTACTTTACATTTTAAAGATAGCCATATTACTCCTATTTAATTTCGTTTTGTTTCATTCCGGCTTTTCATTATTAAAAAATAAATACATATATTTATTTTCTTTTTAAAAAAAAGGAAAGTGTGAAAATGCTCAGTCGTACAAATAGATTGACCTTTAATATATATGATATTACTAAAATGCATTAATTTTCAATGGGTATCTATGCAGCTGAAACAGGTAGCCTAGTGCATCCCAAAGTATTTAAACATTAACATTTTAATCGAACATTACAGTCATTATGGCTTTAGATAAATGTTTTTTGGGGAGGTGGGGCAGTACACTATAAACCCTGGTGGCGTGGCCTAAGCTTTTGGCATTTGTTTTCCTTAATTCTTTTTATTTTTATACTTTAAGTAGTTTTGAAATCAGTACTTTTACACTTGTAAAAAGCTGAAGTTGATAAGTCTTTCTAATCCTAGTATCAACACTTGAATTTGACACCTTTGGTTGTTAATGATACAGCAGAAAACCATCCCCAGGTTACTGCTCACACAGACACCTTGTTAGTTGTTGAGGTCAAATTTAGCCCCCACCACCAGATCACAGGAAAGCAGCCAGACTGGAGAATGATGTTGAACAACCTGAGCAGAGCCTGCTGCAGCTGAGGGCTGCTGTACTTCAGCATCTTTGTCCTGATGCTATCAGGACTGCAGATTTTCTCAGTTGAAGTTTCTTAATTTGGGTATTTAATTCTTCCTATGAAATTTGGAAATCAGTTGGATAGTTTTGAATTGTAAACTCTAACATACTTTTTCTTTGATGTTTTGCTGCTCTAAACTGTGACTAGCTAATGTTAATTGCTCATATACATTTTTCAAAGTGATTTTTCCAGATTTGTGGATTCTCCACCCAGATTTTGTGTTTTGTCCCCCAAATTGATTTTGGTTGATTTAGATATTTGTGTTTTTTGTGTCTTAAAATCATTTTATATTCTCTTACTGTTGCAGCATAATTTGATAACTTAATTATTGTCTGGTTCTCTGTGTTTTTGGTATGATAAGTCTTAATTTCTTTCTGATTCTTTCACAGACTTCATCTAACCATTAAACCTTTTGTGGTTTTGATTTAGGTTTGAGTTTTATGAATTTGAGACCTAGCAAATTCAAGTTTATAATAAATTCCATTCATTTGTGACACTGCTTAATAACTCCTGATTTGTCTATTTCAAATGATTCTGATAAATCAAATGTAATTTAAAATACATTAAAAAATCACTTTGCTTTCATGATTCCATCTGAATGTGTAATTTAATGGAATGTATTGCAGGGCTCATATTTCATGGTTTGATTCTGACTGATTCTTTTATGATAAACCTTGATTTGACAGTGACCTGAAAGTGGTAGTTGTGGTCTGACAGGGAATGCACTAATAGTGGAGGGGTCCATGTCAGTAACTCCAAGAGCTAAGCAGTATGTAAAAATCCCTAAAGAGTCTCCTCAGATCCAACCATTTACAGACCTGAGATTGACAAAGGTAAGCTGCACATATGTAAGTCACTTATTATTTTATTGCTTAATTTTAGCCTGATAAAATTGTGGGTTGTCTTTTAAATTTGGATAAAAAGGACGATAGGTCAGTCTTATACCATTTAACAAACCAACCCGAGTCTCTACCAAACAGTTAAACAGTTTTTCTGTTTAAAAAAGGGCAGCACAATTTCTCTACTTTCACAACTTTCTCTTCACAATTTGGGAGACAGTGAGTGTTAGTGTTATCTGTACTTATGTTTCCAGGAGTATGCTGTAGAAATGTTGAGTCCTTGAAAGTGATTTAATTCTAAGTACATTATTATATATTGATTTTTGGCTATATACACAACATAAAGCAATTGGTAATTAGTATATACAATAATATTAATCTTAAAATAATAAGAGCATTTGCTTCACTTTCTTAAGGCCGGGGCGGGCTGTTAGCCTGGTGGTGGAAGAGGCTGTGCTGCTGTGATGGGCAGGGTTCCGCTGGATGCTATAGTGTTGGTCAGGGTTCTGTTGGGTGCTGCAGTCCTGGGCTGGGTTCTGCTATTCTGGGCAGGGTTCTGTCCAGTGCTGCAGTAGTGTTGCAGTGTATCTGCTGTATTCTGCAGTGATATGCCGTGATCTTCTGGATGCAGTAGTGAAAGTCTGGATCTGGTGGGTGCTGTGTTGCTGGATGTGGTTCTAATTGGTCCTCCTTTCTTGGGTTCATGGTAATAAGGTGTTTTTAAGGTGGCTTTGTACAGCTTCTCCCAGATCGTAGGCCAACATCCAGATCTTGCTTTGGGTCACATGTACATGGTTATAAAGGTGTTCTGGTGTTAGCGTTGGGTGATTCTCATTCTCTGCTGACAACCTTGTTAATTTCTTTGATCACCTCACAGGGAATATCTTGTTGTGGTAGTAAGTTTGAAATGGTGATGCTGTCATTTGGAAATTTCTTGCATGCTTTTTGAGCTATTCGTACCACGGCCATTGAAAGACTCTTCCCACAAGAATACAGCTCATTTGTATGATGATGTTATCAGGTGTACCTAACTGCAGCCCTGCAGCAGAGCACTGGAACCCTGGCTCACTTCTGTGGAGCGCTGGAGGGGTGGAGCCCTGGCTCTTTCTGAAGACTGCTGGAGGGGAATAGCTCTGTTTCGCTCTGTGGAGCACTGGAGGGGCGAAGCTTTGGCTCACTCTGTGGAGCTCTGGCTCTTTCTGAAGACTGCTGGAGGGGCATAGCTCTGTTTCACTCTGTGGAGCACTGGAGGGGCGAAGCTTTGGCTCACTCTGTGGAGCTCTGGCTCTTTCTGAAGACTGCTGGAGGGGCATAGCTCTGTTTCGTTCTGTGGAGCACTGGAGGGGCGAAGCTTTGGCTCACTCTATGGAGCACTGGAGGGATGGAGTTCTGGTTTGTTCAGGAAAACGCTGGAGGGGCAGGGCTCTGGCTCTCTGTGGAAATCTGGAGGGGTGGAGCGCTGGTTCTCTTTGAGGAAATCTGGAGGGGTGAAGCTCTGGTTCTATTTGAAGAGCACTGGAGGGGTGAAGCTTTAACTGTCTCTGTGGAGTTCATTAGTGTAAATGGAATCAGGGCGGTGTATGGTGGCGCCAAGGGCGGGCCCCACGACTCAGTCCTGCCTCCTCATCGCCACAACATCGAAGTATAAGTACAAAACATAAAAATGCGCCAGATCCGCTTGCTCATATACTCTATAGGAGCTTGGAGGCAGAGGCGAACGTAAATGCAGGTTTTTAAATGCAATGAAAACTAAACACAACAAACAAAACACAAAGAAATACAAACAAGGGAACAAACCAAGCACAAACAAAAACAAACAGAAACTGAACAGAACAAAACAGGCAAACCTAACAAACTGTGAACCGCAATGAACACAAACCAACATTATCACATTCAAGACCAGACAAAGGCTGAAACAAAGAGGTACTTATACACAGCCCTGATCTCAATCATTTTATGGGCAAAGCTGAAAAGGCATGTGCGAGCAAGGTGGCCTACAAACAGGGCTCAGTTACACCAGTTCTGTCAAAAGAATTTTGCCACTTATTGTCAGAAGCTTGTGGAAGGATATCCAAAACGTTTACGTGAGTCATACAGTTTAAGGGCAATGGTACCAAATACTAATGAAATTGTATTTAAAATTTTGCCTTTGAAGAAAGTAATAAAACTTGCCTTAAAAATTCCTCTCTCAGTATTCTGGCATTAAGCAAATAAAAATAATTTAAAAAATAAAACGGGAAAAGTTTATTCTAAATTCATGTCAGACAGTGAGGAAAAATGCATATGTGTCTTTTTATATAGTGTATGTAAACTTCTGATTTCAACTAAAAAAAATTAAATACATAAATAAATAAATATATAATTCACAATTAACACAGTTAAATGGACTAGGGGTATGCTGAAAGCGAGTGTTGTGCTTGGCTCAGTTCATCAGTAGTCAACATCATATCTAAAATGGATCAGCTGTCCCATTTCCCCAATTACTAGCTTTGGCCTTAGCGCTAGCATTAGCCTTAGCTTTCTTGCTATGCCACAGAGACATCACCCATTTGCCCTGCTGTGAGGGCTGTAATGCTGACAATGCATTGGCTATGACTAAGGTTTTACTTGGTGCATACTCTGCTATAGTGTTGTTTGCCCAAACACCCGGCAAACTCCTTCTCTAACTCCTTCTCTAATGTTTTTGGCCTCACTTAGACGTCTGGAGAAGTATGCCACTGTTCTCCAGTCTTGTTCATAGAATTGTTCCTAAAAAGTACAGTTGGCTTTGGTATGCACTTCAGTTTCAGACTAGCCATCTCCAATCTCTCCAACACCCACTGCGACCCACGTGTGCTACCATGTCCATACCAGTAATAGCATGCATATTATGCAGTTTTTTTTACCAGTGTTTTTACTAGGGCTGGACAGTATGTTTTTCAGCATCATTATTGTCATGTGTGCATGCTCAATAGTCACATCGCAGGATGTACAATGTCAAATTAATTAATTCAAGCACATCAACTTTTTTTGCAGCTTGATACAAAAAATTGCACTGGTCTCATTTTACATGACAGATCTACCAGAGGCATTCATTTTGCTTCAATCTTGGGCACACGGTGTGTGTTATTAATTTTCTGGTGAAATTTCAAGTATAGTAATATATATATCACAGAAAATAATATTGCAATGGAAACTGGCAAGGGACTAATAAACATTGTTAGCCTTTGGCATGACACTAATGAAATGACACTAATGAAATGAAAAAGCTGCAAAATCATTAAAATATTTAGGACTAAAGCTTGGAAGAATGCTATTTAGACTCTTTAGCAAAGCTTATACATGTGTACCTGTGTCAGGGGTCATTTTATTTTTGTCTCTGCACTGCACACCTTTCTTTGTTTTCCAAAAGTTCCAGATGTTTTGAAGTATGAACATTCAGAGGTGTGATAAATTAATTCCTATTTGATCAGCGAGAGAGAAAGAGAGAGAGAGAGAGAGATTCTATAGAAAACAACCAAGGACAACACTGTACAAAAATTAGAGGCAGGTCATCTGTTTTGAAATATTTCAAGCTAGGCAGAGACTGACATGTCATTACATTGAGCACCAAATCCCATTTAGAAAATTCAGACAATCACATGGTGCGGAATCCAGAATGATGACACAACAAGAATAGCTTACAGTAAGCAAAAATAGCTTACAGTAGGTATCCCACCATTTTGTTTCTTTTTTGTTTTGTTTTCTTTTATGTTTTTATTATTTTTTTGGTAACCTGTTGAAAAGCATAAACCACCCATATATATGTGGCCATATGTGGGTGGTTTATGCTTTTCAACAGGTTACCACAAAAAAAAAAAAAAAAAAAAAAAAAAAAAAAATATATATATATATATATATATATATATATATATATATATATATATAAAGAATAAAGAACTATTTAAAGAATGTGTTATTGCAAATAAAGTACTTAAGTTTAATAATGTTTAAATATAAACATATACAAATAAAACCATATATGGCCACATAAGGTTTATGCTTTTCAACCGGTAACAGGTTACCACAAAAGAAATCCAGGCAAGGTTGGCTATAAGTGGATCTGCTCCACATTTGGACCTGATCCGTTTTGTGTATCCTTTCCAGATGTTACCATATATCTTACCTGGATCCGGAACAAATACTTTTTGCTATCTGAGAAATTGGTGTTGGTGGAGTTGAAATTGAACAATCCACACACTGGCTGGGAGCGTCCATGAAAAATCTGTTAACAAAAGTAACTGACAATATTTTATAATGACAAAGTAATTTTTTTGTTAGTTTTTTTCTTGTAGGTATGTTTACTTGCATCCGTTTTAATTATGTCATGTTTTTACAAGCTAAAACGAGATACATTTTAAATAATGTAACCAATAAAAATGTACCAAAAATCTTTGCAGTGCTGTTTATGCGGGAGATAGCAAGAGAAAAAAAACATTACATTACATTACATTACATTACAATTTGCGGAAAGTTTTGAAACTGAATAAATTTAAACACAACTTGAGTTGATGCATAAAAGAGAGTATTCACTCCCTGCGCAATTCTTACGCGCGTTGGTGCTCCTGAATACAACAGGTCTTGCATGCGCACTCTGACCCACTCTGAGCGCCACATTTGATGCATAGCACCGAGAATTGAAACGTGGAAAAGACATTTCGAAGCTTGGATCTGTTTTGTTCTCTACCGCCTCCTGCATATTTTACGTTTTTATTTTATTGTTGCACTAGATATATCGATCACAGGTTGTGGATACGGTTTTTTTCTCTGAACCATGTTACTTAGTTTGCTAATTAATGTTGGGCAACGAAGCTAGTGCTACGCTTGGCTGAGTTTTGCTGATTCGGACTGAAGATGTGTGGAGTCTAAAGTAAAAAATAAATCAAGTGTTGACTCATTAACGTTAAATGTTATTGTAGTATATTATAACCAAGCACGTCAATGTACGTTAGCTCTGACTGCAGCTTGTTTGTTTGTTTGCTTGCTAGCAAGCCAGCTAACCGTATGCGTTTTCTGACTTTTGCTAGTTTTTTTTTCTTTTCAATAATTATACAGCAGACGTGTTCGCTCGTATATCGAATTCGGTTAGTAAAATGAGCAGGGGCAATCAGAAAACTTTGTTCCAGACATGGGGTGCAGGTGTTCCTGAAATGGCACTAGCCGTTAAAAAAGTGTCGCAACGTCGTACTGAGGTTTGTCAGGGGGTGGAGGTGGGCAAAGACACTACGCAAGAGGATCTGGAGCTGGACGATGCCGTAATGTTTAAAGCTGCATATGAAACTGAAAAGTCTATATATAACTGCACCGAGTCAGCTACTGATGACTTAGTACAAGATTCAACAGAAAATCTTTCAGACTTTTCCGGCTATGACCGCTCCTCAGGCAAAGTGTGGATCTTTCCAACCAACTTTCCAGTCAGGGACTACCAGCTGAAAATGTCAGAAGCTGCCTTGTTCCAAAACACGCTTGTGTGCTTGCCTACCGGCCTCGGGAAGACTTTTATTGCCTCTGTGGTGATGTATAACTTGTACCGTTGGTATCCTTCCGGGAAGATAGTCTTTATGGCCCCCACCAAACCTCTTGTGGCACAGCAAATTGAGGCTTGTTATAAAGTGATGGGGATACCACAGCAGCATATGGCGGAGTTGACAGGTATGCCTATTTTGTTTTGCTTCCACGTCTAATTCATTCTACTGCAGTAGAGAGTGCAGAATTTTGTCCTGCTGTTTCTGTCCATCTTCCAGATTACCTGTTGGAGTAAAATGGTACATGAACCTCTTAAGAGGTTGGGATGGGAGTTAACCTTCCTGTTATGTTCATTTGTCAGGAACAGCAATGGTGTTCCCGCGTCAATTTGACCCGGTGCATGTTTAATTATCCAAAAGATGTCTGAAACCAGAAAAATCCTAACAAGCACTATTTCATTACAAACTCCATTACTAATTATTCTATCAATATTTAGTGCAATGGTGTTCCTTCCTTTTCCTAGAAAAAATACATTTTCAAACTTTAAGGACCCTGTTCTTGATTACTAGCAGCTAAGCAGAGAGTTCAGCCCTGTTCTTTCAGACAGTTCCAACCATTGTGAGCTGTCTCTTTAGAAGCTCCTGACCCTAATTGTAGTTTGTGAAAAATTGTCACAGGTTATGTTGTGCCCCTCGAGACCCTGTGCCATGTCAAGATCTGTTGCTTCCTCAGGCAGTGCTGTGTTGGGCTGTGAGCTGCCCTGGTCAGTCAGAAGGGACTACACCTCTGAAAGCACTCGGCCGTAGACATTTTCAACGTTATCAGGGCCAATGTAGGTACTCTTGAACCTGGGCTCCATGAAGTATGCCATGTCCATTAGGTTATTTGTGTCAGGATCACTTTTCATTGAGGTAATCCAGAATAGAGGACTTGATGGATTTTGCAAGTACAGTGTCCTCTTCCAGATGTGCCAGAATGCTGGTGTTGAATAAATGCAGCACTGGTTTGATGTAGGAGACTGTAACATACTCCTTACCTGATAAAGTACCTGTAAACTCCTGGAGGGGACTTGATACCTTGTTGACTCCTGTTGGACCTCTACATTTTGCCAGGTGGGAACAAGATTCCGTGTTTTTTTGTCACAAGACTGCTGACAACCTTCTTGCACAAAGCTACAGCACGATCAATGCGTGGGTCTTTCATACATTCTGTTGGAGTAGAGAAAAATAAGTAGAAAATTTGGCCTCAGGCATACATAAACACCTTCATTTTTATCAAGAGAAAATAATACATTTACTTAAGTTCATTAAATAAGTTCTAGTGCCCATAATCTTTCCAAACAATTTAAACAATAAGAATAATAATACAAAATAATAATAATAAAATCAGGTACAGACAATTTTTTTTTTTTACAATGTACTTCCATATTTATCAAATGCCTGATGTTATCTCACCAGGTGAAACATTATATAATTTTTTTTCAGAGCAGGTTGCCAAGGCACCGTTTACTTTAGTCATGAAGAAGTTCTCTAGTATTATAGAATGTTGCTGCTAGCTCTCTCCTTAAACCTTGAGATTACTTACTTAAGTTACTTACCAATTGCTAAATGCAAGCGATGACCAAAACACTGAAGCCTCATCCATTTGTTTAAGCTGATGGCTTTAACAATGTTGCTTGCGTTGTCCGTTGTGATACAGACTTGCTGTTCCTCTTGTAATCCCCAGGATTTTAGAGCATCTTGTAGTCCTTGTGCTATGATTTCAGCTGTGTAGTCATTTGGACAGTAACAGATTTGCAGGCAGTAGCTCTTCCAATCTTCAATGAAATGTACTGTAAGGCTTATGTATGGTTCACATGTCCTACTTGAAAACAAATCTGTGGTGGTGGTGAAGTACGTAGCTCATGATGACTTTTGTGAAATCTCATTTCGAACGTCATTGTGCAGTTTAGGCAGTGCCTGCTTCGTGAAGTATTTACGTCCAGGAAGCTCATACTTGGGGGTCAATAATTTTAAGTAACCTCCTCTTCAGACACATCCTCCTGGGTGGAGTTTTCCCGCGAGAACATAAAAGGTCATAACATCTGCACCTGTGTGTGTGAGTGAGTGATTGGGGTGAAATATGTCTTTCAGTTGCAAAGAAAGAAATACTCTGCCCTTTCTGATACCCTTTTACCTCCAGTTTGACTTCTGGGTCAAATTGACCCGAACAGTATCTATGTGATATAAACATGCAGGGGGTGGTTGCAAATATGTGAGATGAACCATTTTCATACTATGTTGATTACACTAATTAAGGCAAGCAGAAAAAGTTTCATACTGAAAAAATACTTTAAACTATTTAAAACGGGTCAACTTGACCCATAACATAACAGGAGGGTTAAGCAGTGTTGGAAGTAATGGCATCATATATTTGCATATTAATTAAATATTTGTCAGAAATCTGTCAGTGTATAATTTTGTTCTACATTGAATGTGTAAAAATATTTGAAACATGTTATTTCTTTTTCTTTAGGCAGCACTCCAGCACTGCAAAGGAGGGAGCTGTGGAGATCAAAGCGGGTTTTTTTCCTTACACCGCAGGTGATGGTGAATGATCTGTCACGAAACATCTGTCCTGGAGCTCAAGTTAAGTGCGTGGTTGTTGATGAGGCCCACAAGGCATTAGGGAACCATGCATATTGTCAGGTATTTTGTTGAACTTGGTTCTTGTATCAAGTCCTTGTTGATCACATTGGAAGAAAATGCAGTGTTGCTTTTTTTTTTTTTTTTTTAATCATGTTTGCCACTCTGTCCTTTAGGTTGTTCGGCAGTTGTGGAACCAAACAAAGCAGTTTCGTGTTCTAGCCCTTAGCGCTACACCTGGTGGAGACATTAAGGTGTGCAGTGTACTGATTACTTTAAAATGTAATGACCTTTATTTGCCATCACACTAACTGTTAAATCCACTAGTGAGAAAGTGAGAAATAGAATACTGTAATAAAACAGTCACGCAGATGTCCATGTTAAAATATTTAATTATAAATTATTCATTATTATTAGCCAGCTGGTAAAAGTAGTCAATACATTTTAATATCTAACATGACCTTGAATTTTTTGGGTTGGTTTGCTAAGATTTAATTAAAGGTTAATTAAATTTGCAATATAGGCAGTTGGAATATGCTAAAATGTTTGCCCTGTGTGTGTAAACAGAGGGACTGTGAATTTTTTCTATACTGCCTAAATTGTTTATGTGCAACGTTTTCTAGTTCTTGAGAGGAATTTCTCCAGAATCAGGATTTGTTTTGTTCTGATATACTTTGTAAATGTAAATAAATATTCTTTTTTTTGTCTTTTCAGGCTGTGCAGCAGATTGTCTCCAATCTGCTAGTCTCTCACATAGAGCTGCGGTCAGAGGAGAGCCCAGACATTCAGGCCCATTGTCACCAGCGCAGTGTGGAAAAGCTGGTTGTCCCCCTAGGAAAGCCACTGACTGAATACCAGGCTCGTTACTTACAGGTAGGACATGATTTCAAAAAACTAATGTGTAACAGTACACAGTCACAAGAAGATACAGGATCGGTACAACAAAGCCCGCAAATGCATAAGGCTTTCTTTAATTGTTTTTCTTTTGAACAGACAGCAGGGCAAGTTACATGTTGTTCCTAGTATCATATAGATTTTCTCTTAGGTAGTGGATACAGCCTATGGTGTGTAAATGTGCACACACCCTACAACGGTCAAATCCACAACTGTCAAATACAAACACTTGTACACTCATATGTTATTTATTTTTTACAAAGTTATATGCTTCATAGAAATGAGATAAACAGCCCTTATGTCCAAGTATTCTCAGCTGCTCATTGTATGTTATGTGATGTTCCTAGCACTCATATTCGGTGTATGTTTCTATCTTCATTTAATTATTGTAAGAATTGTTTTTGAAAACATAAGTTTGTGCATTTCTTGTCCACAAATTTTTCAAAATTTCTGGAGGAGTCATAATAAGTATTGAGATGTTTGCACTATATTATGCCAGAGCTAATTAATAAATAAATAAATACATAGAATAATAATAATTATTCAAGAGGCCCTTTGGCCAACTGATAACTGGAATTTATTGATAAAGTACCAATTTCTGACATTCACTTGCTTGGGTGGTGTGATATTAATACCATATACCGCGGTATTTAAAAATGTCGACAGTATGTCTAAATGAGGACTGTAGAGCCTCAGTTAGCTGTAACACTGTCTATGCTGTGGTGTTTAGCATGCTAGCGAAGCCTTAGTAGCTAGCTGCCGGTCCAAAAACGGCAGAACCTGTCTCATTTCATCTCTCCCAACAGCAGTTGCTCGACTTTGCTCTCTGACAAGTTTGTGGTAGCTTAGCAGTTATTCAGCAGCAGCTGCACTGGGCTGTCTGAGATTCGGGGGAGCTGTAGCAGAGCTTGATCCAAAAATGGATGAAAATCATGAGGGGAAAAACCTTTAAATTCAGATTTAAGCAGTTCAATCATTAGTCACCACTTGCTCGAGTCATTCTCATCAAAGAATTTATAAGTGGGCTTTCAGTCAGATTTGACTTTGTTCTGTGGTGAGCAGACTGTTATGCTGCTAACTAGGGATGTCCCTATCAGGTTTTTTTTGTCACAGATCTGAGTCTTCTGATATCTAGTCTCAAACCGATACTTTTTCTACATTTTCTAAAATATTTTCTAAATATTGTCTAAATAAGAGTTAGATAATACTGTTTGCAGTGCACACTTCAAGTACATTAGTACATTACATAAATGATTCCAGTGCACATGTTTGATACCAAAATAGCTTTGCATTGCAATAAATTGCCTGCTATTGCTTAATTTTTTTGTGTGAATTTAATTTAGTGCAGCATTGTAGTAGCAAAACTAGAAGACTTATATAAGTAAGATAATCACAGTTCCCCTTTGAGTGGAAAATCCAGTCACACACATAAAATAACAGTTCTGTTGTTTAATGCTGGGATACAGGGAAATGTGGTGTACTGCTTGTGTCCACACTTGTCCTGGGGGCATATAGAAACTTGATTGCAGCAGTAGCCACTGAGGAAAACTGTGTAGCATGAGCCCCTCAGTACTGTGGAAAGTTTTCTGACCTTGGGATGGTTTGCTCTGCAAGGTAAGGCTGCACTTGCAGACCCTGTCTCTGTCTAGCTCTCTAAGATCTCATTAAAAACTCTGCTTGCTGTGGTTTGCCTTTTTCACAGGCTCTGCCTCTGACATTTCACTGGTAGTCCTCCTAAACTCTTTCTTCTCCTCCTCTTGAATGAGAGCATTCTTAGCATGCCTCAGGTTATCTGAATAAGTATCTGAAAAAAATAGATGGCTTACTTAAATACGAATTCATAACCATTAACAGAATTAAATATATTAAACTAAAAACTAAACTAATACTAACTAACTTGCACATCCTGTTGTATGTTTGACTGGCATTTATATATCAATCTGTATATCCTTTATTCACAATGATTGCTTACAAAGTAATCTTATATTTAGTAGACTGCACTTTAGGTCAGAAGTGCTGCATTTGCAATGTGTATATGATTTTAATATTAAATTATTAGGACAGGTAAATTTACTTTAACATTTAATTTGGAGCACAGATAAAGTTCTTCTGATATGGCTGTAGGATTCATCAGTGGGGGAAAAAAAGTGGGGATACATACAGTGGGGGCAAAAAAAGTATTTAGTCAGTCACCAATTGTGCAAGTTCTCCCACTTAAAAAAATGAGAGAGGCCTGTAAGTGACATCATAGGTAGACCTCAACTATGAGAGACAAAATGATTGTCTGATTTAAAGAATTTATTTGCAAATAATGGTGGGAAATACGTATGTGGTCAGATTTCTGAGATGTCTGGCTGTAAAAGATTTCTGGCTGTCATAGACCTGTAACTTCTTCTTTAAGAGGCTTCTCTGTCCTCCACTGATTACCTGTATTACTGGCACCTGTTTGAACTCGTTAGTAGTATAAAAGACACCTGCCCACAACCTCAAACAGTCACACTCCAAACTCCACTATGGTGAAGACCAAAGAGCTGTCGAAGGACACCAGAAACAAAATTGTAGACCTGCACCAGGCTGGGAAGACTGAATCTTCAATAGGCAAGCAGCTTGGTGTGAAGAAATCTACTGTGGGAGCAATAATCAGAAAATGGAAGACCTACAAGATCGCTGCTAATCTCCCTCGATCAGGGGCTCCACGCAAGATCTCAGCCCGTGGGGTCAAAATGATCACAAGAACGGTGAGCAAAAATCCCAGAACCACACGGGGGGACCTAGTGAATGACCTGCAGAAAGCTGGGACCAACGTTACAAAGGCTGCCGTTAGTAACACACTACGCCGCCAGGGACTCAGATCTTGCAGTGCCAGATCTTGAAGTTTGCTAGAGAGCATTTGGATGTTCCGGAAGAATATTGGGAAAATGTCTTATGGTCAGATGAAACCAAAGTAGAACTGGTACACAACTCGTTGTGTTTGGAGGAGAGTGAATGCTGAGTTGCATCCAAAGAACACCATACCAACTGTGAAGTATGGGGGTGGCAACATCATGCTTTGGGGCTGTTTCTCTGCAAAGGGACTAGGACGACTGGTCCGTGTACATGAAAGAATGAGTGGGGCCATTGTGAGATTTTGAGTGCAAACCTCCTTCCATCAGAAAGGACATTGAAGATGAAACGTGGTTGGGTCTTTCAGCATGACAATGATCCCAAGCACACTGCCAGGGCAACGAAGGAGTGGCTTCGTAAGAAGCATTTCAAGGTCCTGGAGTGGCCTAGCCAGTCTCCAGATCTCAAACCCATAGAAAACCTTTGGAGGGAGTTGAAAGTCTGTGTTGCCCACCGACAGCCCCAAAACATCACTGCTCTAGAGTAGATCTGCATGGAGGAATGGGCCGACATACCAGCAACGTATGTGCCAACCTTGTGAAGACTTACAGAAAACGTTTGACCTAAAAATAAATTCTTTAAGAATCATACAATGTGATTTTCAGATTTTTTTTTCTTTCTCATTTTGTCTCTCATAGTTGAGGTCTACCTATGATGTCAATTACAGGCCTTTCTCATCTTTTTAAGTGGGAGAACTTGCACAATTGGTGACTGACTAAATACTTTTTTCCCCACTGTATTTTTCAGCTCTTTATAAGCAAACCAGTCACATTTTAATAAGCATTCATTGTGAAAAACATTTCACTAAAGCAATGCTATTAATAAAGCTAAAAACTGCTGACTGCACATTATATTTTACTCTAAAATACATCAGAATTGTTAGTGCTTAAATGGTTTAGTGCCACAAAAGCATACTGTATTGTATTGATTTTGAAGAAGAATTAGTTGTCTATTTATGCAAAAGAAAAATATTTAAGGTCCCAGATGTTTCACACAAACACAAATCCAAAATCCTTCCATTAATTCCTGCTTTGCCATTACAGCTCAGTAAACTCACCTTAAAGAGACAGTGTTTTATACATTTTCCTAACTGACCTATTACATCTGTCTTTTACTGCCAGGTGCCAATATATTTGCTTTATAAGTATATAAACTAAACGTGTAATTTATAAACATCAGTGTGTTTAGGGCTATAAAAAGCAGGGAGAAAACATGCTAATAAGTCTAAATCAGTATGACTATATTGATCTATCAAATATCAAAGTTTTTTTTTTTTTTTTATACTTTGTTTTAGTAAAACAGCAAGCAAGATTGTGAAAAAACCTTAACATAACGTGTAATGTCCTTTTTACAAGCTTATTTAAAAGAACATTCACATAACTTGCATACTTAGTTACACAAAAATGCAAGACTTTGCAGTGGTTTCAGTAACTGTTTTTTTTTTTTTTTGGTGGCTCATCAGTTAGAGCTCTGGGCCATTGATGACCGGGTTGTGGGTATGAGACCCAGGCTCGGCAAGCTGCCACTATTGGGCCCTTGAGCAAGGCCCTTCACCCTCTCTGCTCCCCTGGAGCTGGAGCTGACTGCCCCTAGTTCATTTAGTGTACGTTTACCACCATGGATTGGTCAAATGCGGAGGACAAATCAAAAATTGGGGATGGGGGGTTAAACCTATTGAAATTGTGAAAAAACTGTAGGTCAGTCATCAAGGCCAGAAAAAGGAAAGGAGCTACAAAGTAATGATAGACACCAGTTGGATGTTTTATGTGTTTCAATTCAACATTGCAAAAACATTTGAGTATGTATATTGATCATTTAACAAACTAGATATGTGCTAACGATGACACAAAGCAATGCAGGGAAAAAATTGGAGGTGTTTAGTCTAGTTTGAGCATGGCTTCAAAGATTAAGAATGCACCTCTGTAATCAGACAAAAATACACATAGCAAACTTGATTGTCAGCCAGCAGAAGACATCAGTTTTTGGTTTGCTTTTCTTATATCATTATTTTTGTTTTACTGAAAACGTTGTGTGTGAGTGAATGTGTGAGATGATCTTTCCTTTGTATGGCTAAGCTGTTCTTAGAACATAACTATTAAATGTATATTTCATTTAGCTTAGTGGAACAGCAGCAGAGGTCAGAATCAGTTGCCATTGGAAAAGTATAGAAACTGTTTTTGATTTTGAGGAAAGTTAATGTTGGTATTCTGCTGACAAAGCTGTGTCCATGGGCCCTCAACAACTTAAACAATATTTGCTTCAGACTCTGTTACTCTAAGAAAGTGTCTTGAGCAGATTGTGGTCGTTGGCTGGTCAGACAAGGGGATGAAGGACAAGGTGCAGGTACAGGTGTGGGTACAGGTTTCTGGTGGGAGGGTGGTCTTCAGGGTCTTTCAAAAAACCAGATCTCATTCTGACGGTTGGCAGCTGCAGGGTTAGTATAGCCAGCCACAATGAAGGAGTCATTGAGACAGATTCCTGGAGAATCCAGCACCTCTGTCATAATGTTAATTTCACTGATGATGGTCGCTTCGTTTGTGGCTCCAGTGAAGGACCTGATATTTGGAAAACAATAAGTTATTAAGGTTGTCCAAGAATAAGAATATGATCTTATTACTCACAAACTGTCAACAGTGTCATTTCTGCAAAAGACTGCTTTGGTTAATTAGAATTATTATGCTGAGCTAATTACATCAGATGGGGCAAAATAAGCTTTCATTTAATGGGTATATGTTATGAATGAAACTTACCTTGTGTAGAGTATGGTGGCTGGCCACTGCTCAATGACTATATCTGTATCATAGGGCTGAGGTGGCTGAGCTTGGTGGTTTGCAGGCAGGTAGTATGCTATAGTGACTGTTCTGGACAGGGTTGCATGCATCTCATCTGTATGAACCACTGTCACAATAGGTATAGTCATTCCCAAGTACCTGCCTATAACAACAGAACGTATTTGGTCACATAAGTATTTCTTAGAACATTCAAACAAGAACAGTTAAAATGGCTCACCATAACTAATATAACAAGTGGTTACTCCAAATTCAACACAATGCCACAATGGCTACTGCAGTTTCAGAATTATTCCACCCCTTCATGAAAAGTGTGTTTAGTACTTAATAGAGCACCCTTTTGCTGTTATGACCTGCTGCAAACATGATGCATAGCCAGACACCAGCTTCTGGTGGTGTTCTTGGGAAATCTTTGCCCATTCCACATGTCCAAGTCCTTTTCCTTGTTTGTGCAAGGTAACAATCTCTTCTCTTCATTTTCTGGATCACTTTCTTGACCTATTGTTAACATGCAAATGTCACATTTGTAACAAACAAAAATACAAACATACACAATGGGCACATACATCACAACAAACACTAACACTAAACCACAAGCCAGCACATCTGATGCAACTAATGAGGCCCTCAATTTGCGACCTGATTTGCAAATGTGCTTTTATGAAGGATTACATTCAGGGGGTTCAATCAAGTATCAGGAAATTGTAGGAGATAATGTCATGCCTTCTGTGAGGAAGCCATAGCTTGGATGTCATTGGTTCTTCCAACAGTACAGTGTATCGCAAGCATACCTCAAAGTCCACCAAGGCGACAGACTTAAACTCCATAGAAAATCTTTGGTGGGATTTGAAGAAGGCGGTTGCAGTACTCAAACTACAAAATATAATAGAACTAGAGGGTACTGGCCATGTGGAATGAGCCAATATTCTTTAGGAACGCTGCCAGAAGCTGGTGTCTGGCAATGCATCACATTTGCAGCTAGTCATAACATCAGAAGGGAGCTATACTAAATACACTTGTTCTGTAACTGCATTAGTAATTAAAAATGCCATTTTGTGTTGAATGTGTTAAAACCATTTATTTTGGTTGTTTTGAGCCATTTAAATAGTTTTGTTTAATTTGGTTTATAACAGTAACAGTTTGTAAATTTGGCTAAAACTGCAATTGGGATTGAATAATTTAAATTACAACTGTAAGTCCACTTTGCAGTCACCTAATGAATTTTGCTGGCAGATGTATCTCATGATTCTCATGAAGCCATAGCAGATGCTTTGTTCATATGTGTCCTCCTTTACAGTGATGCAGGCCCAATGTGCTTTCTCATATTGCCGCTTCTCATATAGCACAACTCCACACTAAAAACAAACAAACAGTAGTTGTTATTTAAATGTTGTACATTCAGGGGAAAACGTCCTTAGCAAGCCAACTTGACTCTAAATAAATATTTGTTTTGAACTATTCAGTGTTTAGTGATCAACTGACTTTTGGTTTTAACATATCACTGTCACGCAAGAACCTTGCATCTCAATTTTGATGTTTTTAAATTTTTAAAAGGCCCCCCCAGCACTGAGTTGGAATTGTGTACTCTGGAATAATGGTGCTCCATTCAATACTTCTGTGATGAGGTGGGGTGGTGATCATCAAGCATCCTCAGTAATGCTCTTGTGCTGAATGCAATCAGATCTTCACAGCAATGCTACAAAGTGTAGTAGAAAGACTTCTCTGGACAGCAGAGACAGTTATTCCAACAAAAAAAGAAAAAATGTCTAACTTAAATACCCTTGATTTAGGAAAAAAATCCATGAATGAGCAGGAGTTCATATAGTGCATATTGTTTGTCACAAACTGTTGTAATTGCTGCTGATCTAATTAACCTCTCCACTCCAGCCCTTTTTTTCCATTTACACACCCAAATCGTGAGGCTTTCTTCTCTTTCTTCTATATAAACCAGAAGCAATTTCATGAGGAAATGTTACTGAAAAGCCTTCAAATTTGTTATAGAAACCACATGTAAATTGTAGTATTAGTGCTTTTACTGTCTACCTATCCATCTATCTATAATGGAGTATTTATTATTATTGTTATTATTCTGTAATGCTTTAGGGCCAAGCTAGCTGTGTAAAGACACTTCTTGATTCAGCTCAGGCAACGGTCACAGTCATATTTAAAGGGAATTAAGTTAGATCCCTCATCTAAACAAACCAAAGAATTGTGTAGCATATTTTATGCTCTTGAGCAGTGGAAAAACCTGGAAAATAGAGATACCGTGAAATCTCATACCGTTGCAACCCTATATACAAGGTAGGTCCATTTTTGCTAAACCCTATTGCACACTATGCACTGCATTACTTGATATTCAAAAAATCATCACTATTGTTTTTAAAGAAGATACATGTGCTGCTGGAATATTTTGTATGTTAGAAGTGAATATTTTCCAATTTACTGCTTTTAGTTTGACAGTGTCTCAAAGTTCAAGAGTCCATACCTGGACATATATATCAGTGGACATACAATTATGGTGATTGTACATCAAATGGCTGCTGGAAGCTGACTTGCCAGATGCAGCAAAATAGTTTGAAGTACAATCGAATGTGATGCAGTGTGTCTGTCATAACGTTTTTTTCAGAAATAATTGAAATAAACAGTATTAGATGTTTGTTTACTCCATTTGTTCCATTGCTTTATTAGGACAGGCATAATATACCTATGCTTGCTTCTAAGCCTTTTAACACCTTTATATAGTCCATAAGCTGGAGAGAAAACTTAAGGGAATGAGGCCCAAAACAAGCAAGAGCTGAAACTGCATTAAATAGACAAATCATTACCAGAGAAAAGTAGAGCATAGGGGCCGATCATTCCACATTTTATGTTACTGAATTATTCTACGATAGATTTTTTGCCTCATTCATCTAAGCATAATCTGCAATAATTACCAAGTCAAAAATGTTTAGAAAACATTATATTTGACTGACAAGTTATTTATGGGTATCTGTACACACCTTTAGCCTAATACTTGGTTGATGGCAATTACAGCTTCAGTGCACCTTGGGAAAAAAGCTACGAGCTTGGCACACTTGTTTCTGGACATTTCTGCCCATTCCTCTTGGCATATTCCTGCAAGCTCCATCAGATTGGATGGGGAGTGTTGGTGCACAGCCATTTTTTGGCCCCTTCCACAAATGTTCATTAGGATTCAGGTCTGGGCTGTGGCTTAGCTGCTCAAGGACATTCACAGACTTTCTTAGAAGCCACTTTGTTTTCCTGGCTGCGTGCTCCAAAGTAGTCATGTTGGAAGTTAAACCCTCGCCCCAGTCTGAGGTCCAGAGTGCACTGGATCAGGTGCAAGATCTCTGTGTACTTGGCTGCATTTATCTCCCTCTATCTCTAAAAAGTGCCTTTGGTTTGGCCACTTCACCATAATGGTGTGATTTGTGGAATGCTGCCTGGATGGTTGATCTTCAGCATTTTTTCTGTAGCCTTCTCCAGATGTATGCCTTGACACAATTCTGTTTCTGTGGTTTGCAGATAATTCTAATTGGTGTTGGCCTGGCTTGCTGTTTGCTCAGAGTTAAGTTGTAGACGCATCTTAAGCAGTATCAGTGGAAACGATTCACCTCAGGTAACTTTTGTGTAAAAAGATGCCTGATCTAATAAGTATACAGTGCTTTGGAAAAGTATTCACCCCCTTGGCATTCACCCGGTTTTATTACCTTACAAAGTACCACTTTTAAAGATGCAAAATATTTTTTATTGTGAAACATGAAATTACAAAAAAAACTGAACTGAGATTTCTGGGGTTCAAAAGTATCTAGTGATTACTTCCTAGTTTGCTTCTGTACATATTTCCTTCCAGGAAACATATATAACGAAATGTGGTTTTCTTGCAATGTTTGCTCCCTTTACTTTTGAAGACCATATCCTGAGCTAAGTGTATTAGTTGGTCTTATATCTCCATGACCAAGCTAATTGTCTTTTGAAATAATGATTTACTATTTTCAAAGTAATTTGGTTTGACATTTTGATGATTTGTTGACTGGTGATGTGGACAATTTAAAAACTGAATTACCTATTATTTTAGGACAGGTTTTCACTCATTATTGATGGTATTGAAAGGGTTTAGTCATTCAGCAGCAACATATTCAGATTGGAATTTGCATACCATCATTAACTTTATGTAAAAATGTATGGTTTGAAACCATAGCTGTGCATGTGTGTGCGCAGACATACCTTCTCCTTGCATGAGATAAATGTGTAGGGAACGGTCTCTCTGGGGTGTGCGCCATTATTATTAGTTGTTATCTGCTGAATAGGTTCTGCCATATCTGTGAAGGCAAGATGACCAGATGTTAGTCACATTTGTGTAGTTAAGAGATTTCTCCACCCCACATGCAAATTTTTCTACTTGTTTCTTTAGTCACTTGGTTGCACGTTAAGTTGTTATGGAGCCACTTACCAATTACCACCATGTTGAAGGTTCATAGAGAACCAACAAATGATACACATCCCATGCATCTCATAAAATGAGGCTAATGACCAAACAATAGTCCTGTGAACTACTATTTGGCCAAAAGTATTGGGACATCTTCATAGTTTTTTAAAAAAGGTAAACGTTTCTCCTGCTTTTATTGGAGTAACTGTCTCTACTTTCCAGTGACTACTTTCTATTTCTACTGAAGCATTGCTGTGAGGATTTGATTCCATTCTGCGACAAGAGCATTAGTGAGGTGAGGTGAGAATGATTGCTTTATACCCCTCTAGCCCATGCTTGGCATTAGTAATGGTGCCTAGGAATAGGCTCATGTTTATCTGCTCCAGAAAGCCCTTTTCTGATGGCAATACTTGTGTACAGGAACTAGACAAGTTGTGTATGTGCATTTGCTATTGTGTCAGCACATGCATTCATTAGGAGACATGTGTCCACAAACTCTGCAATTTAGTTGGAGAAATTGCACTTTTTTCTGTTACTAAGTCTGTACATTTTAGGGGAAAAAGGGTGAAATGTGTTCATTTGTGAGCTGCGATGGAGCTGTAGCTTGATGTAATTTAAGTTGGTTGATTTTTGTGGTTCTTACCTCCTTGATCTGTGGGTAGCCACTGTTTTTTTTTGTTGTTTTTTTTAAGCACACTGGCTTTGTGCTTCTCTCAGGTAAATGAATGCAGATTTTTCAGTTCTTTTCTATAAACCAACTTTCACTCTTGATGACTTTGTACTGAGCTGTTTAACACATTTCCCCTAGCTGGTTTAATTTTTTTTGTAGCACTTCCTTCCATATGCTTATTTCTATAGAAACCAGTTTTTTATTATTCGCTTCAACCACTGCTTTTGTAACTTGTGTATTCACTGCTTTTGCAACTTGTGTATTCCTGATTTGCTTACACAAGCTGCAAGAGCAGTGGTTGAAGCAAATAATGAAAAACTGGTTTCTATAGAAATAAGATAGTCCTTTATTAGTCCCGCAGTGGGGAAATTCACAGTGTAACAGCAGAAAGGGATAGCAGGACACTCAGTTACAAAAATTTAGATAAATAAATAATTTACACTATATACACACAATATAGATAAGAATTAAAAAAGCAATAAACAATATTATTTACAGTAAAAGACTCTTAATTGCACATGGGGGTGGGATATTGCACATAGTATTCCCTGAACATGAACATGTGTGTGTAGTTAAGTGTGTGTGTATGTGGTTAAGTGTGTGTGTATGTGGTCCGCTGGGAGCAGTGCTGGTTGTGTAGTCTGACGGCAGCAGGAAGGAAGGACCTGCGATACCGCTCCTTCACACACTTGGGGTGAAGCAGCCTGTCGCTAAAGGAGCTGCCCAGTGCTGCCAGAGTCTCATGCATGGGGTGGGAGCTGTTCTCCAGCATGGATGCCAGCTTGGTTGTCATCCTCCTGTCTCCCACCACCTGCACTGGGTCTAAGAAGCACCCCAGGACAGAGCCGGCCCTCTTTATGAGTTTGTCCAGTCTCTTCTTATCTGCCGTCGAGATGCTACTGCCCCAGCAGACCACTCCATAAAAGATGGCAGATGCCACCACTGTGTCGAAGAACGTCCTCAGGAGCGCTCCCTGCACTCCAAAGGACCTCAATCTCCTCAGCAGGTAGAGTCTGCTCTGGCCTTTCTTGTAGAGAGCTGCAGTGTTGACTGACCAGTCCAGTTTGTTGTTCAGATGAACACCCAGGTATTTATAAGAGTCCACACTCTCGATGTTCATACCCCGGATGTTCACTGATGGAGGGGGGTGTCTGCACCTGCGGAAATCCACCACCAGTTCTTTGGTTTTTCCAGCGTTTATCTGCAGATGGTTCTGCAGACACCAGTCCACAAAGTCCTGAATAAGTTCTCTGTACTCGCTGTCCTCCTCATTGGATATGAGGCCGACGATCGCTGAGTCATCAGAGAACTTCTGGAGGTGACAGGTCGGTGAGCTGTACATGAAGTCAGCAGTGTACAGGGTGAAGAGGAACGGTGCCAAGACCGTTCCTTGAGGGGCTCCTGTGCTGCTGACCACCAAGTCAGAGACACAGTCCCGTGCCCTCACATACTGGGGTCGGTTGGTGAGGTAGTCGAGTATCCAGTTTGATAGGAGACTGTCCACTCCACAATGTCCCAACTTGTCCTTTAGAAGCCCTGGCTGTATGGTGTTAAAAGCACTGGAGAAATCGAAGAAGGTGATCCTCACAGTGCTGCCGGGCTTCTCCAGGTGAGAAAGAGCTCTGTGTAGAAGATAGATGACAGCATCATCCACCCCGACACCAGGCTGGTAGGCGAACTGAAGAGGGTCCATGGATGGGCTCACCAGAGGGCGGATGTGGTTGAGGACCAGCCTCTCCAGTGACTTCATCAGATGGGAAGTCAGTGCCACCGGCCTGTAGCTGTTTAGGTCCTTTGGGTGCTGTGTTTTGGGCACAGGTACCACACAAGATGTTTTCCACAGCTGTGGTACTCTTCCCAGTTTCAGGCTCAGGTTGAACATATGCTCAACTACCCTGCACAGCTGATCAGCGCAGGACTTGAGGAGCCTGGCACTGATTCCATCAGGACCTGTAGCTTTCTTAGGCTTGATCTTCCTCAGCTCATTTCTCATAAGCATATGGAAGGAAGTGTATAGACCAGACATATAATGGAGCAGTATTCCTGGGAGCTTTGAATCTTGTATCTATTTGTTACCAATTGTTGTTAGTATTTTTTTTCATCCATTTTTTCTAAAATAGACAATTTTTTTTTTTTTATTAAGTGAATAAATTGTTCCCATTTGAGAAACTAGGAGCTTGCTTCTTAGTAAAAAGCTTTGTGAACAACTGGGCTCCTTTTCCAACCTGTAATAGGTTACTCTTGGCTACAGAAAGCCTCCACTATTACAACCTATTCATTCATTGTTTTTTCAAAAATCAATGGTATTAATAGAATTTATCCTGCCATATTTGAGTAAGTGTCTCTATTGTCCAGTTGGATTATCACCACCCCACCAACTCCCCAATAACTAAAGTATTGAATGGAGCACCATCATTCCAGAGAACACTGTTCCACTGCTGCACTGCTCAATGCTGGGAGGCTGTTTATACCCGTCTTGCCCATGGCTGACATTAGGTATGGTGCCAGTGGTTATCGGTCAGCAATTGGTGCAACCTAAAGTAGCCAGTATTTCTAAAACAGGTGTGAATCTGATTGCAGATCATACGCCTGCCTTGGAGTCTGAAAAAATGTCTTCCAAGTTTAACCAAACCTCACTACAGCATAAAGTTAGCTTCTAACTTTAGACTAACTCTGCATACCATCTTACATGGTGTCACAGATCCATTAAGTTCATTTCAACAGCAGAGCGTAACTGCTGCATTAGTTAAGGTGAAATGGAAAGTTTGAGAAAGAGGAAAAGTTTAGTTTATTTTTAGCGCCTCGCTGTAAATGAGAGAGCAGCAGGTAAAGAGTGTGTTAGGTGGACTATTTTCTGATGTCTGCACTGCCAAAAACACCCAGTTTGTTGTAGTTCTGCAATGACACATTTTATTACATTAGATCCATTTGGGAAGATCCAACGTTCCTCCCATTCTGTATTTAATCTGAATTTACACTTGTGTAACCAGAATAGTTTTACTTTCTTCTTTTATGTGGTTAAGCAAAATCTGAACTTAAACCAGGTATAAAAAGTGTGAGCGGCAAACTAGCTTAGCGAAACACCGACTATATAAACTGAACTGTCTTAGTTTTTCCTTTTTGTTTTTATCTTAATGCCGGTGGCCCACCGCCATGCCTACTCCTACCTCTTCCCACAGTAGGAACAGCTGTACCCGTTTAACGCAGAAGATGGCGGAGTTAAAGGGCAGAATCAAACTGCTGAACCAATTTAAAGAGGATGAGAACTTATTAGACTCTATGTTAGCAACAGCACAGGCTCCATCCTCAATGACCAGGGTGGATGTGGTCTCATTGCAACTGGAAGAAGACCACTGGTTGGGTGTGGGCCCCAAAGGGGGAGTGCTTTGCATTTTTGGCTTTACAAGTTTGCGCACGACAGAACAACAGCTTTGTAATAGCTTGTGTATACAGACCTAGTTTCGAGCCCTTTCATGCTGTAGGTGTGTTAGCTGAGCTTTTATCTCCATACATTGAAATGCTTAGAAAATGCTTAGAAATGCTGATCCTAGGTGATTTTAATCTGGCTAATGCATCTGATCACCTGGAGGAAGTGTGTGGTAATCCCTAATTAGTTGGTTACATAACCAACACAAACAAATAGTGGTTATAAGAAATTATAAATATTTTAATTATATATGGCTCTTCACTACAAAATCCCAGATGTTGGCTGGGTTAGACCATTTTAGTATAACATTTCTGGCAGTGGTAAACAAGTATGCTCCCTATAAAAATGTTAAAATACAAGATAGGTCTAACCTAGATGACCACTGAAATAGCCTTCTTACTGAATGCAAGGACAAGAGCATGGCTTTCTTTCAGGCAGTTAAAAAAGAAATGTACCTCCCACTTTAGAAAGGCTAAATCAGAATAATACCTGCCTCTATTTACAAACTCCGCTTCAGATTCTCTTTTGAATTCTAGAAGTTGGTCAATATGCTTAAAAACAAATCAGACCTACTCAGGCTTACTCCAACCCATGTCTTATTAAACCATTGTCAGATCACTGATCAGAGAGAGCTTTTAATACCCATTTATTGCTGCTAATTTATTTGAGCATGCTAATATGGAAGTCCCCCTATGTATTAAACCCTCCCCAACATTTTAGAATCCTATAGTGAATGATTAACTCAAGATATTTCTCTGTGCAAATTCAATCTCGTCAGACTACCAGTCTGGTTTTACAGAAAAACATAGCACAGTTTTTGTAACTACACTCATTTTAGAGGAGTATCTTAACTGCCATTGATCTAAACACTGTGCAGCCATTTCCATTGCTTTTTACAATCATAAATTAGTCTGAAATGTTGAACTAAATTTGTGTTGTTTACCAGATCATCTAAAATTTATTTGAATGCTTTTAAAATCAAAAACCCTGAAGTAATGGCTAGTTGACGCACTTTTAAGCAACATGTTAACAAGCTTACAGTCAAACTGAGGCAAAAACCTTGGCTTACTGTACTGAAACAATGTGTGTTTTCCAATGCACACAAGAAACTGTACTGTATCGAAGGTTGTTTGGTCATCTCTTGCTGTACATTGAGAAACAATGCTCACTGAAAATGTGATCACTCGTTCCAGGATCACCCTTTAGGAACTAAGAATTTTTACTGACCTGGGAAAATCTACTTTTAGCTACAGTGCACCAGTCAGCTGGAATTTACTACAAGGAACTCTAAAGCTCAGTGTTGCTTCCTGGTGTTAGTTGATAATGTTAAACTCTTAAGACACTAACCACCTTCACACAGCCTGCAACTGTTTTATTGGATTTTAGCTAACATTTCTATATGATTTTGGTGTTTAAATTAATGTAACTTTTTTACCCTTTTATTTGTATCTTATAGTTACTGCTTAACTATAGTTTCTTCTTTTTGCTCTTTTATCTGTTTTTGCTCTTTGACAATTTTTTGTACTTTTTAATGGTTTGCTTTCTACTCATAAATTAACTAACATTTGTTTTGTTTTAGGTCTTGTTGCACTATAGAAAATTATTGGTTTTATATTCAATTTATACTTTATGTATTGCCTCTGTTTCACTGTAAATGAAGGTAACGCTCATTATATTCAGAGTTCAAATTCAAGTTCGAATTGAATGTAAAAAAAATAAACAAGCTCACTAACGTAGTCACTATAAGCTCCCTGCTCAACCAGTCAGAGCTTTTACGGCTTTAATCTCTGTTCTTTTTAAGCAACTTCAAATAAAATATATTCACCGCACCAGCACTCTGATCAGGTAGAGAATGAATGTGGCCATAACAGATTTCTGTTTCACTACACCCCAGACAAATTCAAACATCCGCTCACACAACCAAGATTGATTATTATGACCATAAAGTTGGCATAATTTGTTCCTTAAACTTAACAATGCAACACTATCTATAGCTGCATTATAAATTATAGCTGCATTATGTTTTTAAAGTAATGTATTCAAATGTAATACTGCAAACCTAAATAACCGTGGTAGAGCACTTTGATTGTAATTAAGTTGCAAAGACACAGTTGCTTAGTTTACATGACATTTGTACGTGTTTTTGCCCTCATGCCTAGACTTATTTTGAACGTTTACGGTACGTTCAGGCGTCAAAATAAGGTGCCTTTTTAGACAGGAGGAGTTTCACCTCCTGTGTTTGAGACATTCCTTGCCTGGAAACTGTTTTAAATGTATGTCTGCTTTAACATAGTATTAAAACTACAATATTTTACCTCTCGGCACTTCCACTCTATGTCCTCTACCGACGCCCTGCCAGTAGTGGAGAAGTCGGTCTTGATCTTCGTCCTCCATTATCTCTCCCTCTTCCAAACTGCCATTGCCGGAGTCTGAGAGTTGATCCTCGGAGAAGGATTCCAGGTCCTCCAGTGTGATCACCCCATACGGGGATCTTTCGGACCCCTGGCTTTCCCCAGCCTGGCTCTCGCCTCCACTTCCATTTAAACGACAGTTTCCGCGATCCATGCTGATTACACTTCTTGGTTAAGTCGATATAACGTCAGTCGTAACTAAAGTTCTAAACCGTTTGTTGGTCGAAGCACGGTTTTGTAACTTGGCCTACTTTAGCACAGCCGGCTAGAACAGGAACTGTCGGTTTACCCCACTTGTAATGGCGCTGCTGTTAGCCGCTCGGCCATGTAAAATTCCAAACCCATTTTCTTGACGTAACGAAACAAGAAAACAGTGTCGGTCCACAGAGGTCACTGTTTTAGCTAAAGCTTCAGATCTCGTGTACAGCAACGTGCGCAGCTCTCCGTTCGTGCCGTTTCTCATGGACGTACAATGTTTATAACCGCATCATCAGTATGACGCGAGAGGCACAGGCTCCGCCTCTTCTAAGGCGAGTTGAGAAAATGACAGCTGTGTCACAACAGGGGTAATTTGAGATTCTCTCATGACAATAAATACTTGCGACAGGATACTGTATTTAAATGGTTGAGGGTGGTGTATTACAGTGTAGTGATTTTAGATTTATTTTAGCATATAATAAAATTGTAAAAATCCACAATATACAATTCATTTCATAGTTCATTTCAGTTTCATTAGTGAATTAAAAAAAGGTTCCTGCTTATCACTGAGATTTAAAAATTTTTCAGATGTCTTAAAGAAGCTCAAAACTCAGAGGACCATGCCAGTGGATGCTTGAATAGTTTCTACAGGGTTTCTACAGAAACCGAAGTAAGGATGAGGGGGCGATATTTACCCAAAAAAAAATCTAGATATATTTTTGCTGAATGTGTGTGAGTGTGAGAGAGAGAGAGAGAGAGAGAGAGAGAGAGAGAGAGAGAGAGAGAGAAAGAATGCAAGTGGGTGCAGGTTTGCTAACAGAACAGATTAATGGAGCTCAAAAAGTTGATAAAAATATCAATGTAATTTCTTGCCCTAAAGCAAACCCAAAAATATAAGTGAACTGGAGGCCATTGCCTCCAGCACCAAAAGAGTGCTATACTGAGTGCTAAAGACACTTATGAAGGGGTGGAATGTTTCTGAAACTGCAGTCATCAAAAGCAGTGTGTAAAATTTGGAGAAACCACTTGTCTTATATTGTGTGGAGCTAATTCATTATTGTTTGATCAGTTTATTGCAAACAGCTAAATGTTTGTAACTTTAGCTAGTAACGCTAATTTGCTTTGGGGGTTGAGTAATTTTGATTGCAACTCCCAGCTTATCTCTGCTTATCTTTGTTTAAGCTCAGATGTTTACAAGCTACGCTCTTCCAGTCCACTAAATCTTGTAATCTCCTTTAGTGAAGTATACTGTTAATAGGCAGAAGGGTCAAGTTCTTTGACCCTGACCCTAGGTTTTTCAAATTCCCTTTCATTTAAATGTTCCTCTGATACATTTAAGTAAATCTCTGAATAGAACCCATAGACACTTTAAGCACACATTTGTAGAGAAAAAAGATGAAAAAAGGTAGAGAGTATGCCCACTGTCCCAACTGAAAGAGGTTTATTTAGAAATGTTTATTTAGAAATTTATTTAGCATCTCTCCCAGCTCTTCGTCTCTACACCTGAGCCACTCAGTTTTGAAAGATTGTTTTACCATACCCAATTCTCAAATAATCTAGAATCACATTGATTCAGAAAGATTGTACAACTGGCACATTTCTATATAAATCAATTTGGCATAATCATTATTTTATTTGACCCCGTTTGTGCACCTAAAAACTTGGGTCACCTTAACACCACACAAGTCCATTGTTATTGTTGGATTTACTGATATATTATATTACCATCACTACTGCTAAGCATATAATTGATTATAACTACTAGTATGAAAACAACAAATTATGTTGACATACTACTTTTTTTAAATTTTTTGGTGAGAAATTAAACAAAATTCTTAACAATTAGTGGGCTTATTGTGTGTGGGGTGGTAAGTTTTTGTTTATTTAACTTGAATTCTGTGCCACCTTAATTTTAGTGCTATGTTAATTGATGTTCCACCTTAAATTTACTGCGAACATAAATGCAGTTCCACCTTAATTTCAGTGTCCGTGTAAACTCTGTTCCACTTTGGAATTCAGGGCAACTTGTTAATCTTATAGTTATGTGCCTTGCATTGGAACTGCTTATAAGGTGGAATTGTGATAAAGTCCATGTAAGCTTCAGTATAGTCTGAGGCAGGTAGCACATAGGACAACAAATGGTGGAATGACCGCACCAATATCTCTGTTTACCACAAATCCCTATGTCCATGAACCCCTGAATCTACAACCTATGTCTGAAGTGATTTCATTTTTGAGGGAATAGTGTGGTCTATTGTATCAAACTTTGCACAAGTTGAGTAACACCAGCAAGAATATGCTGCCTGGATCGGAGACAAAAAGGTGATTATTTGTCATCAGGGCCAGACTGGTACAGTTGTTCAGGCCAGGAATCATGCCACGCCTCGGGCCACACAAATACTCACAGCTACTGTATCTGCATGAATAGGTCTTTAGTGTGGGATTTTATGTATCAAAAAATATGGAACATGTTAGGTAACTGAGCTGGTATACACTTCATGGTGTAAATAATGTTGATCATACAGTATTCGACATACTTGCATATATGATGTAAGACAACTCTGTAAGAACACAACTTTTAACAGGCGGAAAACAAGTTATTATGCCATATACAAATAAACAGTACAGTGATTTCATTGCTTTACCATAATAACCTATATCATAGGTGTGTAAGTAACCTAAACTATCTGACATTTATAACTTTGCTAAGGTAAGAGACTACAAAACACAGCCAAAGCAAATGCTAAACAAAAATCTTATTAAACCTTTATTTAAACTCTGAGTACATTTGACCATGACCCTCATTTGCGATGTAGCTGAACCGATATATGAAATATAGATTAATAATGAAATGTATATAATAAAACAATCTTAGTAGCATTTCAATTCAAGCAAACCATAAAGAATAGTAAAAAAGATTGTTAATGAGCAAAAACAAAAAATATATAGTTCACTATAGCAGCCAAAACAATGAAAAAAGATAAGTTTAAACAACTGAAACACATGCCATATAGCAGCTTTAAGTGCTTTTTTTCTTTCTTTTTTTAATTGTTTCCAATTACTCATTTCAACAAAATATCAGCGCCCCCCCAAAAAAACAAAAAAAAACAAAAACAACAACAAACAAACAAATTAAAAGTAAATTTTTGCTTAATGGCAACATTGCATTTATATTGCATTTCCCAGCTGCTTGGAAAATGGAACAAATGTGTACTTGGACAAACTGGGAAGGTAACATTTTGTGGTTATGAACATTTGGACAAATCTCCCTTACCTTGAATTTTGTGTACTGATCTGGATGTGTGTCTTTGAGGTGCTTAGATAACTAAGGTGTTCAGTCAGAATGTTCTGTGACACGGTTTATATACTTATCCCTGACTTAACGACTCAAATACAGACATCATAAATGAGGAGACTGGCCACGGTTCTCATGACTGACAGTGGTGTTGCAAAGATGACTTTGACTTAACTCCTGAGGTCATTCCACATATTCTGTTTTGTACATAGGTTACATTTTAGCCCATTCCTATGTGTGAGACTTATCAACTTTTGAAACGTTAAGTATGCGGGCATTGCACAAGCGGGTCACACCAGATACTGAAAGCAAAGTGTGCTTTAGTGAGTGCCCTTCTATGTACTCAAAGCTGTCCTTTTAGGCAGAGTGGTAATGTCTGCCTTGTCCAAATGAATGTTAAATTGTCCTACAATTATTACATTATTTCATACTACTAGGTTTGCAGCAAAGTCACTGAATTCTTTTAACAATTATGAGTAGGGCCTATAAATATTATAGTTCTTGTTTCTGGCCGGATTCGTAGTGTTGATGGAAAGAATTTTAAAAGAAATGACTGTATAATGTATGTTTCAGAGTAATATATACAATATTTCTAGTTGCCTGATAATACTGGGCTGTGATTAGACATAATTTGGAAAGACACTTGTGTCTATATAAGGTCTTAATAAGTAATATAGTATGATCTATTGTATCAAAGGCTGCACTAAGGTCTAGTAGGACTAATAAAGATACGTAGCCTTGATCAGAGGCAAGAAGGAGATCATTTGTAATCTTCACTAGGGCTGTCTCTGTGCTGTGATTTGGTCTAAATCCAGATTGGAATTTCTCATACATGTAATTTTTACTCAGGTATAAGCAGAGTTGTTGGGCCACAGCTTTTTCTAAATTTTATTAATTTATTTATTATCTATAATTAGATAATATGCTAGGATCAAGATTTGGTTTCTTGATTAAAGGTTTTATAACTGCTATTTTAAGGGTTTGGGGTACATGCCCAAGGCAAAGGGATGAATTTACAATTGTTAAAAGAGGTCTGATTATAACTGGGAGTATTTCTTTTAGCAATTTAGAGGGAATTGGGTCGAGTGTACAGGTTGTACAATTAGCTGAGGAAATAATTTTTTCTAGTTCAGGCTGTGGAAGTGGGTAGAAGGTTTCCAGCCTTTGTTCTACAACTAAGTTATGTTCTAAAGCAGCTACATCAGGTGATGGCCATGTTTGATTTAATTAGCAGGGTTGGATTTGTTGTCTAATATTTTCTATTTTATTATTAAAATAGTCCATAAAAACATGACTGGTTAAAGATGTTGGAATCTGGGGTTGAGTATCTGCCTGGCTTTTAGTAAGTTTAGAGATCTCATTAAAAAGAGCTCTGGGATTGATTTTCTTTTTCTCGATCAGCGAGGCCAAATACACTGAGCAAGCTTTAATGAGTGCCTTTCTTTATTGATTAAGGCCGTCCTTCCACGCAGAGTGGAACGCCTCTAGTTTGGTCGTCCGCCATTAACGCTCTAGTTTCCGCACTGTTTGTTTTAAGGTACGAGTATGATCACTGTACCACGGTGCGAGCCTTTTTTGCCTCATCATTTTATTTTTAAACCGTGCTACTTTGTCTAAGGTTGATCGAAGGGTATTTTCTAGATTGTTTGTTAATTTAACTAGCTCCGTTTGGTCTGACAGAGTGTAAGCTAAGGTCGATAGGGGTGGGAGGTTTTTGGTAAACTGTACAGCTGGCATTGTGGTTATTGTGCGCTTTAGACAATGTTGGGGGGACGAATTAACATTTTGCCTAAGATGTAGCTCAAAGGAGATTAGATAATGATCTGATATTACTGAGCTTTGAGGTAGAATATTTAGCTGATCAATGCTAACATCCAGGGTCAGGACTAAATCTAGGGTATGATTACAATAATGTGTGGGTCCAGTTACGTTTTGTGTAATGCCAACAGAATCTAAAATTGATACAAACGCCTTTGTTAATGGATCGTCTGCTTTTTCAAAGTGAATATTAAAGTCTCCTACTATTATAACTTTGTCGCTGCACACTGCAAAGTCTGCAGCAAAATTACTAAATAGTAATTTTTCAGAATAGGGCCCTGGAGGCCTATAAATATTAATCAGTGTGAATGCATTTTTATTTGTGGCTGGATTTGAAATATTGATGTAGAGAATCTCAAAAGAAGTGAGGGTGTTACAGTGTTTTTGAATAATCTCTAGTGTATTCTGGTAGATTATGCATACTCCACCTCCTCTGTCTGATAATCTAGGGCTATGTACATATTTATATCCTGTGGGGGTGGCTTCATTTAGTGCTATATATTGATCAGGTCTAATCCAGGTTTCAGTGAGGCAGAAAACTTCTAGTTTCTGATCACATATAATTTCATTTACGATCACTGCTTTCGAGATTAGTGATCTAATGTTAAGTAGATCGAGCTTTAGGTATAAGGTGCTGCTGTTTTCGTTTGATTGCGAGAATTTAACACTGATTAAATTATTAAAACGAGCTGATTTAGATGTTCTATGTTTGGGTTTAATTCGGGGCACAGACACAGTCTCAATATGGTGAAACCTGGGTGACGCCTCAAAGCAGCTCGCAGACGGTCGGTTTAGCCTCTGACTGTCTGTGGCCCGGTCCCGGCTCTGGATCAGAGACTGCACGAAAGTAAGGCAGCACCCTCCCGCGTGGGGTGGACGCCATCCCTACCTAAAAAAAAACAGGCTTGCCCTCAAACTGTAACCAATTATCTATGAAGCCCACATGATTTTCCGAACACCACTTGGACATCCAGCGGTTCAGCGCTGTAAGTCGGCTGTAGGACTCAGCGCCGCGCCTCATTGGGATGGGACCAGAGCAAATGACGGCATCGGACATCGTCTGGGCCAGTTTAACCACCTCTTTAGTATTATCCTTAGTAACTTCTGTCGCAGACGAATATCATTCAGGTGTTTTCCAAAGTTCAGAGATATTCAGAGTGCTCAGAACCACAGACTGGGCTGAAGGTTCACCTTCCAACAAGACCGTAAACCTATGCACACAGCCAAAGCAACACAGGAGTGGCTTAGGTACAGTTCTGTGAATGTCCCTGAGTGGCCCAGCCAGAGCCCTGACATAAACTCAATCTAACATCTCTGGAGAGACTTGAAAATGGATTTCCACTGATGGTCTCTATCCATTCTGACCGAGCTTGAAAGAATCTGCAGAGACGAAGAAAGGCAGAAAATCCCCAAATCTAGGGGAGCAAACTTGGTACATCATGCCCAAGGAGGCTAGAGGCTTTCATTGCTGCCAAAGGAACTGAATAAAGGGTCTAACTACTTATCAGTGCAATATTTGTATCCTTTTCTTTTCAATATGTTTTTTTTTTTTTTTTTTTTAAAGCACAAAGTCGCAACACAACAAAAGGTAAAAATATCTGAAAACGTTCCGGATGCATTGTGTATATCATGGCAGTACGGTTTAAGTTTGGGAACTTGCAAACCGCAAGACCTCTGGAATGATGTCCTTTATACAGATAAGACAATTGGAGATGTTTGGCCATACTGCACAGTACCACATTTGCAGAAAACCGAATACAGCATATTCACACAAACGCCAGACTGCTGACTGTCAAGCACTTGTTTTACAGCCACAGGAGCTGAGCACCTTGCAGTTAACTCCACTATGAAATCAGAAGAAAGCAATGATTACAAGCACACCATATACATCTAAACCAGGCTGAAAAAAAGAATGAAGGTGTAGCAATGGCCCAGTCAAAATCCAGAACTCAACCTAATTTAAAATGCTGTAATCTGGAATTATGAGAGCTGAGCATAAACTGCCCACAAATCTCAGTGAACAGTAAAGATATATAGGCCAAATAACTAGAACGATGTGAGAGACTGATACATACAGAAAGGGGTATTCAGTTAATGGTGTTCAAACTCTTTCTCTGCTTCCCCATGAGACCTGTTAGTTGTACACATTCTGTAGATATACAGGGTTAAGACAGATACGATAAAGAATTTAATAAGGTTCTACTGTACATTAATGAGTGAGGGTCCATGTAAGAAAAAAAAGTCACAATCTTAACCAACCTTGTAGACTGTTTTGTGCACTGCAGTATCAACAATGCTAAAATATACTTAAATACTTGAAATCACTGAAAAGTATGGACTCATTCAAAACATTCCAAAATATTGGTTTCTGTGGGTAGCTACTATTAGCAAGATAGCTTTCAAACTAAGATAGGGTTGGGCTTGAGACTAAGCTTGCATTGCATGTTTTTTTGGTTTTGTTGTTGCTGTTTATTCCCTTTTCATTTATTGTTTTAAATTGAATCATATTGGATATAGTACATTGTGGTTTCCATTTGAGACACCTAAAAGATAAAAAAAAACAGAGGTATTACAGGTATGCATCCATATATCCCTTAACAGCATATCACACTCAAATGTCACATGGGATACAACATTTTTCACTTATGTCTTTACATTTTCATTGTTTTGTGAGGGTTGATCATTGGCCTGTTTTATCAGTTTGAGAAAATGTTTACTGATGTTCACTAACCACACACACAACCCTTTACTCAGCAGAGTGAGTATCAGAATACAGCCAGTAACAGCACAAAAAAACTATTGATCTGTCTATATGACCATTGTGATACATTTGAGCATGGTCACACATCTGAAGTGACATCAGTGGAAAGCAAATTATTCTATATATTTTTTCCTCTGTGTAATTAATTCAAATGGGTCTGGTTTTAAAAGCAACATTCCACAGCTCTGGTGTGAGAACATTTTTTATTAACTAGAATAAGTGAGCAGAGACCATTAGGCCTAGGTGAGTCACCCTAGACTGAAATAAACCCTTCTCCAGAATTATGCAAATGAGTCCATGACTCTGGGCAAAATGATGGGCAGGCGAATGTTTAATCTGCTTATATAATGATTTGTAGAAAAGCCTGCTTTTGATCCAGCTGGCTCATACTTTCTTGATCGCATATCCATCCCTTAAAAAAATTCTTTTGAATGAAGAGGATTAAGCTGGTTGCAAAAGGCTTAACTGTCATGACTTTTACAAAGAAGTTTGAATTCTGTATCATTTTGAAAGTGTTTGATAGAAGCAGAGGCATTTCTGTCAGCTCAAATCAGTTTGGCCATTCCTTTCACATTAACAAGGCATTTCTGCCAGCAGAACTAGCACTATATTTAAATACTTGGATACTATCCGAGGAAACTGTTAGTCATCTGACAAAATGATCGACTTAGAAGTAATTGTTTACTTACAGGATTTTACACAAATTACGCTACCACATTAGTCCACATTCCTCTTTAACTTTAGATGTCGGTTCAGTATCTACCATGTTAAATGCACATCTGCCATAAGGGGGCTCAAAGCACAATTTTGTTTTGTTTGTTGTGAATTATACTTTTTACTTGCTGGGGGAGCCCATGAGCACAGACCCAACTCAAACCCATTCTCTATAATGCTGCTTTAAAACTACTTAAATTACTACTTTATTCTCATTAAGCTCATGCGCATTGGCTGCATGGTTTCTTTGTGGAGTTTGACAATGATTTAAACAAAATACTAAAATTATTCTGTTTGTGGGCCATATGTAGTGTTGTGTTCAGACCATTTTTGTTTCTTCTGAGAAGGTTCTGGAGAAGTTCACATTTCGACTGACCCAGATGAGGGTGCTTAAACATCATGACCTTCGCACCCTCACCAAGTACCAGCTTATTCTGGCCCGGGAACAGTTCAGGCGCAACCCTCCACCTCACATTATGGTACTGCATACTACTAGAAGTAATAGTGTTCATATTGGCTAATAAATGGATGTCATAAGTTTACGAATATAACTTTTTATATTTGTTTATATTCAGTTTTTTTTTTTTTTTGGTAAATTCTTTCTGATTGTATATTATGGTCAACATATTGAAAACTAGGAGTCCATAAAGTATAACTGTAAAGATGAGCCTACTTAGTTCTGCCCCCCCCCCCCTCTCCTTGGTGACAGGGAGCACAACATGGCACATTGGAGGGAGATTTTGCTCTGTGTATAAGCCTGTACCATGGGTATGAACTTCTACAGCAGATGGGCCTGCGATCTTTATTTCTGTTTTTACAGAACATCATGCTGGACTCTAAAGGTGCTATTTACCTTTTAATTTAAACTGTTAAACTGTCCTGTGACTGTTAGGTCCGTATTGCCATCTAGCGGTTGAGTGAAGAACTACGTCTTGTGACTGTGACCTTATGCAACGCTCAGCAACTTATATGATCTGACACAGCTATCAGGATCAGGTTCTTCATTCAACCGCTAGATGGCAATACAGAAGTTTGGCTTACAAAATAAGTTTTGCTAACATGGTTTATTTTTCATTATTGTAAGCAGTTCAGTCGGTTTTCATATATACATGTGAATGTTCAAAAGTAATATACGTTCAAAATATGTTTAATAATAAATAAATAAATGCAGATTCATATTTTTCCAGAGTTGACACGAGCCAGAAACGAACTCCAGCGCAGCACTATCTTTATGACTTTTTATAAAGAAATGGAGGCCATGTTTCTTACATTTATGAAAGGTTGTATTTTTTTACCACTAATAGGGGTAATATTTTTTAAAACCATTATGTTATTATATTATGACCTAATTAGACTATCCTAATCAGTGGTTTGGTTTTATTTTAGGCCCAGAGGAGCAATATTTTTACAGTCACCCCAAACTGCATAAACTGGATGAGGTAGTTCTACAGCATTTCAGTGCTTGGTCTGAAAACTCAGGTAAACTATCCCTTTTTTTCTTATTCGAATGCCTCCACTTATCACGTTTTCATGCTTTGCTTACTTTTTGTATTTGAATCTTTTCTATAATTCTAATTATTTTGACACCATCTCTGATACATTTTTCTATATAAATGATTTGTAAAAATGATCTTCAAAGTGAAATTGAACACATTTTGTTTGTCCTAGGCAGTGATCCAGGCTCTGGAGACATTTCAGAAGTAGTGAGCACAAGAGTGATGATCTTCTCTTCTTTTCGTGAGAGCGTTCAGGAGATTGCAGAGATGCTTAACCGCCACCAGCCCCTGATTAGGGTTATGACTTTTATGGGGCAGGCATCAGCACGGAAGGGGGTTAGAGGGTTTACTCAGAAGGAACAGCTTGAGGTACAATCACTGGTCACTATAACCTTGTGTTCCATTTGCATTAAAGTGTGCGTGTGTATGTATATACAGCCCAGTATTATTCATGCCAGGTTTAAAGTATAGTGAATGTTTATTTTGGGTTTTTCTGCTTGGAAAAGGCACAAACAAGTGTCAAGACATTAGGCCAGAAACATAAATGGGGGGGGGGGGACATTTTTCTATAAAAAATGCCATATCCAGAATTCATACCATTTTTCAGTAATCAGTGACAGGTTTTATTTACCATCACAGTATTCAAATTCATATAATTGCTAACAAACTCTTCGAGACTACCATTCTTTCCAGCACAGGGATGACTCTTGGCTTTACAGTGTGTGCCGAATTATTAGGCAAGTTGTATTTGAGAGGATTCTTTTTATTATTGAACAACAACTCAATCAACCCAAAAGACTCAAGCTTAATATTTTTGGAAGTTGGAGTGGGTTTTTTTTTTTTTTTTTTTAAGATTTGGCTATCTTAGGAGGATATCTGCCACCTTTATTTATATATACATATATATATATATATATATATATATATATATATAGCCACCTTTCTTTACGATGACACTCAAAAGCCTTCCATCCATAGATTGTCAGTTGCTTGATCTGTTTACAATCAACATTGTGTGCAGCAGACACCACAGCCTCCCAGACACTGTTCAGAGAGGTGTACTGTTTTCCCTCCCTGTAGATCTCACATTTTATGAGGGACCACAGGTTCTCTATTGGGTTCAGATCAGGTGAACAAGGGGGCCATGTCATCATTTTTTCTTATTTTAGACCCTTACTGGCCAGCAACGCTGTGGAGTATTTGGATGCATGTGATGGAGCATTGTCCTGCATGAAAATCATGTTTTTCTTGAACGATACCGACTGTACCACTGCTTGAAGAAGGTGTCTTCCAGAAACTGGCAGTAGGTCTGGGAGTTGAGCTTCACTCCATCCTCAACCCAAAAAGATCCCACAAGTTCATCTTTGATTATACCAGCCCATTCCAGTACCCCACCTCCACCTTGCTGGCATCTGAGTGGGAGTGGAGCTCTCTGCCCTTTACTGATCCAGCCTCGGGCCCATCCATCTGGCCCATCAAGAGTCACTCGCATTTCATCAGTCCATAAAACCTAAAAAAGCAGTCTTAAGATATGTCTTGGCCCAGTCTTGACGTTTTATCTTATGTTTCTTGTTTAAAGGTGGTCGTTTTTCAGCCTTCCTTACCTTGGCCATGTCCCTGAGTATCGCACACCTTGTGCTTTTTGATACTCCAGTAACGTTGCAGCTCTTAAATATTGCAAAACTGGTGGCAAATGGCATGTTGGCAGCTTCACGCTTGATTTTCCTCAATTCATGGGCAGTTATTTTGCGCCTTTTTTTCTCAACACGTTTCTTGCGACCCTGTTGGCTATTTGCCATGAAACGCTTAATTGTCCAGTGATCACGCTTCAAACATTTGGCAATTTTCAGAGTCCGTCAAATCTCTCTTCTGACCCATTTTGCCAAAGGAAAGGAAGTTGCCTAATAATTAAGCACACCTTATATAGGGTGTTGACGTCATTAGACCACACCCCTTCTCATTACAGAGATGCACATCACCTGATTTACTTGATTGGTTGTTGGCTTTCAAGCCTATAGAGCTTGAAGTAGGACAGCATGTATAAAAAGGGTGATGTGATCAAAATACTTATTTGCCTAATAATTCTGCACACAGTGTGTATGCCTTTTTTCCGTTGTGTTGAACACCTTTGTTGTTATGCTTGCAGTGTGCACTGATTGCAGCAGTGCATCAAGTGCATGGAAATACTGACTAAAAATATTAGCCTTTATTGACAGCTTGGAAATACATTGAGGATAAGATAGATAAGATAAGATAGATAACCCTCATTTTCAGTGATGCTCCATTCCCACATAATAAAGCTCCCTTAAATCTTCTATAAATGATAACTCTGTCACCAAAAAAACAAACAAACAACAAACAGGAAAACCAAAAACATATAAAAGAAAACCCAAAGAAAATCAGTAGCGTACAGGTCCCCTGATCCTTAGAAATACAGTACTAGATTGCATTTACTGTTTTACCGTGTCATATATTAATGTACATCTCTAACATTAAGACTGCACAATATATTGCATTGTGCTCATATGCAATATTCACGTTGTAGGACATGCAATGTCTCATAAATCATACACATCATGCCTTTTGGCTGCTTGATTTAAAAAGAGGATAATTGGCACTGTTGTTGTTTTACATAACATGTCTACCATTGAAGGACTGTGAATATTGGAAAATTGTGTCCAAAACTAGTTTTGCCAGTTTATTGAAATAACCCATTGGACACATTTTTTTCGTCAATGGAAAAATGTAGAAATTTGACAAATCATCATGCTAAATATAAGAATGTTGGCGGGTGTTATTTAATCAGCCCTGGGTAAAACTGAGTGTGGTCTCAGTCTTGATCTTTCTTCTATCTAGGCCAAGACAATGAGTTATGCTTCTCTCTCAAAGTCTGAACAAACAATCCTCCAGCCAGAACTGCACTTATGTTTTCCAGCATGGGAATTTATAACACCCTGGCATACCTGAACTGGCCCTCTGGCCCAATCAGCATTCACAGAGGTAAGTATTTCTTGTCATGGCCTAAATGGATGAGAGACACTGACTGCACACTCAGCTTTTACTCCTTATATGGAAACATAGAACATACATTGTAATACATATAGATGAACTCCTGACCGGGAGTACATAATATAAACTGTGTCCAAGAAATACCCCAGGGTATTGAACCCTTGACCCCTGTATATGAACCCTCTTCTGACCGGAGCACATGATCTAAACCGAAACCAGCGTTCATGAAATACCCCCAAGAACACCAAATCTACATACTAACTGAAGGTGTGAAATAGTGTAAGAGTGTGTGATGTGCAGACACCTTGGAGCCTAACTGTGCGCGACACGCTTCCATTCCCTAGAAAGAGCGGCCATAGACATCTGCTTTGGGTTTGATTATTCTGGCAAGAGAGACTGTAAGACACTGTGACAAATTAAACATCTAATCTATCATTTTCGACTATCTGGTACATTATTATCCATCTATCTATCTATCTACAGTGTATCTCAAAAGTGAGTACACCCTTCACATTTCTGCAGATATTTAAGTACAGTGGGGGAAAAAAGTATTTAGTCAGTCACCAATTGTGCAAGTTCTCCCACTTAAGATGAGAGAGGCCTGTAATTGACATCATAGGTAGACCTCAACTATGAGAGACAAAATGAGAAAAAAAAATCAGAAAATCACATTGTCTGATTTTTTTAAAAGAATTTATTTGCAAATAATGGTGGAAAATAAGTATTGTAAATAAGTAAAAGTTCATCTCAATACTTTGTTATATATCCTTTGTTGGCAATGACAGAGGTCAAACATTTTCTGTAAGTCTTCACAAGGTTGGCACACATCGTTGCTGGTATGTTGGCCCATTCCTCCATGCAGATCTCCTATAGAGCAGTGATGTTTTGGGGCTGTCGGCGGGCAACATAGACTTTCAACTCCCTCCAAAGATTTTCTATGGGGTTGAGATCTGGAGACTGGCTAGGCCACTCCAGGACCTTGAAATGCTTCTTACGAAGCCACTCCTTTGTTGCCCTGGCAGTGTGTTTGGGATCATTGTCATGCTGAAAGACCCAGCCACGTTTCATCTTCAATGCCCTTGCTGATGGAAGGAGGTTTGCACTCAAAGTCTCACAATACATGGCCCCATTCATTCTTTCATGTACACTAGTCCCTTTGCAGAGAAACAGCCCCAAAGCATGATGTTGCCACCCCCATGCTTCACAGTTGGTATGGTGTTCTTTGGATGCAACTCAGCATTCACTCTCCTCCAAACACAACGAGTTGTGTACCAAATAGTTCTACTTTGGTTTCATCTGACCATAAGACATTCTCCCAATACTCTTCCGGAACATCCAAATGCTCTCTAGCAAACTCCTTGCCCGGATATGTACTGGCTTAAGCAGGGGAACACGTCTGGCACTGCAAGATCTGAGTCCCTGGCGGCGTAGTGTGTTACTGACGGTAGCCTTTGTAACGTTGGTCCCAGCTTTCTGCAGGTCATTCACTAGGTCTCCCCGTGTGGTTCTGGGATTTTTGCTCACCGTTCTTGTGATCATTTTGACCCCACGGGCTGAGATCTTGCGTGGAGCCCCTGATCGAGGGAGATTAGCAGAGGTCTTGTAGGTCTCCCATTTTCTGATTATTGCTCCCACAGTAGATTTCTTCACACCAGGCTGCTTGCCTATTGAAGATTCAGTCTTCCCAGCCTGGTGCAGGTCTACAATTTTATTTCTTCACCATAGTGGAGTTTGGAGTGTGACTGTTGTGACAGGTGTGGGCAGGTGTCTTTTATACTGTTAACAAGTTCAAACAGGTGCCATTAATACAGGTAATGAGTGGAGGACAGAGAAGTCTCTTAAAGAAGTTGTTACAGGTCTGTGACAGACAGAAATCTTGCTTGTTTGTAGGTGACCAAATACTTATTTCCCACCATTATTTGCAAATAAGTTCTTTAAAAATCAGACAATGTGATTTTTTTTTTTATCATTTTGTCTCTCATAGTTGAGGTCTACCTATGATGTCAATTACAGGCCTCTCTCATTTTTTTAAGTGGGAGAACTTGCACAATTGGTGACTGACTAAATACTTTTTTCCCCCCACTGTATATCTTTTCATGGGACAAAACTGACAAAATGACACTTTGATACAATGAAAAGTAGTCAGTGTGCAGCTTATATAACAGTGTAAATTTATTCTTCCCTCAAAATAACTCAATAGCCATTAATGCCTAAACCACGACAACGAAAGTGAGTACACACCTTATTGAAAGTTCCTGAGGTGTCAATATTTTGTGTGGCCACCATTATTTTCCAGAACTGCCTTAACTCTCCTGGGCATGGAGTTTATCAGAGCTTCACAGTTTGCCACTGGAATGCTTTTCCACTCCTCCATGACGACATCACTGAGCTGGCGGATATTCGAGATTTTGCACTCCTCCACCTTCCGCTTAAGGATCCCCCAAAGATGTTCTATTGGATTTAGGTCTGGAGACATGCTTGGTCAGTTAATCACCTTTACCCTCAGCCTCTTCAATAAAGCAGTGGTCGTCTTAGAGGTGTGTTTGGGGTCATTATCATGCTGGAACACTGCCCTGCGACCCAGTTTCCGGAGAAAGGGGATCATGCTCTGCTTCAGTATTTCACAGTACATATTGGAGTTCATGTGTCCCTCAATGTAATGTAACTCCCCAACACCTGATGCACTCATGCAGCCCCAGACCATGGCATGCCATGTAGGCATGACACACTTATCTTTGTACTCCTCACCTAATTGCCGCCACACATGCTTGAGATCATCTGAACCAAACAAATTAATCTTGGTCTCATCAGACCATAGGACATGGTTCCAGTAATCCATGTCCTTTGTTGACATGTCTTCAGCAAACTGTTTGCAGGCTTTCTTGTGTACAAACTTCAGAAGAGGCTTCCTTCTGGGGTGACAGGCATGCAGACCAATTTGATGTAGTGTGCGGCATATGGTCTGAGCACTGACAGGCTGACCCCCCACCTCTTCAATCTCTGCAGCAATGCTGACAGCACTTCTGCGCCTATCTTTCAAAGACAGCATTTGGATGTGACGCTGAGCACATGCACTTAACTTCTTTGGACGACCAATGCGAGGTCTGTTCTAAGTGGACCCTGTTCTTTTAAAACGCTGGATGATCTTGGCTACTGTGCTGCAGCTCAGTTTCAGGGTGTTGGCAATCGTCTTGTAGCCTTGGCCATCTTCATGTAGCGCAACAATTCGTCTTTTAAGATCCTCAGAGAGTTCTTTGCCATTGAAAGAATGCAAAGAGTGTGCAAAGCAGTAATCAGAGCAAAGGGTGGCTATTTTGAAGAAACTAGAATATAAAACATGTTTTCAGTTATTTCACCTTTTTTGTTGAGTACATAACTCCACGTGTGTTCATTCATAGTTTGATGCCTTCAGTGAGAATCTACAATGTAAATAGTCATGAAAATACAGAAAATGCATTGAATGAGAAGGTGTGTCCAAACTTTTGGCCTGTAGTGTGTGTGTGTGTGTGTGTGTGTGTGTGTGTGTGTGTGTGTGTGTGTGTGTGTATAACTTTGACACACTTTTAATAATTATTTCAGATTCTGTAATACCATTAACCAAGTTGGATGGGCAAGATCACCAGATTTCTTTCTTTGCGTGTTCAATATAATTTATTTTACTCTAATCTTGGATACTCGTGTGTATGATTATCATGATGACATGTTGGATCAGGGTCATAATCATAAACATAATGACAACCAGAAACATCCAAATGACCATGATCAAAGTTTACATACCCCAGTTTTTAACACTGTGTATTGCCCCCTCATGCTGATGTTTTTTGTGGGTTTTTCTTTGCATCCCAAACAATTTTCTTGGCAGTTGTGGCTGAAATGTTTGTTGGTCTACCTGATCGTGGTTTGGTTTTTACAGAGCCCCTGATTTTCCATTTGTTAATCACAGTTTGAACACTGCTGACTGGTATTATCGATTCCTCGATCTTTTTGTATCCATTTCCTGTTTTAAACAGTTCAGTTTTCCTGTAGATCCGTTGACAATTCTTTTACTCACAATCCAGAAACGTCAGTGGCTGGATGAAAGATGCAAGAGTCTGTCTGGATCCCAGAAACTCACTCAGCTTTTATGCACACACACTGAGTACATGTAAACAGGTCACAGGTGAGGATACCTTTAGTAGCCATTCAAACCCATTTGTGTCAACTTCTGTGCATGTTATCAGGCCAAAATCAGCAGGGTATGTGATCAGGGTCATTTGGATGTTTTTGGTTGTCATTACAATTTAAAAAGAGAACAACAAATAAACAAATAAATTATTAACAATAAATGGCTTTACCCAACCACTAACCATGAGTGAGGAAAAAATGTTATCATTCATGTTCTCTTAAAAAAGGCCAAGAAAGCCGGGATTATGTAAACTTTTTAGCATGTTCAGACATGACTAAGTGCTTTCGTTTACGTAATGCTGCCTGAACAAGCTGTGTTTTCTGTCTCATCACACTGTTTACCCTTCTCACATGTTTATCCTGACTTTGTTGGATTAACTGTCTCTACCGTCCAGGAGTACCGTCTAGATCTTGAGATGGCTGCCCACCTTTCTTGATGTGTTCACTCCCTTATCATTAATTATAATTAATCATTAGTGAATGTGTGTGCGCTCACTGCCACAGATGAGTTAAATGCAGAGGTGGGATTCAATTGTACTGCTGTGCCAAAACCTGTAAAGTGTGATTAATCTTACTTTGTGTTATTAGGTGGTACAGAGGTTCAGAGATGGCCGCTTTAACACACTGGTGTCAACCTGTGTAGGGGAGGAGGGTCTTGACATCGGGGAAGTAGACCTCATCATCTGCTTTGATGCTCAGAAGAGTCCCATCCGTCTTGTCCAGCGTATGGGCCGTACTGGACGCCATAGGCAGGGACGCATAGTGATCATACTGGCTGAAGGGCGAGAGGAGCGGGTAAGCAGTACCTTTAATTGAAGTATTGAATCATTTTACTCTTATTTTTATTTAATTAGATATACAAAGTAAAAAAGAACTCACTCAAATACAAGTAAGGTATTGTTGCTGTCCAATGAAAAACATTTTATATCCATTTTTGTTCGTTTTTAGTTTTCTCAATCATTTGAACTCTGTAGCTGCTCTGTACACTGTGTAAGTAATTCTGGATGAACAGACCAATACAAATGCTCTAAATTACTAAATTCCCTCTTATTTTACATAAATTTTTTTTAAGTTAAGAACATTTTCTCCTCACCATTTTGAAGATGTTTTTCATTGGACAGTGATATGCAGCCTTTGGCTGATTTTAGATTGATCTCATCATTTACAGTTATTAATTAGACCAATTAGTGTGTAGTATCTGTGACTTATATTATATATTCATAGGTCACAGTAATAATGAGCTAAATTTAACATAAAGCAAATATATTTTAGATATCACCCTTTATGATTTGATTGACACGTTGACATTTTATTTAAATTTTATTGTTGTATTGTAGTGTTTATGCCTGTTTTGTGAACAGTTTTGTGTCTCTTCTTGTAAACGTTTAATTTCTCTCCATTATCACTTCATCTGCTCTGCAGACCTATAATCAGAGCCAGAGTAACCGCAATCATGTGAATAAATGCATCATGGGAAACAAGCACAGCCTTCACATGTTTCCACACAGCCCAAGAATGGTACCGACTGCTGTCACTCCCACCCTACACAAAATGCACATTACCTGTGGCAACTTTGAACCTAAAAACACTAGCCGGTGCTTCATCAAGGATAGCCACTTACTCCCCAGAGGTAGATTACTGTTCAACCTTCAGGCCCAAGGTAAGAGCCTAACAAAGTCTCAGACCATGTTGTTTGCCAATTTGGATGCACTAATTTCTAGCTTATGTTTAAAGTTTTTTGTTTGTTTGTTTGTTTTTTTTGATAATGTGTGTTATGTATAGGCAGCTGATATATTACTATAGTATTGAGATCCAATAATTTAGTGTTTAGTTTTTTAGTTTGTAATGTGTATCTGTCCCTAAAACGGCACACGTGCAAATACATGCGCTTAGTGCTGTTGGTGATTGACTAAATTAAATTATTGGATTTCAATATTAGAGTAATATAGCACCTGTACAGGCAAAAAGATAGAGGAATAAAAGAATGAAATCCAGTCTGACCGTGCACATCCACATCACATGCCTACAAATTAGATAAGTATCCGGCCGCATATGTGACACATGGATAGTGTACAACTACTTGTGGGTGTGCAAATTCAATAAACCTTTTGAAGTTGGTCTAATTTTTCCTTTAAAACTTTTTTTTTTTTTTTAACCTAAATCTAAGTCTGAGATTTTACTGTTAAAATCAACTGTGACAGTGGCAAGGAAAAACCTTGGGAGGTACAAAGACTCACAAGGGGGACCCATCTTCTTTTGGTTTATAAACTATTAATAAATTATTGATAAAAGTCACCAAACCACCTATACCGTTGTACTGCTCAGGTTTGCAACATATTCCTAATCATAATATAATAATCATAGTGTAGTATAACTAAATATAGTCATGGCAGTGATGGTAAGAGTAATATTGGTAATATTAACTAAAATTAATGGCAGATATTTAAGAGTCAATTGGGGTTTCAACATGGTCATTAGGCAGGTAGCAGTGGTAGGAGGGTGTGCCGCTGGTCTGGCATGGGTGGTTGTGTCAGTGAACCCCTGAACCTACAACCTTTACCCAAGGGGAAATGTTAATTAACGTTTCCCCTTGGGTAAAGGTTGTAGGTTGTAAAAACTCATTTGTTTAGTTTATCTTTTGGTAATTACCAAAAGCTAAACTAAACACATGACTTTTTAGCCTAGATTTAAAGATTGAGACTGTGGCTGAGTCCCTAAAATGATCTGGAAGGATTTCAGAGTTCCAAGGCTTCATAAGAAAATGCTCTTGCCCCTGCTGAGGATTTCTGAATTTTGGGAACTATTAAGAAGCCAGCACCCTGAGACCCAAGTATTCTTAATGGTTCATAATATGTAATAACATCTCAGTTACTCAGGAGCGAGGCCATGTAGGGCTTTGTATGTTAATAGAAGAATTTTGTAGTCAATACGGAATTTAACTGTGAGCCAGTGCGGCGCTGATAGAACTGTACTGATATGGTAAAATGTTCTAGTTTTAGTAAGGACCCTGGCTGCAGCATTTTGAACTAGTTGAAGTTTACTGAGGTTTCTGCTAGAACAACCTGACAAAAGTGTGTTACAGTAATCTGGCCTTGAGGTAATAAAAGCATGTACTAGCTTTTCTGCATAGGCAAGGATAAGGAATTTCTTAGTTTGGCAGTGTTTCTAAGATGTATTAAGGCAGTCCTACTAATATCAGCTATATGTTGGTCAAATGATAGATCGGAATCAAAGATGGCGCCAAGATTTTATTCATTTATTTTATTTTAGAAGATAGTGTTGCTAGAGCAGAGAATTATGAACTAAATTCACAACTCTGAACATTGTGGTTGGTGTGACGCAATAGTTATCACTACCTGCCAGTGAATTACCACACTATGTGGGAGGCCAGGGTTTGATTCCAGTGACCTTGCTGCCCTTACACCAATAAGAGTCCTTGGTAATTAACCAAACTACAAATCAGATAGTCTTCAGATAGTGTCAGGACACAATCAATCAACTAGTGTGCTAAAATCTCACTTGCTATAGGTGTTATGTGAACTTGATATTGAAGTTGACAACTCGTAGTATAAACACTTTTTTTTAAGGCTTTCTAAATGTTTAAGTAGTTTTAGGTCAAAGCCTACGAAAAAGGGAAGTAGTAATTAGTTCGTTCTCTCTTTAAAAATGTTAAAGGAATGTTCAAAAAAGTATGCACACTTTTGAAAGATCATTTGTTTAGCTAGGGTTAAATTTGAATTTCTTCTCTTTAAACCTGCCAGGCCAGTGATATTTACAATAATAAAATCAGAATTTATAGAGCTGGAAAGCAGCAGGTGTACTTTGCAGTCTGAGGCAGAGGTCTCCCTGACTTCCCTAACCATTCAGCTCCCAGTTCCCTTGTATAGCCTGTGTGTATTAGCATTAGTGTTGGCTTCCACTTGGTTCTGAATGCACTGTTCTTTGGTGGCAGGCAGTTTTCCTGCTGCTTACACAGTGTTTCTGCAATAGTCCCACTACACCATTTCTATTAAATTTCTAATAAGCTTCTAATGTTTAAGTGAAATATCTGTCCGGGTTTCCTTGGATTAAAGAGTAATTGGAGAGGGCCCACACAAATTAAGTTTTTTGGATTTATAAAAACATTAACATTTTTTGCTTTCTTGACATTTTTTTCTGAACTTTGGTGAAAAGCTGGTCATAGGTCTTCTACTAATACTTGAGTATGAGTTACATGTATTGAGTTGTATGTATTTTAAACACATTCAATCAGAGTTGAAATGAAAATTCTTATTCGTTTTTTTAAAGACTGATTTCCTAGATTCCTAGACACAATGTTAATGCTATTTTCTATGAAGAAATTTGTTAGAAGCAAATTGATGTCATAGTTTTTCTTTTTTTTTCTTTTTTATTAATTATGGCAATTCACTAAGTTAACATCTTTTTGTGTCAAAGGGCAGGGATAGGTTGAATGTGTTTTGTTTGTATGTTTGTTTTTTTGGGTAGTTCCTGCAGTGGGTGATGAGCAGGACCGTGTGAAGGAGGATGGTTTTCTCAGCCCTGCTGAACAAGCTGTGTGGGCTTCCACCATGAAGTTGCAGGAGGATGAACCCCAGCTCGTGCTCAGACAGTCATCTTTTCTGTTTCTCAGTGCAGACCATCAGTTGCCTGTATACTTGCATTACTCAGTAATTAATGACTTGGACAAACAAATGCAATGTTTTTGTTGTAAACTTACACCTCATTAAATTGTTTCATTGAAGGTTTATGTAAAATAATGCATGTGCCTGCATATCCACTTGGTTCCAAGTATGATCTTGTAGCCGTTTTGTCATTAATTCCTATTATGACAGAAATCAAAATACCATTTAACCGTAATTGTGACATTGTTTTTATAGGATATGTCCATGCACAACAGAGTGAGAGATCTGTCTCTTTGGGAATGGAGACATTGGCAAAACCAGCCTCTTCCCATACATAGAGTGGAGCACTCCAACCGCTGTTTCCATTTCACTGCGATTATGGACCTCATTGACAGAATGAAACTGGGGGAGGAGGTGAGACATAAGAGGCAACTTTTCCGAACTATTGGTGGAAAAAGGGTAAATTTTCATTTTTCAATTCCCATTTTCCAATTACTGAAATAATCTGACTCCATAGAGATTAAATGATATGAATACTCTTTAAGTAACTTCAAATATAAATACCCAAAGAACATTAAGAGTTAACATAGCATTATGGTCTAAATTACAGTTTAGAATAAACAATGCAAACCAGTAGGCTAAATTTCATGTTGGTTTAAGGTCACACAGATGGCTTTATTAATGTTACACAATAACCTGAGTTACATGATACAGATAACGGATGTAAATATCATCTATGATGCCATATATAAAGACCAATGATAATATCTTTAGAATCTTTAGAGTATAATAGAAAGGGTCAGAGTGAGTAAAGTGACATAGAGATTAAGTGAGTCTGATCTCAGAGAGAGAAAGGGAGAGCCTGTACATTCTTGTCCCCCTGACTTCTTACTCAGAGATTGTGACCTTTTATCATTAACCAGACAGTTCTCTCTTGGGGGATAGTTAAGAGTCCATTTAGGTATTAACATGGTTATTAGGCAGGTAGCAGTGGTAGGAGGGTGTGCCGCTGGTCTGGCATGGGTGGGGGTGGTGAGGGGTCTGCTAGTCGGACTGGTAGGTGGCAGCTGGTCTGATGCAGGTAAAGGGAACCTCAGTGGGCAGTCTTCCAGCAGGTCAGGCTGGGTGACTATTTACTCTGAGTTAGTTCTGAATGGATTTATAGAGAGCAGAGAATGTTGAGCAGTATCAGTGTGTCTGATGACTCTGGCAGGTCTGACTAAACCACGTTGTTACACCGTACACAAACATAAGTGGTCACGTGCAAGCAGCGAGACGACAGCTCCAGCATCTCAGTATACTACAATTCCCTGTCTGTGAACCCCTGGATCTACAACCTTTATCTAAGGGGTAGCATTACTTACTACCAAAAGCTAAGCTAAACAGATGAGTTTTCAGCCTAGATTTAAAGATTGAGACTGTGTCTGAGTTCCGAACATTATCTGGAAGGTTATTCCAGAGTTGGGGGGGCTTTATAAGAAAATGCTCTTCCCCCTGCTGAGATGTGTAATAATGTGTAATAAGATCTCACAGGTACTCAGGAGCGAGGTCATGTAAGGCTTTGTATGTTAATAGAAGAATTTTGTAGTCAGTACGGAATTTAACTGGGAACCAATGAAGTGCTGATAGAACTGGAGTGATATGGTCAAATTTTCTAGTTTTAGTAAGTGATGTGATGGGGTCTGAATCCAGATCAGATTGGAATTTCTTGTACATGTCAATTTTACTCAGGTATAAGCAGAGTTGTTGGACCACATCTTGGATATAAATGTTAAGTTCTGTAATTAGACAATACCCTGGGATCAAGATTTGGTTTCTTGATTAAAGGTTTTATGACTGCTAATTTAAAGGTTTTGGGTACATGCCCTAAGCTAATGAATTTACTATTGTTAAAAAAGTCTGATCATAAGAATCGGCTCGAGTGTACAGGTTGTACAATTTGCTGAGGAATTTTTCTAGTTTTGGCTGTAGAAGTGGGTAGAAGGCTTCCGCTAATGTCTGGTGCTCTGGCTCCCGGTAAACAGCTAATGGTTACTGCTGGCGCCCCTAAAGGACTAGCTATTTTCATGTGTCTAGCTTTGGCCTTAGTGCTAGCATTAGCCTTAGCTTCTATTGAAGTTACAGTACAGTCAGACTGTTTGCTACTTGGCGTTATATTAGACTGTTCTAAGACCAACTGGACAAAGTTATGTTACTGATGTTACAATACCGATAACACTAAATAGCTGATAATTAACAATGTATTGTAGTAGCATACCTACACAATTTTTAAACTGTACATAGACCATATACAGTGACAATGTACAGGGAACAGCTTGCAGTGTCTGATGTAACTCTCACAATGTGAAAGGCTGGTGTCATTTGAGTAGCTGCTGAAGCGAGTTCCTTTTATGGTGGTCTTTTTTGCCATATTTTTTATGTAATTCTTGCACATCAGTCATTTGATCTTTGTCCACATTCAAACCAGATGTTTAATATAATAATACTAAACTAAAATAAATTCAAAATAGGAAAGTTTGTGAACAAACTAAGTTGGCTTGTCAAAGTGTGTGTGGTGTGTAAGTGTGTATTGAATTGCATGTGGTAAGCATGGCTTCTATGATTTTGCTATTGGTTGTTATACCATCCCAGGTGATTGCTTAGTGACTGATAGTGTTGGCAACCAGGCTTACATAACTCTTCTCATAATGGTTATGTAAGTGCAGAAAGCTGTAAGTAGGGTAGGCCTAAGTGGCCTATTTGTGCATGAATGACCAATGCAATGTGTCATTCATGTGCAATGAATGATGAAGAGATAGTCTGGGAGAAGAGAGCAGAATTATTTATGCCCAAATTTCCTACAACAACTGATTTAATTTACTGTAGTCTCCCTTTTAAGCAAAGAAATGCTGCAGTTAAATCATGAAGAGGATGTGTATTTCTTTGCTTTTGCTTCTCTCCGTGTCCCCTCAGTCTTATTTGCAAAGAAAAGCGAATATAATATTACTAGGGCTAGCCCGAATACCAGCCCTAGTAATAATAATTTTTTGAGCTTCAGATATTCAGCACTGATTTGTAGTGAATATTCAAAGCTTCATTTTGTTTGTTTTTTGTTGTTTGTTTCATTATTTAACTATTAAAACATTCTGTAAGCAAAAAACTTTTATTAGCTTTAAAAGAAATCACTATAAAATTATTATGGATTACAAACGGCAAACGGGAAAAAAGTGACTTAAATTTAAAAATGGAACATGAGTAGCACCCATCATAGCGGCGGAGCAAACATGAAAAAAATTAATGTTAAGTTCAATTAAAAAAAAAAAAAACCTTAAACACTAATGTGAACTCCTTGAACACTTAAAATAAAAATTATAATTTCAAATAAAGTAATATGAAATTTAATTACAAAGCTCCAAAAACAAAAGGGAACACTCAAATAACACATCCTAGATCTGAATGAATGAAATATTCTCATTGAATACTTTGTTCTGTACAAAGGTAAATGTGCTGACAACAAAATCACACAAAAATCATCAATGGAAATCAAATTTATTAACCAATGGAGGCCTGGATTTGGAGTCACACACAAAATGAAAGTGAAAAAACACACTACAGGCTGATCCAACTTTGATGTAATGTCCTTAAAACAAGTCAAAATGAGGCTCAGTATTGTGTGTGGCCTCCACGTGCTACAACGCCTGGGCATGCTCCTCATGAGGTAGCGGATGGTCTCCTGAGGGATCTCCTCCCAGACCTGGACTAAAGCATCCGCTAACTCCTGGACAGTCTGTGGTGCAACGTGACGTTGGTGGATGGAGCGAGACATGATGCCCCAGATGTGCTCAATCGGATTCAGGTCTGGGGAACGGGCGGGCCAGTCCATAGCTTCAATGCCTTCACCTTGCAGGAACTGCTGACACACTCCAGCCACATGAGGTCTAGCATTGTTCTGCATTAGGAGGAACCCAGGGCCAACTGCACCAGCATATGGTCTCACAAGGGGTCTGAGGATCTCATCTCAGTACCTAATTGCAGTCAGGCTACCTCTGGCGAGCACATGGAGGGCTGTGCGGCCCTCCAAAGAAATGCCACCCCACACCATTACTGACCCACTTCCAAACCGGTCATGCTGAAGGATGTTGCAGGCAGCAGATGGCTCTCCATGGCGTCTCCAGACTCTGTCACATCTGTCACATGTGCTCCGTGTGAACCTGCTTTCATCTGTGAACAGCACAGGGCGTCAGTGGCGAATTTGCCAATCCTGGTGTTCTCTGGCAAATGCCAAGCGTCCTGCACGGTGTTGGGCTGTGAGCACAACCCCCCATCTGTGGACGTTGGGCCATCATACCATCCTCATGGAGTCGGTTTCTAACCGTTTGTGCAGACACCTGCACATTTGTGGCCTGCTGGAGGTCATTTTTGCAGGGCTCTGGCAGTGCTCCTCCTGTTCCTCCTTGCACAAAGGCGGAGGTAGCGGTCCTGCTGCTGGGTTATTGCCCTCCTACGGCCTCCGCCATGTCTCCTGGTGTGCTGGCCTGTCTCCTGGTAGTGCCTCCAGCCTTTCGCATTGATGTGCCATCCTGGATGAGCTGCACTACCTGAGCCACTTGTGTGGGTTGTAGAGTCCGTCTCATGCTACCACGAGTGTGAAAGCACCACCAACATTCAAAAGTGATTAAAACATCAGCCAGAAAGCATAGGTACTGAGAAGTGGTCTGTGGTCACCACCTGAAGAACCACTCTACTCTAACCACTTTATTGAATTTCCACCTGTTGTCTATTCCATTTGCACAACAGCATGTGAAATTGATTGTTAATCAGTGTTGCTTCCTAAGTGGGCAGTTTGATTTCACAGAAGTTTGATTTACTTGGAGTTATATTGTGTTGTTTAAGTGTTCCCTATATTTTTTTGAGCAGTGTATTTAACAAGCTAATAAGAATATTGCTGCTAAAATAGCAGCGAAGCCCTCCCAAAATTAACAAAACACAAATAACAGTTTAAATACAGAACACTGAGTGTAGTAAATGTTAAAAAGTAGCACACATTGTGCTGTTAAAATGGGGGCAATATTAACACTTTAAATTGCATTACCTTAAATACAAAATTTAGTAAATTTAACACAATAGCACAGGCCACACCATTACAATAACAGCACAGCTTAAACAAAAACACTTTAAATTGACATTGTAATTACAAAAAAACTAATATTTTTACAAAATACCACATCTTATTGTAATACATTTTACACAATAGCACATATAGCAGCGTAGCTGGGCATCACCCTTGTAAAAAGAAAAAAATAATATTAATATAATAAAACAGAGGGTGACCTACACCTTCGTGTTGTGTGCAAGAAACACAAGTTTGTTCACATTTTCTGGTAAAATTGAGCTTTGTGTTTTGTGAACTATTTAGCCGATTTGGAAAAATGCACTCTGATGGGGTTAATGTGGCTGGTGCACAGTATTTAGCTGCAAAAGCTAGTTTGGGGTAGTGAGTGGACTAGACTGGACTTTTGTGTCTTTTAAATACTGCATACTGCAATAATAATTTGACCCCAGTTGGGATACATATTTACATTTTATTGTTAAATATTTGGATCCTCCTTTGCCACCTTGTATTTTTCTTGCCGACATGCAAGATTAATTTCTGCACATTTATGTTAATCAAATTTTGGTTATCCAACAGGTTGACTGCAGATATGAGTCAGAACTCATATGTCTACATAAGGAGGGTGTTGTGGATTGCAAGGAGGATGGCAGTGCACCAGTACAAATTAGTGGAAAATCCCCTCGGCAGAGAAGATCTAAAGATGCATTTGTTGGTCAAGACATCGGCCACCCTATCTTAACAGCTAATTCAGGTGTGAGAGTTGCAACACACAAAAGGGAGAATGAAAAGGCCTGTCCAGTTTCTTTTTTGTGGACTTCTGGTGCTGAATTTGAAATTTGTCCTGTCAAAGAATGTCTTTGTGCATCCCAGTGCATCTGTGACAACCCTGTGAGTGATATGAGCGTTGTACAGGTCATGTCAGCTGATCTAACGAAGTACTCAAACCTTAACCTGTCACAACAAAAGCAGCTACAGAGTTACCCTAGAGATCCAGAGGGTCAAATGATTAAAACAAACCCTCATCTTCACTGTAATCTGCAGCAAGAACTCTCAGAAAACTCAACAACTGAGAAAATGTTCTACCTACCAAAATGGAATGTCTGCCCAAAGACACACCCTTTGAAACATGATGCAGCAAGTTTGAAATTAATTCTGTCCAATGTCAAGCACTTCCTCTCTAGATCTCCACGAAAGTGCTGTGACACTGGACCTGCTCTCTTTAATGAACCAAAGAATATACACCATTGTCCAGTGGTTGGTTTTAGTCTTAAGCAAGATCAGATTTCAGTAGCTGGTGACTCTTCTAACTCCGACATGGCAAATGTCCTTCATGACTCACCTAATACTCCAGATATTTATTTTCAATCTGCAAGGTTCGCTGACCAGACACTTTTCTCTGGACCAGGCAGTACTTTCAAAAGCCCCATCTGGGATGTGTTTTTTGACGATGGTCTGGATGAGGCAGACAAGAAGGTTGATCTACCACTGGAATCTAAAAAGCATCTGGAGTTTACCAGCTTAGAGGAGAGTGTTGACCTTTTTGGGGATGATGAAGCTTTCTTGCAAGTGTCTTTATCAGAAACTGAAACACTGAACAAAAACTCAGTAACCCCTAAAAAGGATATTCAACAGAGGAGACGGACAACACCTGGTGTAATATCAAACAATTTCAAGGTTCTTGACTCATCAAGGAGTTTAAAGATGCCCCATTCTCTACTGTTAGAAAAGGAACTGGGATATCAACAAAATTCTGAGGATTTTGCTTATTCTCAGGACATTTTTTCAGTGAACTTTGACCTAGGATTTTCTTTTGACTCAGAGGAAGAAACTGCAGAACAAGCTCTTGACATGACCACAAGACCAGTAGTTAAAAAAAAACAGACATTTACCTCATTCACTCTTAATTCAGCCACTGATCACTTTCCTGTTGGATGTGTTTCAACTCCAAGAGTGTCCCAGAGAGAGACAATTTCATCCCTCATGGTCAACACTAACCTGTCTCCCATAACCACTGAGAGAAAGAATTTGGTAATGAGGTCAAATGCTTCCATGTTGACTCCTGCATTTGCCACACCAAAACAAAAGAAAAAAGAAAATGTTCAAAAAATCTGCAGTTCTCAAACACAGTCTTGTGAAAGAAGCACCAGATCATTCATACAGTCTCTGCTTCAGTCCAGGGAGATCATTTATGAAGACCCTGCTTGTTCAGGTAATTATGAGCAAATTCATTAAGTAAAACAAAATTCCCACTATTTATTGAAAATTCCTTTAATTTTGTGTCACTACAATATCACTACAGTGTCTATAAAAGGAAATCACCTACTTGGATGTTTTCTGCTTTTATTGTGTCAAAAAAAAAAAAAAAAAAAAAGGATGGATAATGGAATTTTTGACAAGAATAAAAACACTCTAAGTGAAAACCTTGTAGAAACAATTCTACAAAGTAATGTCACTTAAACAAAAATACATAATGTAAAATAAGTGATGGCATTATTAGACACTTTCAAGTGATATAATTCAACAGAAGTCCAGGCAGTTGGTACTAGTAGTCTCTTAATTGGTGAAACTCACTCAACTTGGTGTATTGAATGTGTCAAGTGATTGTAGTATAAAGACAACTGTCTCAAAGGTCCAATCACTGGATAATCAGTATTCCCAGCTACAATACACTGAAGACAAATGAACACTCCACGCAAAATGGAAAAAGGTTAATAAAGAGAGTAAAAAGTCAAGGAAAGTGACGTGTAAATCTGCCTGTAGCAAGCCATCCTCACTGGGTTAAAAGCTTCAGCACCTGAAGCTTAGTGTCTTTTTTTGGCCTTCCTCGCTAATTGTTCTCACTAGTTTGTGAGGATGGCCTGCTCTAGGCAGATTATTATGTGCCGTATTCTTTCAGTTTCTTAATAATGGCTTCAACTGACCTCCAGGGGATGTTCAATTCCTTTTGTATCCATCCCCTGACTTCAGTAACCTTTTCTTAAATAACTGACTGGACCTTTAAGACAGTTGTCTTTATACTACTTTATATTACTACATTCACTTGAGGCACATTCACTGCACTTAGGTGATTAAAATTTCACTAATTATGTGACTACTTACACTAATAGCCTGGACCTCTGTTGATTTAGGTTAGTCACTTTTAAAGAGTGTGAGTATTTATGCAGTCCAACTTACAAAAGCAAGAAAAGTGAAAACAACCAAGGGGTGAAGTAAGTGAGTGTGTGTGTGTGTGTGTGTGTGTGTGTGTGTGTGTTGAAAATTTATGGGCAAAGCTGAAAAGGCATGTGCGAGCAAGGCGGCCTACAAACATGGCTCAGTTACACCAGTTCAAAATTCCTGCCAGCTATTGTGAGAAGCTTGTGGAAGGATATCCAAAATGTTTTACTTAAGTCATGCAGTTTAAGGGCAATGGTACCAAATACTAATGAAAACTTAACTTAAACTTTTGACTTTGAAGAAAGTAATAAAAATTGCCTTAAAAATCCTCTCTCATTTTTCTGGCATTGACCAAATAGAAATAATTTTGGTAATACTAATTGACCTAAAATGGGAGAAGGTTATTCTACATTCATGTCAGACTAAAAATACTTGTGTCTTTTTATATAGTGTCTGTAAACATCTGGTTTCAACTGTATAAGCATAGACAATACAGATATTACATACATACAGACATTCTCGCATGTAAAATGCCCTTAATTAAAACAACAAACAAATATAATGTACTGAACGAAGTAATGAACAGTACCCTATAATTAGAATGTTTTGAAACTTTATCTGGAAATTGATTAAGTTGCATTTTGACACCATATGGATATGCCTGTTTTTTTTTAGCAGATAATGCAGACTATACAGCCACTTAATTTCTTCTTTGGATTAATGTTTGTTTTATCATATACGTGTCTCTTTAAGGTCAACAGAACAGTGACAGCGAGGAGGAAGTAGTCATAAAGAAGAAAAAAGGTCAGGTTAAGATGAATCTTCTGAGCTCTCCAGAGGTAAGGACTGCTTAGTACCAAAAGAAATACTTTTTTTTTTATTGTGCAGTTATGTAAACAGAAGTAATGTTGTTTTTTTTGTTTGTTTTTATGCTACATGAATTGGGAGTATGGATTTACATGCTGTGCCTATTTGGGTAGGACAAAAAATAATAGGCTAGCCAAAACTGTAGTCATGTAAAACAGATAATTTAAACACAGCACATGGAAAACAGTTTCGTTCAGTGCAATGTAAATACTCTAAATGGAAATTAAATTGTAAGGTAATTATAATTTCCATGTGCCAAGAGCTAATTTTGCCACCAAGGTCCACGCTGCCCTTCCTCTTTGTACAGTGGGCATTGCTCTGCACAGTTAATTGTTTTCAATATCATATGTGTGCTAGTGTATTTTTCATTCTGAGATATTTCATCTTTTATTTTTAACAAATTGTAACAGTTATGTTTTAGTTTACTGTAATTATGGAGTCAGCAAAAAAACTAGTAGACCTTTTTGGGTTTATGTATATTGTGAAACATTTCTTAATTACATGAACGCAAAACAGCCTGCCTATTGATTGTCTGTTGACTCACTCTGATTGTGGTAATTCTATATATGATGTACTTACATTTACTTTATTATTAGGCAAAAATCTGCCATGATGAGGAGTCTCATTTTTCACATTTTACTCAGGTTAGCTTTATTTTTTAAGTCAAAAGAGAGTAAAAAAATTGAGTCTGATTTATGACTTTTGCAGCAAGAGTGCCCAGATTAGTAATATACTACTTTCATCCTCCAGAAGGCAATGCACAGCGAGGGGAGGCAGTTCCTGGATATGGAGGCAGAGCTCTCTGAAGGAGGCACTGGCTCCTCTGATGAATGTGATGAAGTAGAAGACCAGTCTTTGCAGGGATTTGTAGTGGATACCACCCAGTTCTCTCAAGGCCTTAATGGTAAGATAAAGACCTTGATAGACCTTAATGCCAGTGGAGACTATAATGTAAAAATTGCTAAATGGAGCTGGAAGAAAGTATTTATTGTATTGCTTTTATTTTTGTAGAACAGTTTTGTTTATGAAACACTGGCATGCTGAATGAGTCATCGGGTTTTTATCCATGTGATGGCATTATATCATATCTTGATATAACATGGACATGTATGCAACTTTAAAGTTGTGTATGCATGAGACTTCCAACCTAAAAGCCATATCTTTTTAAGTTAGGAATTACATTTACACATTTTGATTTAAACTGTTTTACTAACAACCTAATCCATATAAACGTATTCAGGAATTGTTTTTGGATGGGATATTATCTGGGAATGATACAGGGTGCATAATATTGAAACCTCTAACGTTCTTGTTTCTAGATTCTGAGATGCAAGGATTTTATCTGAAGTCTGTGAAGAGCCCTGCAATCTCAAACAAGTTTAAATTGGTATATAAGGCTCTACACAACAGAGAACCAGAGGACATCTTCTCACAGGTTAGTACACTTCAACATCAAAAACAAAACAACAAAAAAAGTATAAGCCAAATGTGATGTGTAGTATAATAATGAATACATCTACTGTGAGAAAAAAGCCTGATGTGAATTTAATAGTAAGTAATAAAGGCAAAAGATCCTGATGCAGTATCTAATCAGTGTGTTGCCTGGGTATGGATTGCTGTAAACAAATGTGTTTTCTTTTAAACACAAGGATCAGCGTTTGGTATCAAGGCTTAAGGATTTACATTGCCTGTACACATTTGCTATGCTAATGGATACTGGGCAGGATTGATTGATTTCAATGCAAGCCCTCCATAATCTTTGGGACAAAGACACATTTTGCCTTGAGATGGTTAACAGCTTACATTTTCTAATCAAAACAATCAGGCATTATTAAAATGCACACTCCTGTCCTGATTTAAGGGTTTCACTCTGTTGAAATTACAGGACTTTTGTACACAGTGCCCACTTTTTGGCACCATGATCCTTGGGAAATAGCAATGAAGGGTACTTTTTTGTATATTTATTTACTTTTATAGAGATTGAAACATACAAAGCAAACGCACACACACACACAATGTGGTTCAGAAGACGAAGCTTTGGGTCCAATATCTCCAACAGCTTGATGAACTCCTCTCCAAAATGTTTTAATTTTTGTACATTCCCAAAACATATGCATAAGTATATCTTAATCAGTATTGCATTTAGGTCAAAGTGTAGGTGCCTTCTCTTATGGAGACATTTTGGAGTTAGGTAAAATATTTGAAGAAGTTTGAAATTCTGCTCTTGAATATTTACCGAGGTACATTTAGGAATTATTTTCTCATAAATATTGTTTCATATGTCATTGTTCAATTTAATAGAAAGGAAAACCTAAAGAAATTGGAGAGTACAATGAGAGATGATTTGGGATTTTCAAATATTGTCTAACATCCTTTCAAGCCAGAAGTGTGTCATAAATTATGTATCTATCTATTAGATTTTAACATTTTTCTGTAGAACTCATGAACGGACGAAATTCTAACTCAATTGGCTTGCAAGAGGAAGACTCAATTCCAACCCATCTGGAATCAAATCTGTCCAAAAACCAAGATGTCATGTTTAATTTGTGCTGACCAGAAGTAAAGTTTGAAATTAGGAAGAGAAGCACCTCCCAGTTCTTTTGGTTTAGTACGTTTTGAGGACATGATTCAGGGTTTCTTTCTATTCCAGATTTACTCTGTTATACTAGCATTTATATTCTTATAAGTCAGATGGGATGTAACAAGAAAGAGTTTCAAAATAATAATTAAGTCTGTGTAGAATGTTCGTTTTTATTATGTTAATTCAGCCAAAGAGTGAATTGGGGAGAGAACCCCACACGTAACTCTTTTTCAATTTTGCCCCAAACTGGTGGGTAATCTTAGATATGATAAACAAACAAAGATATCTGAATCCTGCATTAGTGATTTGAAAAGGAGATATTCATTGGTAGGGCCAGTGATTTACTATTGTTCATTTTGTAACCAGACACCATACGATATTTAGATATCATATTGAAGACAACTTTAATAGAAGCCTCTGGGTTAGATAGGTGCAAGAGGACATCTGCATAAATAAATATAGTGATGATCTACGCCAATCTTAGTGCTAGAAAGTTCATTACATCTGATTGACTGAACTAAGGGTTCGATTTCTAAGAGAAAAAAAAGAAGAGTGGGGACCCCTGTCGACAACCTCTGCCCACTGGAAACATATCAGAAAGAAAGCTGTTAGTACTAACTATGGCAGCAGGACAGGAGTAAAGTGATTTAATGAGATTAATAAAAATTGGTTCCAGATTAGCGTTCTCCAATACAGCAAACAATCCCACTGGACCCCGTCAGGCTTTTTCAGCATCAAGGGAAACAATGAGGGCAGGATCTGAGTTTCTACTAAGATGGTCTATGATATTAAGAGCTCTGTGCACATTAGCTGCTCCATATCTTGATCTTGAATCTGGTAATGTATTATGTTTAAATACATGTTAAAAAAAGGTTCTTTATATCATCTGTGTAATGGAGGTTAAACTGTGTTCTTGCTTTAGCCAATTGGTTCCAATTGTTTTGGTTAGGTGTATGTTTATGTTGCTGTTCCAAACTGAGTATCTTGTCCTCCAGAGCTCGCCGACTCTTTTCACATGATTTTTTAATAAAGTCAAGTCAAGTCAAATTTATTTGTATATCGCTTTTTACAACTGTTTTTGTCACAAAGCAGCTTTATATAATCAGTCATTAGTAAAAGACAGAAAAAAAGAAAAAGAAATAACATAAAAAGACATGAAAAATCTAAGACCCCCAGTAAGCAAGCCAAAGGCGACAGTGGCAATGGAAAACTCCCTCTGAGCTGGAGGAAAAAACCTTGGGAGGAATCAAGACTCAAGGGGGTCCCATCTTCCTCTGGTCAGAACTATTTATAAATGATTGATACCAATGAAATTACCAAACCATCTGTACTGTTGAACTGCTCTGATCATAATATAATAGTCATGGTGTAGTATAACTTAATAGTCATGGCAGTGATTGTAAGAGTAATGATAGTTAATAGTGGTAATGTTAATAGTAGCAGATAGTTAAGGGTCCATTTAGGTTTTAACAGGGTCATTGGGCAGGAGAGAAGAGAATTATATAGAGAGAAGAGAATGTTGAGCAGTATCAGAGTGTGTCTGACGACTCTATAATTTCAAGATAAATCTTTTACCTTTATGAACTGATAACATTTGGTTAGATATGATTTGAACCACGATAGGGCTGTTCCTGTGATTCCAACAATGTTCTCTTACCTTTCTAAGAGAATGGTGTGATCTATTGTATCAAAGCCTACACTGAGGTTGAGTAGAGGTAATAAAGATATGTAGCCTCACAGGTAAAAAGATCATTTGTAACCTTCACCTCAGTGGTGTGATGGGATCAGAATTGGAATTTCTCATACATGTCATTCTTACTCGGGTAACAGCAGAAAGGGTTCAAATGGGTCTGTGATAAGATAAGATAAGATATAAGATAAGATAGTCCTTTATTAGTCCCGCAGTGGGGAAATTCCCAGTGTAACAGCAGAAAGGGATAGCAAGACACTCAGTTACAAAAATTTGGATAAATAATTTACACTATATACATAATATAAATAAGAATTAAAAATTAAAAGAGCAATAACAATATTATTTACAGCACAAGACTCTTAATTGCACATGGGAGGGGGGGGGGATATTGCACATAGTATTCCCTGAACATGTGAACATGTGTGTAGTTAAGTGTGTGTGTATGTGGTCCGCTGGGAGCAGTGCTGGTTGTGCAGTCTGACGGCAGCAGGAACAAAGGACCTGCGATACCGCTTCTTCACACACTTGGGGTGAAGCAGCCTGTTGCTAAAGGAGCTGCCCAGTGCTGCCAGAGTCTCATGCATGGGGTGGGAGCTGTTCTCCAGCATGGATGCCAGCTTGGCTGTCATCCTCCTGTCTCCCACCACCTGCACTAGGTCTAAGAAGCACCCCAGGACAGAGCCGGCCCTCTCTTTGTCCAGTCTCTTCTTATCTGCCGTCGAGATGCTACTGCCCCAGCAGACCACTCCATAAAAGATGGCAGATGCCACCACTGTGTCGAAGAACGTCCTCAGGAGTGCTCACTGCACTCCAAAGGACCTCAATCTCCTCAGCAGGTAGAGTCTGCTCTGGCCTTTCTTGTAGAGTGCAGCAGTGTTGACTGACCAGTCCAGTTTGTTGTTCAGATGAACACCCAGGTATTTATAAGAGTCCACACTCTCGATGTTCATACCCTGGATGTTCACTGATGGAGGGGGGTGTCTGCACCTGCGGAAATCCACCACCAGTTCTTTAGTCTTTCCAGCGTTTATCTGAAAGTGGTTCTGCAGACACCAGTCCACAAAGTCCTGAATAAGTTCTCTGTACTCGCTGTCCTCCCCATTGGATATGAGGCCGACGATCGCTGAGTCATCAGAGAACTTCTGGAGGTGACAGGTCGGTGAGCTGTACATGAAGTCAGCAGTGTACAGGGTGAAGAGGAACGGTGCCAAGACCGTTCCTTGAGGGGCTCCTGTGCTGCTGACCACCAAGTCAGAGACACCGTCCCGTGCCCTCACATACTGTGGTCAGTTGGTGAGGTAGTCCAGTATCCAGTTTGACAGGTGACTGTCCACTCCACAATGTCCCAACTTGTCCTTTAGAAGCCCTGGCTGTATGGTGTTAAAAGCACTGGAGAAATCGAAGAAGGTGATCCTCACAGTGCTGCCGGGCTTCTCCAGGTGAGAAAGAGCTCTGTGTAGAAGATAGATGACAGCATCATCCACCCCGACACCAGGCTGGTAGGCGAACTGAAGAGGGTCCATGGATGGGCTCACCAGAGGGCGGATGTGGTTGAGGACCAGCCTCTCCAGTGACTTCATCAGATGGGAAGTCAGTGCCACCGGCCTGTAGCTGTTTAGGTCCTTTGGGTGCTGTGTTTTGGGCACAGGTACCACACAAGATGTTTTCCACAGCTGTGGTACTCTTCCCAGTTTCAGGCTCATGTTGAACATATGCTCAACTACCCTACACAGCTGATCAGCGCAGGACTTGAGGAGCCTGGCACTGATTCCATCAGGACCTGTAGCTTTCTTTGCCTTGATCTTCCTCAGCTCATTTCTCACCTGGGTTGTTGTGAAGGACATGTTGGAGCAGGGGGGCTGGGTGCTGGAATGTGTGAATGGGTGGTTGATGCTGCCAGACGATGAGCCATTAGGGGATGATGATGGTGATGATTGTGAGCCAAAAGTTCTGAGAGAAGAAGAAGGGGGAGGGCAGCATGATGGTAGTGCTGCTGAGTGGGGATACAGCAGGGGTGTCTGTGTGGGGGCTGATTGATCAAATCTGTTGAAAAATAGATTGAGATCATTCACCCACTTCTGGTCCCCCGCCACCTGGGAGTTGGACTTTGTGTGGCCAGAAATGGTTTGAAGGCCTTTCCACACTCCCCTGACGTTGTTCTGCTGCAACTGTTCCTCCAGCTTCCTCTTGTAGCTGGCTTTCCCCTCCCTGATCTTCCTTCTCAGTTCCCTCTGCACAGCTTTCAGCTCATCCTTGTCACCAGATCTGAAGGCCCTCTTTTTGGCTTTTAGGAGAGCCTTTATATCTGGATTAATCCATGGCTTGTTGTTGGAAAAACACAGAACAGTCTTGGTGGGCACGGTGTTATCCACACAGAAGTTGACGTAGTCCGTGATGCAGTGAGTGAGATTGTCAATGTCCTCCCCATTAGGATCACACAGTTCTTCCCACACCGTTGTTTCGAAGCAGTCCTTCAGAGCCTCCTCAGACTCCTTAGACCATTTCTTCACTGTACGGGTGACAGCTGGTTCCCTATGTACAATGGGTTTGTACACAGGCAGAAGATGAACCAGACTGTGATCAGATCTTCCAAGGGGAGGGAGAGGTGACGAGTTGTATGCCTCCTTTGTGTTGGCAAAAAACAGGTCCAGTGTTTTCATGTCTCTGGTGTGGCAGGTTACATACTAGGTGAAGGTGGACAGAGTGGAGGATGGAGAAGCATGGTTGAAGTCTCCGGAGATAAGAAGGAGGGCCTGCAGGTGCTGTGTCTGCAGCCTGCACACAGCTGAGTGCAGGACATCACAAGCCGAGTCAGCGTTAGCAGAGGGGGGGACGTACGCAGCTATCATGATAACGTGTGAGAATTCCCTCGGCAGATAGTACGGCCTCATGCTAACGGCTAACAGTTCAATGTTCTTACAGCAGATTTGTTCCTTAATAGTGATGTGCCCAGGGTTACACCATCTATCATTCACAAATACTGCCAGTCCGCCTCCCTTCCTCTTACCGCTCTCCTCCGTCCTGTCCGCCCGACTGAGGTGAAATCCTTCCACAGATACGGGCGTGTCTGGAGTCAGCGTGGTTAGCCAGGTCTCTGTAAACACCATGATGCTGCACTCCCGGTATTCCCTCTGATGTCGCATTAGTGTAGCCAGCTCGTCCATCTTATTGGGGAGCGACCTCACATTCCCCATGACTACAGAAGGAAGAGCGGGCTTGTAGCGTCTCCTCCGGGCTGTAGCGTCTCCTCCGGGCAGTACACTAGACAGTACACTAGGATCAAGATTAGTGTTTTTTGTTTTTTGTTTTTTTTGTTTGTTTGTTTTGGGTACATGCCCTAAGCTAAGGGGTGAATGTACTATTGTTAAAGAGGTCTGATTATTATTAGGGGTATTTCTTTCAGTATTTTTGAGGGAGTTGGATTGAGTGCATAGATTGTACAATTTGCAGAGGAAATAATTTTCTTTAGTTCTAGCTGTGGACGTGGGCAGAAGGCTTCCAGCCTTTGTTCTACAATAATGGCTGATAATATCAGACCTGTACATAACTGTAGCCTGCAGGGATGACTTTATTCAGTGCCAAATATTAATCAGGTCTTATCCAAGTTTCTATTGCACATGCTTTTGAATTTAGGGTTACTATATTAGAGATGCTATATATTTTTTTTGATCAAAGGAAAATGTCTTTGTCCCAAAGGTGGTGTGTGTGTGTGTGTGTGTGTGTGTGTGTGTGTGTGTGTGTGTGTGTATATATGTATATATATGTATATATATATATATGTTGGGGATATTTGGCTTTCGGGGCAAAATTGACATAACGTAAAAAGTGTAAAAAGGTAAAAAGGTAAAAAGGTCACACTACAGCAATATATCAGTAGAAGTAGAAGCATGCAATGGTGAATTCCTCATCTCAAAAATGTATTGAAACAAAAGCCAACAACAGTGGTGGGTATAACACAACAATAATGTCAATATATTAACTCAGTGACTGATGCCTTGCGTTCTACTTGACGTCTCCAACATCATTGCTCGACAGCGTGAATCAGATTTTATCAGTGAACAGCACTGAGGCTGACTGTTCCTTCGTCCAGTCTAAGGGCTACCTGGCTCATGCAAGACGATGTTGATCAATTGTTAGGTGTTGTCTTGGTCTCAGGGGGACTGTTTAGATACCAATTACATTAGAACCAGGACATGTATTGGTCTATTAATGAATCAAACACCTGTGAATTTTGCTGTTGTGCAAAAAGTACTGAAACATTGAACAGTTGGACATATGCATTAAAAAGTTTAGAGAAGGTTACATTTAATTCACCTTTAAAGGTTAGAGTGCATTTATGTTTATTCTGAAGTTTTACCCAAAAGCCAAATATATACAAGTTAACAAGTACTAAACTCAGTTTCTCTTGCTGCAAGTGACGAAATGAGATCCAAAGAAAAAGAGGATATGCAGATAATCAGCTCCCACTTTTATTTACTTAGGTTCCTGAGCAGGATGAGACTGATGTGGAAGACAGCTTTGTGGTCAGTGGCAGTGAAGATGAAGTTAGTAGTTTTGATGAGGATGAAGACATTGGAGTAGTGATCAGCCCAGAAGACACATACATAGATGGGAGGAGAATGTATGCTACACGACGCAGAGTTCAACTCAGACAGGCTGGGACAGAGATGCCCCGGAAAATCAAGCGCTCTAGAATCATCCGAGTGGAGGATTCTAGTGACGATGAAGAGAAGACTAGAGGGACGAAGATAAAGAGGCTATACACTTTGAAAGCCCCAGTTTCTGAAAGACCAACTGAAACAGGGTCTAAAACGTCCCCTATTGTAAAGGGGTGCACAAAGCAGGCTATGCAACACCAAAAGGAGAGGATGCGACAAAAGTTGTCTGAAAAATGGGATTTTCAGGAACCTCCTTCCACTTCTGCTGACAAAATTCAGGTAAGGCATGAAAGCCAAATATATATATATATATATATATATATATATATATATATATATATATATACACACACACACACAATATACAATTTAATATATTTTTTATATATACAATTGGTACGTTAAAATGTTAAAAATGGTGCTTGGTAAAGACAGCAAGGAGCTATTAGGAAAGCAACAGTAGTGACCTAAAGAAACAATAGACAATGTGTTCAGTGTGCCCAAATTTCACATAATTTTAATTTATGTCTTTAGGCAGAAAGTTCTTCATCCTCTGTGGCCGATGGTCCTGTAGTTTTTGCTTACTCAAACATCCAAGCTGCTGATTCAGAGACTTGTGGGAGTATTCTAGTTGACAGCCGTTGCATCATCAGTGGTGCAGATGTTGTGTCCGCTCTTCGCTTAAAGCATGGGGTAGCAGTGCAGGTCTGCTCTTTGATGAACTGTGATTTCATTGTGAGCAACCGCATGGCAGTGGAGTGGCAGAGCGAGTCTGAGGTAGCAAGCCCTCAAAGTCGAAAACGGCTGCAAAAGAGGATACAGAACCTGCAGGCTTTATTTGATCGGGTATGCTTTATTGTGGAGAAAGAGCATACTAAACCTGGTAAGTTAAACGCACCTTTGTAAAGAGTATGGGTGTGGCAGGGTGTTTGAAATGTACGGTAAAGCTGATTTTAAAATGGTATGGTTGGAATCCATATATTTATATGCTGTGTTTTTGTGTGAGAAAGTGCTCAATAAGCCCACCTTAGTGACCTTAGGAGTTTGCACTAATAATGTGTGAGCTGAGCAAAATGGCATTAAGAATTAAGCAGAATAAGATACGCTAGAATTAAACCAAATCAGACATTGTGGTCATTGTGGAACTTAACAGGAAGCCAGTACTCACTACTGTTTAGTGTGTCTGTACATACGGTACATGCAGTTCTGGTTGGTGGTTTAAATATACTCATAATTGACATTGTCTTGGCCATCTTAAGATTTCAATGGCTTATTTGAACTGTTATTTTTTGGTAAGAATAAGTGTTAAGCAGACATCTGTTCAAACAAATCTGTTCAAACAAGTTACTAGAAAGTGTAGCCACTTTGCCAAAGTCCAAAAGAAGACCCAAACGGTTTTTTAGGTTTATGTTTATTTATATAATGCTATAAACAGATGTTTTCACAAAACAGCTTAACGTCAAGCTTTACCGAGCCCAAGTGAGCAAGCCAATAGCGAGCTCAATGTGAGCCCAATACTACATACACACGTGGACAAAATTGTTGGTACCCCTCGGTTAATAAAAGAAAAACCCACAATGGTCACAGAAATAACTTGAATCTGACAAAAGTAATAATAAATAAAATTCTATTAAAATTAACCAATGAAAGTCAAACATTGCTTTTCAGCAATGCTTCAACAGAATAAAAAAAAAAAAAAAACTCATGAAACAGGCCTGGACAGAAATGATGGTATCCTTAACTTTTTTTGTTTTGTTGCACAGGGTGTTTTGAATCTGTGTAGGGTACAATGAAATCTCAAGCCTATCAAGGGATTCTAGGGAGAAATGTGCTGCCCAGTGTCAGAAAGCTTGTTCTCAGTCGCAGGTCATGGGTTTTGCAACAGGATAATGACCCAAAACGCACAGCTGAAAACACCCAAGAAAGAGGAAAACAATTGGACTATTCTGTGGCCTTCTATGAGCCCTGACCTAAATCCTATTGAGCATCTTTGGAAGGAGCTGAAACATGCAGTCTGGAAAAGGCACCCCTCAAACCTGAGACAACTGGAGCAGTTTTCTCATGAGGAGTGGGCCAAAATACCTGCTGAGAGGTGCAGAAGTCTCTTTGACAGTTACAGGAATCGTTTGATTGCAGTGATTGCCTGAAAAGGCTGTGCAACAAAATATTAAGTTAAGGATACCATAATTTCTGTCCAGTATCAGTTTATAGATGCAATTTGCCATTTGATGCAGTGTCCTGTTTCTCATTTACCATTATTGCATATGAATGCATTTTGTCAGGTTTGTAAGTATTTGGACAGTGACCCATTTTTATTATTTCTTTTTTTTTTTACATTTAGCCTCTTTTTGAATGTGCTAGTTTAGACCTTCAGCTTTAATTTAAGGGATTTAATAAAAAGAATGCAATTAAACTAAGTCTAGAAAAGCCATTTAGTCCACAGGAACAAAGTATTTGAACAATGGTTGTTTTTGACATATTTCCTCTGGACACCACCTCAATGGATTTGAAAGTAATTTAGTTAATAAAGATAAATAAAGCAATTTAGATGTGACAGTGATGCAGATAATGTTTACCAAAATAATATCACATTAACCATCTAGAAACTACATTAGGCTGAAAAAAACCCCAAAACGAGCACTTTTAAAAAGAAGGAATGCACTGGCAAGCTCAGCACCACCGAAAGGCCTGGAATACTGAAGACAATTTAAGTAGATATACATCGACTGATTAACATAAAATGGACTGGTTTCAAACCTGTTCTCAACTCAATGGAGCATGCCTTTTATTTTGCTGAAGTGTGACAGACTATGTGGGCTTATTGAGACCTTTTGCCACAGTGTTATACATGTTTTGGTTTTCAGTGGGGTAGATGTTAATAACCATGATAGATAATGTAACCATAATAAATTTGCATTGAAATTGTTATTCATTCTTCTTTACTTCATTCATTATTTAGTTAATTTATTCATGGCTCTTTACATTCACTCTTAGGAGAAAAATTCTTTCAGCGCAGCCCTTACTACGACAGCGCTGTAACTGGGCTGGTAAGGGCAGGGATCCGGCTGCTGGTAAGCCAGGGTCCAGAGGACACTGCTGCACTATTGGCAGAATTGGCCCAGGCGGAACTCAGAAAAGGGAAGGCGATCTCTGTGCCCTTGGAGGTCAAAGGTCCTCAACAGCAAGCTCTAAAGTTTTACCTCACAGTACCCTGTGTCACTTACATTAATGCCCTCTACATGTGTCATAGCTTCAGCTCTGTCGGTCATCTGGTGCGCAGGTATTACAAACCGTATTTTACACACAAATCTTTCCATTATCAAGTCAGAACACACCAAACACACCAAAATCAAATTTGATGTTCCATGTTAAAACGAGTCTGTTTGGAGAAATCTGATGCAGCCGATTTACTTTTAAATGTGCTTATTAGAACAAAGTTACTTTACATTTAAATTAATGTTTTTTTTCTTCTAACATTCTCTGCAATGTTTTTTACTCCATTTCTTCTTTGTTCTGACCATATTTGGTTTAAAATAAGCAGTGCTATAACAATGATTGCCTCAAGTTTCGTAAGCCCTCATAAATCTTATTTAAAGCAAAGAAAATGCACACTTTTGGGGAAATTGCACCTTTTTCTGTCCACTAAGACATTGTTAGGGTGGCTGATAAAAGCAAATTTGAGGAAAAAAAAATGTAGGTGACCTCATTTTCTATATTGGTTATGTGTTGGAGTTGCTTGTATTAACCAAAATTTGTCTTTTTCCAGTTCTGTGGATTCACTGCAGGCAGGTGCATGCCTAAGCCGCTGTAGAGCTGAGGAGATTTACCACTGTCTGCACTACCCATGTGACATCACAGTAATGAAAATCAACACTTCAAAGAAAAACATGTAATGTTTTGAACAAAACATTTTTACCTCATCCATGTAAGCTGCCTAAATTTTTGTGTTATGTCTAAGTTAACTAATAAGTGGTGTGTTATGTAAACATGTGCAGGTAAGATGAGCAATAAAAACATTCTAATCTTGTTTTGTCTTTGGCTTTTTTGACTGTGCTTTCTATATAACTGTGCAGCTGTATACAAATGTGGAGCCACCAGGGAAATTCTTGTGCTAACACTTCACATCTCTTCAAAATCCACTCCAGCTGTTTTGGAGATGTTCTGATCCAGTATTCTAGTGTGTGTGTATGTATGTATGTATGTGTGTATGTGTATGTGTGTGTGTGTGTGTGTGTGTGTGTGTGTGTGTGTGTGTGTGTGTGTGTGTGTGTATGTAAACGGGGTTAAGGTCACGATTGCTGGCAGGCGTTCCATCCTCTCCACTCCCAAATTCTAGGTGGGGCAGTCCATAGCTTTAATGCCTTCATCTTGCAGGAACTGCTGACACACTCCAGCCACATGAGGTCTAGCATTGTCCTGCATTATGAGGAACCCAGGGCCAACCGCACCAGCATATGGTCTCACATCTCGGTACCTAATGGCAGTCAGGCTCTGGCGAGCACATGGAGGGCTGTGCGGCCCTCTAAAGAAATGCCACCCCACACCATTACTGACCATTTGCACAACAGCATGTGACATTGATTGTCAATCAGTGTTGCTTCCTAGGTGGACAGTTTGATTTCACAGATGTTTGATTTACTTATAGTTACAGTGCCCTCCATAATTATTGGCACCCCTGGTTAAGATGTGTTCTTTAGCTTCTAATAAATTGAGTTTTTTTCTAAATAATATAGGACCACGATGGAAAAAAGAGTAAAATCCAACCTTTAACTCAAGTGAATTTATTCAGTAGGAAAAAAATCCCACATTAAGAAATAATTGTTTAACATCAAATCATGTGTGCCACAATTATTGGCACCCCTGATGTTAATACTTTGTACAACCCCAGCACCTAATCTTCTCTTATAATGTTTCACAAAATGGGAGAATACAGATAGAGGGATCTTTGACCATTCCTCTTTGCACAATCTCTCTAAATCATCCAGCGACCTGGGTCCTCTCCTCTGCACTCTCCTCTTCAGCTCACCCCACAGGTTTTCAATGGGGTTGAGGTCTGGGGACTGAGATGGCCATGGGAGGCTTGATTCTGTGTGTGGTGAACCATTTCTGTGTAGATTTGGCCATATGTTTTGGGTCATTATCTTGCTGAAAGACCCAGTGACAACCCATCTTCAGCTTTTGGGCAGAAGCCACCAGATTTTGTTTTAAAATGTCCTGGTATTTCAAAGCATTCATGATGCCATGCACCCTAACAAGGTTCCCAGGGCCTTTGGAAGAGAAACAGGCCCACAGCATCACTGATCCTCCCCCATATTTCACAGTGGGCATGAGGTGCTTTTCTGCATACTCAGCTCTTGTGTTACGCCAGACCCACTTAGACCATTTGTTGCCAAAAAGCTCTATCTTAGTTTCATCTGACCAAAGCACACGGTCCCAGTTGAAGTTCCAGTACTGCTTAGCAAACTCCAAACGTTTGCGTTTATGATTGTGAGTGAGAAAAGGTTTTTTTCCGTGCATGCCTCCCAAACAGCTTGTTGGCATGCAGATAGCGCCTGATGGTTGTTTTGGAGACTTTGTGACCCCAAGAAGCTACCGTTTGTTGCAATTCTGTAACAGTGAGCTTTGGAGACCTTTTTATTTCCCTTATCATCCTCCTCACTGTGCGTGGTGGCAAAATAAACGTGCGTCCTCGTCCAGGCTTGTTTACCACTGTTCCAGTTGTTTTAAACTTGTTTTAAATAATTCCTCTGACAGTAGATATGGACAGGTGTAGGTGAGTGGCTATTTTCTTGTAGCCATTGCCTGACTTGTGGAGGTCAACACACATCTGCCTTACTTGAATGGTATGTTCCTTTGTCTTTCCCATGAGAATTGGCCTCTGTGTCACGTCATATTTATACCCCAGGGAAACAGGAAGTTGTGAATTAGTAATTAAATGTTCCTACATACTCTGATCAACTTCGTAAACTACTGTAGAATTGACAGAAATACTTTAATTACATTTATTTTCTAAGAAATGTTAGGGGTGCCAATAATTGTGGAACAGGTGATTTTATGAAAAATAATTATTTCTTAGTCAGGGATTTTTTTTCTCCCTTAAAATTCACTTGAGTTAAAGGTTGGATTTTACTCTTTTTTTCCATCGTGGTCCTATATGATTTAGAAAAAAAACTCAATTTATTAGAAGCTAAAGAACACATCTTAACCAGGGGTGCCAATAATTATGGAGGGAACTGTATATTGTGTTGTTTAAGGTTATTCTTAAGAATATTTAGTATAAACTTTTGATTCCAGTTTTTTTGTTGTTGCTTTTCAACTGTTTTTTGTAAACAATAACCATTACATATTCATTGAGACAAACGACAATTATTAGAGGATTAAAGTTAGTTTTATTTTCCCAGTGCTAGTTAAACAGGCTGTGCATGATTGCAGGTGATTCTGTGCCACACCACGATTTGTGTTGCACATGACCTAGCTGAAATGATTTTGAATTCAAAATGTAACAATTTTGATTAAGAAACCTACTCTTGTACATTTTTAAGAAAACAAAAGATATGCATACATACTAAATAACACTCTGTTTCAGTGGTTTTATTAATTATTTCATTTTATTGAATTTCCAATTTTAAAAAATGTTATTAATAAACTGTGTATTGTGCATGATTATTGAGACATTTGTGCACTATAAGCAGTTAGTTGTATTGCTGTGTGGAACTTGGTTGAAATGCTGTTTCTTTAAAAGATATTTATAAAATCTATAAATAAAAACTATTTAACATATGTAATGCGCAAATATTAAATTAACAGAAAATATAGTTATGAAAGGCACTACAGACACAGTTTAGAGTTTAGTATATTCTTTATTCACAAAAGCATAATGATCCCTTCTGGATGTGCCACTATTAAAGTGTGAAGTCAGTGTTTGATAGTTATTTGATTGCATTAATATTTAATAATTATATTTTATATATATTTTTTATTGTTCATACCCAGCTTTTTGGAAATTATGTTTGCAAATAAAACAGTACTAAAACTATTCATGATTTAATTTTGTCAATAAGTACATACATTAATGAATAATACATTTAACCAATGTAATTGACAGGCACTCTGTATCATAAATAATAATGCTATAGACATTTATAGCATTTAGCACACCAGAGCTACTTACAATATTACAGGTACACCCAAATTTAAACAATGCACTGAATCAGTACTGGGAAAATACTCTAAATTTCTAGAAAACCAATGCTTTTGGAATTACCACCCTTCAGCACTTTTGGGGAAAACCATATCTGGTTGTAAGGGCCCTACACTGCAGCACATAGCAATGTAGCTCTCATTGCATCTGATGCGAAATGTTTTAACATGGGATGAATCTGTAGGATATTGCATGGTGGCTATTTTTGCAATTGCAAAATCATTTTATCAACAGCTCTTTACTCCACAAACCCTTCCTGTAATGTCAAATCACCCTCTTCTTGACTCATCTCTTTAGGCAGGACTGTTTCTGTTGCTGCCCCTGAACAAGACTCAGTCCCTGCTTGCTGTAGCTAATTTTTTTCTGCTTTTGTAACTTTTGCATTATGCTGCACAATTCGTAAATGAGATAAATCAATGTGCATGTTGTGAATCTCCACAAAGGGGAGAACACAGTATACATCATTCTACTGTTTTCTGAGTTAAAGTATTGCACTAATAACATATATTATTACTAGTATCAAATTATCTCACCAGACTGTCATGCAAATCAACTTAAAACCTACCTTTGATTTCAAAGCAGAAACCCACTTTGGGTAGTTAATGTTGACCCATGGGCCTATTATTATGCTAACAAAATCAAATAAACAGCTAAATAAAATTTTCCTATTTATTCATGCATTTTTGTATGCTGTTCTATATAATAGAGCATAATATTTAGCCTTCTACAAATGTGTTTGTAATGTTAATTACCTAGCAAAATATTCCTCATTTGTAAACCTTTACTGTTACTAAAGTATACTTATACTGAAGTATAAATGCATGAAAATAACTCCTTGACTAAAGGTGACTTTTACAGTTTTTTTTTTTTTTTTATTAATTTTTTATTTTTTGGTGGTGATGCTTTTTCCAGGCTTTTACATCAAAATAAGTAAGTAAAACAAAAAGTTTAGTATTGAAGGATGCACAGTAAATTAAGCAGTGTTAAAATGACAGCATTAAATATCATTAACACTAATGGAGTTGTATTGACACACAAATGTGTTGATGTACAACTGGAGAGTCCTTGTTGATGTACAACTCGAGTTGGAGTTAATTGAAAGGTAATTGTTTTTTTTACTCTAATAGTGTAACGATTGTCTTTTCTCTGTAAGTTTAAATACAGAGCGCCATTCTGTATTCACATGAAATACATGAAATATAGATTTTTGCAGTGTTGGCTGCCAGCATTTAAAGGTTTTTTTTTGCGCCAAAATTGTTCAAGCAGCCACTATTAGCAGGTTAACTCCTGTTAAGCTCATGTAGTAGTATTTCATTTTCAGGTTAAGCGATGCTTATCAAAGTGAAGTTTGGAAAAGAGCAGAAATATGTAAAAAATGCTGACAGGTAAGTTTAAAAGTCTAAAACCTAACAAGTATTGCAATTTTTTGTTATTTTACTTTCTGAATGAACATGTATACTTAACAACTCAGATTTTAAATCTAGCTATAATTTCAACATTACCATATTTTGTTAATTCTATTCATATTCTGTGTAGCTATATTCAGAATTATGTCTGTGTTGGAGCTTATAATTGTTACAAATTGGAGTCATGTTTATGTGGAAATGTACTGACTAAACTAAAGCCAGGAATGTGAGTCTTTGGTATACTTTCATGTTTGAGAATTGCTAAATTAATATGCAAAAGAAACATGCACTGTACTAAGTGTGTGGCATGTTTTGATTTTAGTTGCAGGAATGCAGTCTCAAAAAGAAAGAAGTGTATTTATTCTACATTTGATGTCCCTTTTTTTATTGCAATATGTAGTCATGTTAAGAGTACACCATTTTTACATTTTATTGTTTCATGTATCAAAACCTGCACCTTAGGAGATTTTAAATTAAATACAGCTCTAGAAAAGAGGGTGCATTTTTTTCCCACATGACTATGTACCATACACACAAGTCATGAAATAGCTATTATAAAAGTGTAGCTATTCATATTCATATAGCTATTAAAGAAATAGCTATATGAAGTGCTATATGAAGTTCTTTTATATATTTGTTTCCCTGTATATGTTAGGCTCCCATTATCCTGTTCTTCAATTATCAAGACAACCACAGAGCAGGTATTATCTGGGTGGTGGCTTATTCTTAGCACTGCACAGACACTGATTTGATGGTTTTCAGACTCCAGCGGCGGTCCGCTGGGGTGACCACGGCCAGGGGCCCGGGCCCCACAGGGTGAGCTGAAAAACAGGAACCATAAATACATCTGGGGTGAAAACATGAACACAACTACGACCCTGAAAAGAAAAAAAACAACAATGACCACAACCACTTAACTTGAACAGGGTCTAGGCGTCTTGGGCTTGAGTCCACTGCCCTGTGCAGGAGGGCGCCGTTGCAGGGACAGACGCAGAGGGCGTGGTCTTCATGGACACTCGGGCAGCAAGCCCTGCCATCGCTGGACCGTGGGCAGCCGGTACCGCTCACTTTGGGGCATTCACGGATACCACCGCCCGACCAGACCTTGAGACTGCGGCAGCTGGCATTGCTTGCCTGATAGGAGGCGCAGATGCTACTGCCGAGACACGAACAGAGGCGGATGGGGCCGCCTTGACTTGACCTGAGAGGCGGACGGGGCCGCTTTGACTTGACCTGAGAGGCGGACGGGGCCGCCTTGACTTGGTCTGTTTTTGCAGTCATTCTATACTACATAATAATTTATAGCATGCTGTTGTCTGGATACTTTAGGTTTGTAGACTATTCTAAATCCAGAAGTAAAACTGAGGGATTAAAAAAAACCTCAGCATAACACCTGCAAGATTCCACCACCATGTCACTGCTGTGCTGAGAATGGTCCACCAAATGTTGGCATGTTAGTTTATATAATCTTTTTTTATTTAATATCCCAGAGTTGTAATGTATTGTACCAGACACGGATATGGAAACTGTTGTGTAGTTTTAATGACTTTTTTTCTGCAGCTGGTTGAAAACATAATGCAGACAAAACCTGGTGGGAAGGAGGTCATCCTTGAGTACAACAAAAACAAAAGCCTAACTGACAGCACTAGAAGGAAGATGATCAATATCCTTACAGCTGATATGACTGAGAAGTATGGGTAAAATAAGACTTTTTTCTTAATGCATTTAGGAACAAGAAGTTGGCACTCTGTAATATGTCATTAAATTCTGTAGTGATTGTGGGCTAAATACAAATGTTTATATTCTCCTCCACGACACATTTGAGAAATGTTTGCAAAAGGAATTGTTGTTTTGTTCCTGGATATGTAAGTATTGTTTAGTGTTAATTGTCTCATTTCAAGACCAAGGGATGTTTTGTAGTATAATTATTGTGATTTTTTCCCTACTCATGAGTAGGAAGTGCGTTGTGAAAATGTTTAATAAGCATACACTCACTTCACAAGAAGCTTGCAGTTAATGTTTCTACAAGAAGAAGTCTCCAGATCCACACATTCATAAATAGTTAGTTGTGCAGCTTTAAACATAGTCTAATTTAAACAAAGAAGTATTGAGAATGTAAATTATTTTGCAGCATGTGTTTTTTGCAGTAGTGTTTTGAATTTTTACATTTTTATAATCCTCAGGGTGGACATGGTTATTTGTCCTGGAAAATCAAGAGCATTCAGAGAAACAGCACATCTTCTGAGTGTTGGCAATTGACTAGCAATTCCTTAAGGATTCATCCAGCTCTGAGATAACTTTTACTAAAAAACAATGTCTAGAGGCTATCTCTCTGATGAAACATACATCAGAAAAAGAAATTGTTTAAAGGTTTAAGATGGAGACATTTCCATATCGTCGAAATATGGTTCAGGATCCACTCAGATGCACAGATATGCTGAGTGAATTCCTACATTTTTTGGACTGGTGAAATTAAAGGCATTTTTGCAAGCGCAATTAAATCCATTTTTATTTGTCAGCCTTAATTGATGAATAAGGTTATTATTTCTGTGTTCTGTATTCCCTTCTACAGATTGAACAAGATTTTGTAAGCTTTTTGATGAAAGAACATCTGCAATAGTTTTGGAGAAGTGGCCAACTATGCTCAAGCAGAAAGCTATACAGCAAAGCAAGACTCTTCATACCTACCAAGACCTTCAAGAGCTTATTAATGCAGCAGAGCTGACCCTGACTGAGGCTGAGCATGAGGATGCAGGTTAGACTTTTACACTGACCCTTTACACTGTAATTATACTGTAATACATTGTGTGAGCTAGCTGTTTACTCTAATCATTTTGTATTTGCCTCACGTTTCTAGGATGGGACCATGACCTAGCCTCAGTTCTTCTTTTCCTACATTTGATACCTCCTTCACTACAAGGCCACAAGAGACCTGGCAAGATGTCTGCTACTCAAGCTGAGAAGCATGTTGTTGTCTTTTTTTTAAAAGGTAGACTTTGACTTTTCCATTGGGAGATGCATATGGCCAAGCCCTTTAGTAACATTTGCTAAGTGATCATTAGTGATGCTCAATGTTGTCAACTAACAGTTAGTATGTACCTGTAAAATTTTAAAACCTGATGATTGTCAGCAGTAACTAGGCACTGTGTATGCTTTTACACCTGTGCAGTGAGAGTCTGCCTGTGAAACCTAATGTGAATGAAAATGCTGTTAGTTATTAACATTTTTTAATAAGTGAGTTTGATCAGCACAAATGACGAACAGCATCTCCAAATGTGTTTTTAAATTGCATAACAGTTAAATAATGTATTTTAAGTGACTACAATCCCACAATAAAAACATTTCATGTTTTTCTTTTTTTTACCTTCATCAGCTTCCATAGTTCATGTGTAAGAGATGACTTATGTTTGACGATTCGAATCGCAGTAATCATGTACGATTCTTTCAACAATTGTCTTTCTCTGTTACCAGCGAGCGTCAAGTGCACCTGCATCGACTGCGACATACCAGGGATGCAAGTGCTGCCGACCAGTCAAAACAACCAGGACAATGATATGAAAACAACAAATGGGTGAGGTTGTCCTCACCTTCACTAAGCAAGAAGCAAAACGGTGCGTAGTTGTTGAAAGGCGGATCTCACCTTAATGCTTATCAGTCCACCTTACCTTACAAACACAGAGAAGCCAGACTTGTGAACGATGGGTTTCGTGTTTCATGTCTGAACCAGCATAGAATGGATCCATTCTACTCTATTTTACAGAAAAAAAGAACAAAAACAGGGAAACGTTACATTGTTTTTCGCAAGTACACCTTTTCTGAGAAGGAAAAGTTCTGTGTCTGAACCAGTATGTATAGCTCTCTCTCAGTCAGCATCACATTGGTCAGGTTACAGTTCTTTTCCGCTTCAGAAAAGGTGTACTTTTGAAAAACAATGTAACATTCCCTGTTTTTGTTCTTTTTTTTCTGTATAATGGCCAGAGACCATTTTCCTTCAAAGTCTTTAATGTGGCATCGTTTGAACAATCTATCAGAGTACCAAAACACAAAGTCGCTTGGCCTTCTTTTCCCCAGTGTGATGTTTTGTTTTACAAAATGTTTATACCCCAGATGTTTTTCCCTCGAAACAACATTTTCAAACATGATTTCCTCTCTGATAACGGACGGCCAGTAATCCGAAGGAACATTGCAGGCCTTGAAAATATTTTGAGCCGTTGCAATATCTTCATGGGAATCTATTCCGTATTATGTTATGATCTTGTTTTTTTTTTTTATACACTGAGGGTCTTCAGTACAACTGTCGCATAGGAAATACCTAGCATGAGGGAAAAAAAGCTAAATTAGGATAGTAATCCACCGTGTCTTGCTTGGGGAACTCCTTCAAACAGAATCTAGTCACAGAAGGTGGTATATACACTGCTCAAAAAAATAAAAGGAACACTTAAACAACACAATATAACTCCAAGGAAATCAAACTTCTGTGAAATCAAACTGTCCACTTAGGAAGCAACACAGATTGACAATCAATTTCACATGCTGTTGTGCAAATGGAATAGACAACAGGTGAAAATTATTGGCAATTAGCAAGACACACTCAATAAAGGAGTGGTTCTGCAGATGGTGACAGACCACTTCTCAGTACCTATGCTTTCTGGTTGATGTTTTGATTACTTTTGAATGTTGGTGGTGCTTTCACACTCGTGGTAGCATGAGACGGACTCTACAACCCACACAAGTGACTAAGTGGTACTAAGTGACACAAGTGGTAGTGCAGCTCATCCAGGATGGCACATCAATGCAAGCTGTGGCAAGAAGGTTTGCTGTGTCTGTCAGTAAACCAGGAGATGTTGAGGAGGCCGTAGGAGGGCAACAACCCAGCAGCAGGACTGCTACCTCCGCCTTTGTGCAAGGAGGAACAGGAGGAGCACTGCCAGAGTCCTGCAAAATGACCTCCAGCAGGCCACAAATGTGCATGTGTTTGCACAAACGGATAGAAACCGACTCCATGAGGATGGTATGAGGGCCTGACATCCACAGATGGGGGTTGTGCTCACAGCCCAACACCGTGCAGGACACTTGGCATTTGCCAGAGAACAACAGGATTGGCAAATTCGCCACTGGCGCCCTGTGCTCTTCACAAATGAAAGCAGTTTCATACTGAGCACATGTGACAGACATGACAAAGTCTGGAGACGCCATGAAGAGCGATCTGCTGCCTGCAACATCCTTCAGCATGACCGGTTTGGCAGTGGGTCAGTAATGGTGTGGGGTGGCATTTCTTTGGAGGGCCACACAGCCCTCCATGTGCTCGCCACAGGTAGCCTGACTGCCATTAGGTACCGAGATGAGATCCTCAGACCCCTTGTGAGACCATATGCTGGTGCGGTTGGCCCTGGGTTCCTCCTAATGCAGGACAATGCTAGACCTCATGTGGCTGGAGTGTGTCAGCTATTCAGCTCAGTATTGTACAGCTGTATTTGTTTACACACACTATATAAAAAGACATATGCATTTTTTTCTCACTGTCTGACATGAATTTAGAATAAACCTTTCCTAAACCTTTTAATTTGCTAAATGACAGAAAAATAAGAGAGTAAATTGTTAAGGCAATTTTTATTACTTTCTTCAAAGTCAGTCTTGGGACAGCCCATATGTTGATTTCATATCTTTAGAAGCATCTGATCCTGTTTATTGGCAACAGTTGAGTTAATTAGAGATACACCTGTGGATGTATTGTAAGGCACACCTGAAAAACACTGCTTTTTTGTGTAACATCATGGGAAAGTCGAAAGAAATCAGCCACGATATCAGTAAGAAAATTGTGGACTTGCACAAATCTAGCTCATCCTTGGGTGCAATTTCCAGATGCCTGAAGGTGCCTCGTTCATCTGTACAAACAATTATTCACAAGTACAACAAGATGGGAATGTCAAGCTATCATACCGCTCAGGAAGGAGACTGTGTCCCAGAGATGAACATGCTTTGGTCCGAAATGTGCATCAACCCAAGAAAAAAAGCAAAAGACGCTGTGAAGAGGCTGGCTAAAGCTAGTAAGAGTGTCTCATTATCAACAGTGAAATGAGTACTGTATTGACATGGGCTGAAAGGCCAATCTGCCAGGAAAAAGCCATTATTCCAGAAGAAACGTAAGGCCATATTAATGTTTGCAAATGCACACAGGGACAAAGACCTTAATTTTGGAGATGTTCTGTGGTCAGCTTGCAAACCTGAGAACACCATCCCAACTGTGAAACACGGGGGTGGCAGCATCATGCTGTGGGGTTGTTTTGCTGCAGGAGGGACTGGTGCACTTCACAAAATAGATGGAATCATGAGGAAAGAACATTATGTGGAAATACTGAAGCAACATCTCAAGACATCAGCCAGGAAGTTAAAGCTTGAGCGCAAATGGGTCTTCCAAATGGACAATGACCCGAAGCATACTGCCAAACTGGTTACAAAGTGGCTTAAGGATAACAAAGTCAATGTTTTGGAGTGGCCATCACAAAGCCCTGATCTCAATCCTATTGAGAATTTATGGGCAAAGCTAAAAAAGCATGTGCGAGCAAGGTGGCCTACAAACATGGCTCACTTACGCCAGTTCTGTCAGGAGAAATGGGCCAAAATTCCTGCCAACTATTGTGAGAAGCTTGTAAAGGATATCCAAAACATTTGACCCAAGTCATACAGTTTAAGGGCAATGATACCAAACACTAATGAGATGTAATTAAACTTTTGACTTAAGTAAAGTAATAAAAATTGCCTTTAAAATTCACTCTCTCACACTGCTTCTTCACTGTGCCATTAATATTTGGTGATATGGTGCTTCAAGATGATAATTACTGGCAGTTGCTACTACTCCTACTGCAAATTGTAAATGTTATATTTTTAACCATTTTAACTGAGGGCATTATGATCTATTTTTTTAAAGTTTTTTAAAGTATTTATTTCCAGATAAAAACTTGCTCCCTAAACACCATTTAATTATACATTATCCTATACAAAATATTGGTCCTCTTGTCCATTCATTTGTGGTCAATGCAATATGAAGCAGAGCAGAATTATTTCAAAAATTATAAAAAAACAAAAAAACCCACAAATGTTACAATGATATTATGTTGACACTTGCCAAAAAGCATGAGAATTACATGGCATATAATTGGAAAGCCTTTGGGTAAGTTGGTAGGATAAGTTAGTAGTAGGGCCAGGAAAGGCTGTGTTAGTCAGTGGCATCAAAGGAGCCAGTGAAATTGCATTGAAATTAAACATTCTTTTGCAGACAGATGTTGTCTCAGTAAAATGAGTGAAAAATCAAGGTACTGAGTATCGTCCTGACTTGGTTATTTGTGATGAAGAAGCCATTGATTTGCCAGTGTTTTACCAGATTAAATCCATTACTGTTAAAGATAAGGCCATGCATGTAAACAGACATATGCACAGCTATGCAATTAGGCAAGAATCAATTTCAGCAGAAAGGCCACTTTTCTTATTCAGGGCAAAAGGGCAGGTGCTTTCAGCACCACTATGGATCCATCCGTGCATGTGCTTGGTGTATATAAAACTCAACAATCTTGAATCTATTGGAAGATTGTCCTAGGTTTTCTCCAATATCTTAAAGTGTGATGCATCAAAGATGCAATTAACAAGACCTGTGCAACAAACTTTAAATTACGTTTATACATTAATTCTATTCAATTAATTTAATTTTTTAATTCAATTCCATTTAAAATGTTTTTTTTTATGTGAATTAAGAGCTTTGGCAAAAATGAGTGAAAAATATAAGGCCATGCATGTAAACAGATATATGTACAGCTATGCAGTTAGGCAAGAATCAATTTCAGGATTCAGAGCAGGACAGCATCGCAGTGGCCAGCAGAGTAGTGGAGAGCCAGGTTTGGCCGTACAGGGAGAAAACACTCTAAACAGGGCATCTCAATACATGGAAAAGGAAAAAAAAACAAAAGGGGTTAGGAGGAGTGCAGTAAAATTGTTTTTTTTTGTTTGTTAGTTTGGGACAAGGTTGATCAAGAGGGTAGACAACAGCACCCAACCATAAATGAACTCACATCAGCAGCAAGCAAGCTGGTGGCAGCTCAGCACATAGGGGGGAAGTGAAAGGGAAAAAATTGAGAAATGGATTTAGAAGTATGAATAGACTGGTGCATGGCCTGTAAAAGAAGTAGATAGATAAACAGACAGACAGAGAGAGAGAGAGTTATTGAGAGATAGACAGACAGACAGACAGTGTAAGTTGTAGAGGGAGGAATAGATAATTGTAGAGGTAAAGTATGGGTTGAAGAGAGAAAGAGAGCGTTCTAGAGGGATAGAAAGACAGACATTTAGATATAAAGCTGTAGAGGGATATCAATTCAAAATCAAATGTATTTGTATATCGCTTTTTACAACTGGCATTGTCACAAAACAGCTTTACTGAATCACAAGTGATCAACAAGACATGCACCTAAGACCCCCAGTGAGCAGCAAGCCAATGGCAACAGTGGCAAGGAAAAACTCCCTCAGTGCTGGAAGAAGAAACCTTGGAAGGAACCAAGATTCACAAAAGTGGGGCCAGTCCTACTGGTCAGAACTATTCCTAAATTACTGATAAGCCACCGTACCACCAAGACTGTTCTACTGCTCAAGTGTGCAAAATAATCAAAATATTAAAATAATACTCATAACTAATATAATCATAGTATTCATGGTAAGAGCAATGATGTTAATGGTGGTAGTAATAATAATAGTGGCAGATAGTTACAAGTCTATATACATTTTAACAATCATTAGGCAGTTAGCAGTGGCAGGAGGGTGGGCAGCTAGTCTGACATGAACAGCAGCTTGTCTGGGACCCCAGACAGGTTCCTAACACAGAATGTTGAGCACAGGCTTGACTATAACCAGAGCCAGAGGGTAACAGAGCACCCTGAAACACTGGCACCTAAGCTAAGCTAAACAGAGAAGTTTTTTGCCTAGACTTCAAGATTGAGACTGTGTCTGTGCCCCGAACATTATCTGGAAGGTTATTTCAGAGTGGGGGACATTTCTGTCTTCTGAATTTTGGGAACTAGTAAGAAGCCAGCATTCTGTGATTTTAGTAATCATGATGGTTCATAATAGAAAATGAGATCTTGCAGGTTCTCAGGAGTGAGACCATGTAGGGTAGAATGCAGTGGTGATAGAACTGGAGTGATGTGGAAAAAAACCCTGTAGGTTACTGAGGTTCCTGCTGGAACAACCAGACAATAGTGCGTTGTAATAATATAACAATGAGTTGTTCCAAAGATGTAGATGCCATTCTGTGAGTCGAAAGGGTGCTAGCTCTCCCTAAGGCAGCTCCGGTTTTCTGTGCAAAGAGCATGAAAGGAGTGAGGATGACAGGTGCTTCAGGGTCAGAAGACACAGGAATGAGAGGCTTTGCATTAATAATGGCACTGACTTCTGCCAAATGCTGCCCATGTAGAATGAAGGGGGTGGGTAATATACTCAGATGCATTTCTGCACTTGCAAATTATTTTCCATACTTTGTGGATTAGAGGTGGTTAGAGGCTCTGAACTCTTCTTTGTAGCACTCATGCTGCACACTTCTAATCGCAAGTAGTTTTGCTTTTCTTCTGCTAGGTTTTTGTATTATATACGCCAACCACTGCAACTGTCTCCTTGCCTAGATTGAGAGAAGGAACAAGTAATGTGGACTACCTGTGCTAGTGCCTTGAAGAGAGTGGTTAAGCTGGAGAAGCACTCAAAGCGTGTGGTGCTTAAAATGTCCTTAGTGACACAAGTAGATCTGGATATAAATGAAGATGGCTTTTGAGGAAAGGCTGGTCCTGTGAGCCATGTTATACTGCCCAGAAAGGACGCTGGTACAGATCTAGACCCATGTTCTGCTGGGTTGAGGCTGGTGGAAACATATTGCCACTGCTCAGGAGCTGAAAATTAAAAATTTTGCTGCACCCTGTTGTTCGTGTAGATGTAGAACATGTAAGTCTCATAGTCTCTTTAGTATTATAAATGTAGCCAAGGACCACCTTACTGTTTGTGTAGAAATTAATGCTATCAAACTTCAGATCCATCTCCCGCCCATCTCTATCTTGATTACACAGCTCTAATCAAGGGATAGAAAGACAAATCTAACTTCTATGTGACATGAGGGTTACCCTCAAATATGCCACATATGTGCTTACCTTTAGTGATGTGTCCACAAAGATGCAGAGCTCTCTGTGCTGTGGAATTAGCAGTTGAGAAGGATGTGTATGCTTGTGGTATTCCAAGCTCTTGAAGGTCCTGAAGCAAGTCCCACTCTATGTTCATATCTTTTGGAAGTGGTGAAGCTTTCATTGATAGTTGTTGTAAAATAAATGTAATGAAGGTGCAACATCTGCATGCTTGTTGTTGAGCATCCTCTCCATGAATTCCAGGAATTGTGACTTCATCTGGGGAAACTTCAGAGAGCAATGAGACAATTTACTCAGAGAAGGTAAAGAGAGAGAGTTAGTTCTCAGTATACTACAATTCCCTGTGTCCGCGAACCCCTGGAACTACAACCTTTATCTAAAAGGGAAACAGTAATTACCAAAAGCTAAACTAAACAGCTGAGTTTTCAGCCTAGATTTAAAGATTGAGAATGTGTATAAGTCCCGAACATTTTCCCCCTGCTGAATTTTGGGAACTACTAAGAAGCCAGCACCCTGAGATCTGAGTCTTGATGGTTAATAATATGTAATAAGATCTCACAGGTACTCAGGAGACCCATGTTCTGCTGGGTTGAGGCTGGTGGAAACATATTGCCACTGCTCAGGAGCTGATAATTGAAAATTTTGCTGCACTCTGTTGTTCACGTAGATGTAGAACATGTAAGTCTCATAGTCTCTCTAGTATTATAAATGTAGCCAAGGACCACCTTACTGTCTGTGTAGAAATGAATGCTATCAAAGTTTTTGAGGTTCCTGCTGGAACAACCTGACAAAAGTGCATTACAGTAATTGCCTTAAGGTAATAATAAAAGCGTGTACTAGTTTTTCTGCAACCTGTAGAGATAAGTTTCTTAGCTTGGCAATGTTCCTAAGATTCATAAAGGCTGTCCTACTAATATTAGCTATATGTTGCTCAAATGATGTCATGTCTGCTTATAACTGAACCAGTGGTAACATTTATGATGTAAATAATAGCGGCCCTAGAATAGATCCTTGCAGAACTTACTTTTATGTAATCTTTACAAACTGATAGCTTTCAGTTAGATATGATTTAAACTACGATAGGGCTGTTCCTGTGATTCCAACCATTTCCTCTTTCTAGTAGAATAGTATGATCTATAGTATCAAAAGCTGCACTGAGGTCGAGTAGGGCTAATAAAGATACGTAGCCTTGATCAGAGGCAAGAAGAAGATCGTTTGTAATCATCACTATGGCTGTCTCCGTACTATCATTGGGTCTGAATCCAGACTTTGCAGTCTTTTACGAAATGGTCAGTGGAGGAGCAGCATCTGAAACATATGGAGGGAGCTTTAAGGTATTTCTTATGTTCTTCCAAGGTCTTCTCTTTAAAGCCTCTACACTTCCTCTTCTCAATTCCAGGGTTACTGGATTCGGACACAGATATCTTATGGAGAAAAATAGATGTCTTGAATCTGTCTTGACCTTTCTCCTCTGTCAGAAAGCACATGAAAAACAAGCAAGTTAAAGCTAGGTTCAGTATGCGCCTTTGCGTTGACATGGTGACATGGTTGACATGGTGTTCAAGTATTTACATTTACATTTACATTTATGGCATTTAGACTTACAAAGTGCTTTGCTATTTACCCAAGAAAAGCCTTAGCTGGTTAGAATAGACCAATAATTCAAAGGATACCTCTAAGCTTAGACATTACTAAACACAAGACAATAAGGTGACCATAGTACTCTAATCGTCCAAGTACTCTCTGAAGAGGTGGGTCTTCAGTCTGCGTTTGAAGACAGCGAGCGACTCGGCCGTTCGGACACCCAGGGGAAGCTCGTTCCACCACTTTGGTGCCAGGACAGAAAAAAGCCTGGACGCTTGTCTTCCGCAGATTTTGAGGGATGGCGGGTCGAGCCGAGCCGTACTTGAAGCTCAAAGGGCTCTAGGTGGGGCTGGTCCGTTCTTGGCTTTGTAGGCCAGCGTCAGGGTTTTGAATCTGATGCGGGCAGCTACAGGAAGCCAGTGAAGAGAACGCAGCAGTGGAGTGACATGGCTGTAAGTATGTATCTTGAGCCATGACGTTTTTTTTTTCTTTAAAAAAAAAAAAAAAAAAAACAGTTTTCGCCCTCTGGAGGGCAGCCTCAAGCTCCAGTAGCAGATCTCCTAATTCAGAGTTTTTGCAGCTCTATGTTGGTCACCTTTGGAAAGTTCTCAAGTTTGGTGAAGAACACTCGCTTAGTTGCTTCATGTCTCTTCTAGCCTGTTCATAGCCATTATAAGTACAGCTGAAGGGTTGCTGATGTTCCAAATGGGTAGACATACAGGCAGACCGAGAGCTACAGAAGGATAAAGCAATAGATAGGCAGACAGACAGATAGAGAGCAGACAAATAGCTGCATATGATACAGGGATAGACAAATGTCAAAATGATATATAGACAGGCAGAGAGATTTAGAGGTATAGACAGACAGAGGGTTGTTGTGGAAGAGACACCATATACCATAGCAACTAAACTAGACAAATGTACAGGATGAGCTTTTGGACAAATCATCTTTTGGGCAAAAATTTTGACATCACAATTTTGCCAAACATTTGTGGACAAGGTTCGATACAAATGTAATGGATGAGCATTTGGGAAAACTCACAGTTTGAGATATTGACATTGTTCCAATTCCAGTTTGTTCGGTCTGATTTTGTGATGTGGGGTTGTATTACATTTTTTTTGCACAGTTTCTGAGTAGCAACAGAATTCTCCCCCACCCCCCAGAATGCATTATACTGTGTCCATAAATCTTTTAACCAAAAATTTCACATTTTTCTACAGGTCACATTTTTCTAGCTACAAACACCATATGTGGCACAATCATACAACGTACATTTTCTTTATGAATAAATACATCATACAGTTTTTGTAAGATTATGGTACATTTTGTTCCAATAACAGAATGTTCAGAAAGTTCACACCGTCACTCACCCACTCACCAGCTGAGACAAATCATGCTACCCATTCTCTCCATTGCCCTCCAGTGCTGTTTCTGAGCTTGGAGGAAATTTTTGACAACTTTTGTCAAAGTGGTTTGGCACCCCACAAACCAAGTGTTTGTGGACAGAGCTCTATTAGCAAACATGTTGGATAAGCTTTTGGGCAAAATTTTTGGCACACCACATTTTTGTCAAACATTTATGGACGTTCGACCCACCAGCATTCTACCCTGTTGGCATGTGTTGAAGCTAAAAAGCAAAACAAAACAAAACAAAAAAACAAAGAGGATACTCACAGTTTGGCCGTCAGCACGAGCATAAAAAAACAACACACACACAAAGATAAAAACAAAAACATTCGATTAAACCATGGTGGTGACCACGAGTCCTTGTTAGCAGCATCTGTACAGTCCTGACCATGACTGTAAAAACAATGGATGACATGGTTCTATTTTACAGAAATAATCCACCATGTTGTGAAATATGCATGTCTGCATGGTAAGGACCGACAGCAGAACCTAACATGCCAACTAATTTGTTTAAACGTGTCTCCTTCTCTCAGACAAAGCATCTTAAACCACATTTACATCTGTATTCTCTCTGTATTCTGTACACTTTTCTTTTTCAATACTCTGACACGTCCAGCTGTTAGTTCTTGAAGAAAATATGCTATGCTAATGTTTAATGTGACTACCTTTGCAATGTTAAGTGTGTTCATTATTACAAGTAGCAATCATATCTGGGTGTTTATTGATATATTTAGGAATTTATTTATGTTTATATGTAGCCAATGTTTCAAAATTCATATAGATTATTTTTCTTATGTCTTTAATTCATGATTGATTCAGTAATCCCATGTAATATTTCAGATGGCTTCAGTAATCTATGTATTCTTAATAATTTAGTGATAAATGTTCTTTCTTTGAATTATACTGCTTTTAAAAATAATACATTGAAACATATCACACCTAGACATGACATGGTACATATTTATAAATGCTTGTATACATATAAAAATATATTTTATGTATCTTGTATCTTCTACAAACAAATACCCACACCACTGGGAAGCTTAGAGTTTGATTTCTTAAAAGTAAGGATCAGGGAATGAGACTGAAGCTGAGACTTAGGGAGCAGGGTGAGGACACTGTCCATCTCATTGCGGGGCTCCATTAAATACCATCTGTAATTCTTGTGTAATCTTCAATCACATGTCCCAATGTTATATTTAACGTCTCCCAACGCAAAACATTCTATTAATTTATTTTAATACATTTACAATATGTTGCATTTTATTGCAAAGTAACATTTCGGATATATTGCCTATATACAGTGTGTTTTTAAATAAATATTAATATTAAACACAGATTTATAGCATACCTTAAAGTTAAGTATTAGCAAATATACATTCCACATGGCAAATATATATTTTATAAGCACATATACACAATAATGATGCACACATATATATATATATATATATATATAGCTGCAGGATGCTGTGGTAGCCATGCTGGTTCAGTGTGCCTTCAATTTTAGTGTGGCGCAACAGATAACACCACCACCTACCATTTTAACAGTTGTCCAATAGGGCTGTCGGCTGTAGTTATTTCACCTTTTTTTGTTAAGTACATAACTCCACATGTGTTCATTCATAGTTTTGATGCCTTCAGTGAGAATCTACAATGTAAATAGTCATGAAAATACAGAAAACGCATTGAATGCAAACTTTTGGCCTGTACTGTGTGTGTGTGTGTGTGTGTATATATATATATATATATATATATATATATATATATATATATATATATATATATATATGACACTGAGGTGGTGGCGTGTTGTGTGTGTGTGTTGCGCTTGAACGAGTGGATCAGACATACATGTGAATATAATTAATGAATATATATTTGTTGTATCCTTTTCATCCTCGTATCAACAATGTAAGAAAGTAAACTCAGTGATGCTGTTATGTGGCATGTTTCATTTATATCCAAACAGTTGCATGATATCCAAACATGGTTGCAACAGTTACATTGTTGCCACCAATAGCTAAAACATTGTAAGGCTGGACAGAGAAACCTACTGAAGCCGTAAAGGGCCATGGAAATACAGTTTATTTACTCCATATCTGATGTTTTAATGAGCAAAACAGATGTTTTAGAAAAAGATCACAGAGAACACATTTTACAGCCATTACACAGCCATACACAGTACAACTGAACAAACGCACACTTTTAAATAGGGCAGTGAACACACATGCACAGAGCAGTGGCAACCACCTCAGTGCCAGGGGAGCATGCCATCTGCAGAAAGTGAGCCAGCACAACTGTGTTCCAAGGATTCACCACGTCAGCTGTCACAGCTGTTCACAAGCACCAACTTCTTGGCGAACTTACGACTTCTTGGCGAAACTGAGGTACAAAATTATTTGTCATAATTGGAATATGACTAATAAACAAGTCATTCACAACAATGTTTTAATGACATGTAAAAATAGAACTTACTTGAAAAAAAATGTGTGCAGTGAAGAACCAGACCGGTTTTCCGAAATTAGAGTGGAAATGGCGGTTGACCCAGCCAGAGTCAGACGAGCTGCCAACCATTGAACTGACCACCAGGCTTTCCTACCACCCATGTCAGATGAGCTGTCCACCCTCCTGCCACTGTTACCTTCCTATTGACCATGTTAAAATCAATCTGCCACTATTATTATTACCACCATTAACTACCATTCAGCTCATTATTCTTACCATCACTACTATGATTATATTACGTTATACTGCATTCTGCATACTGCAATTCACATTATTACATTTTTGTTTTGGGCATCTGAGCAGTAGAACAGTCTTAAGCAGTGGTATAGTAACTTTTATCAATAATTTATAAATAGTTCTGACCAGAGGGTGATTTAAATTGTAGCTTTATACTTCAGTATATACTTCAGTAACAGTAAAAATAGATTTATACAAGTATACAAAAAGTAAAAACTATAGTTAAATTGATATCGATCAATTGTCTGGGTGCTGGGTGCTGGGTGCTGTGTGCTGTGTGCAGTTAGCCTTTCAAATGGTTTTTTCAAATGGCATTTTTACAGAATCAACACGGATCCCAAAATTCTTTCCAGAATCCTTACCGGGCGGGTAACGGCTCCAACAAGCCTATACGAATCGAAAATAACACAAGAAAAAGTCTAGATGTGTTCTCTCTGCTAGCGTGGGTCACTTCCGTTGCCAGAATGCATTCATCATTACTACGTCTTCTTTTATACAACCACACAACCCCCACCAGATCGTCGAATAATAGCACGCCCGCCTCTGCTTCAGCAGAACTACGACCAACACTGATATGACAGTTCTAATATGTCCAAATGTTGATGAATCTACATGAAACAATACGTGTTGTTGCTCACACTTAATACAGGGAACTGGACAACTGTATCTGCCAACTGACATTTGCCTAAATCGACAAATGCTTAAATCGTCACAGACCTCTTAAAATGCAGACATTAATTCTTTCCCAAAAATAACAACATAGCAGTATACTTACAGGGTATTAGTTAGTTTGGTGTCAGCCTATAAATGTTATTTACAGTTTTATATACGATTTAATGAGTTGGGGGGTCTTCTCTGCTTCTGCGCTTCTGTTTCTGTACGAACAGTAAATTTAGTGACACGCTAAATTAAAGACAGAGCTCCTGCAGTACTGATGCACCGGTCAGCACAACTAAAGCAGTACCTGGGAGAAATAATCGGACTTCAGAACAGTGCAAAAGTATAGCAGATATGCGAGCTTTGTCGGGAATATTAATGGTCAATTTGTGTGGTAGTCAGCTCGCAGACTAGTTCGTGTGTGGAAAGCGAGGATGCACTGGGCAGACTTCATCGCCGGCTCTGTTGGAGGTAGCTAGCAAATCTAGCTCAATTTCATGTACTGCAATGTTACCTCCAGAAAAAGGATCTAAAAATAATTTCAGATATGAGAGGCAGCCAAATGGATGGTGAGACTTACAGTGCCTAACCTTAATGTAAACAATGTAAACCCTAACGAAAAGAATGTAGCTAGCTAAATAATTTTGATATAAAGGTCAGGAAACGGGACGGTGCTGTGGCACTGACAATCCTCGCTATTCCGTTCATTGGTTAACATGTGAATGAAACCATATGGGTTTCCAACCTTTACACACAAATATAGCTCAGTATATGTTATGTACATGACATGAGTAACAGGGCAAGGTTTTGTATTTGTTTGGTGTCCAGGGGCATTTGGAGTGGCAGTTGGATACCCCCTCGACACTATTAAGGTAAAAATTATTTTACCTTATGTGCACATAATGATTACTACCTGCTGCTCAGTAACAGGGATTATTTGTTTTTCAGGTCAGAATACAAACACAAAGAAAATTCATCGGAGTTTGGCAGTGCATTCACACAACCTGCAGAAAAGAAGGGGTAACCAGATATAATTACAATTATTTTATATAATTATTGCATTAGCTATATATATATATATATATATATATATATATATATATATATATATATATATATCAAATTCATTTATTAATTTGTTTATTTATTCGTTTAAACACAGGTGTCTGGTTTCTATAAGGGCATGTCCATGCCTATGACCACAGTGTCTGTCAGCTCCTCTGTCGTCTTTGGCACATATAGAAATACACTTCACCTCTTTCATCAGTTGCGTTTTAAAAGTGAAGATGCTCCCAGTACCAAGTTGGACATCTTTTTGGCGGGATTAGCTGGAGGAATTGCTCAGGTAATGACTTTTAACTATTTAAAACACTACAATGTATAATAAATATTGCTTTTGGAGTTATCTGTGTTGCATTTGCATGTTATACAGTCATGGCCAAAATTTTGAGACCGCTGCCCTTCTTTTAAATGTGTTATTTCTTTTGTTTGCTTTGGAACAACACAAAAAAGAACAGAAAAAAGTGAACTTGTAAATCGTTCTACAAAGAACTCCAGAAATTGACTAGACAAAATTATTGACACTTTTGCAAATTGTAGGGAAAATTTGATTTAAATAATTGTTCTTTTATTCATATTCATGGCAAGTGACCAGCAAGTGCTGGCAATATAGAAATCACACATTCAGCCAGTTTAAAGTTGTGTGTCATTATGATTCCTACAGCCCATGCCACTGTAACTAACCTCCCTGGACGTGTACAAAAAAGTAGAGCATGCAATGACCAATGCATCAGTAGTGGCGACCTTATACACACAGCAGACTGTGAATGTAAAGGTGTATTACTTGAGGCTACTAAAAAAAACAAAACAAAACACAAAAAAAACAGTTTTAATAATATGCTAAAATGTTTGACAATCAGTATAAATTGTCATAAAACATGCAATTTCCAAATTGTTATTAATTAAAAGTTTCTTTTTAAAAAGTTCAAAAGGGTTTAATTTAATTATGTCATCAGTTGAAAATCAGTTAAAAATATCTTAAAATTACAATAATATAATTTATTACAGTTATTTCTGGGATGATGCATTGTCCAAAAAAAGTTATCATGATGGGCCTAAAAATGAACAGTTTCTGTCAGTGATGAACAGAATTTTACAACCACTATCTGAACTTCCTTTGTTTGTTTAAGGTTTCAGTATTGTCACCTGCAGACATTGTGAAAGTGCGTCTCCAGTGTCAGACCGAGCCACATGAAGGGACTGCCACCAAATCCAGGCCTAAATACAGGGGACCTGTGCACTGCCTTTGTACCATTGCACGTGAGGAGGGTGTCTTGGGCCTTTACAAAGGAGCCAGTGCCTTAGCTTTGCGAGATGGTCCTTCTTTCGCCACCTACTTCCTTGTCTATAACACTGTCTATGAATGGCTGTCTCCAGACAAAAAAAGTCAACCAGGTAAAAATGCTCAAAAACAATTCTTAGAAACACAAATGTATATAAAAATGACTTTTTGTTGATTTTTTTTTCTTTGGTTCTTTGGAAGCAATTGCTTTGCCACCTAATTTGCAAAGATGTACTCTTATGAGGGATTCTATTTAGGGGGCATAATAATTTTTTAACTGCAGCATGTTGTACATTTGCATTAATAGTTGATTTATTTTTATTGCTACAGTAGATATGCAAAGAGGTTTGGACTCAAATTGCTCTGAGCCAAGAAGCTATTCATTTTAAGGGGGCAATTACCTTTTCCACATTGGCAGTATGCATGCTGCACAGCTTTGCTTTTAAAAAATAATAAAATGGCTTGACATCAGTGGTACTTTATCGAATGACAAGCATTCATCACTTTTTACCAGTTGAAAAAAAAACAGATTGGACGGTGGTCATGTTTGCTGGAGGATTCTCAGGAATGTGCGGCTGGTGCATCGGGACCCCCATGGATGTAATTAAGGCCCGCTTACAGACTGACGGCATGGGCAAAAAACGGTACCAAGGATTCTTTCATTGTATTAGAGAAAGTGTGCAAACTGAGGGAACAGGCATTCTTTTTAGAGGACTTTGCCTTAACTGTATACGTGCCTTTCCTGTCAACATGGCCGTCTTTGTTATGTATGAGCTGATACTTACTTTGCTACAAACAGACTCCTAGACAATTAAGGCATCGTTGTTATTCAGTATCTGTATTGCATGAATGGTTTTACATTAAAGGTACAGATTTCGTGATTTTAGGTATTCTAAAGGCCTCCATATAGGGTTAACATACCTATTTGTCTCCCCATCTACAGTGAAACATTGTTACAGAACAAGGCGTTGATTTGAGCAGAATAAATTATGTTAAAATGAAGTGAAGTCAAGTCAAGTCAAATTTATTTGTATAGTGCTTTTTACAACTGTTTAGCAGCTATTGATAAAAGTTACCAAACCATCTATACTGTTGAAATGCTCTGATCATAATCATAATATAAAAATCATGGTGTAGTGTAACTTAATATAGTCATGGCAGTGATGGTCAGAGTAATGATAGTTAAGAGCGATAATATTAATAGTGGCAGATAGTTAAGAGTTCATTTAGGTTTTAACATGGTCATTAGGCAGGTAAACAGCCTAGTTAAAAGGAGAGAGCCAGAAGATAACACAGACACGGGAGCACCCTGAAACGCTAGCATCCATCTGCTCCACTGTCCACAAAACTAAGAAGCCAGCACCCTGAGATCTAAGTATTCTTGATGGTTCATAATATGTAATAAGATCATGCAGGTACTCAGGAGCGAAGCAGGAGTAAGGACCCTGGCTGCAGAAAGTTGAACTAAATTTGTACTAGCTTTTCTGCAATCTGTAGAGATGAGGAGTTTCTTAGTTTGGCAATGTTCCTAAGACGCATAAAGGCTGTCCTACTAATAATTAGCTAGATGTTGCTCAAATTAAAGATCTAAATCGAATATGACACCAAGATTCTTGCAGCTGCTAGACCCGGAATAATGGAAGCATCTCAGCCAAGTCTAACATTAAGTCTTATTAAGTTTTATTTTGGTTTATTTCTGGTGTCTTTTAGACCTAAAAGGAGAACCTCGGTTTTGTTACTGTTAAGAAGAAGGAAGTTATGTGACATGCAGAGTTTTATATCCTTTACACAGTCCTCCATTTTCTTTACTCTAAATTTATTGTCAGGTTAGGCTAATATATAGAGCTGTGTGTCATCTGCATAACAATGGAAATTAACGTCATGTCTGCTTATAACAGCGGTCCTAAAATAGAGCCTTGCAGAACTCCATATCTTACTAAATCTTTTCTAAATCTTTACAAACTGATAGCGTTCGGTTAGATATGATTTGAACCACAGTAGGGCTGTTCCTGTGATTCCAACCATTTTCTCAAATTTTTCTAGTAGAATAGTATGATCTATAGTGTCAAATGCTGAACTGAGGTCGAGTAGGGCTAATAAAGATTTGTAGCCTTGATCAGTGGCAAGAAGGAGATCGTTTGTAATCTTCACTAGGGCTGTCTCTGTGCTATGATTGAGTCTGAATCCAGATTGGAATTTCTCATACATGTAATTTTTACTCCGGTATAAGCAGAGTTGTTGGGCCACAGCTTTTTCTAATATCTTGGGTATAAATGTTAAGTTGGAGATGGGTCTGTAATTAGACAATACACAGGATCAAGATTTGGTTTCTTGATTGAAGGTTTTATGACTGCTAATTTAAGGATTTTGGGTACATGCCCAAAGCTAAGGGGTGAGTTTACTGTTGTTAAAAGAGGTCTGATTATAATGGGGAGTATTCTTTTAGTATTTTTGAGGGAATTGGGTCAAGTGTACAAGTTGTACAATTTGCTGAAGAAAAGATTTTTTTGTGAAAGTGGGTTGAAGGCTTCCAGCCTTTGTTCTACAACTAAGTTATGTTCTAAGGCAGCTACACCAGGTGATGGCTATGTTTGATTTAATAAGGAGGGTTGGATTTGTTGTCTAATGTTTTCTATTTTATTATTAAAATAGTCCATAAAAACATTACTGGTTAAAAAAGTTGGAATCTGGGGTTGAGTACCTGCCTGCAAAAAAAGTTAAAAAGTACTCTTGGATTGTTTTTGTTTTTCTCGTTCAGCGAGGCAAAATGCGCTGAGCGAGCTTTATTGAGTGCCTTTCTATTTAGACTAAGGCTGTCCTTTCAGGCAGAGTGGAACACCTCTAGTTTGGTCGTGTACCATTTACACTCTAGTTACCGCACTGTTTGTTTACAAGATACGAGTTTAATCACGATACAACGGTGCGAGCCTTTTTTGCCTTGTCATTTTACTTTTAAGCAGTGCCAGGTCTAAGGTCTAAGGTTGATCTAAGGGTATTTTCTAGACCGTTTGTTAATTTAACTAGCTCCGTTTGGTCTGACGGAGGGTAAGATAAGGTCTGGGAGGTTTTCAGTAAACTGTACAGCGGTCATTGGGGTTATTGCACGCTTTAGACAGTGGCAGGGAGATAAATTAACATTTTGCCTAAGATGTAGCTCATAGGAGATTAGATATAGTCTGATATTATATTATATGATATTATATTACTATTAGATATAGTCTCATAGTCTGATATTACTGAGCTTTGAGGTAGAATATTTAGATTATCAATGCTAACACCCAGGGTCAGGACTAAATCTACGGTATGATTACGGTATGATGTTAATGGATCGTCAAAATGAATATTAAAGTCTCCTACTATTATAACTTTGTCGTTGCACACTGCCAAGTCACTAAATCTTTAAAAAATTCAGAGTAGGGCCCTGGAGGCCTATAAATATTTATTAGTGTGAATGCATTTTTATTTGTGACCATATTTTATATATTAATGTAGAGAATCTCAAAAGAAGTGAAAGTGATACAGTATATCTGAATAATATCAAGTGTGTTTTGGTAGATTATGCATACTCCACCTGATAATCTAGGGCTATGTACATATTTGTTTACTGCAAGGGTGGCTTTATTTAGTGCAAAATATTGGTCTGGTCTAATCCAGGTTTCAGTAAGGCTGAAAACATCTAGTTTCTGATCACATATAATTTCATTTACAATGACTGCTTTCGAGGTTAATGATCTAATATTAAGTAGGCAGAGCTTTAGGTCTGAGGTCCGTGATATTGATAAATGTGCTTGCATGTGCATGTGAATGCAGTGGCAGCAAAGAAATTTATCTCTAAGAGGTAGATTATTATTTTCTTTTGACCAAATCTTAAGGGTATATCTCAACTTACTAACTTAGCCTAGTTCCTTGTTGTGAATAAGGAACGGTTTCCCCAAGATAATCAGTAATCTTCTGGTTCATTTTGTTTGGAGGAATAAGCATCATAAAGTAAGGAAATCTTTCTCTTTATAAAAATATGGGTGGTGTTTATTTAACCAGACTGGCCTGATGTTACTGACATAGGGCAGACATATGGGCTGGTAAAATACATTATTCCAGAAGGAAGTAGTTTTCTCCTTTTAAATGTAGTTATTAATGAAGCCAAACAATATTTTAAAATGATTACCGGTGCTAACAATAAAAAAATGTCAAAACACTGAAATTGTGTATTGTATTGTATATTTTTGTGTAATGGGTCTGTTTTTTGAATGCCCTGGCTGTAGGTTGTAAGTTGCTATTGTTTTACTTCTTTTGTGTTCTGGCTTATTTTGTTTGTTTTTGTTTAATGTGCCTTTTCATATTCTTTCTCTATTATTGTGTGCAGACAGACATTACTTTTAGCCATCCCTGATTTAAGTAAACAAGACTTTTCAGTCTGTAGATGTGGTTGTCATTTTAACATGTACTTTACTTTTAGTCAAAACAGTTCATTTTAGTTAAATCTTAACACATATTCAGCCATAAAGGCCTACTTTTGGTAACAGTGCTATGCAATGGGAGCACGATTGAGTGACCAAAGGTATGTGTTACAAGTGCCCTCTATTAGGGCACTATATCTTTTACAACCTTATCCACAAAAACAAATGCATCGAATTGAAAATTAGTGTCCCCAGCTGTCAGAATTACAGAATAATGAAGTAAATACATGAAAAAAATTACAGATTACATTATGTTAATATATATTTAATGAAAAAGCTAAAATGCAGGAACTGAAAAATTACTGCTTCGATAGGAATTAGGAGGGTAAGTATCAGCCAGGTACTGCTAATGAAATGGCATTGACTAACTGATCATCAGCAAGTTGATATATATATATATATATATATATATATATATATATATATATATATATATATATATATATATATATATATAGAGAGAGAGAGAGAGAGAGAGAGAGAGAGAAAAGTAGAAGTGGCCATTCCCATTAGTGGAGGTTTCAACAAATTAATATTAGCATGTAAAATGTTTTGAAAAGTTGCCAGGAGAAAGTCTCTTCTTTCTAAAAAGAATGTGTCAGCATGGCTTGCAAAATTGGATCTGATTAAACAAGAAGACTTCTGAAATAACGCCGTTTGGACTGTTGAGACCAAAGCACATATGTTTGGACAAACTTTCAAGGGCAAACTAAACACAGCATTTCAGCTGGAAAAAAAAACTCAGATCGACTGTCAAGCATGAGTGAAGGGGTGATGTTTTGGGCTTGTTCTGCAAGGGCTTGGGGACCTTGCAGTCATCAGAATCTACTGTGTTTACATCTGAGGTCATATTATTTTTATTTTTAATATATATTATATGTGTATGTATATGTGTGCCATATTACTGTCAATATACAATATATGGCAAACAGTCCATATACAATATATGGCAAACTCTGAGGCTTTTACAACTAACTACCCTTTTGGCTTTCTCTCTGGCTATCCATCTGTCCAAATGTGTTCCTTCTAGGATATAATGCCAGGTTCAACCCAATAAAAGCTTATTGATGGTCTTCAACCTACCTACACTTTAATTCTTACCCCTGTTACATCTGAAAATTAAAATATCACAGGATATTATAAAGAGTAACATATATATTTAAAACATATAAATATACAGTTCATGAATACAATAAAATCAATAACATCAACCAATTCACAACACTACTCTTCACTACTTTTTTGTGGTTGCTAGTACACATAAGCTGACCGAGAGTGGCACTAACCGTGAAGTCCTGGTCTGAAAGGAAAAAATAATGTACGTGCATTCTATGAAGCTGTTTTGCTGGAATTGTATACTGTTTGGGACAGATTTATATGGCGCATGGAATTGCAAGAAAATTGACAAATTGAGCTGTTTAACGAAGGCAGACATTTGCACCAAGAATCGTCGTTACACCTGCTTTGCGTTGTGAAGAATCAAACATTCTTGGGGAATCAGGAGCTAGTTATTAGGATTCATCATAAACAGGTTCTGATCACCGCGGTTACTGATACTCACTCATCAATGAAAAAAGTTAAGTTAAACACGCCCCGTGGATTTCTCTTATGATAAATTAAACATCAGACGTTAGCAGTGTAGCACAATTTCCATATGTGCTGCGCTATGTCACCAAGAGTGGGGTTAAAGAGAGATTATTTCGCTTTCACAACTTTCAAGAGGACAGAAGTGCTGCTATGATTAAAAAGCTGCTTTTAGCCTTCCTAGAAGAAATGAACTACAAAGCAAAATAAGTGGTGCAGTGCTACGATAGAGCGGCAGTCACGTCTTCTGGCCTTAACGAGACGAGTGAATGATGCCACTCTGCACACCCTGTTTGTACATTGGTACGATTAATGTTTGAATCTGGTAATGTCCCAGCCATTTTGCGCCAACATGATGAGACTTCACGTCACAGCTTGTTTGTATCATTTACGAAAACAGTGGAGCTGATATAACTTTTTCAGCACATTGTTGACAAACCCATGCTGTGTCACCAGGATGTGGTGTGTTGCTGACGTTTTTCTCACTTAACTCCAGAGCTTTGGTTTAAACTTTCTATCATCAACTTTAATTCTGCTTTTTTCATGCGCTAATGTGCTGGTTGCTGTGCTGCAGAAACAAGTTCAGGTTTGCCTCTCATGAATAGAGGAGTTTCACTGTGTGATCGAGAGGAAGGAGCTAACCGCCCACTTTTCAATAAAGCAGTGAGACACATTAGAGGAGAACAGCTGACTGCAGGGGCACTATCAGTGGCTACTCAACACCATCATTGAAAACACTGCAGCATCAATCAGAAATAGGATCACAAGAGATGCAGAGTAAAAAATTGTTTCAGAGTGGCCATTTTCATTAAGCTCACAAGACCGTGAATCAGATATGTATGTGTATTGTGATGTGGGAACAACGCACGATTTTCAATTCAATACTTTTGCAATTCAAGTGCAAAAGTGCACAAATTACATACAACACATTGTGTAAGTATAAATATATACATACTTTCTGAGTTCTTTGTGCATGGTTCTCTGGACATTGCTTATGTGATGTGTGTGCGCAAAAGAATGGCTGAAATCAGCATTTCTTTATTCATGTTAGAGTAACCCAGAGTTTGTAGCATTAGAAAGGCTTTTATGGTAAGATTAACAGAATTTTTTTAATGTATTACTTTAGTCACTTCTTCATCTGTTTCACTACAATGCAAATGCAGAGGGGAAAAAAGCTTTGTAGGTCTTCATATTGATAATGTAAATATATAAGGTTATGTTACAGAAAGAAAGACCTAAAACATCTCTCAATCTGGGTAAATGCATGGGAACAGTTTTACTTCAAAATTCTACAATATGTAGACTGTGAAAGTAAATAAAATTTTTGAACAGATGAAAGCAGTGTAAGTGTGTTTGGTAAAATAAGAGTCTCTGTACAGTACTGTTAGCAGTTTGTTTAGAAGGGGCCTGGATATCTGCACTTTACTGTAAAACATACTTTTAACAAATATATGAATGCTACCTCCTACACAATGAGATAAATGTATTGTTATTCACACTTTATTTGAATTAATGTTGGATGTTTTTACATTTTTTGCATATTTAATATTTCCACTGATCAAAAATGCATTTGTAAAGCTCTGGTCTTTGAGGGTTGTGAATTATAGTCATTTTGGCATTACACAATACCTAAAATTACAGCTAACTGTCTTCCACGTTTCTAACTTTTCATTTAAGTTAGAAGCTGAAATCTAGCTTCCGTGGGGTCATAAACTGCTTAACCATCTCATTTGTAATTTGCTTGCGTCTGTCTTGGTGGGCTGCAATCATCGGTTGAAGAGTCTCAATCAGACGTTTCTTCAATTCTCCAGTCAGAAGGGCTCCACTTGTATAATCCTAAAAAACAAATACAATAATAATAATAATAATAATAATCTCTTAAGACTGATCAGAACTATAGGAGCATATCCACTGTTACGCCAATAACACTCAACTCTTCCTTTCTTTCCCACCATCTGACACAGGTTTCTACCCACATCTCACCATGTCTCGCTGATGTCTCTTCTTGGATGACAGCTTAAACTTAACCCCAGCCAGACAGAGCTGCTGTACAATCTCGGGAACTCCTGGACTTCAAAACAATCTTGCCACCCTCTGAAAACTCACTGGTCACTCCATCTACAAAAGCTCGAAGCCTTGGTGTAGTCATGGATGATCGGTTATCGTTCTCAAGTCATGTTGCAAATGTAACTCGGTCATGCAGATTTCTCCTGTACAACATCTGGATCTACAAAGCCAAGAATGGACCAGCCCCTCCGTACTTGATAGCAATGGTCAAAAGCTGATCTACACCAAGAGCCCTTCGAGCTTTAAGTACGACTCGGCTTGACCTGCCATCCCTTAAAATCCACGGAAGACAAGCATCCAGGCTTTTTCCTGTCCTGGCACCAAAGTGGTGGAACGAACTTCCCCTGGGTGTCCAAACAGCGGAGTCCCTCGCTGTTTTCAAACGCAGACTGAAGACCCCCCTCTTCCGAGAATACTTGGGCGAAGAGTAGAGTACTATGGTCTCCATATTGACTTGTGTTTATTAGTGTCTAAGCTTAGAGGTATCTTAGATTTTTTAGTCTATTCAAACTAGTTAAGGTTATTTATGGGTAAATAGTGAAACACTTTTGTAAGTCGCTCTGGATAAGAGCGTCTGCTAAATGCCATACATGTAATGAAAATGTATTCAACATGTCAAACCTGTCTTATTTGCTCCAGTTGCTCATCATCCTCAAGGAAGAATGTCAGGTACATGAATGAAACATCCACATCTGGGTTTCCTCCATATTTCCTGTGCTCCTCTATTGTGTCTTTCCCTCCAGAGAATGCATGCTTATTGATCTGTGTGAACCAGTAATTTCACAATCAATTACAACAGACTTAAATCAGGTATGATGTTTGATATACTTTTATGCTCCTGTTTTTGTGTGTACACATCCTTACTCTGGTACAGGACAAACACTAAAATGGGATTCCCACTCTTTTAAGGAAATTGTTTTTCCTGACAACAACTTTAGACAATTAAATAATGGCTTTATAGAAAGGAGGCCAAGTTGCACATCATATACACAATGAAAGCTTGCACATATGGGTAATGTTTTCCTATGCCTCATTCCTTAGTGATTGACATGTGCATAAACAATCCTTTACATCCTCATTTTCAAAATTCAAAAATTTGTCAGGCAAGTTAGGAACATCTGACATGCAGCTAGATGCAATACAACTGATGCTAGCAAGCAAGAAAATATTTATTGAAATAATGTACACAATTACCAATAAAAACAATTGCCAATATTTATGAAGCACATTATGCAGTGCCCTACTAAACAATGACAAATATTTGTATAATGAGTAGTGAGTGAGTTGTTATATTTATAACATTAAAGACTGTAGTGCTGCGTTTATCCTGCTCGCTCTGCCTGATGGGTCCAGTATGTCTAGTGGGGGGATACGGTGTGGTGAAAAGTTGAGCCAAGATAAATGCTATGTAAATGAAACTGGCTAACGCAATACCAATCCAATCAGAATGCAGTATGAAACATTTGTTTCGTATTTAAATGTTCCAGTGTAGCATGAAAGAAAGCTCATTATTGCAGTTTAAGGGCTCTGTCTCCTTCCAAATTACAAGAACACAGATTAGCAGTGCAAATATTTATAATTAACAACAGCTTTTTTAAATTCCATGCCCATTGCTGCACTAGAACAATGTAAATGAAGCATAAGAAATGATGGTGTATGTATCTGTCCACATGACAGTGAGGCATTACATTTATCTTTAATATAAAGGGAATCAGTTTATAAAGTATGAAAATCTCAGTAGTTCAATATCTGAACTTATTGAGTTTTTCCAGGATATTTAGGCCATTTTCTCATTTGGTTTTTCTATGACTGGAAAGTATGAGTCTCTAAAAAAGTTTTTTTCAGCATGTGTGGAAATCCTGTCATAGATAGAAAGGTCTACCTTGTTTTTGATCTGTTTAGGTGTATCTGTAAGGAAGATAGAAGAGTTAGGATCACTGGAACTCATCTTGGTCTGAGCTCCTTGCAGGGCAGGGAAAAAGGTGGAGTGCAGCAGAGCAGGTTTGGGATAGCCTATTCGAGGAGCTACATCTCGGGTCATACGGAAATAGGGGTCCTGTGACAGGTGAGAAATATCAATTTATCATGATGGAAGTTGCATTACTGCTAATGCCATATTGAAAATTACACTTTTAACCAAAATGTAAAGATTTAAGCTTTTGTTGCATGAAATGGTATTGTCAAGTAGAGATATATATATATATATATATATATATATATATATATATATATATATATATATATATAAAATGTATTTTGCATTCAAAGTCAAACATTTAAAAATAAAGAAATCAAATTATATAGTAACAACAGCACAAAAGAAACTGGTTAATAGAACTGTGGTGACTTGTGGTAAAGATGGCTATGCCTACAGAAAACGGAGACTGTGTCCTAAACCACAAACTACCACATTAAATGGTGTGTTAAACTAGAGCATGATTAGAAGTGGGTTCATTAATGTAGTGAGTAAAGTATCGAAATGTGTTTTTGGGATGCAGGCATGGATCTCTCTGGAGACCAAGTAGCAGCAAATACAAAGCAAAGCAAAACAAAACAAAAACATCTTGCCCAAGGGCAACTAAAAGGTAGATGGCTGAAGCACAAGTATCCTGGAGTGCTTTGTCAAGATGGCAGCATGTTTTTAACACCTCATGTTAAAAGTAACTTAAAGTGATTATAACTTAACTTATTATTTTACCTCTAGGGTATGTCACCTTGCGTGTTAAAGGTGGTAGTACCTTTAGGCTCCTACAGATGGTATTGCACAAGGATGACTGGGCTATAAATACTATAAATGGGGTGTGCGTCAGGATTCATAGAATGAGAAGACGTGGTACAGTGCAGTAAATGTCATTTGCGGCCCCCTTTGCAGCCCATTATCTACACATTGAACAAGACATTAACTGCATTACCACCTCTTTTCAATCTATGAATCCTGTGGCACATCCCAGAGGTATTTACAGCCCCATCATCCTTGTGCAACGCAAGTTACTACCACCTTAACCACGCAAGAATAATAGAATTTAGAATAATTAACAAATTAGTTGACTTGAATTAGTTAGATTCAGTTAGACGCAGTCGTGGTTTATCTGTTGGAACACTCAATTGTGCCAAAATTTCAACTGTCTAGCAGACGGTTTGAGGTTATGCTGAATAATTTAGAGGTAGTCCCCCTTCTTTATTCTCTCCACTTTGTGCAATGTAGCAGTTCTTATGGAAGCAAAACAACTTGCATTCAAAGACATTCCTGACTTTTTTAAGCACAGAAAAGCTATCAACTGTAGTTAATCATGAGCAGGAAATTATAAGGCACAACACATTTTGGAACTTTCAGTGCCCAGGGTGAAAGGCCTTGTTCAAGGGCCCAACAGTGGCAGCTTGCTGAGCCCAAGTATTATACCTAAAACTCTGTCATCAATAGCTCGGTGCTCTAACCGCTGAGCCACCACTGCCCCATGTTCATAGAAATCATAGAAAGCCCAGTATTTCCATGCCATTCATGTCCATGAAGACTGTGAACACTCAACCACAACTACAGTACTGTAGTTCTGAACAAATTGTCAAATTAAATTACTTTTAAATAGTTTTGATGGTACCTAAAACTATTGCACAGTACTGTTTGTTATCAGTTATCATAAGGTGGTCAACAATGTCATGATTTCACAAAAACAATCATTTAAATTCAAAATCTCTGAAATGACTGCAGAGCATAGTACACACAGATTGGCAATTACCTTCACAAGCACTAATTAAGAAAAGGAGATGGAAAGAGATGAACACGCTGCTCTTGAGCTCACTGACCTGGTCAATGGCACAGGGGATAAGACACTGCAAATCCTTCCTCTCATTAAAGATTTGTGGGAACGAACTGCTGAAAGAGGGGGCTGCTTGTACTGCAGGGAAACTGATCTTTCCTTGAAAAAAATGGAATGTAGCAATTAGGGAAAAGATGAATAAGCAAACAGATCTCAGTGCTGAGAGAATTGTGATGAGTCTTGAGACAGGTGTTCTTACCAATGCAGTCACTGTCTGTGAATCCAAATATGCCTTTAACTTGGTTAAATGTCACATGCTTCTGTATTTTCACAACATTTCTATAGAATGATGGACTTGTGCTGTATAGAGACAGAATTTGCACTTTCAACAAAACAATTACAACCATGCATTTAGAGTTGTTCATTGAGAGAATATTTTTATATTTTGCTTCACAATTATTAGAAATGTAAGACAATGTGGGGTATCTGCTGAATGCAAGATTAACCTTATCATCACAAAAACAACATTAAATTAGAACAACGCAAAGATAGTATTCAAACCAACTATTCTAAAACTCTGTTATGTTTGTATGCATTACCCCATATAGTTCAAGTCTGAAAAGATGAATGTCTTGTTGACATCAAATCCACAGGCGATAATGTCTTTAGCATTCTCCACAGCAAAATGATGACACTCCTCCTGCGTCAGGTCTTTCCACAGGTACTTTTCATCATCAGTCAACTGAATAACCAGAGGCACGTTGAACACGTCCTGAAGCCATCTACAGGACATACAAGTTTTGAATACTACATTCTTAATAATACATGTTGATAATGCTAAATTATTTTTAGCATTATTTTTAGTTTTAAACCATATCTAAACATATTCTCAATGACAGATATTCTCACTTGGTGAAGATGAATGGGATAAGGTGTCCGACATGCATTGCTTCTGATGAAGGTCCTCTTCCCGTGTAGAGAAAAAAAGACTTCTTGCTTTCATGGGCATCCAGGACTTGATGCATGTCTCTGGTAGACGGCCACAATAGACAAAAAGAATATGATCGTTCTGCAAGTTCGTTGCTAACAGTAATTTGCAAACAGTCTTAACTAAAGAAAAACTGCCAACCTATGTGAGAAGAAGACTCCTCGGCGGAGGAAACAATGAGGTGTCTGCCCGGTGACTCTGCCTATTCTGTCAATCAGTTCGTTGTCAATCTTACTGCTTCCAAACCTAACTGTGAGCATAATACACACTTTTCCTTCAACCAAATTTAAAACAAAAATCACATTAGGCATTAGGTCTGACTCTAAAAAAACTTTAACAATATCAAGTGAATTGTTGACTGTATAATCTCTATTATAAAACTTTTGTTGAGTAACTATAAATGAGCGAGTGTATGCATAGTTTGTATACTTTGCATTCAATTTATGTAAAAGTGATTTGACCAGGTCTGTAAAAGGGAAAAACCTGAGGGTGCTTAGGTCTAGTTATGGTAAATTATCCAACACAAATGTTTGTAACACATCCAGAATACCTTCTTGTTTACAATATATATATATATATATATATATATATATATATATATATATATATATATATAAATGACTAACCAATGAGTTTGTCATAGTCCACTCCTTTGGCACTGGTGGTAGACACATTCCAGGGGTCCACTTTATCATCTTCATCCTCTACAGTTGGTAATTTATTATTTGGCACATCATTGTCAATCGGTGGATAACCAGCCCTGTAATCTTGATTTGTGATTCTTTTATAGTCTACTTTCAGTTTCAGCAGCAACTGCACCGCAGCATCGATCTCAGCCTTTAAAAATAAAATACATTTTTTCATTACTATCCTGACTTATTAACCTAACCATGGTAATAAAAGAAGAAAAAAAGAGCTCTGCTGACAATTATGTCAGTGGAAATAACCATGTGAGTTTCACAGTGGTTCCCCTATTTGTAAACATAATACTGTACTTACTTTAGCAGCCTTCTCTGACTTCAGGCCTCTAACCTTGTCTCCTTGCACACAGAGTTTCTCATAAAGTTCCATGGGGGTCAGATCAGGCAACCCATCTACCTGACAATCAGTCATCTTCTAGACCAAAACCCAAAAAGACCAAAGATAAATTTCAGTATAACATTAATAATCTGGGTACTCGGAACTCATTACAAACACCAATGCAACATACTTTAGCACAATAATAATAATCATAATAATAACAACAATAATAATGTTGTTACAATAATAATAATAATAATTTATTAATTCATCATCACACTATGGATGACCACAGTCTATAGCAACCTAGCGTACCTACAGTAATACGTGGACTAATAGGAATAATAATATCAACCACAGCTGGCTGGCTACCGATCTACTGCCAAGACAAATGTCACAATCTGGATTAGAGTAATTAGTTACAGTAATCCATTAGTTATCAGTTTTTATAAATGCATTTTGAATACCAGTTAGATACCCACCGTTTCTTGGTTAAAAAAGACTGCGTTACACCTCCGTTCATTCAACTTGCATCAGACTTCACAGCGTTAGTGTCACAGGGAATGTTCTCCCCAGCGAAACATTTACAAAAACAGTTCCACACAATGACATAGCTATATTATAATATGTTCATATAAATGTAACACGTACAGTGTCACATAGTTTGTGTTTCTATTTAGTTGCGAGTCTATACATCTATAGATATTAATTTAATAGATGATGTAAGTGAGGGGGAATTGTATTCTGGTTTTGACTCTTGTTTTGAAGGGGTGTTCACAATACCAGCACGAGTCTTCCACAATAGTGCGCAGAGACGGCTTATGGAGAGCCTGTCTACTTCCTATTTCCCCTCTTGTTCTCCGTTTGTGCTGTCCGAACAGAAAATAGGTTATTTTAACCATACATTAATTAATCTTTAAATTAAATTAAATTAGTTGTCGACAGAAGCTTAAGTATTTTGTATGTGGACAAATCCTTCATATAGCAGTTGAAGGTATTATTTTTGCGCGTAATTTGTTCGCCATTTCAGTTTAATCTAAATTGTCTGAACCGGTATCGCACCTTCTGTCCAACAAATAGCAATATTTGTCTTTCCATACAAAATAAAAACTACCATGGAGCGGAATACATTTTGGTTGTTGCAGTCTATGGGTCGTTAAAAACACAGCGCCATGCCAATGTATTAGAAGACTGCAATTGTTCAGACAGCAAGGCGCGACAGCCTTCTTCAGTGTGACGAGGAAAAGCGGTGGATCAAATGAGATTTTACATCACATTCCGACTACGTCAAGTATAAAACAGCATGGTATACAGCACACACAGATTCTGTCAGACAAACTGCCCACTTACCTGGCGTCTTTAAACGACATCTAAATATACCAAACAAGCAATATTTTTGCCTTGAGCAGTTCTACATTCAACGGCAATGAGTGCAAAGAGACCTCAACCCACCGCGGCTTGGGTGAGACCGTATGTGTCAAAGAGACAGAAGCCGGTTACACAGTCAGCAGACCTAAATAAAGAGGGTTGCTCTGCCTTACAGGCAACAAACTTGCATCTTCTTTCAACGGTGTCAGACAGGGTACATCCGTTTCTCGAAAGAAAAAAAGGAAGGACAGAGCTACCAAAATACGTCCAGCATCACCTCCGGGCCCACCAGGGTCCAGTCAGCACAGTGCAGTGGTGCCCAGTGCCTCATCTCAGCCATCTGCTGCTCTCTGCCTCTATGGACAAAACTTTCAAGGTAAGCTTGACCTTGGTTTAAAAATTCTGTGTGCAGACTGTGACTGAATCTCTCTTGGCCCTTACGGAAATATGACAATATTTTGTCGTAGCGTTATAGATTTTGTTATCGTTGTACACAATATGCTTTTATGAGTGTATCGTGAATATCGCCAGTGCTTAAAGAATACTGGTTACCTGCACGTTTCATTACAAAGAGTCTAATCAGTCTTCTTTAATTTAATAGAGTGAAGCATATTTGGATTAAAAATGACAGCATGAGAGAGTAATAGCATTTTGATAGCATTTTTTTATTTTACATTTTTTAATTTTACAGAAATATCATATAACATAAAAAATGTCTTTAAATATCGTGATATAAAACTTTTTCATATCGCCCAACCCTAATATAATCTGGTAGTTTTATGAAATATATGTATATAAGTATATAGAGAATTCATTTAGACCCACATATTATCTGTGGAACCTTGTATTTACAAAATGTCAGCTTCGTAGGAGAAGCAAAAAAACCTTCCTCACTTTCAATAGGAGTCAGTATAAAAATTTCTATTGCTCCATTCATCATAAATTTTACGCAATATCAAAAACAACTGCCAGCTTTAGATCCCTTCAGAAAATAAAAATTGCTAAATTGGAGAGACAATATTTTTAAATTCTTTATTTTTGTTATACACTGAATGTATTTGCGTTATAAATCAAAAGATAAATATGAAATGATGGATTAAAATTCCAGTTTTTATTTTCTGATTTTTACATATTAATGTCAAATGTTTATTTGTCATTTGCACAATATGACAAGACACGCACACATTGAAATACCTGGTATAGTATCTCAAAGGAAGTAACTTAGCACTTGGTGATGTCCATGGTTTTCAGGCCTCAGGCATCATTGACTGTAAGGACTGTTTGCATTCATGTACTCAAAACAATCCCTATTATTATAGGTGTTAATTTGTGAGCCAATGAAAGTGGAGGGATTATGCAAATATGGCTGAAATTACAGTTAATGTTATAATTAATGTAATATTTTTTTGGATATTTTTTGGATATTTTAAATCCACTGCTTTGGTATAAAAAAATATATCTAATGGACCTACTTATGGACCTGACTGAGGTCAGAGCCATTGTAGTTGTATTCCAGCGGACTAAGGTGCTGGCACTATGACCCAGGGATTGCTGGTTCAAATCATGTCAGTGGGGTGGGTATATGGCTCTCTCTCTCTCTCTCTCTCTCTCTCTCTCTCTCTCTCCCCACATCATTTCCCCACAGTGTGATGCTGGCCCTGGGTAAGGTTAGATTTTTTTTTTTAGCAAAATGAACAAACATTTAGCTGTTTGTAATGAACAGTTCACACAAGACCAGTTTAAAAAAACTCAGTGGTGTTCTTTAGTAAATACTTTATTACCTACAAACATTCTTTGTGCGGTTTCATATTGAATACTTCATTCAGCTGTTTCATATGCGCGAAAAGTTTCAGCTTTGTTTCTTCTCTGGAATGGTGAAACAAAACTATGTTGAAACTTTCCAGGTATGTTTGGATCAGTAGTCTAAAGTTTGTCTAAAGGTGGATTAAAGAAGCATAAGCTAAAAAGAACACACTGTGAAGCATAGCGATGGCTCAGTAATGCTCTGGTGCTTATTTGCTTCCTCTGGCACTAGACATCTGCAGTGTGTGGAGGGCAAGATGGAATCAATCAAGTATCAGGAAATCCTAGGAGAAAATGTCATGGCTTCTGTGAGGAATATTTTTGCAATGGCCATCATAGTCGTCTTGACTTGAACCCCATAGAAAATATCTAGTGCAAATTGAAAAAGTTGGTTGCATCACGCAAACACAAGAATATTAGTGAACAGGAAGCCAGTGCCCAAGAGGAACTGTCCAAGATTCTTCAGAAACGCTGAGTGGGTGTTTAGCTAGGCATCACATTTGCAGCAGGATCAAAGGGCAACAGGGTGCTCTACTAAAGGTCTTTGCTATTACAGACTGCTAACTATTATTACAGATACTACTGTTATTAAAATAAGTTTGGACAAAGGCCTCATCATTGTAAGATACTGAACATGAGACTGAATGAGACTAACTACTAAGACTTTTCTTGAAAGGTTTGGGATGGTGCAGCCAGTGGACGATGCCTTCAGACTTACTCTGTTCACTGTGGAGCTGTTCGAGATGCATGTTGGCTACCGTGTGGACAACGCATCTTCTCTGGCTCCTTTGACAACACGACTGCTGTGACAGAAGTGGAGACAGGTGTGTAATTCAAACTGTCTATATTCATTGCCATTTTACTCAAGGGGAGCAGAACTCAGGACTCTGCACTGATCTACATCCAATCTACTGGCCATTATTTTACATCCATCTTCTTCATAGTCTTATATAAGTCAGAAGTGAAACCCTTAAGTGTTACTTTCTTCTTACACAGCAGTCAAGTCTCACAACTGGGAATGTAAAGCTCAAATGTTTTGATGTTCTCTTTTTTGTATGCTATACATTGTTTTCAAAGAAGCAGCCAGTGCTCAGCTCAGCTGATTATTTGCAGTGCACTGCCCAGCATTACTGTAGAGCATGGTCCTAATGAAAGCCAAATGTGGTAATTTTTGATTACTGATGTTTAAAGCACCAAAATGGAGACAAAATGAAAATCAAACTTGTGGACTCTCTTTCTGGTGAAAGATGCTTGTAATTTGACTCAATTTAACTGTAGCATGAGCTACAAGTAGGCCCAGTGATGGCATTTTAGTTTTGTTGGATTCTTAAGTGTTCTGAGATTTTTTTTAAATACCATCTCAGACTCATATGCATCTACAAACTTCTAAAGGCCTCCGAGAAGTCTTTGATTTACATTATGATGATACCACTCACAACAATCAAAAGCAAACCATAAAATGTCTGAGGTTTAAATAAGACACGCTCTTCCAAAATCCTCACTAACGAATAGACGTTTAAAGCTAATGTGGTGAACCTGCTTCTAATTTCAGCCATTTTATGTAGTAATAAATGTGGGGGTCATAACTTTTCCTCACATGAAAATTGCATTTCGATTTATTATAAATACAATATGTTATTGACAAGGCAATATTTTAATTATATTACCCCATCAAATTATTTTCATGGTGTATCCTATTTCCTATTTTCACACTACTGAGCCTCATTTTTAACTTGTCTTGAGGAATTTCCACTGAATTCCACTGTAATTTTATTTTCCACTTTTATTTTGAGATTCCAAATCCATGTTATTTTGTTCTCAACGCATTCCACTATGTAATGAATAAATTTATTTTAGTGTTCCCTTTATTTTTGTGAACATTGCATTTCAAAGGCAATGTTATGGAAATTGCTCAAAGCTGTGCTTTGCAGAAAAAATAATTTATTCGTCCTTGTATGTTCAGAAAACTATGCACAATTCTTGATACTTAAACTTGATTAAATAATCTCTGAGCTGTTTAAATGATGCATGATACGTGAACTTGAAGACTCTGCACAGAAACTAAACATCTCCATTACACTTCCGGAAATTACAGAGGCCATTGGCTCAGAGGACAACAGAGGAGAAAAGATTTACCTGTGGCTTTTACAGACCTATAAGCTTACTCTGTAATGAGCGTCACATTTTATGAAAAAGTTGCTGGCTATGTGTGTGAAGGAGGAATAAAAGGGCAGATAAAAGGTTATAGCAGCATATACTCCTGTTTATTGGTCAGGACACCAAAGACAGACACATATGATGTTCTTGATATTGGTGTCTTGATTGATTGATTTGAAATGTTTTTGACACTGACTGAAAGGGAAGCATGGACTAGTACTCATTGAAAAGTAAAAATGAAATGAGTCTGAATGAAGTGAACAACAAACAAAAATACATGCATAGTATTAACTATAGAAATGTGGATAAATTCAACTAATTTTTTCATTGAGTTTAAGCCAGTTTGGTTGAATAAACTCTTCCTTTATTGTTTGATAGCTGTTCACAAAAAAGTCAACATGTGTTTTGATAATTGTTTACATACGAGGTATTGAGATCTATTGCCTCAAAATTGGTCTTAAGAACAACAAAACAAGGTCTTGTTTTATCGCATTACTGGCTAATGAGAGAATACCATGACTTTTTGTTAACACTTGTTATTGTGAAGTTGTTTAGCTCTCAGCAGTGCACAGAATAGGATAAGATTCATGTCCACAAGTGATATTTGTATCCTTTAGTAGTAGCACCTCCCACTGGCCAATTTGAATGAAAGTGGTGATGTCCTGATCAAGGTTTATATCCTCCGCTCCGAGTCTATTGATACTGATTATCAGCCAATACCGATCCAATACCAATCACTACTTTTCTACATACTTAAATACCAAATGAATTAAAGCTCAAATTCATTGTTTTTTTTAATAGTCAACTTTAGTTTTTGTTTTTTTTTAAAGCCTTGCACCTTGCTACAATGTTTGGTTTCGATACCCAATACAGATCCGATATTGTTGAATCAACTATATACTTCACCATGTGGGAGAGACATAAGGCATCAGAATTGACTGAAATTCAAAGTCTGTGACACCAAAAAAAAGCTGGCAGATTATTCCTTCTCAGTTCTCCTTATATAATAGACCAGCTGTGGCAGTTACATCATTACCCCTCCCCCTCGCTCTCGGCTGTCCTCCATTACAGGTGCAGGTCTTCAACCGCTGTATTCTCTCTCTATCGCTGAAAACGTCAGATACAGCAAGGCTGTGGCTTTTAAAAATGGTGATGGGGGATTTAAATCTAGAATATTGTGATATTTAGTGACAAACATGTAATCTGTTTGGCTGTGCCTGCCTGCCTGCCTGCCTGCCTGCCTGCCTGCCTGCGTGCGTGAGAGAGATCTTGAGTAAACAGAGCAGGCTGCTGAAGGCGATGTGTGTGGATTTTTCCAAGCTGGATTTCTTGCTGATAGTTGATGACAGGTCGACGGCAGGCTTTATTTTTATGTGAATGATGTCTGTAGTTTACTCTGACCCTGTGTTATGAAGCCTAGAATACTGGCGGTGAGGGAATCTGGTTTAGTGAATGGATCAGTCCCATGGATCGGCCTAATGGTCCGATACCCAATCCAGCTAATTTTGTTAGCATCGGGACCGATATCCGATCCTAGTATCAGATCAGTGCATCCCTATAAATGGCTAGGCTCTGACATGTTTCTCTGAAACTTTCTAGAAAACTTACACCTAGTGTAATTACACACATTTAAGAGCAGAAAAATGTATACATTAACATTACAAATTTTGTAATGTTAATGTTGATTATGCTGATTGATTAAGATGTGTCCATTTAGGATTGGAGAACATTGTACAGCACATTACTATGTGCATTGGGCATGTTTTTGTGAAAATCTTTCTCCCTGAGTAATAAATGCTGTGCCCTTTATAGTATGTTTGCTGTAATGTTTTTATTCATTTGTTGTCTTCTCAGGTCAGGTGGTTGCCAAAATGGAAAACCAATTTAAGGTGACTTGTCTAGCCTTTCAACCCTCAGATCCCTGCGTTTTTCTGTGTGGGGGGTTCAGTGCTGAGGTCAAGGCATGGGATTCCCGATCCTGCCAGGTCAGTTTAAAGTTTAAGCTCTACGTAGTCCTGTGCTTGAACAGTACACTAGTAAAATGAACATAGAACACATTATTAAAAAAAGAACATTATAACATAGGGCTTCCCCTGAAAGTCGACCAGTCAGTCGACAGGGATTCTTCAAGTCGAGCAGTCGAGTAATATTTTTTGTTTTATGTAAATATACTTATATTTTACTTTAGCTATGGTACATTAGTAATGTTAATATTGACATATATTATTTATATATTGAATATATGAATACATATTCAAATGTTTGTGGACCCATCTTTTAATGAATCAGCCACTTTATGTTGTACCCATTGCTGACACAGATGTGCAAAGAGAATGAGAATAATTTATGATATTTAATCCATATTTCAGCATAAAGAAAATGTAATCTACACTGCAAGCTCAACAGTAGCGATATTGTGTTTGCATCGCTAAATTAAACTGCTAATATGTCAGTAGGCTCTGTAAAGAGAGTGATTTGCTGGAGGAAGTTGGGGCCTAACTTGTTTAATTAAATGAATATTTTAAAAAATGTTTGTTAATGTTTGCAGAGTAATCGTGCATTAACGCATTAATGAATGGCACTAGTTATTACCCAAGGATATATTTTCTCTCTCACTTAAAATGTTGCTAGTATATACTTTAATTTATCTTTTAACATTAAATCCAACAGTGGCTCATTCTACAAGATGTGATCTTTTTCATATTCCTTCTAACTTCTAACTTGCGGTTTTAGGTGGGGTTGCTACATTCTGAGGTCTACAAAGAAAAACACTGTAATCTTTTTGTCTCATTTAACTACCTCTTAAGAAATCCTAAATGGGATGTATTTATTTGGTCTTATGTGAATGTTTCAGCAAACCTCTCTCTTACAGTAATCTCAGATTACATTTGTAACAGGCCAGGAGCACATACCATCATAGTTATAATATTACTACAGCTGAAATGTAGCACCTAGTTCTTTTTCTTCTTTAAGGTGATCAGGACATACAAGGCCGGGATCCAGCAGACACTGGACATCTTATTTCTGGGTGAAGGGAAAGAATTTATGACCAGCAGTGACATGGTCAGCCAAGACTCTGCAGATCGAACCCTTATTGCCTGGGACTTCACCACTACTGCCAAAGTCTCCAATCAGATATTTCATGTAACTATTTTACTTAAGTCACCCCATGGCTATCCTCTTGTTAGAAGCTCTGTAGTAACTATTGACCTTATTTTTTGGCTGCTTGTCAGGCTCAACAAGTAGTTCTCATATTAATAATATAAATATAAAAATAAACCTTTTTATTAGACCTTTTCTTACGCTCATTATAAACATGAATGTAATGGCGGAATTGGTCTTGCTTTTTGACCTGTTCTTTTTGTTGAGCAGAATAAGTGTACAACTTATTGTACTGCTGAAATGTTTTAGCACTGGAAAAAATATTTAAAGCGAAGATACTTTGAAAAGTAATGACCAAAATGAAATCAATATTTGGTGTGACCACCCTTTTCTTAAAAAACGGCATCAATAATCTTGGCTTGCAATTTTTAAGGTACTCAGCTGGTTTCAAGCTACTTGAACAACTAAGCAGTCCAGATCACCTGCTGCTAAATCGCTGTACCCCAGTCCTTGTGTTTTTGAGATGATTGGCTTGGTCTCTCCCATAGTTTTTTAGTCACAACTCATCCACAAAGACCATCTCTGACAAGGCAATATCTTTCCCTTTCCAAAGTCTTTGTAAGGGCTGACTCCAAGGCTAGGCTGCCTCTGGCCACCAGAGAGAGGCAACTGGTTGTTTCTGGAGCTAATCAAGCCCAACACTTGGCGAAAAGGCTTCTTTTAAGATAAGATAAGATAAGAGATAATATAATCCTTTATTATTCTTTTAAGCATTCCCCGGTACGCACACACTGTATCCACTGCAGTAGAGGAACTTTCTTGTCAGCTCTGTTTTTTCAGCTATTAATCTATCATCTAGCATGTGGTAGCTCACTTACTTAGAAGGTCTTACTGTGACAAGACCTAGGCAGATTTCTCCTCTGGGTGAGCCAAAACAGTCCTGAGCTCAACTCAACCCCATGCTCAAAAGTCATGTTTGTGCTAGGAAAACAACAAGTTTAGTTAAACCCTATCAGTCAGCCTAGACAAGTGGTCAAATATCCGAATATCAGAATTATGACGTAGGGTTTGTTGATTCCAATCAAACGTGTCTGGTCAATGTGCAACTAGCTAAGGGACATTTAACAAAACAATACGTGTGCAGTATGTAAATTTAGTTTTACTTTAAGTATGTAATATTGACCCTATGGTAACTTAGAACCCCCCTTAAAAAAGCTTAATTGACAAGGTTTTTTTTTTTTCTTTTTTTATTTCATGATGTTCTTTTTTTAAAAAAACATTAAAATTTAAACCATTTCCAGTCTCAACTATAGCTGTGCATGCTTTGCTTTGAAATACTTAATTAGATTTTCTTTTAGAAAACACACACCATACTTCACCAAAAAGAGTCTTTGGGCAAGACTTTAAGCTACCTTCGCCAATATGTGTAACATGATTCAAATGTAAATCGTTCTTGACAAGTGTTAACCAAATGGAAAACAGGTAAATTATTATGTGGCTTGGTCATTTTTATTTGATGAAGGATTGATTTTAACAGTATTAAATACTCATGTTCTATTTGTGTTCTGATGTGTTTTGCTTTCTTGTTTGACTACTAAATGTGAATGTTACAGAAGTATGCACTTTTCTTCAGACTTTTCTACAAACACTAGACACATACAAGCACACAGTATTTTAAAGTTAAATTAAAACTTTAATTAATTAAAAATTACTTATTAAAAATGTTATAAGTTAAATTAAGTACATTCATTTATTTAAAAGAAAAGCATAAAGCTTTTGCTGTGTTTGGTGCAGGAGAGATACACCTGCCCCAGTTTGGCACTTCACCCACTGGAGGACGTGTTTGTTGCTCAGACCAACGGAAACTACATTGCACTCTTCTCAGCTCAGAAGCCATATCGGATGAACAAGATGAAGCGATTTGAAGGACACAAGGTCAGTGAGTTTTACTGTTATGTGCATGGACCACATCAAAGTACACTGCTTTACGAACTGATCTACAACAAATCCATATAAAAAATCTGGTTTTGTACTCCACTCTCAGTACCAAAAGCATCAAAATCTAATTTGCATGCAAGTTTCTTTTGTTATTCTTTTTTTGTGGGCACATAGTAGGCACAAAAGAGACAGGAAATAGATAACAGTGAAATGGAAATCTCCCCCACTAATGTTTCTGTGTTGTAGGTGGAAGGTTATGGCGTGCAATGTGAGTTGTCCTCAGATGGAACCTTGCTGGCCTCGGGGAGTTCCACAGGCTCTGCACACTTCTATGACTTTCGAAGTGGAAGAAGCTTGCTCAGACTTCATGCTCATGAGCAAGCCTGTATGTGTGTGTCTTTTCACCCTGTACTAGCCTCTGTGGTTGCTACATGTGACTGGGGAGGGGAGGTTAAAATATGGAACTGATCATCTTGGAGATTGTATGTATGTATGTATATATATATATCCCGCTGCAGCAACATATAATAGTGTTCAGAATAGAATGTTGTGATATTTTACATTTTGAAAAATAAACTGTAAAGCTATTTGTAATAAGTAATATTATTTTGTACTATGATAAAATGCTCTTATTCTTTCAAATTGACTGGTGGGAGTATTGCTGCTTTGGCACTCTAATCTGTCTAATGTACCCAATCTATCTAAGTTAATGTACAGTTGCCTTAATACTAATAATACACAAACATAGATTGTGTTATAGTCAGAGATGCTCAAAGCTCCAGAAACATTGCTTAAGACCTGGGTGTAGATCAATCCATGGTTAGACAAATTGCTTATAAGTGGAGAAAGTTCAGGATTGCTTCTACTCCCCCTACGAGAGGGCATCCTGTTCAAGAGCACAATTCCTTACTCCCTGAGAATGGGTTAGCATGGAAGGACACCATGATGTTCCACAATGCTTCTTGAAGAATGTTCAATAGACAGATAAGACAAAAGTGGAACTTTTTAGCAATTAGTCACAGTTTTGTTGTCAAATTTGAAATGCAGAAATTCAGTTTATCTGCTGCTGTGTACTTAAGTACACAGCAGCAGATAAACGGAATACTCCCACCTGTTGGTCCACCATGTTAGAAATCACTTAAGTAGCGTAGCGTTGCTAAGTTTCAGATAATGTTTCAAAGCTTCTGTCATTTCAAAATAAGTTGACCAATAGAGATAGACATTACAGAAGCAAAATCATCGATCAGTAGAATCCACAAAAAGAGAACGAATTCAATTATTTTATTTAGTGTAAAACTTTTGGCACAAAATGAACTCACAAACACCTTATTTAAATGAACAATAAGCACTAAATGACAGGAATCGGTGGCTGAGTGAGGGGTAGCTCATGGGGCTCCAGCCCCGGATTACTGTCTCTGACTGGCTGGCAAAACAAATGCCCCAACCGTTTTGGGAAATTATCGCCATCTAGTGGTCGGTTGGGAGAGTTGTGTTGTCAGACATTCAGCCTGTCACCTCAGTGTTGAAGTGTAAAAGTGTGAAATGCGATTTATCAAGCTACCCAAACATCTTTCCTATACTTCTGCTGGGGCTTTACCTATAAATATACACTGTGAGCGGATTGGTTTATTAACAAATTGGTTTATTAACAAATATTAACAATATCATCAGCCCTGCTCATCATATAGAAGAATTGCTGTTGTATTTCTATAATTACAGATTGCAGTCCTTCTGTTATTGCCACCTTTCAGAAATAAAAGTAAGGGACGCCCACCACTGCTCCTCTGGGCCATGACCACCACAGTCCCTGTGGGGTGGGGCGCCCGCCCGCAGCAGTGGATTTTTTTTTTTTTAGTGCTGGTGTTTTTAGTAAAGCGGAGATCAAGTAAGCAATTCGTCATACTTAAAGCTTGGAATGCCTTATTATAAAGTGCAGTTAATTAAATCATGGAATATGTTTGTTTGGAGTGTGCAACAATTAACTATAAGGTAACTGAGAATAAATAAACTGATAAACTGAGAACTTTATGTAACTTTTTAAGTGCATAACTATAGGGACTCACTTTGAACACTGTTGAAAACAACAAAAGCACTTATAAACATCTCGACACAAATACAGAAATGTATGCAAACATTTAAATCTAGGAATTGTATAAATATATATGCTATGACATAAGAATAAACGTTTTTTTCTTAACAAATGTGTCCATTAGTATGATTAATATATTGGTATGATTTGTTCTTTCAATGGCCATATATAATATTTATACTAATACTACTGAATATTAAAAAAATGATCATTCATTCCACTTTAAAAACTCGCCATCCTAAACAATTAATCAAACCACAATAGTCTACTAAAATAAGATATGCCCATCTTCTGGCAAAAACACAACCAGATAGAAAATCATTCATAACATAATATCACATCGTATCAGTCTCAGGAGATTATTGGGGTATGAAGAACTGTGCTTTTGATAGGTAGGTTCAATACGAGACGCAACATTTATTTGCCAAATAAAGGGCGACCCTAGTTCACCTTCAGTCCCTAATCGGCATCTTGCGCCAGGAAGTGCCATCTGCGCCGTCTGGAAATGTCATCCACTTGCACGTGCCACTACACGAATGGTAGGTGCCACTGAGGCCTGTAAACGAGTGGAACTAGCCACTGGCTTGTAACGCTTGCTAGTGGCACCTGCCATTCAGAAACTGGTACGTACCGCTTCGGAAAGATACTTGCTAACAATTCCTGCGACTAAACCAATGACTCTGCTCATCGATTACTTATATGCTAACTATCGGCTCATCATTACTTCATAATCGGCCATCAAAACCTGTGAAAACTGACGGGGACGTGTCGATCTGAGGATGTCGCAGAAAAGTATAGTTAATAGCTGTGTTAGTTGTTTTTTTATTATTCCAAACTAACGGTTTACACATTTGTTCTTATTATGGACGTATTTGTGCTAATTGTTGACTGAATAGGAACGATTGCTGTAAAGGTAACGTATTTGGATGTTTATTAAAAACTGGAGGAGGGCAGGCTAGTGTTTTTATTTATTCACTATTCTCGTGCACTGATGTACAAGCCTAATGTAGAAATACTGCTAACTCCCATATTAGCACCTGTCGTTTAGCAGAGGCAATAGCTTACTCCAGTGGCACCCGTCATTTAGACCATTGGCACCTGCCTTTCAGTAGAGGCAATAGGGAAACCCAGGCTAATTAAATTAGATTAAATTTTGCACACATTTATGTACCCTTTACTATTTTCAAGTTACAAGTCGCAATACTGTGGTTATACTAACTTAATTTTTCTTGGGTGCCACTTAAGAATTTAACATATTTTCTGAATTACTGCACAACCACTTTGATTATTAACAAAATGCTTAAGAATGTCCTAATGATTTTATTGGAAAACAATGTGTACATGCTTTTAATCAAAGAAAAAAAAAAAATCATTATTTAACTCATTTGTGACTATTTTGTGACAAAAAACAAATAGGTGTAGTAATCCACAAATGTAATTATGTATAACATATATCACCCACTGTGAACAAAGAATGGAAATACAATTTATTATATAATATCAAATATTACATAAAATATCTTAAAATGGCATGCAAAGTGCAAAAGTCATTTCTACCTTTTTTTTGTATGCATCATGTAAGAGCTTCCTGAATAATTAAAGTGACATGTATCTGTTGAAAGTCATTTCATTTTGGAATCTTGTATACCCCTCCAGCTTCTTCAGTTTTAGGATAATATTCTTGCAGAGAGTTTAACATAAAACAATAAACATAAATGTGCTTATCATTGTTAATTGTCTTGCTATGTAAGGTTTATGCAAGAAGCGGAGTGTCTGTAAAAGTTTCTGCAGCTTGGAAAAAAAAATGGATGGGTGGGGTATGTTCACCAGTTCAAGCTGTAGTAATTGCACAAATGTTAAGCCCAGAGCATAATGACAATGTTGCCAAACACAAGAACTATAATGCTGTCAGTTGACTTTATTGTGTGAACAATACCTCATGAGTGTGCAAAAAGAATAGATGCTTCTAACAGTGAATGATGAATGCTTTAGTCCACAGATAAAAATATGTCTTAGTAATTTGTTTGTACGTTACAAATCACAAGATCATTACTCATTCAGATAATAATCATAATATGTACTTTTTCTGACCCTCTTTTCTGATTTACACAATATAGCTGTCCTATGCAAGGCAGTGGTTTCCTTCTCTTTCAGCCTTCTTCCATTCATCCTTTAAAGATAATCAGATTATAATCACTGACTGAGGCAGTATATTTGCTGTTAAAAAAAATCTTATACCTCAATTGGCAAATCACCAACCAAATAAAGCGTGATGTAAGCGTGGATGGCACAGCTGCACATGGTGATACTTCAGAGGACATCCTTTTATCCTTATGCTGTCTAAAAAAATGGTGGAAGTTAATAAAACTTAAACCTACTGTGCAGACAGCCCACAGTTGACGTCATCTGTTTGCTTCCATATCTGAGATTTCTCAGCCAAGAAAGGAGTCATGCTGCCAAAATACATGTCTACAACTACACAAACCATTCAAGTAATTATGTAAATATTTATGACTTGCAAAAATATATAATAATGAAAGTATAAGCCAAAATAATACACTTCAGCATTTTCATGATGTCATCCTCAACTGTCCTGTTTCCCACCTGAGTCATATTTCTGGAGTTCTTGTGCAATTATATCAAATACCCGGTTTGAATAAATATTGTGTACAGATTAGTTGAAAGCATCCAAAATAAATGCCAGGGAAAAAAAAATCGAAGTCACCCATAGAATAAAGTGGTTTTCCCACTCAGGTCCGAACAATTGCCCAACAAAAGAAATATCAGTGTTTAATTTTATTTCTCTATGATAACCATTTAAGCATATATTACTAGGATTATTCAATATTTAAACGCTTATTTGTGCTTTGAGGATTCACAGTCAAGTCAACTAACACCACAACTATAAACATTCCTGCGACGTCCTCAGAATGACATGTCCCCGTCAGTTTTCACAGGTTGACGGCCGATTGTGAAGTTATGATGAACCGATAGTTAGCATAGACCAGTAGCCGATGAACAGAGTCATTGGTTTAGTCACAGAAATTGTTGGGCAAGTATCTTTCCGAAGCGGCACATACCAGTTTCTGAATGGCAAATGCCACTAGGAAGTGCTACAAGCCAGTAGCATTAGTGGCTAGTGCCAGTGCTATTTCCGGGCAGCGCAGAGGCCACTTCCTGGTGCCAGAAGCTGGGGACTGAACCCCAACCTCACGCAGCATGCTCAACTTTTACAATGGCAGGCGACGATGAGTCATACTCTGCAAGGTGATTCATAATGTGCAAACAATAAAAAGCATTTCAAACGAAAACACCAGCTGTATTTGTTTGAAATGTCTTTTTTTTATTGTTTGCACATTATAAACCAGCTCAGGTGGATTTTATAAATGCACTGCTGCCTGCGTTATGCAGAGTTCACACTACACGGTTTTGGCCCTGATTTTCCGCTCGCCAACAGGTTTCCGAGGCTGATCGGTGTTCACTCTATCAGAACACATTGGCATACACTCAACCATAATACCTACATTTGCACTGCAAATATGTACAGTTGAAACCAGATACATGCAGTGTGTAAAAAGACATGCATTTTTTTCATTTAGAATAAACTTTCTGTCTGAGGTCAATTAGGATTACCAAAAAGAATGCCAGATTAATGAGGGAATTTTAAAAGGCAATTTTTAGTACTTTCTTCAAAGTCAAAAGTTTAAATACACCAAGATTACTATGCCTTTAAACTATTTGGGACAGTTCATAGGATGATATGTCTTTGGAATGTCTTTGAAAACTTCCGTTTATACCTCTCAGGAAGTAGAAGGGTTCTGTGTCCCAGGGATGAACATGCTTTGGTCTGAAATGTGCATATCAACCCAAGAACAAAGGTAAAAGACCATGTGAAGATGCTGGCTGAAGCTGGTAAGTGTGTCATTATCCACAGTAATACAAGTACTGTATTGACATGGGCTGAAAGACCATTGTGCCAAGAAGAAGCCATTACTCCAAAAGAAAAATAAGACAGATTGTTTCCAAATGCACACAGGGACAAAGACCTTAATTTTTGAGACATGTCCTGTGGTCTGACAAAACTAAAATGTAACTGTTTGGCCATAATGAACATTGTTATGTTTGGAGGAAATGGGGGAAGCTTGCTAGCCTGAGAACACCATCCCAACTGTGAAACATGGCAGCATCATGTTGTGGGGTTGTTTTGCTGCAGGAGGGACTGGTGCACAAAATAGATTATGTGGAAATACTGAAGCAACATCTCAAGACATCAGCCAGGAAGTTAAAGCTTGGGTGCAAATAGGTCTTCCAAATGGACAATGACCCGAAGGATACTGCCAAACTGGTTGCAAAGTGGCTTAAGGATAACAAAGTTATTGTTTTGGAGTGGCCATCACAAAGCTCTGATCTCATTCCTATTGAAAATGTATGGGCAAAGTTGAAAAGGCATGTGCAAGCAAGGCAGCCTACAAACATGGCTTAGTTACACCAGTTCTGTCATGAAAAATGGGCCAAAATTCCTGCCAACTATTGTGAGAAGCTTGTGGAAAGATATCAAAAACATTTGACTCAAGTCATACAGTTTAAGGGCAATGGTACCAAATACTCATGAAATGTATGTAAACTTTTGACTTTGAAGAAAAATACAAATGGCCTTAAAAAAATCCCTCTCATTATTCTGAAATTCAGCAATTTCGGTAAACCTAATGGACCTAAAACAGCAAAAGTTTCTGATTTTATGTCAAACAGTGAGGACAAAAATTGCGCGCATATATATCATGCATGTAAACTTGTTTACAAAAAAAAAAAAGAGCAGACACTCTTGTGATTTTTCCTGGATGTCATGATCCACTCGGTCTGACAATGACGGGAGAACACTCGCAGGGGATGGACCAGAGCGAGGAGTTTATTGACAACAATAAACCATAAACAAAACAGAAATGCAGCACCAATTACTAGAGATAAGGAAGAACTAAACAAAACTGACAAACCATACTGGGCAAACAAAAGGAACACACCTGGGGCTGGTGAGGCACTAGGGCAGTGCTAGCTGCCGGGGCTGAGCCAATACCGTTACTCAGAAACAAACCTCCAAGCCAAGCCTGGGAAAGCTATGAACTAGGACCTATAGAGTAGCGCTAGTCAGGCGCATTGAACTTACTAGACTTGAGAGCATGAGGAGTCAGCCACCAAACCTAGACGACTGTTCCGGTCCGACGGTGAGGAGAGCTAACTGCTGAAGCAAGCTGGAGAGTCGCTCACTCCTGGAGCTCCAGGACCCCAGCTTGCTGAACCGAAGAAGCCAGGCCAAAGATCACCACAGACCTACAGTAGCTCCCTAATGGACCCTGAGGCAAGAGCAGCCTAGCTAGTTAGCTTCCCCTGCTAAGCTAGAGAGAGAGAGAGAGAGAGAGAGAGAGAGAGAGAGAGAGAGAGAGAGAGAGAGAGAGAGAGAGAGAGCTCTGTAAGTGGATGCACTCTACAGACCAGACCGGTGAATTACCTGAGTCTGAGGGTACTCCTCAGCAACCAGCAGCTGTCACTAGCCCTACTTAAATACACCAGCCCACAGGTGTAACACATTAACCAAACAAAGAATAGTCACATGACAACCAAAACCAGAAACCAAAATGGCGACAAGGGGTGTCAACCCATAGGTCCATTTCAACATAAAAGTCCTTTCTTTGCATAAACATGGCATGGTTCATTAACATATAGTTCATTTTCGCCTGTGAGCTGCGGCCCGGGACCGCCTTTGGGGCAGGCGCGGCGGTGCGGGCGTGACACTGGAACGGTCGTCTAATGTGTGACATGCTGTCGCTGAACAGCTGTGTACACAGTAAAAAATAAGCTTGCCCTTTAGTTATCCTAACTTAAATATTGTTGTTGATATGACTACAAATCACTGAATTAGTTATTATAACTTAATATAAACTTAAACTAATGATTTTTTTTAATTGGAAAATCAAGTTATAAATCAAGACAATTGTCGAAACGATGTACGTGTTGTAACATCCTGTTTTCGTTTTGTATTATGTTAGCATAGAACGCGCTGCTGGAAGGGAGACCGCCGTTTCGCCATATTTACTTTTAGCCTTCTAGCTTGTGACTGAAGTTACTCTTTGCTTTGGTGCGTGTTTGCATTTAAGGTAGTACTAAGTTTCTTAATTTCTTCTCACTTTGATCTCTTTGAGAACATGACTGATGATAGTTAAGGCACATTAAGTGCCTAAGTGAAGATTTGTGGTGTTTGCAATATTGTGCTTGGTGTTCCACACAATACATCGTGAATGAACGAGAGGAAGATAAGAAATAATTGCACGACATTCTCAATTCACAAACAATTCACACTTTTGTGCAATTTTGCAGAGTTGTGTAGAGGACTGAATCAACTGTGAACTGAAACTGACTTTAATGTTTTTCACAGTATTGGAATTTCACAGTATTTCAAATTCACAGTATTGTGGAGCTGCGTCTAAAAACAACTCAGATCTAGCTAACAGCAATGTAGAGAAACAAATCTCACTCTGTTGTTCCCTACATAGTGCACTACATCACAAAGTCATTAAACAGTAACTAACCAATAAATAGTCCTGTTTATCCTGTTGATGAATATAAACGAATTTAGTTTGGTTATATCATGCTCTGTTTGGGTGGAGGTATTACATGACCTGCACTACGTAGAGAGAAAGGAGCGATTTAGGACAAGACATCAGAGTACATGATGTTTTGGCAGGAGAATCAAGATTCAGTGAGGAGATTAAACTTCTGGAGTGTCTCTGTACACAGCTCAGATGTGCATCGTCTGTTTTGGAACTTCCCCCTCATAAGTGAGGACACCGAGTTAAAATCCCTAGTTTGCGCTTCAGTTAGTTTGGCTTTTATAACAAAAGGAGAGACGTCGCAAAAATATAGCAACTGGCGGGACAATCTCTGACAAATCCAGTAGTATTGTTTATAAACAGTAAAGAAACTTTTTTTTTGTGTTTGTTCTTTGTCTTAAAATCTATCTATGTATGTATATGTATGTGTGTGTGTGTGTGTGTGTGTGTATATATATATATATAGTTATATATAGTATATATAGCCAGTTAATAGGCCTGTCACTATTTTTAACATCAATCACAAAGTTAAACCTAGCTAACTATAAACAACAAGTATTCACTTTTTCAATTTTATGCCTGGGTGGTTGTCATAACTAGCTAAAACATGTTTGTGTTTGTTTAGGATGTTTGGCACTTTAATGGTGGTCATTCTTGTTAGTTGTTTTTATCTGTAGCTGTTATACTGTCGCTTTATCTTTCAGGTTTTGATTGGATGGCAGCTGTTATTGTATGAGGTGGAAATGTAAGCTTTGCACTTACGATCCAGTCACTGTCATTATTTTAAGATACACAAGGCTCTAGCAACACATGTGAGAAGTCATGGATTTAAATGTGGTGAATCTATGAAATTAAAAATTAGATGCCTGTTATGTGACTTTGACCAATCTGCAAGTGTTAAACAATACTTCTGTCATCTTATCATCTTCTGTCATCTGTCATCTTCATAATCATTGTGCTTTTAAGTCAAGAATTTATTCAAGTTTTACTTCACAGAGAAGTCCATATCATAGTTCTGCATAGTTACAAGACTTTAAAGCTGTACTTCTCTCTTGCCACCACTGAGTGTACACTCTGGTGTTAAACTAGATGCTGGTGGGCACTCCACTAATAACACTGAGTCACCTGATGTGGATTTTGATTTACAGTTTGATGATGATGATGATGATGATGAAAGAAATGTAACATCACAGTCAGATCAGTACAGAAAACTTTATGATAACTTCGCTAAGCTTTGCTATTTACCCAAGAAAAACCTTAGCTAGTTAGAATAGACTAATAGTTCAAAGATACCTCATAGCTTTAGACATTACTGAGCACAAGTCAATAAGGTGACCACAGTACTCTGCTATTCGTGCAAGTAGTCTCTGAAGAGGTGGGTCTTCAGTCTGCGTTTGAAGACAGCAAGCGACTCGGCCTTTCGGACACCCAGGGGATGATGATGATAATGATGATGGTGATGAAACAAATGTAACATCACAGTCAGATCAGTACAGATCATTTTATGATAACTTCAAAGAGAATCAAATTGTTTCTAATGAGTTGTTAGTTTAATTAGGGTTATATATAGATGAATTTGAAATGTGTAACCCTTTGGGAACTGCAAGAAAAAAACAAACAAAATAACTTTATTGGGCAATTGAAAATTTTCCTATCAGGTACAGATCAGCCTTGTCTAGTATAAGTAGCCTCGCTGTGCAATAGTACTGATGTGAAAACATTTGGTTATGAACGAGTTGTTAAACCACTACTCAAAGAGTTTTGTATATTTGAGAATCAAGGATTTTACATTAAAAGACTGGGTACTTATGTCAAAGGTACAGTCCTGTATGTGTCATCAGATCATTTAAGAGCACAATCCTTTGCTGGCTTTCTGGAGTCATTTTCTGTTGATAAATTTTGCATATTCTGCTTAGCCAGCCGCAGTGAAATACAGAGTACGTCAGTCAGAACTGGTTGCTTTCCACTTAGAAAATTATCATACAATGAAGCTGTTCAGAAGCTTAAAGAGCAATAGATCATAGTTGTCAATGGTATTAAAGGTGACTGACTTTTTACATGATTTGCTGGAAGGAATAGTGCCTGTGGAACTGTGTTTGTGTTTAAAGACATTGATTGCTAAGAAATACTTACAAAACAAACAGGCCACACAAAATTCCAAAGACGTTTACGTTAAAAGAGACAATTGGTGGGAATGGACATGAAAATTGGACAACTTTGAGGCTGCTACCATTACTGATTGGGGATAAAGTGTCAGAGAACGATACAACTTGGTGTGCCCTTACAGATCTTAAAGACATTGCGGAAATTTTAGCTTCATCCACATTTACAGAAGAAAAGCTTCTCTACCTTGAAGCCAATATCTTTGAACATTGTCAGCTTTTGCAGGAAGATTTTCCTGCTTTTAAGTTGAAACCAAAGAACCACTATCTTGAACACTACCGCTATCTAATTTGCTGTTTTGGTCCTCTACTTGACTTCTGGACAATTTGATTTGAGGCCAAGCACAGCTTCTTTAAGAAAGTTGGCCAGGATGTTAATAACTTATATTTAACTTAAATAAAAAATATTTTGATGACTTTAGCTTCAAGGCACCAGCTCATGTTGGCTTAATACATTTACATTTACAGCATTTAGCAGACGCTCTTATCCAGAGCAACTTACAAAAGTGCTTTGCTATTTACCCAAGAAAAACCTTAGCTAGTTAGAATAGACTAATAGTTTAAAGATACCTCTAAGCTTTAGACATTACTAGACACAAGTCAATAAGGTGACCATAGTACTCTGCTATTCGTCCAAGTAGTCTCTAAAGAGGTGGGTCTGCGTTTGAAGACAGCGAGCGACTCGGCCGTTTGGACACCCAGGGGAAGCTCATTCCACCACTTTGGTGCCAGGACAGAATAAAGCCTGGACGCTTGTCTTCCGTGGATTTTGAGGGATGGCGACTTGAGCCGAGCCGTACTTGAAGCTTGAAGGGCTCTAGGTGCGAAACGGCTTTTGACCATTGCCATCAAGTATGGAGGGGCTGGTTCGTTCTTGGCTTTGTAGGCCAGCGCCAGGGTTTTGAATCTGATGCGGGCAGCTACAGGAAGCCAGTAAAGAGAACGCAGCAGTGGAGTGACATGGCTGAATTTAGGAACATTGAAGACGACCCATGCCGCTGCATTCTGGATGAGTTGCTGGGGCCTTATGGTGCGCAGAGGGAGACCAGACAGAAGAGAGTTGCAGTAGTCAAGTCTGGAAGTGACGAGAGACTGAACAAGCACCTGGGCAACCTCTCCAGAGAGGAAGGGTCGAATTCTCAGGATGTTGTACAGGAGAATCTGCATGACTGAGTTACATTTGCAACATGACTTGAGAACGATAACTGATCATCCATGACTACACCAAGGCTTCGAGCTTCTGTAGAAGGAGTGACCAGTGAGTTCTCAAAGGAGATGGCAAGATCGTTTTTAGGTCCAGCAGTTCCCGAGATGTACAGCAGCTCCGTCTTCCTGGAGTTCATTTTGAGGTGGTGAGCCGCCATCCAAGAAGAGATGTCAGCGAGGCATGCTGAGATGCGGGCAGAAACCTGTGTGTCAGACAGTGTGAAAGAGAGCATGAGTTGAGTGTCATCGGCGTAACAGTGGTAAGAGAATCCATGACAGGATATCACTTTCCCAAGAGAGCTAGTGTAGAGTGAGAAAAGAAGAGGACCAAGAACCGAGCCTTGTGGAACGACAGTGGAGAGACTATGGAGAGCTGTGGAGAGGTCAAGAAGGATCAGAACCGATGACAGTTTGGCAGCTTTAGCTGCATGGAGCTTCTCTGTAACTGCAATGAGAGCAGTTTTGTGTGCAGCTTTGAAGCCAGACTGGTTAGGGTCCTGTTGATTGTTCAGAATGAGAAAAAGAGAGACAGTTGGTTGTAGACAGAACGTTCAAGAATCTTTGAGAGGAAGGAGAGAAGAGAAATGGGTCTGTAGTTGCCAATGTCCAAGCTGTCCAGAGTTGGCTTCTTTAGGATAGGCACAACTCTAGCAGACTTGAAGGCAGATGGTACCTGACCTGACAACAAAGAGCTGTTTATGATGAAGGAGATGAAAGGAAGGAGGTTTAAAGCAATTGTTTGGAACAGAGGGGATGGAACAGGATCTAGTGGACAGGTGGTAGGATTATTAAAGGTGAGAAGATGTAGGAGGTCATCTGTGGAAAGAGGAGAGAAGCAGGACAGAGAAGAGGGAGGAAGAGGGCAGTGTCTAGAGAGGGGGGTAGAGGCAGGGGGGAAAGATCGGCGGATCTTGTCAACCTTTTCTTCGAAGAAGGAGACAAAATCTTCTGCAGACAGGGTAGTGAGTGGTGGGGGAGTATGAGGGTTAAGGAGAGAGGAGAAGATGGTGAAGAGTTTGCGTGGGTCAGATGCAGATGCTTCCAGTTTCCCTCTGTAGTAAGATGCTTTAGCAGCAGCAACATCCATTCTAAACCTGGAGAGAAGAGACTGATAGGAGTGGAGGTCGGAGTCATGTTGTGACTTCCTCCACTTCCTTTCAGCCATTCTTAGCTCTCTAAAGTTGTTGCAGAGAACATCTGACAGCCACAGGAAGGTGAAGAAGAATTTGCTGACCTAGGTGAGAAAGGGCAGAGAAGGTCGACAGAGGTGGAGATAGATGAGAGGAGAGTGTCTGTAGCAGTTTCTAGTGGAAGAGAGGAGAAAGATGAGAAAGAGTGGTCAGGACAGTTGAGGCAAGAGCTGAGGGGGGAAACAGAGCGAAGATTGCGGTGAAGAGTGGAAGAACTTGCAGAAGTGGTAGTTGAAGGAGTAGAGAGGGGGAGTGAGAAGGAGAGAAAGTGGTGATTAGAGAAGTCCAAAGGAGTCACAGCCACATCCATCAGGTGTTCCCTGCTCTGTGTGATGGTGCAGACTGGTTGAACGTGAGATCAAAAGTGGATAGCAGTGGAAGAAGGCATGATGACTGGAGTTTCTCTGATGGAAGGTTGAAGTCGCCAAGTAGAATAAGTGGGGCGTCAACAGAGAGTCCACTCAAGAGAACATCCAGTTCATCAACAAAATTGCCCAAAGGACCAGGAGGATGATAGAGAACAATGATGTGACGTGTAGTGGGAGAAGAGACAGTAACAGCATGGTATTCAAAGTAGGAAATGTCAAGATTAGAAAAAGATAGCGGGGTGAAGCGCCACAGAGGAGAGAGGAGCAAACCGGTGCCACCACCCCTGCCAGTCCTTCGTGGAGAGTGGGAAAACGCAAGGTGACAAGGCAGCTGGAGTTGCAGAGTTGTCCGGAGTGATCTACGTCTCAGTCAGAGCCAGGACGTTTAGAGACCGAGCAGAAGCAAAAGCTGAAATGAAATCTGCCTTCTGCACTGTAGACTGGCAATTCCACAGTCCCCCAGTTACCATCACATTGGTATTAGAACAAGGTGGGTAAATGAGGTTACCGGAATTGCTGCGTCTGCATCTGTGTCTGCACCTCCGGCTGCTGTCAGAAGTGTAATACGAACATGCCTAACCTGTTCAAACCAACAGTGCAAATTTTGGACCGCTAAGTCAAGGGCGCTTTCAAAAGGAAATACAAAAGTGTGACATCTGTGTTTCTTCTGTTTCTACCACTGCTTTCATCCATGGGACCAAATCAACTCAAGGAATGTTTTTACCCACAGGAAGCGCGAGTGGACTTTCATTTTACCAAAATCTAAAAAATGTGCTAATGGTGGGAAACATGCCCTGTTTTATTGTGGAACCTTATACAGCTTGGCACCTGGAATGCTATGGTGCACCTGAGATGCTATGAAGTTTGCTACTCTGCAAAGCTGCTTATAGTCTAGCCAGAGGAACTCAACGATTATTTTCCCCTGTCAGCTTATATGGTGCAAGGTAGACTGCTGATCTTTCCAAAAGCATTTCTGCTACATTGAATTAAGTTTGACCAAATTGTCAGAAGTCCTACACTTGATGTAAGAAATGATGCAATTTAAGTGATGTGATTAAGTAAGATTAATTGTATGTTTATCATTATTACAATATTAGTTATTGTAAATTGTGGTAACACTTAATTTTCCAAGGAAATATTTAAATACAGATAACTGGCCTGAAAACATAGCAGAGACACAATGAGACACACCTCAGTTTCAATCAATTCTATTCATTATAAAAACTCTTTGGGGTCAAATGAATTATGGGACTCAAGTTCAGCTTATTTTTCATTAGCTGTTTATTGCGCCATGGAGCAACAAGGAGCCAACTTTCAATTAAAAAAACAGTTTAAGATAAACTGGACAGTAAAGTAAATCAAACTTCACATCATTAGCTGCTTTATAATACCACCATTTGCAATCTTAAATAACAGCATGAGGACTGTTCAGCACAGAAGCTCACATTGCACAAAATGTTCTGATATCTGATACCAATACACAAAAATATTTCCAGTGTTGTATATTGTCAATGATTATGGATTTTTTTGTTTCATTACTTAATCAAAACAAATAATGCATTTTAGGTTAAAATATGTACTGACATTCTGTATTTTAATCATAATTTATCGCAGCACATTGTCAAGATATACAACATCTTTATCGCAGCCCTACCATAACTTGGTCTAACCTTGCATTGTTCTCAGCATTGTGGAATTCATAGGACACCATCATTAGTGATTGTAGCTGCAGCAGCTCTTTGATGAAGCATCATAATCTGCACAATGCATTAATATCAGCTAAATGCTGTAAATGTAAATGGGAATTACACAAAGTAAGACTAAATTCTTGTAAGGGGTAGCTCTAGGGCAAGGCCTCCTCCTGCTACCAAGGGGAGGCCCCGAGTCACCTCAGCCAGTAATTGAGCCCAATTCCCTACACCTGGGCAGTATAGGCTATATAGGCACACAGATCCAGTTGCCTCACTGCTGGATCTTTTGACTCTGGTCGTGTGTGTGTCTGTCAGTCAGTTACTCGAGCTGAAGGCTGAGTGGGTGTCACTCCTCTTCATGTGTCTTTCCCGAGTATGTTTCCCTGTGTCTGTGCAGTGTGTGTGTTAGCACACATATACTCGTTTAGCAGAGGAAGGCAGGACTGTCTGCCTTCCCTGGTGTGTGTGTTTGTGTGTGTGTGCGTGTGTGTGCACACATACACTTGTTTTGCAGAGAAAGGCAGGAGTGTCCACCTTCCCTGAAACTTCCCAGTTCTTTCGTTTCTTTTGGGAGATCCTTTTGCTCTTAGTTACATTTCCCTTGAGTATAAAGAGGCAGCCAGTTCTCCCCTGGCATCCTTTGTTTGTTTATTAAATCCACCCCTTTTATGTTTCATTTGTTGGCTGCTTTTATAACTGCTGCTTTGGGTAAGTGGCAGAGCGTCGGTCTCGCGATGCGGCGGCCTGGGTTCGAGTCCCAGGTGGATTTATTTATCATTTCTGTTTTGCCTGCTCTAAGATGAAGGACTCTGCACTTGGGGCCGTTGGTCACGTGATCGTGGTAGCTCACTCAGTAGCACGCCGGCCCGCCAACACGGCGGCCTGGGTTCAAACCCCGCTGTAAGTGAGCACCACATTACAATTCTAAACATATTTCAGGTAGAATGTGGGAGTGGTTAGTTTGGGAACAAAACATGGCAATAAGGTGATTTATTAATAGTTTTTTTATTTTCTCCCAGTGGCCGGAATCCAAAATGCTGCTGAGAATCTTTCTAAATAAAGATGACATTAGGAAGATACGCACTGACCTTGAGCCAGAGACTCTTGATTACTTTTACTTTTTTTTTTGGTTTGGAAGGTGACTTTGTAGTGCAATTTTAAGATCCAATGAATTCAAAATGGTAAATTTCCGTAACAAGATTTTATGCATCTGAACATGTTAACATTTAATAAACACTTTTTAATCACATATTTTTGGTGTTTACACTATTAAGGTGGAATGTTAACTGTTATTTTTTATTTATAATTTTTTTTATCCTTTGCATTGCCAAGCATTTAGAGAGATTCTAGGTTCTGTGTGTGCATGTTGTGTGTTTTATTTTGTTTGTTTGTTTTTTAAATTTAGGGGAAATGTAATATTTAATTTCCTTTTCTTACTTGTAGGCTACAGAGAGTGAGGAATGTATAGGAAAAGGAGTGAATGTTGGTATCCTGCTGGTAAAAGAAGGAGAAAACGTCCTTGAGTTTTCGGTGGTGTTGGAGGAGCAGATTGTCCTGAGTAACATTGATGACTTCCCCCATGCAGTAGCTATGCTTGTTGGTCTGCTATTTGCATAAATATCGACTACCCCAAGGAACTGCGGTACACCTTTGAGGTCATTCAGAAGGTTCTAATGAACATCGGTGGTAAACAGTGTTCTGCCAGGGTTTATGGACTGCGAAACAGACTTCTGTGTAAAACCCTGTAGTTAAGAGTTAGTTACATTTTAAGGAAGCAGTCAGTGTCAGTCAGACTCTACAAGTGTAGTGTGTTGAAGCCATTATGTGTATTGAATACTCTCAATGTGTGGCTTTGCTTTGCTTGGCTTGCTCAGCGGGGGTTTCATGTCTTGTTGATCTATTTTATTACTGGAAAGCTGCTTTGCGACATCAGTTGTAAAAAAAAAAAAAAACTACACAAATAAATCTGATTTGATTGGATCGGATTCAGCTACTTTAAGCTGCACATATTACTGACACATATGTATTGCCAATAGAATAGGAGACTCTGGAGCAGATCAACATAAAACTATTACTACTAATGCCAGGCATGGACTATAGCGGTATAAACCCCCAGCATTGAGCTTTTGGACACAATTCTACATTAATAGAATGGGCAGACTCCCACAATTAAGGTGACGTAAGTCATTATACTCTGAAATGTACTATTGAATTAAAAGCAAAAGAAAACGTTTTCCAAACGAGATATTTCCTAGCAGAATACGTCATTCATGTGCAATTGCCGCCACTACTCATAGACACACCTCATACACAAACATAACACTGCATAGCTTAGGTTGTCTCCTTTAAAACAACACCAAATTTGTATCACTCCTGCTGTACATTTAACTTATTCTTTAAATCTGCACTGCCTTTCATGTCTGGTTGGTTTCAAATGCATATTTTATATATATTTTATTTATTGCTATTATTGTAATTATTGTGTTTCTGTGCTGTATTGTGCAATTGCTACTGGCTGCTAAATTTGTTTGGTGTCAAAGTATCTATCTCTGTCTATCTATCTAGCAGTAGTTTTCACTTCCAGCTATAATCAGAGATGACCCTCCCCAGCCTATGAACACTGCTGCACCTATTTCAAATCTGAAGAATGAACAAAATCTTCAGCCCTCACCACTCCATGTGCAGTGCTTTTAAGAACGGAGAGGAGATGAGGTAATGATGTTAAGCAAAAATGTCATGATACAAAACAAAAAAGTTGAGAGAGAAACGTGTAGGAAGGAAAGGAGATTTGGGCAAATTCTCTCTCTCCCAAACCTTAATTACTTCATAACTTTATAACTACCAACAAAAACAACCTGTTATTTTACTGTGTTTTAGTGAGCAAACATACATTTTGGTTTTTATGCATTCCTAAATGACAAATGTAAAAGGATACAAGCTAGACAAAGCATTGAATGGAGGATCCAGTGTTTACAAAGTTTGATGTTTTGGCAACAGTTTCTACTTTTTGGTTCTTAAAACATTGTATTGACATCATAGTTAAAATGCCAAAGCACTTTGTGAAGTTAAATTAATAACCACTGCTTCTGAGCTCTTCTAAAATGTTGAATTGTGGATGTAGCTGTAGTATGCCTATGACTAACACTTGAAAAGTTACATGCTGCCTGGAAAAAAGTGACCGATCTAGAAGATGTGTCATTGGAACTCAATAAGATGTTTTTACATTAAAATTAAATTTTATCAACTAATATCAGCATAAAAAGTTATACAATTATAGACTTTACTATTCTAAGAATAAACTATTGGAAATATGGAGTAGCGTGTAAATGTATGGGCACCCCTAGTCAAAATATTGTTGTTTACTGTGAATTGTTCACAGTAACAACTGATCTTCAAAAAGCATCAATTACAGATAAAGGTCTTTTCAACATTTTAAGAAATGTTATTGTACAATTTTATAGACCATGCAAGGTGTCCAAACTTTTGTATCAGGCCCTTTTACCTTTTAGAAATGGTAAAATTAAAACTAATCTAAAATTAAAACTAATCTAAAGCTTAAATAAAGAAATTACAATTTGTTTAACTTTCATCACTGTGCACAGACATTAATCAGGTGAACTCAAACATGTACATGCCACTGTATAGGAAATAATAATAATAACAAGCTTATAAACTTATAGTTAATAGTTCACCCGCAGACAAACTACATGCTTAAAACATCAACATTTACCTCAAACCTTCATTTCTTATGCAAATTCTGAATAGACCTGCTTATGTGTTTTCTAAACAAGTAGATCACATAAAAAAATAAAATAAAAAATACAGAAAAACTAAAAAGAAAATTCTTTGCTTATTGACTGCATTGGATTTTTGGTCAAACAATCACAATCAGGCCCAGATTAGATTTAATAGATTATTTAACAACTATCAATAACTGATGAGCAGTTTCAGGTTCAAGGGTGTTTATTAATGATAAGCCTGCTAAAGCGTAAGTGTGGGTGTTTTAAATGTATATATATAAAATGAGGGGAAATCAAAGTAAATGCAATTATGTTTTAATGGCATTAGTATATGTCTTGAACATCACTTTTCAATCGGCTTTACATTTATTTCAAGAAAAGTAAAAATTAAAATTTCTGTGTGAAAGCATGTTCACCACATCTAAAAATAGCTTACTTCTGTGGCTTGTAGTTTGGATCCACATATTGCACCTGTGTTTTATGCTCCACCAGGAGTACAGTATCGTACCACTGAACCCTGTGGCACAAAAAGCATTGCATCATTTCTGGAATTATTTTACTATGAATTGAACAAGAATGAAGTTTGAAGGCATCGTACCTAATGCCATATAGGTCAGGGCAGCTGCAAAAGTTACCCTGGCATTGGCAAGTTCAGAACCTCCAATCTTAGTATATTTAATTCCAATTAAAGCAAGCACAGCTCCCCAGAATCCCAGGATTACAGAGACAATAGCCAGGGCACGGCACACATGCAAGAAAACTTAAGAGACAGTGGTGAAGTAGTTGCTGAACTTCACTACACTGTCTAATTCAATCTAAAAACATCTGACATTGGTGGTCAAACTGTATACTGTTTTTTACCTGGCAGTGCTATCATGGATGGGTAATATTTGCAGTCGGACACACCAGTGGTGTAAGAAACACAGTCCATCCACAGATTGGAAAAATATTTGACAGTGGTAACAACGGCTTCTCCCACCAGTACTCAGTGGGCAGAGTAGAACAGTTCAGTAACCAGCCACAAAGACAACAAACGAAGCAACCAATCTCCATATACATCATTTCTGTGTGATTCATTTTTTCAAGTCTTGTAATACAATTAAAACAGCAGATATAGGTAATAGTTTATGTAATATAAAAATACAAAAAAATTGTGCACAAACTGCTATCAAGGCTCAGATTTAAAAAAGACACAAATAGCCAAATCTGAACTCCTCATTCACAGTTTTACACAGTAAGCATTGGTTTTGCACCATAAGCAGCTTCTTATTGTTGGAGGGGGGGGGTGGCTGGCTCTAAGTTACTATACCTGAGCTCATAATTCTAATGGGGGCAGTTTCTCTAATTACCATTTACTAGGTGAAAAGACATTACTCTTATAGCACAGCCTGTCATAAGGGCTGAAGCTGTGACCAAAAACAGCCTAAAGATTCTGTATCTTGTCCTTTCCCAAAGCCTCAGCTCTTTGAAATAAACTAGGAAATACTGATGATCCTTATTTACATAGTAGTGCATAAAATACAAAACAGTAAAATACCTGCTGCTTATATTGTAGTTGTTTTTCAGCTCTCATCAGACTGAAAGCTGTAAGGGGTGGCTCTAGGGCAAGGCCTCCTCCTGCCACCAGGGGGAGGCCCCGAGTCACCCCAGCCAGTAATCGAGCCCAATTCCCTACACCTGGGCTGTAGGCTATATAGGCACACAGATCCAGTTGCCCCACTGCTGGATCTTTTGATTCTGGTGGTGTGTGTATCTGTGTGCCTGTGTAGTTCTCGAGTGGAAGGCTGAGTGTGTGTCACTCCCCTTCGTGTGTCTCTCCCGAGTCTGTCTCCCGGTGTCAGTGCAGTGTGTGTGTCTGTGTGTGTGTGCGTGTAGCACTCATACACTCGTGTACCAGAGGAAGGCAGGAGTGTCCGTCTTCCCTGGTGTGTGTGTCTGTGTGTGTGTGCGCGTAGCACACATACACTCGTGTACCAGAGGAAGACAGGAGTGTCTGTCTTCCCTGGTGTGTGTGCCCGTGTGTGTGTGTGTGTGTGTGTGTGTGTGTGTGTGTGCGCGTGTTTGCACACATACACTAGTGTTACAGAGGAAGGCAGGTGTCTGTCTTCCCTGTAACTTCTCAGTTTTCTGGTTTCTTTTGGGAGATCCTTTTGCCCTCAGTTGTATTTCCCTCTAGAGTTAAAGAGGTAGCCAGCTCTCCCCTGGTGTCCTTCGTTTATTTATTAAACCCATCCTTTTTAAAGTTTCTTTTGTTAGCCGCTTTCATAACTGCCGCTTTGGTGAAGCGGCAGAGCGTCAGTCTTGCGATGCGGCGGCCTGGGTTCGAGTCCCGAGAGGCTTTATTTTTCATTTCCGTTTTACCTGCTCTAAGATTGAAAGACTCTGCACTTGGGCCCGTTGGTCACGTGATCGTGGTAGCTCACTCAGTAGCGCGCCGGCCCGCCAACACGGCGGCCTGGGTTCAAACCCCGCTGTAAGTGAGCACCACATTACAGAAAGATCCAGCCAAGACATGGACCCAGCAGAGACATTCGATCTAGAGCAGGTAAAAGTCGCTCTAGCAAGTCAGGGGGGGACTGTGGGGAGGCATGAGCAGGCCCTGCAGCAGATTCTTTCTCAGCTGCAGGGTCTGACAAATCTAGTGACTCAACACACTAGCCAGCACACTCCTGTCTTTCCCCAGGAGGAGGCTACCGCTGCCCAAGCAGCTGTGGTTTCTAGTGCTGAGCCCCCTCTACCAGCCCCAGAGCGCTATGCTGGTGGACCAGGAGGATGTAGAGGGTTCCTCCTTCAATGTTCACTGGCTTTTGAGCTGCAACCATCCCACTTTCCATCTGAGCGTGCTAAGGTGGCATACATCATCTCTCTCCTCACCGGTAGGGCATTAGCCTGGGCCACCCCGGTGTGGGAGTATCAACCCCATGTATGTGCCTCTGTGGCCCGCTTTGCGGCTGTGCTGTCGCAAACTTTCGACCTTCCGCTCCGTGCAGAAGAGGCAGGGTCCCGCCTCCTGCACCTACGTCAGGGAGAAAGGTCGGTGGCTGATTATGCCATTGAATTCCGCACGCTATCGGCGGAAAGTGGATGGAATGCCAGTGCTCTTGTTTCAGCCTTCCTACATGGTCTCAGTGAGGAGCTCAAGGATGAGCTGGCCTACCGTGACCCCCCCACCTCCCTTGATCGGCTCATTGAGCTGGCCCAAAGAGTAGATAACCGCCTCAAGGAGAGGCGTAGGGCGCGGGGTGCCAGAGCCCCCCGAGCTCCTCAGGGCCCACCTGCTGTCTTAGGCTCTCTTCGGGGGCCCCCCAGCAGTAGGGCCCTAACCATGCGGCTGGGACACACTCGTCTGCCACGGCAGGAGCGTGAGGCGCGCATGCGCGAAGGCAGGTGCCTCTACTGCGGGATCTCTGGGCACCTCCGTGCTGCTTGCCCAGAACTCTTGGGGAAATGCCAACGTCCGTCAGGTGAGGGGAGACCACTGACGGACTTGCCGATTCTCCCTCGGGCCCAGGGGGTGTTCCTCAATGCCACGCTAGTGTCAGGGTTGGTTGAGGTCCGCCTACCTGCCTTTTTGGATTCGGGAGCGGCAGGGAACTTTCTAGATGCCGGCCTTGCCAGAAAGTTGGCCCTGCCACTGGTCCCCTTGAGGGAGCCCATGCCCATAGCGGCCATAGACGGTCGGTCACTGGAGCCTGGGGTGGTGTCCCACCAAACCCACCCTCTCACGCTGCGAGTTGGTCCTCATACCGAGCAGATAGTGTTCTTCATTATCAGCGCTCCTGACTTGCAGTTGGTGCTGGGTTTCCCTTGGCTCCAGCGTCATAACCCCCACGTGGACTGGCTGTCCCGGTCTGTCTTGGCATGGGGGCCAGTTTGTCGGTCCTCATGCCTCAAGACCCCTAGGGTTACTGTGGGTACTGACACCAATCCCGAAGGTTTCGACCCCTCACGAGTCCCAAAGGAGTACTGGGACCTTCGGGAGGTGTTTAGTAAACGGCAGGCCCAGCTGCTGCCCCCCCACAGACCCTTTGACATCGCCATCGACCTCCTACCCGGCACTGCCCCCCCTAGGGGTAGGCTGTTTTCTTTGTCAGCACCAGAGCGACAGGCAATGGAGGACTACGTCCAGGAGGCCTTGGCCTTAGGGTTTATCCGGCCATCCACTTCCCCGGCTGGGGCCGGCTTCTTCTTCGTGGGGAAGAAGGATGGGGGCTTGAGGCCCTGTATAGACTACAGAGGCCTCAATAAAATAACAATAAAAGACCGGTACCCATTACCCCTCATGACCTCAGCCTTTGAGGCACTGCAGCAGGCCTCCATCTTCACCAAGCTGGACCTGCGCAGTGCCTACAACCTGGTCAGGGTCAAAGAGGGTGATGAGTGGAAGACGGCGTTCATCACCCCGTCTGGGCATTACGAGAACCTCGTCATGCCATTCGGTTTGATGAATGCGCCCGCCGTCTTCCAACGGTATATTAACGAGGTCCTCCGGGAGGCTTTGGACAGGTACGTGTTCGTCTATTTGGATGACATTCTCATCTATAGTAAGACCGTAGACGAACACGTCGCCCACGTCCGGCGGGTTCTCCAGTTGCTCCTGGAGAACCACCTGTTCATCAAACTGGAGAAATCACAGTTCCATGCGCAGTCAATCTCCTTTTTGGGCTTTGTGGTGTCCCACAACACCCTGCGCATGGACCCGGCCAAAATCAAGGCCGTGGAAAACTGGCCCAGGCCAACCTCTTTGCGCCTTGTCCAGCGCTTTCTGGGTTTTGCCAACTTCTTCCGAAGGTTCGTGAGGAATTTTGGCTCCGTGGCAACCCCTCTGAACGCTTTGACAAGGAAGACGTCAGGGAGGTTTGTTTGGACCACGGAGGCCCAGGAAGCGTTTGACACTCTAAGGCGCCTGTTGACCACGGCCCCTGTTCTCCAGTTGCCCGACCCGGAACTTCCGTTCATCGTGGAGGTGGACGCCTCTGAGGTAGGCGTGGGTGCAGTACTCTCCCAGCGGTCTGGTCCAGGCCAAAAGCTGCACCCCTGCGCCTACTTCTCCCACCGCCTTTCCCCGGCTGAACGGAATTATGATGTGGGTGACCGCGAATTATTGGCGGTCAAGCTTGCATTAGAGGAGTGGAGACACTGGCTTGAGGGAGCAAAACATCCCTTTCTGGTCTGGACGGATCACAAGAATTTGGCCTACATCCAACAGGCCAAACGTCTTAATCCGCGCCAGGCCAGGTGGGGATTGTTCTTCACTCGGTTCGATTTTGTGTTATCGTTCCGACCGGGCTCGAAGAACACCAAGCCCGATGCTCTCTCTCGCCAGTGGGAGCCCCCTCCTCTATCAAGCACACCCACGACTATAGTCCCCGAAGACCGGATTGTGGCGCCCATCCGATGGGGACTAGAGGACGCGGTCAAACAGGCCCACCTCACTGAACCTGATCCGGGTGGTGGCCCCCCGGATCGACTTTATGTACCCAGGCCTGTAAGGGAACGGGTGCTTCAGTGGGGCCATGCGTCCTCCCAGGCAGCACACCCAGGGACTACACGCACGCTCGAGCTTCTGCGCCGGCGATTCTGGTGGCCCGGCATGGAAGGAGACGTGCGTGCTCATGTAGCTTCCTGTTTGGTGTGCTCTCAGTGCAAAGATCCCAGAACCAGGCCAACTGGTCTGCTGCTCCCTCTGGCTGTCCCCACGCGTCCTTGGTCCCACCTGGCCCTTGACTTTATCACAGGGTTGCCCCGATCACGTGGCAACACTGTGATTCTAGTCATTGTGGACAGGTTCTCCAAGGCTGGCTGCTTTGTGGCGCTTCCAAAGCTGCCATCAGCTAAGGAGACAGCGGATCTAGTACTCAACCAGGTGGTTCGGGTTCACGGACTCCCCTCTGACATTGTGTCAGACCGTGGGCCCCAATTCACCAGCCGGTTCTGGGGTGCATTTTGCCGACTGTTGGGGGCGGAGGCCAGCCTCACATCTGGCTTCCACCCCCAGTCTAACGGCCAGACAGAGAGGGTCAATCAAGACCTAGAGCGCACCCTCCGCTGTCTGGCCTCCTCCTCACCTTCTACCTGGTCTGACCAACTGATTTGGGCGGAGTACGCACATAACACCCTCTGGCACTCGTCTCTGGGAATGTCACCCTTTGAGTGCCAATACGGGTACGCTCCGCCCATGTTCCCAGGACAGGAGGCAGGAACTGGGGTCCAGTCGGCGGAACAGATGGTCAGGCGCTGTCGGAGAACCTGGCAGAAAGCCCGCAGGTCCCTCCTGTCTGCAGTAGCTGCTCAGAAGCGCTATGCGGACAGGAGGCGAAGGCCAGCTCCGACCTATCGTCCTGGGCAACGGGTTTGGCTTTCGGCTAAGGATCTGCCCTTGCGTGGTGCTCCCCGCAAGTTGGCGCCTCGGTACGTCGGACCGTTCAAGATCCTTCGCCGGGTCAACCCCGTTGCCTACCGCCTTGCCCTTCCCCCTTCGATGCGTGTGAACCCCACCTTCCACGTGTCCCGCCTCAAGCCAGTCTTGTGTTCCGTGGGTCCCGCCGATCCGCCGGGCCCGCGTACGGTCGGCGGTGCGCCGGCCTACACTGTCAGGTGCCTTCTGGATGTCCGTCGGATCCGCGGCGGCCTCCAGTATCTAGTGGACTGGGAGGGTTATGGCCCGGAGGAGCGGTCCTGGGTGCCCTCCCGCCACATTCTGGACCCCGAGCTCATCCGGGCGTTTCGTCGGGACCGTGCTGCTGGGTTGGGGACGTCGGGTGCCGCCCCTCGGGGGGGGGGTCCTGTAAGGGGTGGCTCTAGGGCAAGGCCTCCTCCTGCCACCAGGGGGAGGCCCCGAGTCACCCCAGCCAGTAATCGAGCCCAATTCCCTACACCTGGGCTGTAGGCTATATAGGCACACAGATCCAGTTGCCCCACTGCTGGATCTTTTGATTCTGGTGGTGTGTGTATCTGTGTGCCTGTGTAGTTCTCGAGTGGAAGGCTGAGTGTGTGTCACTCCCCTTCGTGTGTCTCTCCCGAGTCTGTCTCCCGGTGTCAGTGCAGTGTGTGTGTCTGTGTGTGTGTGCGTGTAGCACTCATACACTCGTGTACCAGAGGAAGGCAGGAGTGTCCGTCTTCCCTGGTGTGTGTGTCTGTGTGTGTGTGCGCGTAGCACACATACACTCGTGTACCAGAGGAAGACAGGAGTGTCTGTCTTCCCTGGTGTGTGTGCCCGTGTGTGTGTGTGTGTGTGTGTGTGTGTGTGTGTGCGCGTGTTTGCACACATACACTAGTGTTACAGAGGAAGGCAGGTGTCTGTCTTCCCTGTAACTTCTCAGTTTTCTGGTTTCTTTTGGGAGATCCTTTTGCCCTCAGTTGTATTTCCCTCTAGAGTTAAAGAGGTAGCCAGCTCTCCCCTGGTGTCCTTCGTTTATTTATTAAACCCATCCTTTTTAAAGTTTCTTTTGTTAGCCGCTTTCATAACTGCCGCTTTGGTGAAGCGGCAGAGCGTCAGTCTTGCGACGCGGCGGCCTGGGTTCGAGTCCCGAGAGGCTTTATTTTTCATTTCCGTTTTACCTGCTCTAAGATTGAAAGACTCTGCACTTGGGCCCGTTGGTCACGTGATCGTGGTAGCTCACTCAGTAGGGCGCCGGCCCGCCAACACGGCGGCCTGGGTTCAAACCCCGCTGTAAGTGAGCACCACATTACAAAAGCAGTACATGAAATGTGCCATGATTCCTTTGTTAAAGCCATACATTTACAAATTTGAATGTTTTGTGTATTACACAAAACTGAAACTCATTTCTAGCAAATTGTCTAAATATTGCATGATTCTCACAAACACTCATGACAGCTGGCATGTAATGTGAATGCTAGCTAGTCAGTAAAATTCTGGTGAAAAAAAAAAAAAAAAAGATCCAAGCCAATAATATTCTCCGGGGCCTTTTTTCTTACCCCCAAGTGTCTAACTTGTATAAATTTGTAGAGTGACATTTAAAATGTAGGTGTTGGTGATCATCCAACGTCCTGAATTAGCAACGCTTCTGTAACTGGATGCAGTCAAAGTCTAGCAACAGTTACAGTTACTCTACCTGTTTTTAATACTTTTTCAGAATACATTTTAGAAAAAAACAATGAATAAGCAGGTGTCTGAATACTTTGTCCATATAGTGTATCTTGTATTTGTATTGGGTGTGGTTTGAATATATTGGTGCTGTTGAATATTATGTGTTATATTTGACTCATAATTCAGTTTTTTTTTTTACTTTACTTATGAATCAAATAAATGGTGAGTAATTATTGATGTGATGACATTGAATGCCACACCTGTTAATATTCTAAATGTCCATACAGTGTTTGTGTGTGTGTGTGTGTGTGTGTGTACATTCCTGCAATAATCAATATGATTATGTCCTTGCATGCATGTGTATATTAGATGCCAACATGGTGAGTTTAAGCACCTGGGCCTTTGTGTGTTTCTTTGTATGTGTACACTCTTAAATAGAAACTAATTAATAGATTCTTTTAGTAAGTATATGGTGAGTATGCATCCTATTGTAAGATCACCTACTCCGCCTGTATGTGTACTCCTGATCTTGCATGTGTGTCTGGGGGTTGGTGTAAAATTTAGTTAAACATACTATTAGAACTATTTTAGAACTACAGAAATGACAAACATGCTGTAATCTTTGGTACGATACTGTACTCCTGGTGGAGCATAAAACACAGGTGCAATATGTGGATCCAAACTACAAGCCACAGAAGTAAGCTATTTTTAGATGTGGTGAACATGCTTTCACACAGAAATTTTAATTTTTACTTTTCTTGAAATAAATGTAAAGCCGATTGAAAAGTGATGTTCAAGACATATACTAATGCCATTAAAACATAATTGCATTTACTTTGATTTCCCCTCATTTTATATATATACATTTAAAACACCCACACTTACGCTTTAGCAGGCTTATCATTAATAAACACCCTTGAACCTGAAACTGCTCATCAGTTATTGATAGTTGTTAAATAATCTATTAAATCTAATCTGGGCCTGATTGTGATTGTTTGACCAAAAATCCAATGCAGTCAATAAGCAAAGAATTTTCTTTTTAGTTTTTCTGTATTTTTTATTTTATTTTTTTATGTGATCTACTTGTTTAGAAAACACATAAGCAGGTCTATTCAGAATTTGCATAAGAAATGAAGGTTTGAGGTAAATGTTGATGTTTTAAGCATGTAGTTTGTCTGCGGGTGAACTATTAACTATAAGTTTATAAGCTTGTTATTATTATTATTTCCTATACAGTGGCATGTACATGTTTGAGTTCACCTGATTAATGTCTGTGCACAGTGATGAAAGTTAAACAAATTGTAATTTCTTTATTTAAGCTTTAGATTAGTTTTAATTTTAGATTAGTTTTAATTTTACCATTTCTAAAAGGTAAAAGGGCCTGATACAAAAGTTTGGACACCTTGCATGGTCTATAAAATTGTACAATAACATTTCTTAAAATGTTGAAAAGACCTTTATCTGTAATTGATGCTTTTTGAAGATCAGTTGTTACTGTGAACAATTCACAGTAAACAACAATATTTTGACTAGGGGTGCCCATACATTTACACGCTACTCCATATTTCCAATAGTTTATTCTTAGAATAGTAAAGTCTATAATTGTATAACTTTTTATGCTGATATTAGTTGATAAAATTTAATTTTAATGTAAAAACATCTTATTGAGTTCCAATGACACATCTTCTAGATCGGTCACTTTTTTCCAGGCAGCATGTAACTTTTCAAGTGTTAGTCATAGGCATACTACAGCTACATCCACAATTCAACATTTTAGAAGAGCTCAGAAGCAGTGGTTATTAATTTAACTTCACAAAGTGCTTTGGCATTTTAACTATGATGTCAATACAATGTTTTAAGAACCAAAAAGTAGAAACTGTTGCCAAAACATCAAACTTTGTAAACACTGGATCCTCCATTCAATGCTTTGTCTAGCTTGTATCCTTTTACATTTGTCATTTAGGAATGCATAAAAACCAAAATGTATGTTTGCTCACTAAAACACAGTAAAATAACAGGTTGTTTTTGTTGGTAGTTATAAAGTTATGAAGTAATTAAGGTTTGGGAGAGAGAGAATTTGCCCAAATCTCCTTTCCTTCCTACACGTTTCTCTCTCAACTTTTTTGTTTTGTATCATGACATTTTTGCTTAACATCATTACCTCATCTCCTCTCCGTTCTTAAAAGCACTGCACATGGAGTGGTGAGGGCTGAAGATTTGAAATAGGTGCAGCAGTGTTCATAGGCTGGGGAGGGTCATCTCTGATTATAGCTGGAAGTGCTGTTAAGTCTCTTCTCTGGAAAAGAGGGACTCCACTCCAGGTAAGCCCTGTGCAATATTTGAATAATGAATGTACAATATCCACAGGCAACAAGATGTAGCAGGTCATAATGATGACAAAATGCTATTGATGACCTGTGACAAAAAGGATCCACAATATCACTTTGCAATCCGAATATCTAAATTTAATATAAGTATACATACAACCAAAATGTCTTTTGAAAGTATGCCATTCATCGCGTTGCAAGGAAAAAAGTTCAGAGGCATCCGCAAAACTTGATGTCGGCCCGCTGTACAACACAACTCTGTCATTTTCTTGATCATCAGGGGGGAGGGGGTGTTTGAGTAACAGATGAGTTACTCATGAGTCAGATAAGTTCAGATAATGAATCAGGGTCTAGGTTCGTTCAGACCTTTTGACCCCGGCTGGGCATTGGTATGTGAGAATGGATAACAGACCTGTCAAATAAGTTTGATGAAAAGTGCCCAGCTATCCCATTGGACGGCAACACAATAGGCAGGACTTCCGGAAGGAGGGATATCCAGAAGGCGGGACTTCCGGTGAAAATGCCTGTCAAAACTAGTTTGATGAAAAGTGCCTCCTATATCTCTCTCTGTTGTATAATCATCTTTAATAAAGCAACAGACTCCTTGTTATTATTACTAATGATAATAATAACAACATTTAAAATTCATAATTAATAAATAATAGTACAAATAAGTTTTAATAAGAACAATTAAATACCTTAAATACCCATTAAATACACTGGCAACAATGACATACCGGCTGGGTTTGATTCTTAAGGGAAAGTCCCGCTCCATGGGCTGGTGGTTGAGACAGAACCTGTTCTCACACAGCCCACAGTGATGCAGGAAACCAGGAGATAGAGACTTCAGCTCCCCTTCAGATGATCTAAACTGAAATTCAACTTTAAGGTATGTATATGTTTTTCTTCTTATTGACCACCAATGTGACCCTAGTATAAAAAGGCAGTCAGTGAGAAATCTCTGGTTGGTCAAATACTTTTTTACAAACACCAACACACATACAGAGGAAGATATATCTGGAATGGACGATGTTTGTTCTGTAAAAAAGAAACTGAATTACTGACTGTTTCTTCCATAAACATGATGTTTGAGGTGATTCTGGTTGATCCAACATTTATCCATTCATCATTATTACACACCTTAATGCTGACCAGTGCTCTTCATTTAATACAATTGCTGTAGAAATTCTAAAGCAAAAGGGCCACCATCTGCCATTGAGTTACAACAACACCATGTAGGAGACCAGGGTTCGATTCCTGGTCTGGGTCACTATGCTGCGCTACACCAATAAGAGTCCTTGGGCAAGACTCCTAACACTACATTGGCCCACCTCTGTAATACGAGTAACCTTGTAAGTCGCTCTGGATAGGAGCGTCTGCTAAATGCCATAAATGTAAATGTAATGACCTTTTCAAATGGGTAGACATTTTTTAAAATTATATTTATGAACGTAAATCACGGGCACCTCACCGCCCAACAAGCTGCTTCGCTGAATAAACTCTCCGCGTTCTGACAGCATGTCGTAAATCTCTTGCCAAACGTCATAGAACCAGACGATTTTGTCAAAAGGTCGCGTCAGAGAGGTCAGTTACGTTGCAACACTTTTGTTGTAAATCAAAGAAAACTTTTTCCGCATGACTGTTTTGCAAAGTCCGTGTTTTTTGAATGGCGTCTGATTCCCCGGTGTTTGTGACCAAAATGTATCCCGTAAACCGGACCAAACCTGCAGCCAGCTGTGGAGCACAAAGAGTTTGCTCCCTCGTCAGTCGGTGGGCATGTGGCCGGAGACGACCATCCTGGTGTCTGTCAAGGTGCGATAGTGGTCCTCCAGGCACCGTGGCATTAACCTTTGGGCCTGATATTTATTTGTGTCTTACAATAAAATCTCCAACAACCCCAAGATTAAGATAAGATAAGATAGTCCTTTATTAGTCCCGCAGTGGGGAAATTCCCAGTGTAACAGCAGAAAGGGATAGCAAGACACTCAGTTACAAAAATTTGGATAAATAATTTACACTATATACATAATATAAATAAGAATTAAAAATTAAAAGAGCAATAACAATATTATTTACAGCAAAAGACTCTTAATTGCACATGGGGGGGGGGGGGGGGGGGATATTGCACATAGTATTCCCTGAACATGAACATGTGTGTGTAGTTAAGTGTGTGTGTATGTGGTCCGCTGGGAGCAGTGCTGGTTGTGCAGTCTGACGGCAGCAGGAAGGAAGGACCTGCGATACCGCTCCTTCACACACTTGGGGTGAAGCAGCCTGTCGCTAAAGGAGCTGCCCAGTGCTGCCAGAGTCTCATGCATGGGGTGGGAGCTGTTCTCCAGCATGGATGCCAGCTTGGCTGTCATCCTCCTGTCTCCCACCACCTGCACTGGGTCTAGGAAGCAGAGCCAGCCCTCTTTATGAGTTTGTCCAGTCTCTTCTTATCTGCCATCGAGATGCTACTGCCCCAGCAGACCACTCCATAAAAGATGGCAGATGCCACCACTGTGTCGAAGAACGTCCTCAGGAGTGCTCCCTGCACTCCAAAGGACCTCAATCTCCTCAGCAGGTAGAGTCTGCTCTGGCCTTTCTTGTGCTGAGGACATTTAACTGGTTAGCAGAGGTAAGACAGCGGAGGGGTTAAAGGGAACCTCAGCTTTCCCTGGGGCTTCAACATTTTGCGGTTTCTAAGCCGACCTGGAGTGTCGGCATCTGTCTAAGGAATCTAAGGTCGAGTTAGGTCTTAAAGCAGTTCATGAGTTTACTACTGCTCTGTTTGCTTTATGGTCGCCTCGAGGGTAAGACGACTGATCCCTAAGCTCTTGTCCACGTCGTGTAAGTTTAGTTGCGCCTGACGAGCGCGGTTTTCATTTGCTGTATTACTGGCACTGAGTTCTGAGTTCTAGCGTTATCTCCCTGTTTTGCTATCCCTTCCACGCCTAGCTCCCTGGCTATCCACCAGCCTTAGGTGGCTTTCTTGCCAGAGTTGGGATACTACACAACACACCCCTAAACCCATTGAAAAATGTAACAAACCTACCTCATGGTTTCTTCTGAGTGGATGGAGTAGGAATTACCATGAAAAAAATAAATAAATACAAGATATGTTATAACACTGAAGTCAAATAGGCCTAGTTGTAGGATATATTTTTCCATATTATCCAAGTTTCCTGATTTGTGTTAATTTAGCTTTGAATACACAAGGCCTGTGAATGGAAAATGTCTTAAATTCAGCAGATGTCCTCAGAATGTCATACTGAATAAATCTATTTGGTCAAAATTACACAAACCATCAGAGTTTCCAGAAAAAAAACATTCCTACTTATTTGATCAATGTGTTTGTGCCAAAAAGGGTCTAAGTCAACATTGTTTTGATAATTATTGTCCTCCAGGATCTATGTCAATAGAAGTTTAGAGTTGATACAGTTAAACTGTTAGTTCGAAAAATGCAGTTTTTAAAAGCAGATTAAACTCCACCATTGAAAAGGAGCTTTCTCAGAAATAAGATGCATCTTTTATGCCGGTTTTGTGTCACTCTGTGGTGAAAAGCTGAGTTTCATCTACCTGCCACCTTACAAAGCCTGTACATTTAACTTTCCAGCCCATCCCTGACTGAGAGGATCAGACAAGGCTAGTTCATTGCAAATACGAGCTGCTGAAAAACCTGGACTCTTCTGTTACAGTTTATTACATTAAACCAGAATTTTAGCATCTTTCTACATTTCTGTCGGAGCTCATGCCTTTCATTTCTCATGTTTATGTTGTTTAAGATATCTTTGATAAAAATACAAGCTCTGCTTTACTGATCCTACTAATGCCGAAAAGTTCAAACACACAGCAGTCCAACTAGAAGCAGTAGTGGCTCTTTCTTATCTGAGAGGTTTTATGGGAGATCAAAGGATGAAACGTGATTATTGGTTTGCTGAATTAGTTTTCATAAAGACAATGCTTCTGCAGACATTCAGACATATGATTGTAAATTACCCCAAACAGTATATGAAAGGATTATGTTTATTTTTTTCAAAGTTGTTGTATTTATATTCATGAATATATTTTGTAGTGTTATATTTACAGTGTAGTATATTCATTAGCTATGTGGATGTTCATAGACCTGAAGGAATGTTATGGAGTTGAGGAATAATATGGTGAGGCCCATGGGTTAGATGTGGGAAAGGAGAGCAAGATCCATTCCCAGGCCTAACTTGGTAAAACTGCACATGAACTGAACAAATATAGGAGATTGGACATACATTCCAATGTATGTGACAGTGATAAGTGGGTCCAGCTGTGTCTTCATGTGTACTATGTATGTTAAGCAATGGTGGGGGCTGATTTTCACTCCTCATGGGTTAGACATTGACATCCTACATATGGGAATAGTACAATAACATATGACGTGTAGTTTGTTTTGTCTTCTACTTTTGATTGGAATAAAATGTTTTGTGATTGCAACTGAAAAACGGTGGTCACTACTCTCCTTTAAAGAAAAGTCCTTCCCAGAACACCTCAACAGTTTAATATTCAAGAGACACCAATTATTAATGTGAAGTACAGATTTTTATTTTGAAAGCGTTGTTTTGTTTGTTTTTGAGCATGAATGGGATGGTTGAGAAGGTTCTAAGCTTCGCCAGAAAGCTCCAGGTCTTAGCTTAATTTGCTCTCTGTACATTTCTTAGCTTCCATTTGAAGAGGCACAATGTTGGTAACTAAAATATAATAACATTATGCAGCATGTTTATGCTGTGTTTAACAGTGATTCTGTGATTCTGTGTGAATGTTAGTGCTGAAATTTGCGATGAATTTGTAATATCACGATGGAGTTAGTTATATATGGTAACGGAAAAGTTAATGTCTATTTCTATTAAATGTAAAGTAGATAGTTTATAAAGGGGTTTAAATATGTGCTTTTATGTAAGAGAGCATATGGGATGTAATTGTAAGTCTGTGAGAATGGTCACTGATACGTATTGATAAGTGCATTTTATTTACTTTCTTGCAGCTCTTACGATGGTTTATTGTATGTATTGTCTTCATTCTTTAATCATCTCATCGTCCCATGGTTGCGAGAATAAATGTATAATGAATCATCAGTTAGGTCTCACACCGTCAATCATGTGGGGGATGCTACAATGATAGATCTGCACTTTGAGGACAACACCACAATGGTTGTCCGCTTTGTAATAGTTTCACACAGTACATGACCAATACACTTGATCAATCAGGCATTACATTCTTAAAATTAATCAAGTATGATATAATATTTAAACAAGTTATGACAACTTCCTTTCCCCATTTATCTTAACAAATAGAGGTTTGTGATTTCAACTAGAGTTTAGAAGTTGTCAGCCCTTAAACTCAGGTTTCTAAATGAGTTTAATGAAGTGGACATTTAGAGTCAGATGAACTTCACACTGTTAGCTATGTCTATGTCTATGGCTATGCCGACTGTGTCTCACTGTATTTTATACAGTGTAAAAACACTGTATTTTATAGGCGTGGGTGCTGTCCTCTCCTAGCGGTCTGGCCCTGTCCAGAAGCTGCACCCCTGTGCCTACTTCTCCCACCGCCTCACCCCTGCGGAACAGAACTACGATGTGGGTGACCGTGAACTACTGGCAGTAAAGCTGGCGCTAGAGGAGTGGAGACACTGGCTTGAGGGAGCAAAACATCCCTTTCTGGTCTGCACGGACCACAAGAATTTGGCCTACATCCCAAGATTAAGGACTCTGCTTGGGGCCGTTGGTCACGTGATCGTGGTAGCTCACTCAGTAGCGTGCTGGCCCGCCAACACTGCGGCCTGGGTTCAAACCCTGCTGTAAGTGAGCACCACGTTACAGTTACATGACATTGCATCCTATCATTGTCCTATTATGTGACTACTGCGCATGTGCATATTGCAATACTGATCCTGAAACTAGACATTGTGCAGCCCTGGTACATATGATGACTGAATGAATTATTCAGTTGTCAAAATTCCAGATTTTTTAAATTACAAATAATTTTAACAAATTTATTACATAATATTGTATAAAATATGTATGATATACACCACAAAGCCATTACATGGACAAGTGTAGAAAAAAGGTCAATTTTATCAGCTCCACTGTGTCTGATCCACCAGCGCAACACATACGAACACTCACCACCATGTCAGTCAGTGTCACTGCAGTGCTGAGAATGACCCACCTACCAAATACTACCTGCTAAAAGGAAGCTAACAGAGTATGCAGTGAAGCAGATGGATACAGTCTGGAATTATAGAACTACAAAGTGCTCTTTGTATGGTCAGTGGAGCCAACAGGAGTAGACAGTGAGTGTAGGAACAAAGAGGTTGGGTTAAGATTATATATTTATTGATTTTGTTTCAAGGCAGCTGTGTAGGTATAAATGGTTTTCTGGGGAACATAAGTGCATTTTTTGTTTAACTGGTGTTTTTATGTCTGTTGTGCTCTGAAATATTTATAAAATATATTTCAAGCTCTGATAATGGTTAATGCATTTCAAATTTTTTTATAAAAAATAAGTGTTTTATAAGTTTTTAATAACTTTAATAAATAACTTGTATTGTTACATTGGTGTTATTTCATGTTTTGTGAATTAAATTGTATACCATCATATATTTTGTACTTTGGTGCAATGGAATTTAATTATGTAGTGCTTACTAAATATAATGTAGTATGTAGAACTTGACACAAAGTCATGTTTAAGGAGCTTTCAGCAGAAGCAACATGTCAGCTCCCATCTGCAGATTCAGCATATCTGTCAGGTCCGCGTCACCGCGCCCGCCCCAGGGGCGGTCCTGAGCCGTGGTCAGCAGGCTTCAAGGACATTTAAGTTGACATTCTGTTCATGCCTATGTTCACGGACTTCCAGTTCCAGGTCAAGGTTCACAGACTGTATTATTATTATTTTTACAGCCATGCTTCTCGTTTCAGTTCATGTATTAGTTATCCTCATGTGTCTGATTTGTGTTCATTGTTTCGTTCTGATGATTCGGTTCACATGAGGCTGGGGTATTTAGAGATTTAGCGCAAGTATTCTCGGCAGCTGTGTTTGGCCTACTGAGTCAAGCGTCTCGTTAGAGATTCACGAGGACGTCAGTGGGAGTCCTTCACTTTCCCAGTGTTCTATTCGGCTATTACCGTTCATGAGCGTACTAAGGCTCTGGTTTGTTTGTGGGTCGCCTCGTGGGTTCAGCGACTGATCTCACAGCTCTGTATTCACGTCAAGTAAGTTCATTTGCGCCTGACGAGCGCTGTTTGTTATTCCCCCACTTATTCGCTGGCACAGCCAGTAGTTTATATTCATAGTCTACCTCCCTGTTAAGTTTCCCCGTTCTAGCCTAACTCCCTAGGTTCCAACAGCTTTCTTGTGTTTATCCCCTTGTTTTGCTTAATAAAGCACTCTTGCATCGAGCAATCCCCTGCGAGTGTTAATTCCGCCTAGTCACGACCTAGCCAGTCATGACAATATCAAGCAAATCTGTCAGTTCTTTATAACAATTTAGCACCAGGTTGTGGAGAAAATTCCAACAAAATTGTTTTAGAAAGATTTGACCACCTTGAACCCAACCAGCTCTTCAAACTCATTTTACTGTCCTATATAAGCTTTCATGGATGCACACTTTCCTCATAAGGAACATAATAATGCATTTTACTTTTTCACAAACCAATTTCTCAGGTTCTGGAAAATCTTGTCTGTTTGAGCTGTGACTTTTAGTCCATAAATGAACCTTAATTTATTGCAGGTTCTAGAACAGCGGCCTTTAACTGTGATATCTACCGCCTTGAAGAAGAAGTAAAATCTCAAGTGCCTGATAAAGATGCCATCAGAGAGCGTGCTTCATTCATTTATCTAGAACTCACTTAATTGAACAGATATGTAAAATATAATGTAGAAATCTAACATCAAGTATTGTTTTAATATCAAGAAGATGGGGTGCTGTCATGATCCACTCGGTCTGACAATGACGGGAGAACACTCGCAGGGGATGGACCGAAGCGAGGAGTTTATTGATAACAATAAACAAAACAGAAATGCAGCACCAATTACTAGGGATAAGGAAGAACTAAACAAAACTGTGACAAACCATACTGGGCAAACAAAAGGAACACACCTGGGGCTGGTGAGGCACTAGGGCAGTGCTAGCTGCCGGGGCTGAGCCAATACCATTACTCAGAAACAAACCTCCAAGCCAAGCCTGGGAAAGCTATGAACTAGGACATAAAGAGTAGCGCTAGTCAGGCGCATTGAACTTACTAGATACTTGAGAACATAAGGAGTCAGCCACCAAACCTAGACGACTGTTCCGGTCCGACGGTGATGAGAGCTAACTGCTGAAGCAAGCTGGAGAGTCGCTCACTCCTGGAGCTCCAGGACCCCAGCTTGCAGAACCGAAGAAGCCTGGCGAGAGATCGCCGCAGACCTGCAGTAGCTCCCTAATGGACCCTGAGATGAGAGCTGCCTAGCTAGTTAGCTTCCCCTGCTAAGCTAGCTAGGTAGAGAGAGAGTTCTCTTGTACAAGGATGCACTCTACAGACCAGGCCGGTGAATACTGAGTCGCTACCGTTAACTGAATAACCTGGGTGCATGTGGTGCACTAAGGGTAATCCTCAGCAACCAGCAGCTGGCCCTAGCCCTACTTAAATACACCAGCCCACAGGTGTAACACATTAACCAGACAATGAACAGTCACATGACAAACAAAACCAGAAACCAAAATGGCGACGAGGGGTGTCAACCCAAAAGTCCATTTCAACATAAAAGTCCTTCCTTCGAATAAACCCGACATGGTTCAGTAACAAATAGTTCATCTCTTCCTGTGAGCCGCGGCCCGGGACCGCCTTTGGGGCGGGCGCGGCGGCATGGGCGTGACAGGTGCATTTCTTGGTGAGTCCCCTTAATAACACCCCTTGTTATATCACTTACAGTGCCCATTACAATCAACTGCCCAGATTCTCTTCTGTCCACAGCCCTTTATGATTCGGGAGTGACTACAAACTTCATTAATTAGGCTTTCACCAACCTCATCCACAGTTCTTGGAGAATCCACTTCATCACACTCCTGGATATACCTCTTATGTGATCCTGTGATCCAGTATTGCATATTTGATACTGTAAGTGCTGCCATGTGGTGGCCTGTTTTTCTCTCTCTCCCTCTCCAGGTGAAATGACTAATTGGAAACAGCTGATCTCAATGCATGTGCTGGTTGGTTGCGTTGTTTAAGCTTTGTCATAGAAATGGAGCCATTAATGTTGACATCCAGTCACCTGCGGTGTTCTCACCATGTGGCCAAAAGCAGTTGTGATTAAGGCTGTTCAGGATACTTTGGAATTTTTTGCTATTTAGACACTCTTTTAGATTTAGCTTTGAAATCTTTAAATCTGTATGTTCCCGAATGCAATGACTGGCTTGCACTACATTGACTATTTTAGCACTTTGTGTCAGGCTACTGTCATTGACTGTGTCATTATGTACTTGTTGAAGTGGTTTAATCATAGTCATATCTTTGTAGGGGTGAGTGCCATTTACTTTGTTTAGTATTTTTCTTGTTTCATGTTAGGAAGGCAGGTAATGCCATTGTATTTTGTTTCGTTATTGTTTTGTTAAGTTAGTTAGTAAGGTGGGATGTCATGTGTTTGTTTCAGCCATAGCTCAACATGACGCTATATGATGTTGACTGTTGTATCTATTTTCATTTGAGCATTAAATCTGTTGTGCTGGTCTTCCAAAGCCTTAGACTAGTATTTTGAGAAATGGTTTGATAAATGAGGTCATGACAGTTGAGGTCTTAGTGAATTGTGTGTGTGACTTCTTTGATGCTGCTTATCTCCAGGCAAAGTCATTTCTCTGTGACTGACTTCGTGGACTTCAGCGCATCAGCAAATGAATGATTATCTGTGACACACATTATGGGTGGAGCATGTTCAGCATCCCCAGTAGTTAGTTCAGAGAACAGTGTGGCCTAGAAAAAGGCATTATCATTTCCATCAGGCATTGCCAGTGTTTCACCAGCAAGTGTGCTCCACACAATCCTCTTAACTCTCTTTGACTGTCAAGAAAGGGGTGAGAACTTTCCATCTGCTCCCATAAGAACAATTAAATGCCCTCTTTGAGTGCTGCCATCTGAAAGATTTACAAATGAGGCATCACTGAATACTATTAATTTAAGAGCACTGTCTCTGCCTAAGTGTTTGAAGTTTTCACACTATTCTGTTTGCTTCATGGGCTGTCTGCACAGTTGCATTTTATAAGCTTGATGCCAGGTGACTAGCATTAAACATGACATCCAGCCTATTCTGTTTTGCTACCCAGAGAATTTGGCCTATCTTTGACCTAAGTTCGTCCTTCTCTTCCTCAAAGAGAAAGGCTCGTAAAGGGTCCATATGTATGGACTTGTCTGGGTTGGATGTAATTGTCCTGGTGTATTTCTGCTAATCCCACATAACAGAAATGATCATGCTTTTCCAACTTTGAAAACAAATCTGAGATGGGGTTTTACAGTGGAAGTAAAACTTTGTGTTCTCCCCCATATAAAGTCATCTGCATGGCAGGCTAGTACCCCAATTACAGTGCAGTCCTGATCCATCCAGTAGAAAACAGCTGGGTTGGACATGTCCTTCACCCTGTTGTACCAGTACAGTGAAGCATCTGCTAGACAATACACACACTACTTGTGCTTACATTATGTTCCTTTACAGTAGGCCTCAGGGAGAGGCCTGATGTAAATGTCACATGCCAGTTCCTCACGTGCCTGTTCCTTGTAGAAATGCATACTTTATGTCCACAAATTGAAGTGTTCATTGTCTTTGACAAATAACTGCCAAAAAGCAGCCGAAGTGACTCTGGCAAGGTCAAATGATAGTTTAGTTGTCCCGCTGACTCTATCTCTGTATTTGAGAACCTGTCCTGTCTTTAGCTGGACAACAGTCTCCTGCTCTCTACGACTCTGGCTCCCTACATTGTCATCTGAGTGCTGTGTTTCTTTATTCTATACATCATCTTTTGTGCCTGTGTGCTCAGTTTGAATCACATGCTGCTGCACTTCAAGTTAGAGTTTCAGTCCCCTCTATGTTGTTGTCAGCAGCTCTCGTGTTCTCTTGTCTTTGTACAATGTTTGTGTCATTTTCTGAATTATCCTGGTTCCAGTGGTTACCTCTGTTCTTTGGCAACTTCTAGGCTAGGCGGACTACCAGCATTCAAACAGAATCTCGGATCAGATTTGGCTTGTGTTTCGTATTTGTCTAGCGTTTCTCGTACAAACCTCTCTCTTTAAATGCACTCTTCGCTCTCTTTAACTGCACCTGTTAGCTCTCCAAAAACAGGGGGAGTTTTCCTGATCCGGTTTATGAGCCTTTAATTTCAGAAGGTTTTGTTTCTGTCATTGGTAAGCCTTACCAGTTAAAATACTAAGGGATACTGGGGCTGCACAGTCCTTTATTCTTGATTCTGTTTGAGTGAATGAGTGTATGAGTGAAAAGTTTCCTGTTCCCTGTATGCTCTGTGATTCATTTGCTGAACAAGTAGATCTATCTGAGACGTTTTTGAGGTCTCTCATACTGGTCACTGAAAGTTCCAACAAGGCCCCTTATGCCAAAGAACTCTCTGAGGATCTTAATATGGCCAAGGCTACAAGAACACTGCCAACCCTAAAACTGAGCTGCAGCACAGTGGCCAAGATCATCCAGCATTTTAAAAGAGCAGGGTCCACTCAGAACAGACCTTGCGTTGGTCATCCAAAGAAGCTGAGTGCATGTGCTCAGCGTCACATCCAAATGCTGTCTTTGAAAGATAGGCGCAGAAGTGCTGTCAGCATTGCTGCAGAGATTGAAGAGGTGGGGGGTCAGCCTGTCAGTGCTCAGACCATACGCCGCACACTACATCAAATTGATCTGCATGCCTGTCACCCCAGAAGGAAGCCTCTTCTGAAGTCTGTACACAAGAAAGCCTGCAAACAGTTTGCTGAAGACATGTCAACAAAGGACATGGAACCATGTCATATGGTCTGATGAGACCAAGATTAATTTGTGGCAGCAATTAGGTGAGGAGTACAAAGATAAGTGTGTCATGCCTACAGTCAAGCATGGTGGTAGGAATGCCATGGTCTGGGGCTGCATGAGTGCAACAGGTGTTGGGGAGTTACATTTCATTGAGGGACACATGAACTCTAATATGTACTGTGAAATACTGAAGCAGAGCATGATCCCCTCCCTCCGGAAACTGGGTCGCAGGGCAGTGTTCCAGCATGATAATGACCCCAAACACACCTCTAAGACGACAACTGCTTTATTGAAGAGGCTGAGGGTAAAGGTTATGGACTGGCCAAGCATGTCTCCAGACCTAAATCCAATAGAACATCTTTGGGGCATCCTCAAGCGGAAGGTGGAGGAGCGCAAAGTCTCGAATATCCGCCAGCTCCATGATGTCGTCATGGAGGAGTGGAAAAGCATTCCAGTGGCAACCTGTGAAGCTCTGGTAAACTCCATGCCCAGGAGAGTTAAGGCAGTTCTGGAAAATAATGGTGGCCACACAAAATATTGACACCTCAGGAACTTTCACTAAGGGGTGTACTCACTTTGGTGGTTTAGACATTAATGGCTGTATATTAAGTTATTTTGAGGGAAGAATAAATTTACACTGTTATATAAGATGCACACAGACTACTTTTCATTTTGTCAAAGTTTCATTTTGTCAGTGTTGTCCCATTAAAAAAAGGTATACTTAAATATCTGCAGAAATGTGAGGGGTGTACTCACTTTTGTGATCCTCACTGTATCCACTTTGGTCACACCAGATCTCTTTCTGCAGTATTCCGTACCGCTACCTTCCAACGTCTCATGTGGAACGTTCTAGCTAATGTAGACAATTGTAAAGCATGGATGCCATTGTGGTGTTCTCTCAGAGTTGGAATGAACATGTGACAGTCAGAAATGTGTTCAAGCGCTTTCTGAATGCTTCCCTCGCACTCATTTGGGAAAGCTAGAGTGTCCTATCTTGGTAAAAAGGTGGGCCAAGGTGAAGTGCATCCTCTTGAGGCTAAGGTACAAAACCTGCAGTTGTGCTTTCTCTTTTGTAGAACCCCTGTTCTAATGACTCCTGACTACACTCAACCCTTCAAGCTGGAAGTTGATTCTGGTGCATTTGGGGCTGGAGTTGTCCTCCTCCAAGAAGCCTCTCGAGGTGTTGACCATACAGTTTGTTATTTTTCATTGAAATTAAAGAAACATCATTTCATATATAGAACCACTGTGTCAATAGGGGAGGTGCTTAAATTAAATTTGTTAAACCAATCCTGAGCCTGCAATTATGACATGTCTGCATTTGTCCTGCAGCGCCTTTTTTGCCTTCATTTTCAGCCTCAACCAAGCTGGGATAAGCTGCTCTTGCTAAGGTAGGTAATGATTTTTTTTATTTACTTACATTAAAACTTTCAGCTGAAATTTTATATAGTTTTGTTTTAAAAATGTTGCCTACTTACTGCTAGCTGCTTAACTAGGCTTTGGCTCACTTACCTCCAAATCATCATTGCTCCAGATAGTTGCTATTGCTGTTTGGATAGCACAATGCTATACATAGATTGTATATAGCCTAATGGTAAGATTCAGTACTTGTTTAATGTAGTTTCACACTGTTAAAACTGTTCTTGCCAATTAATTCACAATATTATCTTATATAATTAAATTGGCAACATGTTGAAGCTAGAGGATGTAACTAGCTAGCTAGCCTGGCTAATTATTTAGCACTTATCATACTTACCAGTTGCCTAGCATATTTAGACTTAGCTTGTTCCAGGGATATCATGTATATTGTCTACATTAAGACACTGTGCTGGCTGTGTTAACCAAGGAACAGTTCAATTAGCCACAGCAGTAGCAAATTTCTAAATCTATGAGCTTAGCAATCCATATTATATAGTCCTAGGAACATCATCAAATCCTATGGACACTATACACTATTGCTGACTCAAGGATTTTATTTTTATTTTATAAGTCTTAAACTGACTTGTTATTTGTGCATATTGTATAGTCCCAGGAACGTTATTTGCTCTTGGTCTGGGCACATCCTAAACTTTTGCTGACCCAGGGCATTATTTGAATACTAAATGTACCACTTAGTACTAGTTTTAGCTACACAATTGAAGTTGAATGATAAATAATGGTCTTTTCACATTTCACATCATTAAACAATTATCTTAGTACAACATACAGTAAGCTTTATAACAATATTGGTAATGAAATTATCTGTTAGCTGTGTCACCACAGTATTAGTATATCAGAGTCCTAGAAACATTGTCCAGTCTTAACCTGGGGACATCATACACCATTGCTGACTCAAGGATCATTTGAAGTAATGAGTTGACAACGAGCTTTGTACAAAGTACAGTAGTGCAGTGTGTTTAATAATAACATTAGCAATTAAGCTATGTGACCACATTATTAGTATAGTAAATGGTCTCTGGAACATCATACACTGTGTCCTAAGGATTTCATGATTTTAACATTGAATGTACAATGAACTTTGTACTATTACTAGTTTTAGCTACACAAGTAAAGTAAAAAAACAATCAAATTTAGGAATATGTTGTCCCAGGAAACTGTGTCTAATGTTTACACAAGGAGATCATATACAGTACCATTCAGAAGTTTGGACACAGTCATATTTCATGTTTTTTCCTTTTTTTAAATTTCTGCATTGTAGATTAATACTAAAGCTGTTGAAACTATGAATGAACACAAATGGAATTTTGTAGTAAACAAAAAGTGTTACATGAGGATAAACATAACTAGAATGTTTTATACTTTATATTCTTCAAATTAGCCTTGTGCTTTGATGGCAACTTTGCCATTTGCTGAGCATTCTCTCAGTCAGCGTCATGAGCTAAGCACCTGAAAATTGAAAATCCACCTCACCCCTAACCATTGCAATTAGGTTGAGGTTGAGTGATTGCGGAGGCCTAATAACTTAAATCTGTTATCTTTATGTCCACATATGGTGTTTTGCGCAAATGTATTTTTTGGCATTGACAATACTTTTACATAGCCACTTTTAGTTCCAAAAAGAACCATGTTTTAAATAGGGATGTAAGTGAAGAACCTTTACCAGATGTATTTACCAGAACCATTTTGAAGGTTCTTGAAATTCATTTATTTCTGTCAAATAGTTCTTTATTGAACTGAAAGTGGCTAGCTAAAAGTTTTCTGTGGCAATGCAAAAAACAACATTTGATTAACTTGTAAGAGTAAAGGAAGCCACTTGGCGCACACACTGTCCTAGGTACATCATCTAATCTAAATCATATGTTTTGTAGACCAAGGGATTACATTCTTTTAAAACAGTTTATACAATGTACTGAAATTGTTTGTCAGTCTTGTTATTGTTAGTAATGGTCAGATCAAAGTTATCCAGTCTCATCCATTAAGAAGGTTATCATTCCAAACAAAGCACACTTGACTCCACTTTAATCAGATAGAATCAGTCTTCAAACAATTGTGTGTGCTCTTACATTGTTGACCTCAAAACCTATTGTCTCAATGGGTACCATTCTCATCCTACAAATTGAATATAAGTTTTTAATTCCATGCTTGTGCAGAGAGAATGTACCCATAATATGACACTGACAACTCTCATTGCTTCATTCGAATTTGTAAATTATCTTTCCACTTTTTTAGCAATTCATTTAGAGTGGACTGTTGTGAAATGCTGTTTGAAACTTTACAGCTTTCTTTATAGAGGTTTTGATAAGAACTAGGGGTCCTCATAACTACAAGATGAACATAATTTGTGACCACAGTATTAATATATCATATAACAGAACCTACTTAAATCTGTATATATGGAATGTTAAGGATGGTAAGATAAGGTTTCATAGACATGAATTGAGTTGTCACCATTTTCAACAATTCTGCCTGTGAAGTTTCCTAGAATACAGAACTGTATATTATGTATGCATGCTACTGCTAATCATCTTATTGAACATCAGTCTTTGTAAGGATTTACACCTAAGGGTCCTTTGTTATCCCAGTGAGAAATATTGTGCCCCATGCAAGGCAATGAACATTTAGCCTAATGTTGATATGGGAACATAATTTGTTTATTTTGAGGATACTGACCAGGGCTTGATGGCACTAGAGTTTACCTAACTTTTACAGTGCATCATTGTATCAGTGAATTAATGAATTATTTAACTAATCCAATTATTTAACTTTTCACACAGGTAAATGGACGGAGTGTATTAAGAAAACAGTGCTACATGAAGAGAAGAAAATATCACAATTGAAGTGCATATCCTTAATCTCTTGAGACCCTGCTCCTCATATGGGGACATTACATTGTTGCATTTGTGCACCATGATTCTTATCGCATTCTTTGTTTAAACTAGTTTATTTATGTACAATAACATCTCTAGCTTCATATGGCATTCATTTATGACACAATTTAGCAATAATAAGAAGCTACAACATGCGTAATGATTAAGTACCTCGTTTGAGGACATGGGGACTATATCACAGCATTGGTTGTGCTTTTATTTTATAATTACAGGAAGAGCAGATCAATTGCTCAATGCAATTGTAGAAAAGTGTTTTTGTGCACTCTTAGTTTCACATGTGATGTAGGGTGTTGGTTTTGGTACATTTTGGTACACATGTTTGCACTTTTGGTTTTGCATCCTCATGTTTACAGTTTAAAATAAACAGTTCTGTACTTTGTTAGTCAATTGTTTTTTTTTTTAATTACACAGTAAGATGAGATAAGTAAGGTGAGTGGCTGGCAACAGGGTACTGCAGCTTATTGCTGAACTAGGAAGTAAAACTAGGAAGTAAAAAAGCTAGACTATCAGTGTGACCAAGCTGGTCATATTGATGGACAACCATGGTAAACAACTGTCAGAATTTAGAATGGGTGAATGAGTCTGTCCCTTTTAGACTAGTTCACCTCAGTCTTGGGCTGTGAGTTGGTTGAGTTGGCGATGGGTAGCGTGGTTGAACGGAGAGATGAAGAGTAGGAAACTCTGTCATTAGTTCACTTTCTTTTAATGTTGAACAGGCTGCTCTGTGGCTACTTGAACTGCATTCTTACTCCCGACATTCACACTCCGCTTTCGTCCCGCTTCCGTATTGAATACAAAATTATTCTATTAACATATAAAGCCCTACATGGCCTCCGCGGGATCTTATTACATATTACGAACCATCAAGATTACTTGGGTCTCAGGGTGCTGGCTTCTTACTCGTTCCCTTCAGAAAACCTCAGCAGGGGGAAGAGCCTTTTCTTATCTTATGCTTTGTGACGACAACAGTTGTAAAAAGCACTATACAAATAAATTTTACTTGACTTGACTGTGCCGTAGTCTGCTGGACCACCAGGGGCCCCCATGCTCTCTATTTTTAAATGAACCGAGCACATTGCAGGTTTTTTTCCCCCACTTGTTTTCAGAGTGTGATCACCAAACAGTGAGCTCCCACAGTGTCCCCACCCTGTGGCTCTTAAATGCACATTGAGAAATTAGATAATTTGACCCCATACTAGCTTCTGCCTATAGGTGGGCAGGAGCAGGATTGAGGAGTGATCTGATTCGCTGAATGGAGGTTGGAGGAAGGATTTGTGTGATTTGTCAGTTCTTTCGAAAAGAATATAACTAAAGCTTAAAAAATTAAACGTCGCCTCTCCTTTGGGGCAGTGGTGGCTCAGCGGTTAGAGCACCGGGCTATCAATGCTGTAGTGGGTTCGATACCTGGGCTTGTCAAGCTGCCACTGTTGGGCCCTTGCATGTGTGCTTATTGTCCACTGTGTGTGTTTCACATGTGTGTTCACTGCACAAATGGTATAAAAGCGAAAATTCCATCTCAAATTCCATCTGTGTCCGTCCCAATTTGTTTTTCTTGTCTTGTCTTGTACGCCTCCCAGAAGGGGCAGTGGTGCAAAGTCTGTGTTTTCTGTATGCTGCATGCAATGTATTGAAAGAACTTTGGAGCTACTTTCCTCAGGTTTGCTTTATTAGAGTCCCCAACAACAATGAACGCAGCCTCCAGGTGAGATGATATTTTCCAGGTCATAGAGAAAAAAAGTGAAGTGTACATTTCTTCGGTCACACCAAGCATTGTTAATCAGAACACACACACAATTAACAAAATGGTTGTTGCTAGCATTTTCATTTATGGTCAGCATACACTTCTGGAAATGGGAGCAACGATCACTCACTGCAAACCAGACTTTGAGTTTTACAACACGGATTCTTTGTTTGGAAACACAAAAGGAGCGCCATTCATCTGGACTGCCCAGCCACGCCAGAGATGCCAGAACAGAGGCCGGAGAGCTGGAGGCTGAAATTATGCGCTCTCTGTCTCACTCACCCCAGCATACTATTGGCAAACATACACAGTCCCTGGACAACAAACGGAGTGAACTTCAGGCACGAATCTCATTTAAACAAGAAACAATGACTGCTGTATTATCTGCCTTGTAAAAAAATTTAGGGAAGTCAAAAAACTGTTGTGGGCTATGGCCCCCATTGCCCTCCCCTGCAATCCAGTTGTTAAGTGTTATGTTTGAGTAATGTGAACTTAAACAGAGTAACTACAACTCACTTACTTTACTGAACTACATATAAACACTGCATGTGTAAGTGTGTTGCTTGAGACATCTTCAAACATTAATTTGTTGAAAAACAAATTCTTTATATTGCAAGTGTCATTTTTACCAAAGATAATATTTTACTTTGTTTATTTGAACCATACAAAGGTAATGTTTTCAAAGAAATTGTATCTAGCTTTGTAAATTGACTTATAATGAATATGTAACTTGGAAAGATAATATGTATGTTCCGGTTAGCTATCACTAAATAAAATACTGCTAAACATTTTTTTTTTTTTTTTTTTTTTTTTTTTTTTTGTAATTTAATTTGACATTAAATTGTTTTTTTTGTCTCTTTCCAGCTTCTTTCTTATTTCAGGTGACTAAGATTAAGTAACTATGCCAAAGTTGCCTGGAGATAACAAAAATGTAGCTTCATTGGGAAAAATAAAAACTGACCACTGACTAGGTTTTACATACATACAGTGGGGGAAAAAAATAATTGGTCAGTCACCAATTGTGCAAGTTCTCCCACTTAAAAGGTGAGTGAGGCCTGTAATTGACATCATAGGTAGACCTCAACTATGAGAGACAAAATGAGAAAAAAAATCAGAAAATCACAATGTCTGATTTTTAAAGAATTTATTTGCAAATAATGGTGGAAAATAAGTATTTGGTCAATAACAAAAGTTCATCTCAATACTTTGTTATATATCCTTTGTTGGCAATGACAGAGGTGAAACGTTTTCTGTAAGTCTTCACAAGGTTGGCACACACTGTTGCTGGTATGTTGGCCCATTCCTCCATGCAGATCTCCTCTAGAGCATGATGCGTGATGTTTTGGGGCTGTCGACGGGCAACACAGACTTTCAACTCCCTCCAAAGGTTTTCTATGGGGTTGAGATCTGGAGACTGGCTAGGCCACTCCAGGACCTTGAAATGCTTCTTACGAAGCCACTCCTTTGTTGCCCTGGCAGTGTGCTTGGGATCATTGTCATGCTGAAAGACCCAGCCACGTTTCATCTTCAATGCCCTTGCTGATGGAAGGAGGTTTGCACTCAAAATCTCACAATACATGGCCCCATTCATTCTTTCATGTACACGGACCAGTTGTCCTAGTCCCTTTGCAGAGAAACAGCCCCAAAGCATGATGTTGCCACCCCCATGCTTCACAGTTGGTATGGTGTTCTTTGGATGCAACTCAGCATTCACTAGTTGTGTTTGTACCAAACAGTTCTACTTTGGTTTCATCTGACCATAAGACATTCTCCCAATATTCTTCCGGAACATCCAAATGCTCTCTAGCAAACTTCAGATGCGCCTGGATATGTACTGGCTTAAGCAGGGGAATGCGTCTGGCACTGCAAGATCTGAGTCCCTGGCGGCGTAGTGTGTTACTGACGGTAGCCTTTGTAACGTTGGTCCCAGCTTTCTGCAGGTCATTTACTAGGTCCCCCCATGTGATTCTGGGATTTTTGTTCTTGTGATCATTTTGACCCCACAGGCTAAGATCTTGCATGGAGCCTCTGATCGAGGGAGATTAGCAGTGGTCTTGTAGGTCTCCCATTTTCTGATTATTGCTCCCACAGTAGATTTCTTCACACCAAGCTGCTTGCCTATTGCAGATTCAGATGTCTTTTATATTGTTAACGAGTTCAAACAGGTGCCATTAATACAGGTAATGAGTGGAGGACAGAGAAGCCTCTTAAAGAAGAAGTTACAGGTCTGTGACAGCTAGAAATCTTGCTTGTTTGTAGATGACCAAATACTTATTTTCCACCATTATTTGCAAATAAATTCTTTAAAAATCAGACAATGTGATTTTTTTATTTTTATTTTGTCTCTCATAGTTGAGGTCTACCTATGATGTCAATTACAGGCCTCTCTCATCCTTTGAAGTGGGAGAACTTCCATAATTGGTGACTGACTAAATACTTTTTTCCCCACTGTATATAAAACACTGCAAGCTTTTAAATATGCTTTGAAGCTATATACAACATTCACAAAAATAAGCATGTTGTAAGATGAGGTTAGAGATGTTTTTTTCCTCCCAAAGTGGACAGTGTTTGAATGCTGGAAGGTTCATTGCACTACCAAAACTCCCTTCTAGAAATATTCTAACCTCTGCTGCGAGATGTGCAACAATGCAACAAAACCTTGTGCCAGGCCAAGGCCACCTTTGTAGCTCAATCTGCTGTCCGGCAGACAAGTGGAAGCTTTGTTGTATCTAATGTTTGTTGTTCTCTCTTTTCTTCCTGTAAGCCAAGACACTTGATAGTGTTTTGTTTCCTGCTTTTTAGGGGCAGAAACTAGGTCGTTTGGAAAAACCTGTGATACTTGTTCTCATGCTCTTAGTGTAGTGATTATAATACTGCACCATTACATAGTCAGGTGGCAGTTCGATACCCAGCCTGGGTGAGACAAGCAACCTCACTCTTTCACCATCTTTCTTGGAATGTGATTGTAGAATGTGACGCCTATTATTCCATTCCTCCAGATGTAAATCTACACAACATATTAATGTCATTTTTGTTTCTGTATTCCACTCTAACTCTCTTCCTATCCTTAAACTAAACTGCACATCCCAAAAGCCCTGTAATATAGAGAATACACTGCACCTTTCCCTAGTGGGTTAACTTACCCTTTCCATTTCATAATTCGTATACCATTATACTCCTAATTCAGATCTTGAGTTCTGGAAGCTTTTGGGCACCAAAATCTCATTAACATGGTCACATCTCTTACATGCCCAAAAGCCAGTCATAGGAACACAATCTTCTAGATAGAATCCCTTTTCATTTCTCAGGGGATTGTTGTCCCATCACACGTTATCTACTGAAAGTTATTAAGACATAGAATACATCATTATAATAACCTACTGCTATTAAGTCATGCCATTGATTAACTTCCCAAAGTCAGCAATACTTTATAAACGCAAGAGATCATTGAGTGGTTACTAAAATTTGTATTTTACATATTAGTTGAGCCTTGATGTGCAGTTTATCTGAGGGGGACAATATTATGGGTATGCCCTGTTCAGTATAGTACATGTACAGTATAGCCACCTTACTGTACGGTGACAATTTATACTATTTCAGTAAATTACCTAGCCTCAGTGACTTAATTATTTACATTATAAAATGTTTAAGCTGGCAGTAGAATTTTCACACATAATAGGCCATTTAGCTTTTAAATCAGGTTCTGTTAAAACACAGAAATATGACTCAGTTAAGCAGCGTTCCATACAGCTGTGCCTTATTAAGACTGTCTTTTCTACTAAGTCCTATGCTTCCAAATGTTTGATGGTGGTGAGGAATCTTTTTCTGTGGCAATGGACTTTGAAGCTGGTACTGCTGCACATTGGAAACCTCTTGTTGGTTTTGTTGCAATTTCTCTGAGAAGTTGGGGCTTATGCCAGTGTATTCTTTTTTTACATTTTTTACTCTGTTATGTGTGTGGAAAACATTATCTCGTACTTGAGATAATGAGCTGCTGTATAAGGGTCCCTGCTTTATAGTAGAAGGGCCTTTTGTGAAGTGCTGTTTAGAAAAGCTGTAAGGTGAAACATGGCCAGCGCTGTAATAGGGGAGGGTGTTTATGTCCTCCATGCTTAGCTGTCGCCAGCCACCTGTCATCCCCACCTCAGGAATGTGAATCCGGGTCTCTCTTGGAACACCTGAGTAGCCTATGCTGTGTGAGGAGGTGAGCTGAGGTGATTGGTATGGTTCACTGTAGGATGCTGTTCGCATGTAGAGCGGAGAATTGCACTTTGGTGGGCTAGGGGGCATGTGCTGAAAACTGTGTAACATAGGAAATCCAGGGCTGTTCTTATGATGTGAGTTAGATGTGCTTTTCTGCTCATAAACACCAGCTTGCCAGTCCACGCACAGAGCCCGGGGAGAAGAAAGGGTGCTGTTGGGAGCATGGCCCTTTTCATCTGAGGCCACACTAATGCTTGAATAGGAGCTGGAGGGTGCAGGGGACCCGGCTGAAAACTCATACATAGGAACATCATTGTTTGAGAAGCTGGGTTGTAAATTGTCCACCTCTGGATTGCTGTCTGTGGAGTTCTGGGCTTGGAGCAGGTCAGCATCCCTACAATGGAGGTCCACACTTTGTGGACGCCTGTTCCAGTGATCCTGATGCCTGTCAACCACGGGACAATATAGTGCTGTGTCACTAAAGTACAGGTCAGAGGATTTGTAGACCACACTGCGGTGGAGGGTGTCTCCAGTGTCCACTCCATTATTTGTCAGGAAGTCTGCATCTCTGCTCTGTGGGCTGGGTGAGCATGTGACTGAACAGCTATTACCTGCTTCAGGCTTTTCCAGGACCTTGGCAATGATTGCTGTAGGCACCATATCAGAGGATGGAGAAAGACACAGGTTCTTTCTCCTCGAATGCCCATGCTTCTCTATGTGAGAACTCACCCTTTCTTGAAAGTCAGTGGGCAGCTGAGAGAAGTACAGAGAAAGTAAGAGAGGCATATATGACATTTACAAGGTAAAAACAGTTAACAGATACCTGTAACTACACTACATTACTTTAGTTACTGATGCATTTTCTTTCAGATTCTGTGTATATTGCAGCTATGTTTAATAGGTAAGAACATATGGATTGCTGTTATGATTTTCAGATATCCAAAGTATGGAACACGTTGTATAAAAAGTGAACACTGCTTTATCAAAACAACATTTACAAAGCTGAAATCACAACAGCATCAAGGGAGATCACTAATACATTCCAGAACTGCTAAATTAACTGAAACCAAATACATTTAAAAATGCTGCATTAACTGAAACCAATTTGACTTTATATTTTTAGCTGTTGACATTGCAACAAAAGCATGAGCAAATATTTTCAGGGACCTTATTTGGGAAAAAATGGCTAAGATGTACAATCAAACATCCTTAACAGCTTACACCAGAAAGCTTACCTTTGTCTCCAATTGGGTCCCTGAAAATGTAGTAATTGGCTAGTACCATTCTGGAGAGGTTGGTGTTTCCAGATGCCAAGGAGACAACAATGGCCTCCGTACATAGGCTGTTGAGGCTGTATAATTAATGTACAATTGGTGTTTTTAGAATGTATGTAGTTTCAGTTAATTCAGCATTTTCTAAATGCAGCATTTTTTGAATGTAATTGGTTTCAGTTAATTCACTTTTAGTAGCTCTTCATTGGAACTTTTAATATGTAGTCTACATAGGTGATGATTGAAAGAGGCCATCATGACTTTATGACTCATTTAAAACCATTTACTTGAGGAATTCCTGAGAGAGGGAGAATTATTATACTAACAATGTTGTAACCACAAAATGTTTTTTTTTTTTTTTTTACTTTTTTTGAGAGAAAGAGAAGTAGTCCAGGTGAAAAGAAAGGTTCTCAGAGGAATACCACCTATCAGATGATTGTGCTACCCAACATCACTTTCAGCGTGATGGGAGAGTGCAATAAAAATTGAATATTTGTTTTCCTGAGAAAACTGTACTATGTTGTTGTCCAAGTTATATGTTTTACAGTCCATTTTAATGGACTGTAAAACATTTATATGTCTAAATATGTCTTTACTAAAGACATATTTAGTTTTAAAATATGTGCTTAATGTTTTGCAGTTTTCAGCTCTCTTTTTCTCTTGTTAGATCACTGATAGTGAAGTGGATTGGGTAACACGTTCCCTGAACCCTGCTACATAATACTGACATACATAACACTGACCTAACAGAATCATGTCATGTCAAACATGTAGTGTTACTATTTCCGGTACTTCTCATGACAAATGCCATAACGTATGATGGGTACGTCATCATATGTTTTATGACAAATTAAATGTTTTACAGAAGGTAAAAGGTGCCAGAATCTTTGAAGGACTGAAGCATGAGCACTCAGTCCATAAAAAATGACTGACATGTATACTGTATTTGGTGTAAGGATATACAAACATCTGATTTTCTTTTAGCTGGTTGTGTTAGACTGATTCTCGAAATTTCAGTTTTTGTCAGTTCCATACAGAGCACATCCTTTAGTTTCCAATTACAGGACAATTCTGTATTTTATTGGACCCTAACCCTAACCCTAACCCCTAGGCCTAACTAAAACAGACAGTTTTGCTATAAAATACAGCTGTGGTCAAAAGTTAAGACACCATCACCATGGACATGAATGTCAATATTGTGCTGTTCTTTGAAATGAATGATTGTACAATAGTAATAAAGTAGAATGTCATACAAAAACAAGAGATTGGTGCTCAAGTTTCTGAAATGTCAAAATTATTAAGCAGATTGCTTCTTAACCAGATGCTTTTGGTAGCATTCAACAAGTTTCTGGCAGAATTCTGGTTGGATCTTAGACCACTCTTCTTGGTTTTCTTTTAAGAATCTTCTTAAAATCGGTTTAAATTTCTTGACATGGATCCAACTTTAAGCACAGTCCACATATTTTTCAATAGTGTTGTGGGCAGAACATTGGGAAGGCCATTCTAAATGTTTAATGTTAACCTGCTTTATCCATTTTACAACCATTTTTCTTTGTGGAGTAGGAACACCCAATTGTGTCCATGTTTCAACCATCTAGCTGATGGTTTACATACAGGGTCACCCTCAATGTAACTTCTAGAGAACTGTAAGATTGCACGGAGCTATTGAAAAATGTAAATAAAATATTTTAACTGCATTCAGACAGCGAATCAGTGTATCAGATCAGTTGTGCTTGAAACTGTGCCCTATTCACCTATATGTGAAAATTCAAATCACTACATACAGCACTATTATATAGGGTGACCATATTTTGATCTTCAAAAAAAAAGGACACTGGGGACACAAGGATGTCTATCATGGTTATGTTGTGGCTGGGGGGATTGAAGTTGGACCATTGGAGTAGGTATATATGTAGTTAGTTAAATATCTCTAAAATCGTGCAATTATGTAAATAAACAATACCCAATACACAAACATTCACTTATTTGCCTCCAAACTCCAAAGTGGTGCACTATATAGTAAGTATACAGTTTCAAAAACAGCTATATATTTCAGTCTTTCATCAGAAATGGTTGAAAATGGCTTACTTTCTGATTGGATGGTCAGTGAGCTGCATGCTCAGGGATAAATATTTCTGAACATTAGTTCACAAACTTAAAATATCAATGACCGTCAAAATTAATAATAATAAGTTTTGAGCGTTTGTTTTAACCACAGTGTAATGTAGTGTAGTGTAGTGTAACCAACATGGTAATGTCAATGTTCTGCAGAAAGATTCAAGTAAAGTGTAGACATGTTTTTAATGGTAGACTATGTGTGGAATGGAATTACCTCAGACACTTTGTGCACTCTGTGTTGAGATTTTCCACACTGTAGGAGCTGAGCAGCAAGGTTGCAGTCCTTCCTGTAAAGGTCCTGTTGGAAACAGGTAAATAAGCACTTTTACAAGTATGCAGTTTTCCTATGTAAATGTCTCTATTTTAGTTTAGGTTTTTGAAATAAAAAATCTGTATAGTCACATCAGTTAGTATTTAGGCCTTGAAATGATGCAATCAAGAAGGAGTAGCAAAAGTATTGCATTAACTGTGTAGGAATTACATCTATTTAATGTAAGTTATGACAAAACCAATGGCAACCAAACTATGGCTTGTTTGGAGCGTTTCAAGCTGGATGGCAGGAATTACTTTCGCCGTCAATTGATAAGAGAGGCTACATCATTTAGATAACTATGATGTAGTGGAGATTTTGCACACAAACACAAGACCAAATGTACGCAAAACCAGTGCAATCCAGTCCGGATGTGCAACATCAGAGTTAAATCTGCTGATCTATAACAAGTTTTTTGCTTGTACATTACAGTGATAATGTTTACACACTTCAGGCTGTACCATGTGGGGACTTTACCACAATAGATGGAACAATCTGTAACTTGCATGCCTGATGCTCATAGGTTCCAGATTTCAGACAGCCACTGACTACAAAGGGTTTGCAAATATAAAAAAATACCTTTGAGTCTGTAAAAATGGAGGGTTGCACAAAAATTGCTATAATTTGTAATCCCTTAAATTGAGGCCAAATGTCTACAATTCAATCATGGTTATTGCTTCTATCCAATCTGTGAGGTGGTCTAGTGAGACAACTGCAGAATTTAAAAAAGCTGTAATTTTGTATGTACTTTTGTACACATAGGAGCTGGGATTCCAGAAGTCGGCCGTGCACGTGCACTGCGGCTGACTTCTCTTGGTGCTTTCTGTTCTGCCTTGTTTGTGGTAACCTTGACCCTTTGTTTTGCCTTGTACTCCTGGTCTGTTTTGTATTTTCTGCTTTAGTGTTTTCCTGCCTGTCTTGCTGAAGCTCTGCTTCATGTTTCTGTTCATTGCTCATTCCGAAGTTTAGCTTCATGTTTTTGTTCGTTGCCCAGTCCGAAGCTCTGCCTCGTGTTTTGGTTTTCCCATAGTTCCCTCCTGAGCACAGCTCAGTTGCCTTAGTTGTTTTCTTTTCCGCTGTATGTTGTACCCCTGGTCTTTTTTTTCCCCACCAGAGGGTTGGTTTCCACGTCCATAGAAAGCCCTGAACCCTAGTCTCTAGTGACATTGCCCCCCAGTATATGTTGACTTACAGAATGTCTTCAGGCAGGTCATCTGGCCACGCACCTTCCATCTCCTCTCCCCTAAGTACTGGTGGTAGAATATGCATGCGGATGTCCACTTCAGGGTGGCCTCCTGCAGTACATGCGCCCAATGGAACAGAGGCTTTATATGCCATTGCCCTTGCACCTGTGAATTAGCTCTGTGACACCCTCTGTATCAGCGTGTTCCATGGTATGCTCAAGGGAAAAGCACTCTAGTCTTTGCGCTTCCTGACCTGTCCCGTTTGTGGTAACCATGACCCTGTGTTTTGCCTTGTACCCCTGGTCAAGGCAATCACCACACGCCCAAACCAGAAGCCGTGGATGACTTCTGAGGTGCGTGCGCTACTGAGGACCCGCGACTTGGCCTTCAGAGTGGGTGACAAGGTGGCCCTGAGGAAAGCAAGAGCCAAACTGTCATGAGCCATTCGAGAGGCAAAACGCACACACGCCCAGAGAATCCACAGCCACTTCAATGAGACGGGTGACACGCAGCGCATGTGGCAGGGCATCCAGGCAATCACAAAATACAGGACACTGCCACCGTCCTGTGACATCAATGCCTTCCTCCCTGATGCCCTGAACGACTTCTATGCACGGTTTGAGGCACAAAACAACACGTCGGTGAGAAAGACCACGCCCAAGCCGGACAAGCAGGTGTTGTGCCTGACTGCAGTGGATGTGAGGAAAACTCTGCGCAGAGTCAACCCACAGAAAGGACCAGACAACATGCCCAGAAGGACACCTACGACAGAATGCTGTTCATAGACTTCAGTTTAGCATTCAACACCATCATCCCACAGAATCTCACCAGGAAGTTAAGCTTGCTGGGCCTCAACACCCCCCTCTGCAACTGGATCCTGGACTTCCTGACGGGGAGTCCCCAGTTAGTCTGGTTCGGGGACAGCATCTCCAGCACCATCACAATGAACACTGGAGCATCCCAGGGCAGTGTACTGAGTTCTCTGCTGTTTACCCTGCTGACTCATGACTGTGTTGCGAAACACAGTTCTAACAGCGTCATAAAGTTCGTCGATGATACAACTGTGCTGGGTCTCATCAGCGAAGGGGACGAGTCAGCATACAGAGAGAAGGTGCAGAAAGGTGAGAAAGGCCCGTCTCCCTCCACCCATCCTCACCCTCTTCTATAGAGGGACCATAGAGAGCATCCTGAGCAGCTGCATCACTGCCTGGTTTGGGACCTGCACAGCCTCTGACCACAAGCCCCTTCAACGCATTGTGAGGACAGCTAAGAGGATCATCGGAGTCTCTCTCCCCTCCATCATGGACATTTACACTGCTCGCTGCATTCGCAAAGCAACCAGCATTGTGGATGACTCCACCCACCCTTCGCGCAGACTGTTCTCCCTCCTGCTATCAGGAAGAAGGTACCGTGCCTTGGTGTTTTCCTCCCTGTCTTGCCAAGCTCTGCTTCATGTCTTGGTTTTCCTCTTGTTCCCTCCTGAGCATGGACAGCGAACCTCAACCCCTGGTCCGCGCCTATGGTCCCTACCCCGGTGGCAGCGCCCAGCACAAAGTCAAGGTGGCGCCCTGCACGCCCTTCGAATCCATGTCAGCGCCCCGCTAACTAATGTATTTCAGAAGGACGCTCCATTTTAGGTGTTTTCCCTCAAACTTGCTTACACCATAGGACAAGGAATGTTTCCTTTATATTCATATAGAGGGCAGTGGTGGAGGGGCAGTGGTGGCTCAGCGGTTAGAGCGCCGGGATATCGATAACAGGGTTGTGGGTTCGATTCCCGGGCTCGGCAAGCTGCCACTGTTGGGCCCTTGAGCAAGGCCCTTTACCCTCTCTGCTCCCCGGGCGCTGGAGTTGGCTGCCCACCGCTCTGGGTGTGTGTGTGTACTCACTGCCCCTAACACGTGTGTGTGTGTGAGTGTGTGTTCACTACCAGATGGGTTAAATGCGGAGGACACATTTCGCTGTACAGTCCACACTGTACAGTGACGAATACGTGCACCTTTATATCTACTTATTAGTGAAATAACATGTTTTTGCTGTATTTCTCAAGCTCAAGAGCTTGTTAAACGTGGTTTCCAGAATGAGGGAGTGCAAGCTAAATTAGCTGGTTAACTAAACTGAATTCTGTTGTCAAGTCATCCCTTGGAATGTATTTAATGTATTTTTTTTTTACAGTGTTTGACCTGATTAATGTTGCATTTCCACTCTACATGAAATATCACTTGTTATATCAATTTTTGTGTGTGTGGTGTGTAAAAGCATCTGCAGGATTTTAGCCTACATGTGATTACATTAGACTATTCCATATAACTAGCTTTAAAGATGGGAAATCTGCGATGGTAGTGGATAATTTTGTGCCACACTAGCTAACTAACTTTCATGCAGTTAATGGTCCCCTCATTATTACCTACCTATTAAACAGGAATATTGAATTTGATGACTTATTATCATAAGTAGCTATCTCTACTTATAAGGATTTATTTGTTGGAGATTTAATATTCACTTTGAGAAGACTTAGGACCCCCTTAGAACTGGGTTTAAATCAATCTTAGATGCCCTGGGATACATTCAAAATGTTATACACTAGACCTAATTCTGACCCTGGGTATTGAAACAGAGAATTTAGTCCGCCTTCTTAATGAGCATACGTACCATTACCTCTACAGCTAGTGTATTTAATAATAACGTTCCATATTTAACCATCTCCTGCCCATCTTATTCTATAGATCTTGAGCATAGAACAGATGATCTGTCTGTGCTCCGCTCTAATCTTGAAAACAACCAGCTATATCAAATGCTGGATGGTCAGTCATGAGGGACACATTTGTGAGGGCATGCAGCCAACTTCCCTGACCGGTCTTGCTGCTGTGTTTTCCACATTCTACAGGTTCAATCTTCAATATCAAGAAGAAGCTGTGTGTACATTAGAATTTCTTCAAAGGTATTGTTTTCACTTGATTGGCTCAATATGTCTGTTACTATTAAATATGTAAATATGTTGTATAAGCCAAATTAAATATTTTAACTTAAATAGACTTTAGAATAAATATACAGAATGCCTATGCTACTGGGTTTCTACTGGGGTCACCATTGTTGAAATGTATGTAATATGGCTGTGCTAGACCATGTGCCTGGCTCTTGGTTCATTGAATAAGCAACGGCAAGCTAAAAGTCTCTTACATTTGACTTTCTCAGTTGTATCCATGTTATTTTTGCCATTTCTTACTCAACAAAGAGAGCAAAATGCAGAGAGGGGCACAAATGTTGCAAATCTAAGAAAACTGGTCACCCAAAAGAAAACAACGGTCAATCGCAACATCTCCACTCTCTTGAGGAAACTGAAGGACTTTGAGTGGGATTTCATATGAGTCTGCAAACTTACAGTCACTCACTCTGCATAAGGACAAAGAAAATCATTTGATTTTGATCATGTAGCCTTTTATCTGTGACACTGACTGATGCAGTTTTGAGTTTTATTCATTTATGGTTATTTGTTGTTATTTGCTATTAGCTCTATAAGCTGAATGTTTTGTCACAGACTGATTATAGAAAGGGGTAAAATGAAAAATGTTTTCTTTGTTGAAATTATATTTTCTCGTGAAAAAAAATCTAATGTATCACAAATGTATGCAAAACTTTATTTTCAATAAACCTACAAGAGTTTTGCCAGATGTACTGTTTTTGTGTCATTGCTCAGGTCCCGTGGTTGAAAATGCCATGTTAGCTGTTTCAACTGTGGTAGGACAAATGGTTACTTTGGTAAGACTAACAAGCAGTCATAAAATGTTGTTTTATGTCTCTACATCAGTCAGGAAAGGTAATGAATTAATTTTTACAGCAGTATTATAACATGAATTTAAGAGTAACACACTGTAAAAGTATTAAATTACAGTTCTATTCTGTATTTATAAAAGACAGTATTCAACCATACATTTTTACCACAGTACGATACCATTAATTTAACAGTAGGTTCCTGGCATCTCAGCTGCCAGTTCTTTACTGTTTTATTTGTACAGTATGACTTGTTTGCAGATTTGTCACACTACATTATTTCATTTTCTTGTTCAACTTCTTTCTTTATTGTCTGGCTGGTCCAAATCCCCTCTCATGTTAGAAAGAAAGAAGTCCCTGTGGTTCTATTCTGTTGGGAAACTTAAATTTTCTTTATTCTTATCGTGGCTCAATACTAAGCAAGCACTCTTGTTTTCTCCTGGTTTAAAGCAGAGAGGTAAGTCAGTGCCCTGTATTCCTATAGATTTCATCATAGTACTCTCTATGTGTTTTGGCCTGGCAGTTGTTTTTTTGTATATCCTAGACCTTTTGAGGTTCTAACATTTGAGTAAGACTCACATTGTCATTTCTCAGCTTTTCGATGGTGATGTTAGCCTCCATTAGGTGGTTATTCAGTTTGATGATCTCTTGGTTCAGTGTCCTTTTCTCCTCCTCATATAGCTGTGTCTGATCAAGAGAAAAGCACAAAGTCATTAATAAATCGCAATGTTGTAATCCCATTTAAATTCAACAGGGTTTCTTTTGTGTGTAAACAATACCTGAAATGCAGAGAAAAACATGAATACTAAACCTTGTAATTGCAAAACTTCAAATTCTAAGTCTTAACTCCTGTTTTGATAAGTAAGCACAAACACTGTGATTGTTTCTGGATTAGAGATGAGACACATTTTTATTCTCACTTGATTATGAAACAAACAACTACGTACCACAACTTATCATTAGGATTAGTAATCACCCATGTTTTGTTCATTACAAATACGCTTGTTAATGTTAATAACATAATTCCATTATTTGTTACATTATTATTATTATTACTATTATTATTATTGTTTTGATTTAGCATATATATATATATTATATCCTTTAACATCGGTCTGTCATCTCTCTACAACTCTATTTGTCTCTGTCTGTCTATATATCCCTCTCCAACTCGGTCTGTCTACAGTAAAACTGTATTACACATTAATTATGATTAAGCTTCTACATTTAATCCACTGTTCTCATGCGTGGTGGGGTGATCTGTTACACTACTACCTGTCGCATTCCACTCTGAGTGTATGGAGGCGCCATTATTGATGCATTGGGCATTCTTACACACTAGTTACAGAATGGTCTGCTCACAGACTCACACTTGTTTCAGAGAAGAGAACAGAACAGAATGACTAGCTAGAATACACACAAGCACAAAAAATTAATATTGCGGACAGCAAAAATAATCAAGGTCATGTCCATATATTGTACGATAAGTCGATAATATAGTCATCATGAAAGGCCTGTTTGTCTGTTCCTCTATAATGGTGTTTTCACACTTGTCCTGAATCAATCTATGACTCTGTCATAACAATCTATGATTCTGGGCTCTGGGATTTCTGTCCATCTATTCCTCTACAACCCTTGCCCTTGCTTCTTTCTCTCCATCTGCCCGGTCCCTCTACAACTTTTTGCCTGCCTGCCTGCCGGTCCCACTACAGCTGTCTGTCTGCGTCTGTTTCTCTGTCCCTCTCCAACTGTTTGTCTACAGCCCTCTCTGGATGTCTGTCTATCTAGTCATCAGTCTCTTTCCGTCTGTTTTTCTTTCCATCCCTCTTCAACTCTCTTCCTATACAACTATGTTTTTGCCTTTCTATCTACAACTGTATAACTCTCTATTACAGACTGATCCAATTGCAGTAGGCAGAATCTCATCGCTGAACATGACGTTCCTCTAAATGTTCAGGTTCCAGTGCAAGTGTTGCAGACACCAGCGCAATCGGGCCTGACTGTTAAGTGCAGTCATGACAGGCATCCTGGCAACCCGAGGAGACTGGAGATTGGCTGCTTGCAGTCTGTTCAAGATTGTCTGGGAGAGATAGAGAGGCATAAGCCAGCTCCCTCCTTCACATATTCTTTTCTCTCTTTTTTTCAGCACAAAACGATACATCTTTACTTTACGGCATAAAAATAATATTCTCATGCAAGGTATTGCGCCATCCTGAGTCACTTCTCGCATGGGATTTCGTGACAAAAGGAGAACAGACTCGTCTGCTGTCATTGAACAGTCGTGAGGTGTGCAAACCACAACGTCTTAAGATTTCACGATTACAAGAGATTGAGTTGTATAGTTTGAACAGTACAGCGACCTGACGACTCTACAAGTCATGTAGTGTGCTGAAGCCATAATATTACAATTGAAGTTCCCTTGTTTAGATTGGGCATTCATCAGGCAACCCAATGATTTCACCAGTTTTTTATTTGTTTGTTTTGTTGTTTTTTTGTATTTTACTGTTCCACGCATTTTAACAATTTTGCGATACTACTGATAATCATGATATTTTTAGCCACAGTGATAAATTGTTGTGATGATTTTTAAACAGTTTCAAATCTGATAGCTGATATGCAACTGTACAGATCCGTCACACTTGATGGCAAACTTAAAGTTAATTTAGGGTCCCCAACAAATCCTGTTTAGGGCCTAAAAAAACCTGGAGCCTGTGTTCATGGACAGTTGTAAAGTTGTAAAGCACAGTTTTAAAGAAGTGGCCCTTCAATCTGATTGGCCACCCCAGATGCCACCTCACAATTTCTGCCACATCATTGCCTTTCACCAATGGGACCTTTGACTGCTTTGCCCTTTAATGGTGTTTTGGCATTGGTGAAACATAAATCAAACAATGCTTGACGCTCTGACTGCAAAACTTGCTAGCTGAATATCAATTCCCTGCCAGAATCAGAAACTTCCCTTTGTGTGCATGGGCTTCACGTAGCAGTATGGGTATGACAGACTAAGCCCCTAATTCCTGACGTTTTGGTTTCATGTATAGCTATAATTCCATTTTTTTTTCACAACAAACATCACTTAAGCTGGATATCATCTAATGTGTTTCTTAATTTTATTTTTAGATACAAAGTCTACTAAACACAAAACACTAAAATTGCAGTATTTTAAAAACTTGGACATCCTAAATATGAAAGATTGTGTTCTTAAACACTATTAAAACTAAATTCTCAAAACAACGTTTGGGAATATAATTAGTAATTTCTTTACTGCAATGTTATAGTTAGTATTTTATCTCATTTGAGTAAGCAAAGCACATCTGTAAAATTACAGTAGCTAGAAGATGTCAACATGTTCAGAATCAGAATTTCTTTATTTTCACCAAGTATGTTACCAGGAATTTTACTTGGTGAGAGCAACACAAGTATTACATTAAGAAAGAAAAGTACACTAAATATTCTCTATTCATCAAAATAAATATACTTTGTTGTCCAGTCGACTGTGCAAATAATACTGAATACTGGGACATTTTGTGTCAAGAGTATGGCAGAAACTACCTTGAGGCAAGCATACTCATCTCTCATTATTAAAATACTCAAACATGTGTGACAAAAAGTAAATATTAACATCTGTATTACATGACCACAATAATGCTAGTTGAGATACACCATGCAGCAACATTTTACCCTAAGTAAAACAATTAACATTGCATTGATGTGCTTAAGGTATGTTTGCCAGGCTATCAGGAGAGATCACCTAGCAAAGATGCACTTTCAGTGAGCTAGCGAGTAAGGTCATGTATACCCCCTTGTCTGTTGTCTTATTCTAAACGTTCCTGCACTTGGTAGCTTTGGTCAAAATATTTTTTTCCTGGCAATGGGCAAATGCCATTTTAACCTACAATAATTAATGTCAATGGATTTTTAAGAACCGTGTTTGTTAGAGATGTGCAAGTCTGAGTCTAAAGTTTAGAGAACCTAAATTTGATGTGAATGTTCTATATTAATCAATGATTTTTCTAATAACCATGTATCCAAACTAAGAACCATTTAGGAACCTTTATTTTGTAAAGTGTAAAGCCATGTTGCTTACCTTTCTGTGAATCTTATCCTGCAGATCCTGGTTTATCCTCTGCAGTGCTGCATAGCTGCTCTGTATCCTATGGAAAAGTAGGTTAATAGTAAAATTCTATTCTAAATACTGTTTGCTTTACAAGAGTATAATCTGTTCAAAATACATAGTATAAAACTAAAACTTATACTTATCTGTTTAACATTTTGTTTTTGTGAACTGTGCAAATAAAAAATTGTCAAGTTTCTTGTTAGTAATATGTAGATTTAACAATATTTTAATATCCTAGGTTTGCAGTTTCATTTATCTTTAGTTTAAATAAACCTTCTAGTGTTCAACAGGCGCAACACTTTAAGTCTGTGTAGCTTATATTAACTCAAAGATCTTTTTATTTCAGGTTTCAGTATGTAACTAACTTTTAGTATGCAGTTTATTCAGCATATTTAAATTAGATATTAAACACGTTTCAAGTGTTTGTCCCTTCCAAAAAAAAGAGCTTAATGCTGCCACTGTTTGCTGACGAGCCCAAACATGAACATGCTATCCCCCATTTACTTACTCTGACAGCACTGTGTTTGGGAAAGCTGGCAGGACTGTGAATTATTTTGTGTAATTTTAGGTTGACTTGACTTTTTTACTATATAGACACATAATTCAATCGTTGTGACCTTTAGTTGTGAAAATAAATGGAAAAGCTCCTCCATCTGTAAGTGTTGGTGTATTTGCTCAGTAAAATACTAATATTTAAATGAATGCAAATACCATTACTATAAAAACAAGCTAAATTATGTTCAATTGTTTTTTTTATGTTATATTGTTAAATAAAATATGTCTCTGGTGCAGAATACGTAAGGACATGGTACAACACTGCAAGGGCAATGGACAGACAGGAGACAGGATGCACAGACATATACATATGTGTGCATGAAGGCATTAGCTTCACAACAAGGTGTACAGTGCAGTAATGGGTTTATCAGCTTGGTGTTGAGGTGAGAGAACAGCATACATGCATACATTCTCTGAGCTAGTGGAGCTCAGTGTGGGTATAATGAGTGAACTGAAAGGATCAGAGTGATCAATAGCATTCTGTGTGTTTAGGTTGTGGTTGGTGTGGTTGGTATTTACATATTAAATGTAATTATTTGAGAATATCCCTTTATTTATACATGCTGCTCCTGTGTTGTGTTTTTCTAAAATACATTCTAAAAAAGGCCTGAGGAAGTCTAACTCAGAAACAGACATTTGAGGCTTCTAAAGGAGCTCTGAGGGAAGGGGTATGTTTGTTTTGCTGTTGAGTTCAAATATCAAAAGTCTAGAATCATATATAGTGCCTTTAATGCAGAGTAGAGAAATGCAAAGTGAGAACAAATCCTGTTGAACATCGGTCACAATAGTAATGAATATAGCAGAAAGCAATGTCACAGACCATATCAAGCCTGCTTGTTAATATTTTAAATGTTTACTGCTTTTCTTACTTGACATCAAATCACCTGTCCTGCCAGCATCCTCATACTCTCTCTCTCCCTCTTTACTTGGCATTACTCACTGTAGAAACGTGGACAACAACACTTTGCAATCATCCCATAGCTTTCCCCTGCCTTGTGGGCATTGATTACATTTATTTTTAGATTTTTATACAGCTGCTTAGGGGAGTCCATGATTGCTGAGCGTTATGACAAGATTTGAAGAATCAAAGAATTGATCAAGTGTCAGGTCCGCGTCGGGGCGGCCCCGAGCTGCGGTCCACAGGCTTCAAGTTCAAGGACTCTTAAGCTGAGGTTTGGTTCATGTCAAGGTTCACGGACACTGTGTCGGTTAACGTTCATTGGTTTAAGTATTCACGTGTGTTTTTGTTTCAGTGATTGGATTCACCTGAGGCTGGGGTACTTGGGGAGCTAACGCTGACATTCTCCTTGCCGAGAATTATACTTGCTATGCCAAGCTGTATGGTTGGCGTCATGTTGGCGGCATTCATGGTCGTCTATGGTGTTTCTCTCGAGGATGTTCTACAAGAGTCTGTTCACGTTCAGGAGTGTATCTCTTCTTGGTTTGCTGGTTGGTTGCCTTGAGGTTTCGGCGGCCAATCCCTTAGTTCCTAGCCAAGTCAAGTAAGTTTAGTTGCGCCTGACGAGCGTGGTATTACGTTTGTGTTTTCACTGGCCCTGCCGGTGACGTTTGGGTCTAGCATATTCTCTCTCATATTCTGTTTGTCTTCCCTATCTCGCCTGGCTCCCTGGCTACCAACGAGCCTCAGGTGGCTTTCAGGTTTTGCCCATGTTAGTTTGTCACCTTTGTATTTTGGTTAATCATTATCCCTTGTTATTGCTGCGTTCTTGTGTTTACCCCTGTTTTGTTTATTAAAATCTTGCATCGCACCATCCCTGCAAGTGTTCGCCCATTATTGTCCTAGCCAGTCATGACATAAAGCTTGAAAATGTAATTCAGCTGTGAGTTCCTAATTAAAATGAACCAGATCTCATTTGCTCATCATGGCCTGATGACCTTGTCAAAAAATATTTGAGCCTATACAACACTAATGGTGTCTTAACATTTGCACAGGGCCCAAATTTAGATGTCATTGTTTACTGTTATGAAATTTATGTTTAATTAGCTACACTTGTTGTGTTTACCACTTTTCATTAAAAAAGCATAATTAGGTAATTTACTCCTGAATATTTTCTGATATTTCTATATTCTTATAAAGCTTATAATTCTTCTGATTTATTGTGTTCTTCCATTTTCCTCGGTTTAATAGTTTATTTTTGTTTTCTTGAGCATGACTTTTTTTTTTTTTTTAGACAATAGTGTATTTTAGAAGACACTGGTACAAGCTTGTTTTTTGGTTATTTTGTCTTCCTCTCTCTATTGCTTCAACCAAATTCCATATACATGTTATATATTTAGCTAGCTTTGAGAATATATAAAAAAAAGTTTCAAACCTGTGCAACTTGTCAATGAATTTGTCCAGTTCCTCCTGTGCTTGTTGAAGCTCCTTCTCTAGGTTCTGGCGAGTTGTGTCAAACTCACTCTCCAGCATTTCTAATTTATGGGTAGTGTGGGACAGATGCTTCTGCAGGTTCTCCTTCTGGTCCTGCATATAACTGTGCAGACAAAGGGTTATATATTTTAGTCAACAGGATTCATGGCTATAGTAAGTCATTTATTTCCTTTAAGAGCAGAATATATTTCTTGACACATTCAAATAAAGAAGGCAGAGTTAATGTCCTGTATTAGTTTACAACATTACCAGCAATGTCTTAAGTTAGTGTGTGGTGCCATTGTAGACACAAATGAACAATGCCACAAATCAAAAAAGCACAGATGTAGTTGGTGGACTGAAGTGTGATAAAGTGCAGCAGTGCTTAACAGGCAGCACTTTAATGATAGAATGGTAAAATAAAATGGTAATGATCTTTCCCTTTATTCAAAACACAAAGACCCCTCACTGTGGTGTAAGAAGAACCATCCCAACCCACTTAATGCTACCTGTTGCACATTACATTTCAAGACACCTTTTTATACTATAGCAGTTTATACTGACTGCACCTTTCTAGGATATAAATCACTAAGGCATTAGTGACAGATCATGTAAAACAGTCTGTGTAAAACATGAGGTAGAAACAGGACAAGGTTGCCACCTGACAAAATAACACACTGATGCAACATAAGGAACAGAGAGCAAAAACATCTATGGCTTTGTTGAGTATTATTATTACCAGTATTGCTGACACATTAGCAATTTAGATTTTTTCTTTGACTTACACTTTGACTGTGGATGTTGTAAAGTAGCTCCTTTCTGTTTTTTGGCTGACATTCTGACTAAGCATATCCCCAAATTAAGCTAACTGCCAAACACACACACACACACACACACACACACACATACACAGACACACACACTTAGGGTTCTGTATAATAACTTACAGAAACATCCACTTTCCAAAAAAATGCACTGTACCCAGCAATCAATTTGAGATGCAATTTTGTTCACATAACTGTTGGATAGTGTTTCTTAATCAGTCTATGTGCACCTCTAGTTGACAGAGCTTTGACATTTTACAACCACAGCTTCTCACACACAAGCAAGAAATGGCAAAGCCAATCCTGTTAGCAATGTGTGTAATGAAGGCCAGTATGAGTAGAGAATGAGATCTGTTAACCGTTTGTGTACCAAATACATTAACTAGACACTGACGAACCGCTGTATTTTACATTTTTAACAAAATTATTTCTAGGGACAAATTAGTAGTCGCTTGCCATTGGTTTCTACACTCTTTCTACACCTTTTGACTGGAGTGTAGAATGGGAAATTCTACACCGTTTGATAGGTGTAGGTGGAAAGAATTGAAAGGTCATGAAAACTGATATGAAGGAAATGTAGCCCAGACTTTGGATAGATTTTAGAATAGAGACAGAAGTCTCATACCTCCACTCACACTCTCTTTGCACTCCTCAGTTCTGCCAAAGACCGCAAGGTCACTCATGATGTGACCTTCAAAGGGACAAGAGACAAAAAATAGTCAAAGGAAGAAATCACAATACTGCAGTAGAACCTTGTGCAATATTTGTATTGAGTTAAGGCCAAATGTGTACATACACTCATCCTGAACATGAAGGTCATGGCACAATTGGACTTTCAGTGATTGTATTTTTATAAGAGGAGGGGTTCTTAAATCATAAAAGAGTAAACATTTTACTTACAGGGTCAAAAATACAGACACATGATTGATTAAGTTGTGCTGAAAAGTCCCAAAATGTATTTTAACTTGCCGAGGCCAAGGCCTCTTAACTTCTTGTTTCTGATAATGATGTGACTCTGTGCCCACATAAAAATGGTTTGTTTGCCAGTCAGTCACTGGACTGAACAAAGACAACCATAGGACAACGTGAAAGTTTAAATAACTCAGTGCACATCTGAAAATGATGATCACAGATTTATACATTATAAGTCATGAATGTCTCTTTAAATAATGACTAAATAACAGCAGTTTCCTAAAACACAAGTTGTTGCAAGCGTAAGTCCTTGGGTGGTATAGCCTAAGCTGAGAACAAATTGGTTTGGATGGTCAGGAATAGGGCTGGGCAATTTATCAATATATTAAATATATCGGGATATATCGGGAGTGAGGCTATATTGTTTAAATCAATATTTGATTGGTCAAGTCTAAATCTTACAGCGCCTTATTCATGTAGACCGTCTGCTTCTCTCTGCTCACAGCCCCGCCCGCTCTCTCTCTCACACACACTGGAGGTGAGTTTCACAGAGTGTGAAGAGGAGTTAGAAAAAAAGTGGTTTGTTATATGGAAATGGTCCGAATTTTACCCGCCACATGATGAGCAGAAACGTATGATCTGCAGGGAATAGAGAAAGGAGGTACTATCAAAATGCGGAAGAACTACCAACCTATTACACCGCTTACAACAGCAGCACAAACTTCTGTACGGAGAAGCTGTAAAACTCAGCTGCTGCTGCTGCTGCTGTTCTAAAGCATTCCCCGTCTCAACAGTACCCGCAAGAGGCTTCAAACGGCTGATAAAGTCTTGTCCAGTTGCTATTTCTTTGCCTAACACATGCATTTAAGTCAGACAGCCTCTTTCCAACCGGCGTGCGAGAACAGATACATGGTCAGGATGCAGTGCTTTGAGCATCGACTTTATCTGTCAGTTGATAAGTGCATATTTGAACAAATGAGCGCTAACTGCAGTATTGTTATATTTCTCAAAGTGTAATTAGGCACTTAAAAGTGAGTTTATTTAACTGAATGCATTTACAATTATTAGTTTAGTAGTTGTTACTTATTTCATAAAAATATCCTCAATTAAAAATTAGCTACAGCATACAATGTAAAATGTCTTTAGACTAGACAGTTTTTCCAAAAACAAAGTATTTCCTACTTTTGTTTTTTTAAACCAAAAGAATTTTAAATAGGCCTTGAAATTGCAACAAAATTAAATTAATCTCTAGTGTACACTGAGGTGTTAATCATTTCATTAGGCCTAAATTAACTTTCATTTAAGTTCTATTTAACATTTCTATTTAACATTAAACTATTTTTACAGGACATGGTATGGATGATGATAGGGTGAGTATTTTTTACTAATGTATATAATATTGTATTGTATATCGCCATTCAGCTAAAATATATTGAGATATGATTTTTTGTCCATATCGCCCAGCCTTAGTCAGGAACAACCCAAGAACCACCAAGGCACTGGCCTACCACAAACTGGAACCTGCAACAGCACCACTGTCACTGTCTACAGTCAAGTGAGTTTTACATCTGAGAGGCTGTGTTCAAAGGAACCCCTACTATAAAATCTTCTTCTCTGCTAACGTTTGCAGCTGACCACATGGAGAGAGAAAAAGTCAAAAGTCAACCTCAAAAACACTATAATCTGTCAGGCATGATTATGGTGGTAAACTGTTCTTCTGCATAATCTTATAATTTCAGCCAGGTTATTTTAAGTATGGACATAATTCTATGATAACAACCCTAAATACACGTCAACAATGATTGTGGAATGGACAAAGTAGGCTAACATAAAGCTTTTGGCATGGCTTTCTCAAAGATCTCAAATATGTGGGCTTTGCTTAAAACATGGGTCCATTCAACATAAGCCACCAAATATGGTACCAATAAGGCACCAATTGGACTTAATTATACCATTTATGCAGAAAGGGTGGTTAAATGTTCAGCCAGAAATCTGTCAGAAGGTTATTGACTGTTATCAAAAACAGGAAAAGTACAGGACACAACCAATATGCTACAGTACAGCAGCCACAGCATGATGTTCGTTCTACCTTCATTTCACTGCCACTTCTAATAAAATCCAGGTATACACAGGTCACGGTAGACACAGGAAGCACTCTCTTAGGACTCTTAGGACTCTCTAATCCAAGAGTCATACCTGGAAAAGTTGAAAGAGTCCTTCTAATGTCTGGAAGCCATGCCGAGGGATAACATTCATGTTGGCCAATGGACAAATTCAAAGAGCTCTAGGAACCACCGAATGGGAGTTCATTCTCAAAGGACAGTCATATCGTGAGACTGGCCTTGGAGCAGTACTTACCTAAGAGAAGGATGGACAAGAATTAAACCCAAACATAGAACAACTAAATCAGCTCGTTTTAATCATTTATTAAAAAATATTCACTTTGGTGCAGTCTGCTGCAGGTGTGGAAGCCAACCGCTCCTGGAGTCATGTGTGGGGTTGTGCTAAAACAATCTAAATTACCAGAAATTCTACACAAATGTGGAAGAAACAAACCCTAGACAGTAGGTGTGGCAAAAAGGTGAATAAGAAGACAGAAGTAATTGTGATGTGTCAGGCCAGCTGATATCATCACAGAAAGACATCTTGAAATACACCCTTTAGAGAGTGGCCTCAGCTTTTTAACAATAAACAAACAGCGCTCTACAGTCTGATTATTTAATACTTTAACAGTGTGACGGAAGGGGACAGGGGTCAAATAACAGGCAAGCAGGTATATCATAGACATATCCCTACTCTAGTAGCAAAAACAAGCAGAGTGTCGCAAAAACAAGAAAACCAACACATTCACACACCAAACAAAGGAGCTTATTTGGAGTCCTAATCAGTCCAGAAATGACTGCACCTGTGTGCCTGGAGCAATGCCCAAGTCTCAGGTGTTTTTTTGTGCCTTTGTCACCTAATGGATATAATTGATTTTGAACACAAGGGTGATTTTTTTAAAATAATTTTTTCCTTATAAGAAGATTTTGTCTAATCTGTAAGCCATGCTGGGTAGCTACATGCAGAATGCGGGATCCAGATCTGAACAGCTCTCTGTGCAGCTGCATCCTGAACTTCCCAACGGGTATACATAGGGTGGAAAAGATAGGCAGCATCACATCTTTCTCACTGACCTTCAACACTGGAGCCCCTCAAGGCTGTGTGCTTAGCACACTTGTGTACTTCCTGTACACCTATGAATACACAGCCAGACACAGCACAAATGTCATCATTAAATTTGCTGATGACACAACAATCATGGGCATCTCCTACAGAGAGCCTACTGAGTGTAAATTAGCTTCCTGTCACACTGGTGCCAGGGAAATTTCTCTAAACATCTAAACAAGACCAAGACCGAGGATAGGCCGAGGATACTGGACTTCAGCAAGCAGGAAAGAGTACACGCCACTATATCAATCAATAGGACCACTGTGGAGAGGGTCAGCAGCTTTAAATTCCTTGGTGTTCACATCACCGAGGGTGGACAGAACACACCACATGGGTGGCGAACAAGGCATAGCTGAGGTAGCTTGGTATGAATCCCCACAAATATAAGGCCATTTTACACCTGCACTGTGGAGAGTATTCTGGCAGACTGTATCACCACCTGTTACGGGAACTACACCGTTCTTGAGTGGAAAACTCTGCACACAGGGTGGTGCACACAGCCCAGCACATCATATGGGTTAGTTAGGAGATAATTTCCAAACCTTCTGCATTTATACACCAGGCACTGTCTGAGGACGTTTATGAGGATTTTTAAGTACTCGACCTACCCAAGCCACTGCCTATACTCACAGGTGCATTAGACCACTGAACCACTTCAGTGGCAGCCAGAATACACACTAATTACTTTTAAGATACTTAACTCATGTTTCTCAGACTTTAATTTCTCCTAAACTCTAAACCTCTCCTACACCCAGCTTGATCCCTAACTATTACTTAAATCAATCCCTTATCCATGTACTAAACCTAACTCTAACACTGTTAAGAAGGACCAGCAAGTTTGTACATTATTTAAACATCTGTAAATAAGCTGTGACTAAAGTGTACTATACAAATAAAGTTAGACACAATATTGTATTGTTTAGAATTTTACATATTATACAATTAAATACAGAGACAGACAGGCAGAGAGTAAAATATGCCAAAACGTGAACCAGCACAAAAGAGCGCAGCAGTATGCTAGAGAGCTAAATCACTGTGCTGCACATATTGTAATCAACACTTACATGTGTTTGCATATTACTCCAGGTACGGAGTCACTGCACTGGTTAATCACTGAAGAGAGAACTGAAGAGAATCTTTTTATTATATTAGGCTATTATCTTATTTTCTCACATTCATACTATTTTAATTCATTTTTTGTTGTATTTCATTCCATTTTATTTCATTTTTCTATTTTGTATTTTTAGTAAAGTACCTTTAGAGTATACTGCCATGAATGTGTAATTCAGTGCTATATAAGTAAAAGGTATTATTATTATTATTGTTTCTGCTATTTGGATTAATGATAAGTATAACAAGTATAACATGTTTTGTGTTTAAGGGAATCTAAAGTATTTAGCTTTTTTGTATGATATTTAGTTTTATATTTTGTGTTTGAAAATAAATGCAGGCCAATCTTTTGTCCAGCATGTATTTTTATATTATTGCTCTGTTCAATCAAGTGAACATTTGCTAAGGGGTATTGCCTTTTTGCAATAATAATCTGTAAAGCTAACTTGGACACATAAGCAATGCTTTCTATTTATTATAGGACATTTTATTATTTCATAAAGGATACTTTTAAGTGCACGTTTTACTTTTATAGATAACATCTAAACACAAAAAAGACCAGCTTCCCTCAATCATAGTGCAGTAGATTGTGATATAGATCTTTAAGTTCACATCAAGGCCTTATTACTATTTGCAAGCTTTACGTCTTATTTTCAGATCAGATCACTGTATGCTTTTGTCTGTATCCTCACTTTCACTGCCTATTCTCACAGGTGCCCAGTGGCAGGAGTTACAGAAGCAGCCTAATCAGCTGGTTCCAAGACAGCTTCTACTCCTAAGCCATTAGGCTGCTGAACAATCAGTAGTATAATGTATCAGTCCACAGTCCACATGTAATCTCACCAGACTCATCACACCTCCACCCCATACAAACATACTCTGCATCCCACACTTACTAAAAATTTTTGCAGTCACAATCCAATGTATATATGTAAATAGTAATATAGTAAACATAGTACATATCTCTATTTCACGGATAATATATTAATGTAATATTAAGTGTAGGTATATTAAGTAAGTGTTTATATATTCTGTATTATATACTATATATTATGTTTGTACTACTGTAAGGCACTATGAGTTTTTCAGTCACCTTTGCACATGTGTTAATGTGATTTGACAAATGTGATTTAATTTGAACAGGGTTTTTACAGAGAGTTAATCATGCTAGTATATAACATTAGCTAAGCTAATGAAAGAATGACAACTGTTAACTCACCTTGACCTTTTTTTTACCTGACCTGTCTTTTACAGTCCTTTAACCCCTATGGGCAATATAAAAGTCACTGCTGTTAAACAAAGAAGCAACATTGTAATTATTTTGACCCTACAGGTAGGGGTAGTGCATTTTTCAATACTCTGCCATGCAGCTGCAGGGCACTAAACTGAACTGATCCACAATGAACTGTTAGCTGAACCCCACTCACAGAGAACACTGATATGTCTACTGAACAAAATGAGAGACCAATTATCATTCCCCATAAGTGTGCTGTAAACCTGATATCCCGAATTTCTGGGATATTGTTTCCAATTTAAGGGGTTAAACTGGAGGAATGTCCCAAGTACAAAGAGGATTATGTGAAACTCATGAACAAAGTCTTTGAGAAGATGGTAATGCAGAAGAAGCAGATTCCACACCATGGCGTAGACCATGCCTGGAAAGCCAGATAAATGTGTCATATTTGACCTGACGCATTTGAAGACACTTCTCTAAATGACCACAAACTCACATGACCTAATGTGACTAATGCTCTAATCGGACTGCTGTGTAGATTTCGCGAGCACCAAACACAATTATTTGCAACGTGGACATAATGTTTCATTGATTCTATGTGAAGCAAGATGATTTTATTTAGGTTTCTGTGGTGAGAAAATAGGAACACAAAAAGGAAGCATTGTCTCTGGGATATGCTAATAATAGCATGCAATTGCCAGTAACAATGAAAATGGCTTGTTTGTGGAATTTTCCCCTTATTCTTCCAATTTAATACTACCTTGAACGCCATCTACCAACCTGAAAAAAGTACAGCCAACTATGCTTGCTTAGACTTTGGCTGCTTATGGCAAACCAGCATGGCTCAGGATTTATACTCGCGACCTCCAGGTCATTATGTGCATTAGACCACTGAACCACTTCAGTGGCAGCCAGAATACACACTTTAATTACTTTTAAGATACTTAACTCATGTTTCTCAGACTTTAATTTCTCCTAAACTCTAAACCTCTCCTACACCCGGCTCGATCCCTAACTATTAAATCAATCCCTTATCCATGTACTAAACCTAACTCTAACACTGTTAAGAAGGACCAGCAAGTTTGTACATTATTTAAACATCTGTAAATAAGCTGTGACTAAAGTGTACTATACAAATAAAGTTAGACACAATATTGTATTGTTTAGAATTTTACATATTATACAATTAAATACAGAGACAGACAGGCAGAGAGTAAAATATGCCAAAACGTGAACCAGCACAAAAGAGCGCAGCAGTATGCTAGAGAGCTAAATCACTGTGCTGCACATATTGTAATCAACACTTACATGTGTTTGCATATTACTCCAGGTACGGAGTCACTGCACTGGTTAATCACTGAAGAGAGAACTGAAGAGAATCTTTTTATTATATTAGGCTATTATCTTATTTTCTCACATTCATACTATTTTAATTCATTTTTTGTTGTATTTCATTCCATTTTATTTCATTTTTCTATTTTGTATTTTTAGTAAAGTACCTTTAGAGTATACTGCCATGAATGTGTAATTCAGTGCTATATAAGTAAAAGGTATTATTATTATTATTGTTTCTGCTATTTGGATTAATGATAAGTATAACAAGTATAACATGTTTTGTGTTTAAGGGAATCTAAAGTATTTAGCTTTTTTGTATGATATTTAGTTATATTTTGTGTTTGAAAATAAATGCAGGCCAATCTTTTGTCCAGCATGTATTTTTATATTATTGCTCTGTTCAATCAAGTGAACATTTGCTAAGGGGTATTGCCTTTTTGCAATAATAATCTGTAAAGCTAACTTGGACACATAAGCAATGCTTTCTATTTATTATAGGACATTTTATTATTTCATAAAGGATACTTTTAAGTGCACGTTTTACTTTTATAGATAACATCTAAACACAAAAAAGACCAGCTTCCCTCAATCATAGTGCAGTAGATTGTGATATAGATCTTTAAGTTCACATCAAGGCCTTATTACTATTTGCAAGCTTTACGTCTTATTTTCAGATCAGATCACTGTATGCTTTTGTCTGTATCCTCACTTTCAGCAGTCTGCATCACAATTAACTTTCTCTACCCTCAAACCAGGGAGAGTTGGGTTACAAACAGAGGCAACGCAAGTGAATGAGAGACTAAATGAATGTGTGACTGGGAAAGGAGCCAGTGGGAAAGAAGGGGGAAGAAGTGGCTTAAGGAACTGGCACATAAAGAGTGAAAGAAAACTACCTACCTCATAGTATGTGCTTCTTTGTTGGAGGCCTGGGAAAAAGAATAAAGAGAAGATAAATATGGATCAGAAGTTTAAGAGTATAACACAGGAGTTTCATATTTGTTAAAACGCACAGTACATGCTTTGCTCATACATTGCTTTAAATCCTTGGATACATGAGGTTTTAAAAGCTCTGTTAGAACCCACAAGTACACAATACACAAGTTACTATGCTGTCTACATAATTGTAGATATATGCAAATGACTAACAGTAATTTAAAATCAAAATTCACATCACGTCATTCACAGTACAACTACTTGTGGGCAGTGGTGGCTCAGCGGTTAGAGCACCGGGATATCGGTTCGATTCCTGGGCTCGGCAAGCTGCCACTGTTGGCTCCCCGGGCGCTGGAGTTGGCTGCCTACTGCTCTGGGGGTGTCTGCCCCTAACACACGTGTGTGTGTGTGTAACACAATGATGTGCAGTGAATGAAACTTAAGTTTATTAATCTATATTAAAGTGTTGAATGACCAGTGATGTATGTATGTGAGGTGGTCCTAGTCACTGTCCTGATTTACGGCCCAATGTCCTGCAGGAACAAGCTTCTCTTCATCCTCTCTGTGTTTGCTTTCAGGAAACAAAAGCACTATTCTGACCACAAGAGAGAAAAGAATCCTTTGTTGGGATTGTTGAGGTCCTTCACAAGCTTCCTGGCCTTCATCCAGCACTACTGGGACCTATCAGTGTTCCCATCTGTTGCTGATGGGGCATTTATTATTGTAACACCATACCACCAGCACTTCACTTAGGTCTTTGTAGCTAGCTTACATCTCTGACTTGCATGAAAAGGTAACGTTAACATCAGTACAGCATTTTCACTGGAACAGTTATTGTGGAAATACATACTATGAATGTGAAGCAAATGTTAAATCAATTCTATTTAACATTTTTGTTGACTATATTACAACTTTACAGAGAATGCAAATTTACAGAGAATGACCCCATTACAAAAAACATCAATACAGTAGCACAGCAAGCCAAATCACTGTTGCAACACTGTCATTATTTTGACCCTATAGGCATGGATAGTGTGTCTGTTTTCAGTGCTTGAGGGGGGGGGGGGGGTGCCGATATCTCGCTTATTTACATGCTGACCTTCACATTATTTAGGTCTTCAAAAAAGAGGACACCGGCTCTCTCTCTGTGTCTCAATCGGTTTTATGAGCAGTTAATGTTAATGCACATGTAGACCAATAATGTTTAAAGTTGTAAAAATCCACAAGTAGAATGTAGAAGCAAATCAATATGGAATCCTGGACATCTGAAGCATTTTACAGCTATATAGGGTCATTTTAAATCATCTGAAAATGGAGAGGACATAAATGGAGAGGGCATAAATCAGTACCAGCAGTTAGTAAGAAATCCCAGTACGCTACACTGGATTGCAAGAAGTAAAATGTAAAGGTGAAAACATGAACACTCGTTTTTTAAAGCACTCCTGTGTAACATGCTGCTTACATGCATTTACAATATCATCCCTATGACAATAATCATACATTTACACTGCATCTTTTTCTTAAATGTTATCTAACTTACATGGACCTATTAGATAATATTTCTCAACTTGACAGACATATAACTGTGACAGAAACAGAATATAACAGAAAACAAATGTATCTACCGCTACAACACATCTTAAATTAATAATTAAGACTATGAAAAAAGTTCCGAACTGTAACCAAAAGTTTAAATTTAAGCTATCTACATGCTTGGGTAAGCGATATAGCGGCCAGTTCACACGTGCATAGGGACCAACCCAATTGCCACAGAGTATTTTGCACACTTTGCAGGAGAGCAGCACAATCATTTTTGGAGTCTGCATATCTTTCCGTCTATTGTACATAATTCCAAGAATAGTGAAATGGATCCTAGCATTCAGGGTAGTGTATGATATTGATTAGCACAGCCATCAATAAAGAAATGTTTTCTGCTATTACTCTGCTCTGCATTTCCTTTTATGTCAAAAAAAAAAAACATACACTGTACAGTTAGGAATGTTTACTCGCTGTGACAGGTTTCTTTTTAGCATCAGACTTTATTATGAAAGCACATGACAATTAAATGATGCAGTCATTTGGTAATGAAATTCATATTTTCACTGATCAATGACAAACATGTATCTCCAAAAATGTGACTTAACAGGAAAAGGTGCAAAAATGTTCTGAACTTGGAATGAACATTATTGTAAAAGATCTTATTCCTGGTGATCTAGAGCATTTCTTTTGGTCTATTAATCCAGAATTAATTACACAGTCTACAGAGAAGCTACATGGTTCAGAACATGGTGAAGACTAAAAACAGACAAAAATGGAGATGCATGTTTTTCATTGAATAGCAGGGATATATTTATTTTCAAAGAATAGTAAAATTGTCTTGAATATTACGTAGTATCTCTTAGCATTGCCCAAATAACCTTTGCTTTATCTTAAATATATGTGCAGGGAGGTCAACATTACACTAGAGTACTCACCAAATTGCTGTTAACAGGTCTGGGTAGAGATGTAGAAAGGTCAGTTTGTTTAGCAGTGTTTTCTGACCAGTTCGACACTACACATGAAGACTTCTTTGTTTTAAATGTTCTTTGGTATGGGTCGGGAATTATCAACAAGTTTCTTTTCTCTCTCTCTCGTTTTCTTAAGTGATCATCTTTTCTCCATTCACTGTCTATGTTGGTCTCTAAATACGTTCTTCCTGCAGTTTCCATCGAAGGTGTTTCCTTATATGTTTTCTTTAGGGATTCAGTGGTGTCCAGGATCTTGCAGGTTGGCATACAGTTGCTCCACTGGTACAATGCATCAATGTTAGTCTTCTTGGACTCCCTACTGGTTGGTGGATGGTTCCCATTTGAATCAAACCAGGGGTTGCCAAGCTTTGGATGTTGATAAGACATAAGAGGCAGGTGTGAACAATTGACCAGTGATGCCGGTGCACTGGGATTAAGTGCTTCCTTCTGGCGCACCGCACCAAAGGCCTGTAAACTGTCTGGATCTAGTACCCTACAAGTTACTTCATCCAGAAATTTAGAAAATTTGAGCTTGGCCTCAATCTTCTCCTCTATGTCTGCTGATGTAGTTGAGGCAGTAGTGCTACCGTGACTTGAGGTCTGACTTTGCACAGAATCTTTGCAACCCACAGACATGTTCTCTGCAGTTTCTTGGTTCTTTTGTTGCCTTTCATTATCCTGGCAGGTATGTAAGTTCTCGTAGCCAGCCTCAGAATCACTTGTTGGTTCAGATTTGTTACTTGAGCTGGCACGGACTCTAAAGACCTCTTCACTGTGCTGCTTGATAGAGCTTCGCAGCAGGCAGGTGGCTCCTGAGCTCCAACTGTTGGTGCCCCAGCTGTTGTCCTCACTTGAGCTGCCACTCTGTAGACTGGAGCTAGAGCTTTTAAAACTGGTACTAGAACTGTGGAAATTGGTTGTGGAGCTGCGCAGACTTAGGTTGGAGCTTTGAAATGCAGAAGAAATTGGGAAGCTCTTGAGGTTACGTACTGAGCCTTGTAAACTTGGCAGTGAGCCCTGTAGCCTTGATGTTGAGCTAACAGTTGAGTTATTGTAGCTGGGGATGGATCTGTGCTGGCTAGAAGGTGAACCCTGCAGGGTTGGTGAAGAGAGGCTGGGTGGACAGCATGGTCGTGGGTCCTCCTCTTGGTCACTCTGCCGTGCTGAGAACACAGGACATGAAGCAGTAGAAGAACAGGAGCTTCGTTCTTGCCTGTTTAATGCTGTTTTGGGCCGTTGCTGCCTCTGCAGTGTGGAGACTGATCCATTGGCAGTGACACCTTGGCCTGTTTTTGATGATCCAGAATGCATTTTTGGCCTAGATGTTACACCATCAAAGTTTGTATGCCTGTATAAGCGGACCATGTTGAGCTAGACTGCACAGATTTCTACTCCTCTCCACCCCTGTCCTCTCTGTCAGCCTAAATGGATTTGCTTCATGTGCTATGATTGTGAGGTTGACACACTTTTTCACCCCCTGTCCTGTTCTGCCAGGGTCAATATGTAAGGCCTGAGGCATCATATGTATGAATAGATTTTCATTCTTTATTGTCACATTTACACTAAATAGCCAGTTCATGTATTTTCTTATAACAGATGAGGTGAAACACACTGCAATATCATATTGCAAATTTTTATGTGTCTCTATATGTTTTAACAGTGCTCCCAGTGGGCTTTCCAGGTCATTTGCTCATTGGTGCAAGGTATTGATCCTGGATACCAAGTGATAGAGTGGATGTTAGCAGTGCTGCAAAATTAGAGTGCCATAAATCAATTATTCACTGGTAATATGTTGCAGTAATAATAACATTGATAATATAATAAGAAATAGAAGAAAATATAAAATAAGGTATTTCGATGTTAAAGGTCAGTTTATTGGGTGCAGGGTGATTTATGATCCTAAATTAATGTCATCTGATAATAAAATGTAATAACAGTACCTTTATAGACTACTAGTGTGGAAAGTTTAGAGTGCCAGACTACATTACTAGCTGTGACATACTTATTTTAAGTGACACTTATTTTAAGTTTCATTATTTACATCATATGACTAAGGAGGATGTGGAAAATGAAAATATACAGTATAGAGGTGTTTGTTTTGTTTGTTTAGTCAGAAATTGTGCATTATCTGTGAATGTATAAGCCATCCCAGCAAATACGCACACAATGGCTCTTTGTAGGCTACATATCGGCACTGCAGGCAGGGGCTAGATCATTCAATACTGTTTTATTTTTTTATTGTGACCCTCTAAACATGAGAAGATGAACAATGAGAACTAATTGTTCTTTCTGCTTATTTCCAGTAGCCCGAACTCTAGATTACTCTAGAATAGTCTATTGAATCATATGTAAATAGAACTAATAGACCATAAATAACATGAAGAAGAGAAAATATTACTGTACTTTACTTGGTATATGGGAAGACTGAATGCAAAAACTAATTGTTCTTTCTGCTTTTTCCAGTATTTATAACTCTATATTTTATTTGTCTGCTGAATGTGATACTACCATGTAAAACATCTAATATACCATCAATAGCATTTATACATTTTTTACTGTAATGGTGTTACTGTACTGTGCTGTTTTCATTCTGACCCTCTGAACTTGGCATATAAGGAGACGGATTGAGAACTAATGGTATGTTCTGTTTATTTCCAGTAGCTATAACTTTATATTATCATAATATCATAACAGTCTGTTGAAAGTGACACACGCTTTTGAAAACAGATCTAATGACCTACCAATAGCATGAATATCAAGAAATATTACGTTTTTTTCCCTCATCTGAAACCTCTAAAATCTTTCATCTTTTCTGTGACCCTCTGAATATAACATATCAGCTATAATGCACATCAATATGCATTGTATACTGTAAAAGGATTTCCAGTAGCCCCAGGGAACTCTGTTTTATACTCTTCATAACAGGCTGTGGTTCGAATGCATCGCCTAGGGCATCTGCCCGGTGACTCATTCTCAAAGTAATGGAAACCACTGTATTGAACTTGAACTGCTGTCGCTGGTAGGGTTATATACTGTGTTGATCTCAGTGTGTCAGCCAGAACTTGAGACCTCTGTTAGTTCAGTAACAGTTTGAAAACAGGCTTTGACATATGGCCTGTTTGAAGAGCAAAGACTGCCATGTCACACTGTCAGGTTGCACTCTTTAAGTCTCTCATACTGTTCTCCAAGTCTGTGGTAATCTGACTAAAAGAAACCAATACATATGTGATGCATAAAGTAGAACATAACAGGTATAATCCTACACCTATTGTTTACTGCAATACTCTTACTGGAGGACTAGCAGTATCTCTGGTGCTTATGTGCCATCTAGCGGCCAAACATTCTCAATGATATAACCCAATATGAATTTACCGAATGAAGAAATACCGTTCACAGTATCATTTAAACCACTAAACTGTCCAAACTGTCATAAGACTCAATATAACTGGAGAAGTATGAAGCTGCCCCATGAACATGAACCAAATCTGCACATAATCCTTTTTACTAAAACAAGTTAAAAACAGCATAACAACTGAACCCATCAAAAATAAGTAAATAAATAAATGTATTTATTTTTAGGTCAATTAGGATTACCAAGATTATTTCTATTTGCTAAATGCCAGAATAATGAGAGAGGGAATTTTTAAGGTAATTTTTATTACTTTCTTTAAGGTCAAAAGTTTAAATACACCCAGATTACTATGCCTTTAAACAATTTGAGACACCCCATATGATGGTGTCATGTTTTTACCAGCTTCAGCCAGCATTTCACAAGGTCTTTTGCTTTTGTTCTTGGGTTGATATGCACGTTTCAGACCAAAGCACGTTCATCTCTGGGGAAAAAGAACCTGTTTCCTTCCTAAGCGGTATGATGGCTGGACATTCCCATCTCGTTTGTACTTGTACTTTGGAAATTGCACCCATGGATGAGCCAGACTAAGTACTATATTGACATGCAAGTACTGTATCGAAACAAGTACTGTATTGTCATGGTCTGAAAAGCCTCTCTGCAAGGAAGAAACAAAAAAGCCAGATTAATGTTTGCAAATGCACACAGGGACAAAGACTTTAATTTTTGGAGATGTTTTGTGGTCTGATGGCCATAATGACCACTGTTACGCTTGGAGGAAAAAGGGGGAAGCTTGCAAGCCTGAGAACACCATGCCAACTGTGAAACACGGGGGTGGCAGCATCATGTTGTAGGGTTGTTTTGCTGCAAGAGGGACTGGTGCACTTCACAAAATAGATGGAATCATGAGGAAAGAACATTATGTGGAAAAACTGAAGCAACATCTCAAGACATCAGCCAGGAAGTTAAAACTTGGGCGCAAATGGGTCTTCCAAATGGACAATGACCTGAAGCATACTGCCAAACTGCTTACACAGTGGCTTAAGAATAACAAAGACAATGTTTTGAAGTGGCAATCCCAAAGCCCTGATCTCAATCCTATTGAAAATGTATGGGCAAAGCAAAGCAAAGTGTATGTATACTTCTTCATATAGTGTATGTTCCAACTGTATATATGAATAAAAAAACAGTGTTTTTCCATTTAAAGAATTGAAAGAGACCTTTTCAGGAAAAAAACTCCTGACAGGGCGACCTCAGGTTGTGAGAGTAGAGAATACATTCTCCTCCTCAATCACTCTTAGCACACAGTGTTCATAGCCCACTGCTCTACCCTGCGACTGTGTGGCCACCAGCAACTCCAACAGGCTGTTTAAGTTTGCAAATGACATGGTGGTAGTAGGCCTGATCGGTAATAATGATCAGAGGCCCTATCAGCGTGCACTATAAAAAAAGAACACTGTGAAATGCACAGTAACTTGCTATACTAAATTTAACAGTATGCATAGTGTACATTTACACTATTGCAATACTTTTACAATACTGGAATTTTTATTGCAGTAATAATCACAATTTTGTAACTTATTACAGCAATAATAACAGCATTGTATTTTTATCACAGCAAATATTAGACTACTTTAAATGACACTAAATTAATTTTGTCACAAAAAACACAATCAGAAAAAAAAGTGACAAGTGATGTTTCACCAAATGGAGCTTACATCATAGGACCACTGCTGAAGTCTGGCCCGGGCAACGAATACATAATAGTTTTTGTGGGTAATGTGGTAAAAGCCTGGAATAGCATCACAAACGAAGAATGCAACAGTTTGGTGATGTGGGTGGGTTACAGGCTTCAGGCAGTTATTGCAAGCAAGGGTCATGCCACCAAATATGCACTTATTTACTTTAAGATTATTTGTTCCTTTACTTTTGCTCACCTTAAAATGCTGTGGTGTAATACAAACAATGATATGTCCTAATTTGTTTCACACATCTAAATGTTAAATACCAGGAAACAAAAGCTGAAATTCTGAACTCATCTCATCTTTTGATCTTAAACCCAAATGTCTTCAATGATTAACAAAAATACATCTGAAAGACTAAATTTTGCCTCTGCTTCATTTTCTTTGTCATTTTGTAATTATCCTTAGCGGTAAAGACCCTTGTCATGCCTGCCTCTGTTTGTGTCTATCTTTGTCACATATGCCCCTTTGTTTGGTCTCGTCATGTGCTTTCATGTGTGACTCAGATTTATCATTTGAGCAACATATAGCTAATATTACTAGGACAGCCTTAATGCAGCTTAGGAACATTGCCAAACTAAGAAACTCCTTATCTCTACAGGATGCAGAAAAGCTAGTACATGCTTTTATTACCTCAAGGCTAGATTACTGTAATGCACTTTTGTCAGGTTGTTCCAGCAGGAACCTCAATAAACTTCAGCTGGTTCAAAATGCTGCAGCCAGGGTCCTTACTAAAACTAGATTTGACCATATAAGTCCAGTTCTATCAGCACTTCATTGGCTCCCAGTTAAATTCTGTATTGAATACAAAATTCTTCTATTAACATATAAAGCCCTACATGGCCTCGGTCCTGAGTACCTGTGGGATCTTATTACATATTACGAACCATCAAGATTACTTAGATCTCAGGGTGCTGGCTTCTTACTCGTTCCCAAAATTCAGAAAGCCTCAGCAGGGGGAAGAGCCTTTTCTTATAAAGCCCCTCTGGAATAACCTTCCAGATAATGTTCGGGACTCAGACACAGTCTCAATCTTTAAATCTAAGCTGAAAACTCATCTGTTTAGTTTAGTTTTTGGTAATTAATGTTTTCCCTTAGATAAAGGTTGCAGGTTCAGGGGTTCGCGGACAAAGGGAATTGTAGTACACTGAGATGCTGGAGCTGTCGTCTCGCTGCTTACACGCGATCACTCAGGTTTGTGGACGGTGGAGCAGATGGACGCTAGTGTTTCAGGGTGCTCCCATGTCTGTTACCTTCTGGATCTCTCCTTTTAATTAGGTTGTTATAGTCAGACCTGCCAGAGTCGTCCGAAACACTCTGATACAGCACTAATACTGCTCTACATTCTCTGCTCTCCATAAAATCCTCTCAGAACTAACTTTCTCTTTTTACCTTCTCCGAGTAAATGGCCACCCGGCCCGACCTGCTGGAAGATTGCCCACTGAGGTCCCCTCTACCTGCGTCAGACTAGCTGCCACCTACCAGTCCGACCATCAGGCCCCCCACCCACCACCACCCATACCAGACCAGCGGCACATCCTCCTACCACTGCTACCTGTTTAATTACCATGTTAAAACCTGAATGGACTCTCCAGTCAGTCCTCCCTAAATTCCATCAACATGTGGACTTTGCAACGAGAGGAGCGAACGCTCTGGACCTTGTTTACACAAACATCTCCAGTGTGTACCGGGCGGAGCCCTGCCCCCACCTCGCGTTCTCGGACCACATGTCTGTGTGACTGACTCCAGCATACACACCTCTCATCAGACGCTCCAAACCAGTTCAGAAGCAGGTGAAAACCTGGCCGGCAGGAGCCATCTCTGCCCTTCAGGACTGTTTTGAGTGCACTGCATGGGACATGTTCAGGGAGGCCGCAACTGAAGGCGACTCTGTTGACTTGGAGGAGTATACAGCATCAGTCACTGGCTACATCAGCAAGTGTATTGATGATGGCACTGTCTCCAAGACCATCACCACACGCCCAAACCAGAAGCCGTAGATGACTCCTGAGGTGCGTGCGCTACTGAGGACCCGCGACTCGGCCTTCAGAGTGGGTGACAAGGCAGCCCTGAGGAAAGCAAGAGCCAAATTGTCACGAGCCATCCAAGAGGCAAAGCGCACACACGCCCAGAGAATCCAAAGCCACTTCAAGGACACGGGTGACAGGGCATCCAGGAAATCACAAACTACAGGACAATGCCACCGTCCTGTGACAGTGATGCCTTCCTCCCCGATGCCCTGAACGACTTCTATGCACGGTTTGAGGCGCAGAACAACACGTTGGTGAGCAAGATCACACCCAAGCCAGACGAGCAGGTGTTGTGCCTGACTGCAGTGGACGTGAGGAAAACTCTGCACAGAGTCAACCCACGGAAAGCTGCAGGACCAGACAACATCCCCGGCAGAGTGCTCAGAGAGTGTGCAGACCAGTTGACAGATGTTCTCACGGACATCTTCAACATCTCCCTGCGCAGCTCCACTGTCCCAACGTGCCTCAAGACCACCACCATCGTCCCTGTGCCGAAGAAGTCCACGGTGTCCTGCCTCAATGACTACCATCCCGTTTCTCTCACGCTCATCATCATGAAGTGCTTCAAGAGGCTAGTCATGAGGAACATCAAGACCCAACTGCCCTCTTCATTGGACCCCCTACAATTTGCATATCGTCCCAACCGCTCCACGGACGATGCCATCACAACCACCCTTCATCTCTCCCTTACCCACCTGGAGAAGAAGGACACCTACGTCAGAATGCTGTTCATAGCCTTTAGTTCAGCATTCAACACCATCATCCCACAGAATCTCACCAGGAAGTTAAGCTCAACACCCCTCTCTGCAACTGGATCCTCGACTTCCTGACAGGGAGGCCCCAGTTAGTCTAGTTCGGGGACAGCAGCTCCAGCACCATCACAATGAACACTGGGGCACCCCAGGGCTGTTCACCCTGCTGACTCATGACTGTGTTGCGAAACACAGTTCTAACAGCATCATAAAGTTCGCTGATGATACAACTGTGCTGGGTCTCATCAGCAAAGGCGATGAGTCAGCATACACAGAGGAGGTGCAGCAGCTGACAGACTGGTGTACAGTCAACAACCTTCACTGGAATGTAGAGAAGACCAAGGAAATGGTTGTTGACTTCAGGAAAACAAGACATGACCACTCTCCGCTCAACATCAACGGCTCCTCTGTGGAGTTCGTTTAGAGCACCAAGTTCCTTGGTGTCCACCTAGCGGAGAACCTCACCTGGTCCCTGAACACCAGCTCTACAGCCAAGAAAGCCCCTCCGGAAGCTGAGAAAGGCCCGTCTCCCTCCACCCATCCTCACCCTCTTCTATAGAGGGACCATAGAGAGCATCCTAAGCAGCTGCATCACTGCCTGGTTTGGGACCTGCACAGCCTCTGACCGCAAGACCCTCCAACGCATTGTGAGGACAGCTGAGAGGATCATCTGAGTCTCTCTCCCCTCCGTCATGGACATTTACACTGCCCACTGCATCCGCAGAGCAACCAGCATTGTGAATGACTGCATCCACCCTTCACACAAACTGTTCTCCCTCCTGCCATCAGGAAGGGAGAATACCAGTCTAATCAAGAATAAAAAGTAATAAAGTAATTGGTTGTTTCATGTTCAAACAGTGTATGTAATTGCTGATGTTAAGCAGTGTGGTGGTGTGGAGTTTTGTTTTTCTCTTTTTTTTTCCTCACAGGTACCCCTGAGCCCCCCTGCCCCTGGGCAACCCTTGGTCTCCACCTAGACCTTCTCACCGGAACCATCTAAGTAATGTCTGTACAATGTCTGTAATGTTAAGGGGTTTTGAACAAATAGTGATGTGCTAGGGGCCCTGACATAATCACAAGCAATAACAATTATATAATCTATTTCATTATTTCTTGCCTGTCTCACCCATCCAAGTCCCTTTCTATATTTGTGTTGATCACTGATTAACACACATGTCTGTGTAGGACTCTTCAGCCAAATCTGGATCCAGTGACTTTAACACAACTCTTGGAAAGTCTACTTAGAACTAAGCTGTGCTATTGTTCAGTGTAGAAGACAACAGGCAGATGCAAGTACAATTCAGAATTCACACAATTGTTCTTCATCAGGTGCATAGACTGAACCAACGGCTTTATACATACACACGTGGACAAAATTGTTGGTACCCCTCGGGTAATGAAAGAAAAACCCACAATGGTCACAAAAATAACTTGAATCTGACAAAATTAATAATAAATAGAAATTCTCTGAAAATGAACAAATGAAAATCCGACATTGATTTTGAACCATGCTTTAACAGAATTATTTTAAAAATTAAACTCATGAAACAGGCCTGGACAGAAATTATGGTACCATTAACTTAATATTTTGTTGCACAACCTTTTGAGGCAATCAAACAATTCCCGTAACTGTCAATGAGACTTCTGTACCTCTCCGCAGGTATTTTGGCCCACTCCTCATGAGCAAACTGCTCTAGTTGTCTCAGGTTTGAAGGGTGCCTTTTCCAGACGCCATGTTTCAGCTCCTTCCAAAGATGCTCAATAGGATTTAGGTCAGGGCTCATAAAAGGCCACATCAGAATAGTACAATGTTTTACTCTTAGTCATTCTTGGGTGTTTTAGCTGTGTGTGGGTCATTATCCTGTTGCAAGACCCATGACCTGTGACTGAGACCAAGCTTTTTGACACTGGGCAGCACATTTCTCTCTAGAGTCCCTTGATAGTCTTGAGATTATCATTAGAGTCATTGTACCCTTCAAGACACCCTGTGCCAGATGCAGCAAAGCAGCACCAGAACATAACAGAGCCTCCTCCATGTCTCACAGTAGGGACAGTGTTCTTTTCTTGATATGCTTAATTTTTCCAGTTCCATCTGTCCATAGGACATTCTTCCAGAAGCTTTGGGGCTTGTCAACATGTAGTTTGGCAAATTTCAGTCTGGATTTTTTATGATTTGTTTTCAACAATGGTGTCCTCCTTGGCCGTCTCCCATGAAGTCCACTTTGGCTCAAACAACAATGGATGGTGCGATCTGACACTGATGTTCCTTGAGCTTGGAGTTCACCTTTAATCTCTTTAGAAGTTTTTCTGGGCTCTTTTGTTACCATTTGTATTATCCGTTTCCTTGATTTGTCATCAATTTTCCTCATGCGGCCACATTCAGGGAGGTTGGCTACAGTCCTATGGATCTTACATTTCTGAATAATATGTGCAACTGTAGTCACAGGAACATCAAGCTTGGAGATGGTCTTATAACCTTTACCTTTAACATGCTTGTCTATAATTTTCTTTCTAATCTCCTGGGACAACTCTTTCCTTTGCTTTCTCTGGTCCATGTTGAGTGTGGTACCCACCATGTCACCAAACAGCACAGTACCTGTAGCCCTATACAGTGTATCACAAAAGTGAGTACACCCCTCACATTTTTGCAGATATTTAAGTATTATAGTATATTTATAGTATATAGTATATATATATAGTAAGTAGTATATTTAAGTATATCTTTTCATGGGACAACACTGACAAATTACACTTTGGCACAATGAAAAGTAGTTTGTGTTCAGCTTATATAACAGTGTAAATTTATTCTTCCCTCAAAATATCTCAATATACAGCCATTAATGTCTAAACCACCGGCAATGAAAGAGTGCACCCCTAAAAGTCCAAATTGAGCACTGTTTGTCATTTTCCCTCCAAAATGTCATGTGACTCGTTTGTGTTACTAAGTCTCAGGTATGCATAGGGAGCAGGTGTGTTCAGTTTTGTAGTACAGCTCTCACACTCTCTCATACTGGTCACTGAAAGTTCCAACATCTTAAAAGACAAATTGTTGCGCTACATGAAGATGGCCAAGGCTACAAGGTGCCAACACCTTGAAACTAAGCACAGTGTAGTACAGTGGCCAAGATCATCCAGCAGATGAAAAGAGCAAAGAGCGGGGTCCCCTTTTAGAACAGATCTCGCATTGGTCATCCAAAGAAGCTGAGTGCATGTGCTCAGCATCACATCCAAATGCTGCAGAGATTGAAGAGGTGGGGGTCAGCCTGTCAGTGCTCAGACCATACGCCACACACTACATCAAATTGGTCTGCATGCCTGTCACCCCAGAAGGAAGCCTCTTCTGAAGTCTGTACACAAGAAAGCCCGCAAACAGTTTGCTGAAGACATGTCAACAAAGGACATGGATTACTGGAACCATGTCCTATGATCTGATGAGACCAAGATTAATTTGTTTGGTTCAGATGGTCTCAAACACGTGTGGCAGCAATTAGGATTGGAGTACAAAGATAAGTGTGTCATGCCTACAGTCAAGCATAGTGGTGGGAATGCCATGGTCTAGGTCTGCATGTGTGCAGCAGGTTTTTTTACTGAAGCAGAGCATGATGCCCTCCCTCCGGAAACTGGGTCGCAGGGCAGTGTTCCAGCATGATAATGACCCCAAACACACCTCTAAGACGACCACTGCTTTATTGTACAGTAGCTGTAGCCCTATACAGTGTATCACAAAAGTGAGTACACCCCTCACATTTTTGCAGATATTTAAGTATTATAGTATATTTATAGTATATAGTATATATATATATAGTAAGTAGTATATTTAAGTATATCTTTTCATGGGACATTTGAACCAAACAAATGATGCCCTCCCTCCGGAAACTGGGTTGCAGGGCAGTGTTCCAGCATGATAATGACCCCAAACACACCTCTAAGACGACCACTGCTTTATTGAAGAGGCTGAGGGTAAAGGTGATGGACTGATCAAGCATGTCTTCAGACCTAAATCCAATAGAACATCTTTGGGGTATCCTCATGCGGAAGGTGAAGGAGCGCAAAGTCTCGAATATCCGCCAGCTCCGTGATGTCGTCATGGAGGAGTGGAAAAGCATTCCAGTGGCAACCTGTGAAGCTCTGGTAAACTCCATGCCCAGGAGAGTTAAAGCAGTTCTGGAAAATAATAGTGGCCACACAAAATATTGACACTTCAGGAACTTTCACTAAGAGGTGTCCTCACTTTCATTGTCAGTGGATTAGACATGGTGGATTAGTGTAATTTTGTCAGTGTTGTCCCTTGAAAAGATATACTTAAATATCTGCAGAAATGTGAGGGGTGTACTCACTTTTGTGAAATACAGTATATAGGCCCAGTGACTGATTACAAGATTGTAGACACCTGTGATGCTAATTAGTGGACACACCTTGATTTAACATGTCCCTTTGGTCACATTATTTTCAGGGGTAACATCATTTTTGTCCAGGCCTGTTTCATGAGTTTATTTATTTAAATAATTCTGTTGAAGCATGGTCCAAAATCAACGTTGGATTTTCATTTGTTAATTTTTATAGAATTTCTATTTATTATTACTTTTGTCAGATTCAAGTTATTTCTCTGACCATTGTGTGACCATTGGGTTTTTCTTTCATTAACCGAGGGATACTGTCAGCCCCTCTGTATCGCGCAATTCAGGTTTATCATGTCTTGTTTAGTTGATGTGTTTCACCTGAGACGGGGGTTACTTAAGGGGCGCTCTGTTCGACGCCGAGAATTGGTTAAATGGTTTGGATGTGTTTAGGCCAGCTTCGGCTCGACTTCCTTGTGTGCGAGCAAGCTACCCGGTGGTTCAAGTTCTCAGCGAGGTTCGCTTGCTATATGCTGAGTTATACCCACGACTCTTGCTCCAGCTAGGTGACCTTCTGCCAGACACTTTTTGTATACTCTATATTCCATATTGTAAATATTACTAATTTACTTATAAATAGCATGTCAAAATTCACACATTCCACAATTGAGCAAAACAATTGTAGTGGTTTACAGTAAAAATCACCTGCTTTATAAAAAAACAGCTGTCAATGTTTCTTTGCTGGTAGAGAGTAAAAGTAATGTTGTTTGTAATACCATCAGATGTTAGTATTCTGACAGGCACATATAGTGGCTAATTGCACAGTGACTATTCAACAGAGAACACGTGCTAGAGTTTTGAAAGAATGATTGGATATTGATCTGGATTATTTTCATTGGTATAGCAAAGTCAGCTAATAATTAGTTTCAGACCGTTACAGTTTGTAGATGTTGAAACTAACAAAGATAACCAGTTGAAGTAGAACAAAAGACAGACCAAACTACAAAACTTTAAACCGACATGAACACAAACAAACAATCATGCACACGCACAAGACCAGACAAAGAAAGGCTGAAAGAAAGGGGTACTTGTACAGAGACTAACAAGGGACTCACGAGGAACATCTGGGACTAACAAGGGGGTGTGGCTACAGAGGAGGCACAGGTGGGAAGACTAATGACAAGTCGTGGCTGGAACTGGAACAGGGAACTGGAGACAATGTGGAGGTTGCCGCTGACACAGGCACTGGAGCAGACGCAGTGGGCGGCGCTGGCACTGGAGCAGATAAATTTATACATTTTATTGTTAGACCTGTAATATGTTGTGCAATAGCAATAACTACTTATATAATCCATACTCACGTTGTGATTTGTGTTTTTCATAAATACCTTTATGCATGGATATTAAAAATGTTTTATAATGTGAATCACAAGTCTGTGTCAATACACAAACAACTCAAATCCTTTTCTTTAAATTATTTTCTACTTTCTCTAATATTTGGCATTAGGAAGGGTCTCTGTTCCCTCTATCACCCCCAAACAAATGAGTTGGTAGAGAGACTCAACAGAACTATACAAAGGCAAAACTGAGACTGTTAGTTTCTTAATCATGGTTAACACACACACACTATACATGTGTGTGTGTATCGTATTTAGGGCTCTTGACAAGCTAGGGGGTGAGAAATCAAACAGCTGGGACCTGTACCTGGATGCAGTAATGTTTGGATTGCATAAAAAGAGGCAATTAATCACACACATTCTTTTTGATGTTCGGGAGAGAAGCATTATCTGGTTAGGTAAGGTCTTGCTGTTTGCGATGATTTGTGTATCATGTCTGTATACTGTATATGATTATTATATGAATAATATGAGTTATTAAGCCTAGAATACAGTCAGTGCAGGAATCGGGTTCAGGGAATGTATTAGTCCCGTGAATCGGCCTAATTATCCGATGCCCAATCCAGCTAATTTTGTTAGTATTGGGACCAATATCCGATCCTAGTGTCAGATCAGCGCATCCATACTGAAAATATTCAGATTTTTCTGGATTACAAATGACTCATAGCATGCTACATCTAGTATTTGTATTTTAAACTAACATGCTCAGATTACTAGGAAAGGTGAGCCTTTTTAATAATTATAAGCCTCTTGTGTCCTCATGCTTCCACTGCACAGAATGCTTATGCAAAAAGCATGTTTCAGTTTGTTACATGAAATTATCACTTTAAAATAAATTGATTATGGCTCTATGTAAGTGAATCTAAGTACTAACAATACCCTTTTTATCTTTTTTCCTCAGAATGTTTCATGATGTACAATTGTGCAATGCAGTGGTCCCTGCCCTGTGGCACTATGATGAGATGTTTTTGTTTTTTTTTGGCCACATTATCCTATTGATAAAAAGATGAAAAAAAAAAAAAAAAAAAAAAAAAAAATCAGCCCAACTTTCAGAAGTTTTGTTTTTTGTTTGTCTCTTAGCTGTAGAATTACACATTTTGACCATGTCTGAGACTGTGAAACATCAGATTATGCAGTTCAGCACCATGGTCAAAACACTGTCATTACGTATAGGTGGTACGTCAGACACAACAGCTGAGATGCTCAGTGAAATTGTCCCTCTGTCAACTATGGATGAAGTTGACAACTATGAAAGGCGGTTAAATGACCCAGCTAATGTATCCAATAAGAAGGTAATTGGTAATTACACACACACAGAACGTATTTTTTGGATTATTCAATATTTATTATTTGTATATGCATGTTTAGTGGAAGCCATTTGTCCAAAGTGATCTACAATTGCAGGGGAAGTATAGGGTTAATGATGATATTGTCACAACATAATCATTACTTTCATTATTCTTATCAATGCAATGACCATCAGTACACCTGAGCAACAGTTGTTTTGACCAGAGGAGGATAGGTCCACCCTTGTAAATCTTGGTTCCTCCCAAAGTTTGTTCCTCCAGTTCGGAGGGAGTTTTTACATGCACTGTGGTCTTTGCTTAACTGGTTTTATATGCCATTGAGCATTTGTTTCATTACTGAATTTTTGTAAAGCTGCTTTGCGATCTCTGTTGTAAAAAAACACTATACAAAAACATTTGATTAAATGATTAATGGCTTTGCTAAAATGATAGGACATGACAGGGACATTTCTCTAAGTTTTATTCTCACTGATGCTTTACCTGATAATAAGACCACTGGGACAGTGACCATTATGAGAGATACATGTATCCTTTTTTTCTGCGAGAGAGTTTATTAACTCAAACAGTGCAGAAAACAATGAAAAAGCAGCAACAGATTCACAGGGTTAAAGATAAACAAAAGCCAAACGTGACAAACTGGGCAAACAAAAGAGCACACCTGTGGCTGGTGAGGGACGAGGGCTAGGCTAGCATGCCAGGGCCGAGCAAGAACGATACAGAAAACCTAAACCTACAGGCAGTGCCTGGGGAAAACCGTGAAACAGAAAGACAGCGCGGGTCAGGCACTTCCGAGATTTACGGGACCTCTGGAGCTGAGGGATCCGCTGCCGAACCCAAACAACAGAACCGAGACAATGACGGGGCTAGCTTACCAGAACACAGGCGATAACTAGAGTGCGCACCAGAGCTGACTTCCTTGATGAGAGCTTCACAACCGAAGCGAGGAGAGTTCAGCACACTCCCATGAACAAGCCCCTGATACTCCTTACAGTGCTCTATGACCGAAGGTGAGCAGGCAGTAGCAGTTCAGCAGCCACACTTGAGTCCCTAGACAGAGGAGGTTTAGCTGACATTAGCAGAGGCCATTGAAAGGCCCAACAAATAATGCCAGCACTACAAGACACCAGATCCAATCCAGTGTTGACCTGAGATAAACAGAGCTACTATGAGTTAACAGCAGTCAACTAAAGTCAATTCTCGGCACTGGCTGCTTGCTCTAGCCCTCCTTAAATGCACCAGCCCACAGGTGTAGCACATAAACCAAACGATGAACAGACACATGTCAAACACAACCTAAAACCAAGATGGCGACGATGGGTGTCAACACAAGAGTCCTTTTCAACATAAAAGTCCAGAACATAACTAAACATGACATGAACATGACAAGACTTTGAAGGGGGAGTTCTTGATCGCCTGTGAGCTGCGGCCCGAGACCGCCCCTGGGGCGGGCACGGCGGCGCAGGCATGACACTGTAATTTAATTTATTTCATAATATAAGGTCAGAATACTTTTGGGCCGCAGCACCTTGGTTGATAAAGGCTGCCATATTTTATTTATTTATTTATTTATTCACCCTTTATTTAAGCAGGTCGGTCCCGTTGAGACACAATAATTCTTTTTTTCAAGGGAAGCAGCCTAAAACATCAGTTTCAACATTTAAACAGACAATTCACAATTACACCATAACACTAATATAAAAAAAACAGTAAAATATACAAAATACAATCTAATTGGATCAATGGGGTTGATTAACAACATTTCCACACAAAGCAAAAGCAGGAGCAATGATTCTAGGTTCCTCACAAGATTTCTGAAAGTTCCAAGAGAAATGAGTTTCTCCAGATTCAGTGTGCTCTGCAGTGAATTCCAAGTAGCGGGTGCAAAATGCATAAAGAAACGCTTGCCGAATTCGGTACGAATTTTGGGAACATTAAGCAGATAACAATCATTGGAACGTAAGGAATGAGTACTCTGGGTTCTTGAGATATAACCACATAAATATTGAGGGGGTTGGCCTAGGATGGTTTTATATATAAAAGTATACCAGTGTGAAAGACGATGTGCAGCCAATGAGGGTCACTTAACTCTGGCTGCAGTGGTGAGTGAAGGCTTTGTAGCTGGAAATTGTTAAATAGACTGACTGTCAAACAAAAGATGTTTGTATAATTCATTATAAGCCTTTCTCAAATATTATTCCACCTAAAGATAGTAATTTCTTGCTTGGATGCAGTTAAAATTATTTACCCTTTTATTAGCAAAATGTACAAACTTCCAGCTGTTTGCAATAAGCCAATAAAAAAACTAATACACAACACAACTAATAGAACAAGTGCTTTCTCCAAATTCAACACAAAACACTACTTTTAATAATGACTCTGATGACCCCCTGAAGAATCCCTCATAAAAAATACACAGCAAATCAGGAGCTCCTTGTTATTTTAATATTAAACTACCAAACTTTCATCATTAATAGATATAATGTTTTCATATACTTTTATATGTATAAACATCCAGAGCCTCTGCATTGCCTGATTTGCCTCCCCTCTTCTATTTACATAAAATGGTTCAGTCTGTCCTCACAACAGGTGTGAATTGTAATTGTAAGAAGTGCACTGTGAGTTCAAGTGAACATATGTTTAATTACATTTAAAAAAGGAAAAAGTTTTCATAGGGTATCCTATTTTTTTTTCAAATGACTGTAGCACATATAAACAAATGAAATGAAGCACATATATTTATAAAGAACTGAATCATATAAAAAGCCATTAACAGTAGTAATGGCTAAGTATTAACATACATTCATTGACAAAGAAAAAGACACCCAAATACAAATGTTGGATTGCTGCAAAATGTGGCATGCAGTTACAGTGGGGAAAAAAGTATTTAGTCAGTCACCAATTGTGCAAGTTCTCCCACTTAAAAAGATGAGAGAAGCCTGTAATTGACATCATAGGTAGACCTCAACTATGAGAGACAAAATGAGAAAAAATTCTGAAAATCACTGTCTGATTTTTAAACAATTTATTTGCAAATAATGGCGGAAAATAAGTATTTGGTCACCTATAAACAAGCAAGATTTCTGGCTGTCACAGACCTGTAACTTCTTCTTTAAGAGGCTTCTCTGTCCTCCACTCATTACCTGTATTAATGGCACCTGTTTGAACTCATTAACAGTATAAAAGACACCTGCCCACAACCTCAAACAGTCACACGCCAAACTCCACTATGGTGAAGACCAAAGAGCTGTTGAAGGACACCAGAAACAAAATTGTAGACCTGCACCAGGCTGGGAAGACTGAATCTGCAATAGGCAAGCAGCTTGGTGTGAAGAAATCTACTGTGGGAGCAATAATCAGAAAATGGGAGATCTACAAGACCACTGCTAATCTCCCTCGATCAGGGGCCCCACGCAAGATCTCAGCCCGTGGGGTCAAAATGATCACAAGAACGGTGAGCAAAAATCCCAGAACCACACGGGGGGATCTAGTGAATCACCTGCAGAAAGCTGGGACCAACGTTACAAAGGCTAGTTTACATACAGTACATATCCGGGCGTGTCTGAAGTTTGCTAGAGAGCATTTGGATGTTCCGGAAGAGTATTGGGAGAATGTCTTATGGTCAGATGAAACCAAAGTAGAACTGTTTGGTACAAACACAACTCGTTGTGTTTGGAGGAGAGTGAATGCTGAGTGGCATCCAAAGAACACCATACCAACTGTGAAGCATGGGGGTGGCAACATCATGCTTTGGGGCTGTTTCTCTGCAAAGGGACTAGGACGACTGGTCCTTGTACATGAAAGAATGAATGGGGCCATGTATTGTGAGATTTTGAGTGCAAACCTCCTTCCATCAGCAAGGGCATTAAAGATGAAACGTGTCTGGGTCTTTCAGCATGATAATGATCCCAATCACACTGCCAGGGCAACAAAGGAGTGGCTTCGTAAGAATCATTTCAAGGTCCTGGAGTGGCCTAGCCAGTCTCCAGATCTAAACCCCATAGAAAACCTTTGGAGGGAGTTGAAAGTCCGTGCTGCCCTCCGACAGCCCCAAAACGTCACTGCTCTAAAGGAGATCTGCATGGAGGAATGGGCAAACATACCAGCAACGGTGTGTTCCAACCTTGTGACTTGAGACTTACAGAAAACCTTTGACCTCTGTTATTGCCAACAAAGGATATATAACAAAGTATTGAGATGAACTTTTGTTATTGACCAAATACTTATTTTCCACCATTATTTGCAAATAAATTCTTTAAAAATCAGACAACGTGATTTTCTGATTTTTTTTTTCTCATTTTGTCTCTCATAAGTGAGGTCTACCTATGATGTCAATTACAGGCCTCTCTCATCTATTTAAGTGGGAGAACTTGACTTGCACAATTGGTGACTGACTAAATACTTTTTTCCTGCACTGTATATCATAATATTCACACATATAAAGGTTCATTCAAACTACTTGGTGCATGTTTTTGTTTTGCTAGATTGAGCAGAGATTATGCAGAGAGTGAGATTATGTAAATTAAACTAGTTAGTTATTTAGTGACTTGAAATTTACATGCAAATATTCCAATATTTTAAAAGTCACTTTTCACTTGGAGTAGGCTGGTTCTCTACATCTTTTGGATGTCACATCCTCCTCGCAAGAAACTACCTTGTGGGTAATGAATGAGAAGAAGCTGATCAATGAAGTGGAAAAAATAAAGGGAATACTCAAATAACACATCCTAGATCTGAATGAATGAAATATTCTCATTGAATACTTTGTTCTGTTGAATGTGCTGACAAAAATCACACAATCAATGGAAATCAAATTTATTAACCAATGGAGGCCTGGATTTGGAGTCACACAAAATTAAAGTGGAAAAACGCACAACAAGCTGATCCAACTTTGATGTAATGTCCTTTAAACAAATCAAAATGAGGCTCAGTATTGTGTGTGGCCATTGTGTGTGTTACACATACAAGGAATTTGTCTTGGTGAGAGCAACACGTATGAGAAGTAACAAAAAACACAGAACACAGTCTTAAACTAAAGGAAAATGACACTAAACAATAAATAGGGTAGGGGATAAATTAAAAAAGTAAAAAGTACTAAAGGTAATAAAGAGCTGATATTTACAGAAAAGAACATCTGTACAGGTGTGCAAATAGGCAGAGTGCAAATAGGCAGAGTGCAAAATAGCTGTTCAGTCCGGTTTGGTACAGTTCAGTTGTATGTTTTGAGGTTTACAGTGGGAGGTGTCCACTGTGGTTGAGGAGCGGTACAGCTCTGGGGAAGAAGCTGTTAGCATGGCGTGTTGTGCTGGTTTTTATGGATCGCAGTCTTCTACCAGAGGGGAGTGTCTGGAAGAGGAGGTGTCCAGGATGTGAGGGGTCAGATGTAATCTTGCCAGCCCGCTTCCTCACCCTGCTGGTGTAGATCTGCTGAAGTGATGGCAGGTTACATCCAATGATCCTCTCTGCTGTCCTGATGATGCTCTGGAGTTGGGTTCTTTCTTGTGAGGTGTAGGAACCAAACCAGATAGTTATGGAGGCTGTGATAATGGACTCGATGATCGCTGTGTAGAACTGGATCATCAGGGTCTGTGGCAGGTTGACTTTCTTGAGCTGTCTCAAGAAGAACATTCTTTGTTGAGCTTTCTTGATGATGGAGATGGTGTTTTTCTCCCATTTTCAACTTGAGTGACTCCACCATGGATACTGTCCATGGTAGCACTTACCTTTAGTCCATCCATAACTATCTGGTTTGGTTCCTACACCTCAGTGTTGTTGATGTGGAGGGGGGGAGGGGGGGAAGGGGGGGTGGATTGCGTCGGAAGTCCACCACCATCTCTGACCTCCCTACAATGCCTGGGCATGCTCCTGATGAGGATCTCCTCCCAGACCTGGACTAAAGCATCCGCCAACTCCTGGACAGTCTGTGGTGCAACGTGACAGGTGGATGGAGCGAGACATGATGTCCCAGATGTGCTCAATCGGATTCAGGTCTGGGGAACTGGCGGGCCAGTCCATAGCTTCAATGCCTTCATCTTGCAGGAACTGCTGACACACTGCAGCCACATGAGGTCTAGCATTGTCCTGCATTAGGAGGAACCCAGGGCCAACCGCACCAGCATATGGTCTCACAAGGGGTCTGAAGATCTCATCTCGGTACCTAATGGCAGTCAGGCTACCTCTGGCGAGCACATGGAGGGCTGTGCGGCCCTCCAAAGAAATGCCACCTCACACCATAACTGACCCACTGCCAAACCGGTCATGCTGAAGGATGTTGCAGGCAGCAGATTGCTCTCCATGGCATTAAGTCTGTCACATGTGCTCAGTGGGAACCTGCTTTTATATGTGAAGAGCACAGGGCACTAGTGGCGAATTCTGGTGTTCTCTGGCAAATGCCAAGCGTCCTGCATGGTGTTGGGCTGTGAGCACAACCCCCATCTGTGGACGTCGGGCCCTCATACCATCCTCATGGAGTCGTTTTCTAACCGTTTGTGCAGACACATGCACATTTGTGGCCTGCTGGAGGTCATTTTGCAGGGCTCTGGCAGTGCTCCTCCTGTTTCTCCTTGCACAAAGGCAGAGGTAGCGGTCCTGCTGCTGGGTTGTTGCCCTTCTACGGCCTCCTTCACGTCTCCTGGTATACTGACAGACACAGCAAACCTTCTTGCCACAGCTCGCATTGATGTGCCATCCTGGATGAGCTGCACTACCTGAGTCACTTGTGTGGGTTGTAGAGTCCATCTCATGCTACCACGAGTGTGAAAGCACCACCAAGTAATCAAAACATCAGCCATAAAACATTGGTACTGAGAAGTGGTCTGTGGTCCCCACCTGCAGAACCATTCCTTTATTGAGTTTGTCTTGCTAATTGGCAATAATCAAAAAAATCAATAAATCAGTGTTGCTTCCTAAGTGGACAGTTTGATTTCACAGAGTTACCTTCCAAAGAGCTCGACCTAGTCAAATGGCTTGGGCCTGATTTAGCAGAGCAAAGGTAAAGGTGCACATATTTGTCACTTGTCAAATGTGTCCTCTGCATTTAACCCATCTGGTAGTGAACACACATACACACACACACACGTGTGTTAGGGGCAGTGAGTATACACACACCAACTCCAGCGCCCGGGGAGCAGAGAGGGTAAAGGGCCTTGCTCAAGGACCCAACAGTTGCAGCTTGCCGAGCCCAGGAATCGAACCCACAACCCTGTTATCAATATCCCGGCGCTCTAACCGCTGAGCCACCACTGCCCCCAAGAGAATAAGATCAGTTCACATAAAGTGCACTCAGTATGGTATGGCAAAAGCTAGAAGAGTTCTATGGGTCAGCTGAAGCAATGGAAACTGCTCTGTTTAACAATCTGGAATGCTTCCCAAAAATCTCCAGTAATCCTTAAGTCCTCAAGTATCCTTACAGACCCCCAGGGCAGTGTTCTGGTTTGTGTTGTTATTCTTCTTGGCACTAGGTGGCACAGTTTCCTTAGTACTCCATGCCACTAGGAAGCGCTATCTCCTGTTTTTAGACCTGCACACTGTTCTGATATGCATCCCTTTCCATCCTGCCGGCAATCATTTGTTCAAGCATTGTCTGTAAGTAGATGTGACACTAATATGTTGAAGTTCCATATTAGTACATTAGTGATAGTGAAAGTTGTAGGTTTGTGCATTTAAATGTTGCAGATTGTATCATTATGTGGCTGCCTCCTGGCTGTTAAAAATATGGTGTCCAAGTTTGCACTATTGTATAGTCATTATATAGTATAGTCAAATAATTTGTGTTGTAGTTTTACTGAGTTCCTGGCACACTCTGCCTCTGAATGGTGAACAGCAATAAACCATTTAAACCCAAAGGTGTTTGGACAAGTTATCTATCTTCCAAACTGAGCAAGTGGGATTTTAAAGTGAGGGCAGAATTAGGTGCTGTTATCATCTTATATATTAGTCTTTTGGCAAATTGAATCTAAATTGAAATCCTGTCAAGCTGTAACTTGATACAGTCTTTTGCAGCTTGTCTTTTCCATGCAATACCATCTAAAACCACCTGCACAAAATATCTGCTGCTGTACAGCTATAGACAAATACAACCTCTTTGGGGGACCATCACCAGGGTGATTGGAGGGCTTATCTTATAAAGGTCCCCAGTCCCCAGTGGAGCAGGATCAGAATTTGAGAAGTGGGGATAAATGGAGAATACCATCTCCATGCAAATATATGAAGCACCTGGCTCTTATGGGTGCTCTGAAGGAAAATGGCTCTTATGGGTCCGTTAATTGAATGGCCGGAGTCTTTCGACTTTTGGCAGTGCAGCAAAATTATCCGTTGGACACCCCCAGGGGTGCCAACGGATGGCCCAGAAAGGACATTGTCGACAATATTGACTTTATCAATGTAGCATATCATGATGGGTGTGATGACGGCTGTTTTTCATTCATTGCCCTACTTAATGCAAATCAAGTTGTAGGCGATGTGCAAGGCCAGCTTGGTGAGTACGGAAACTTGCTGCAATGCCTCAAATGCTGTTGACTTGACCCCTGACATGGCAGGGGTAGTGGTCTTTAATAGTGATGGCATTGTAGCCCTGTTACCAACAAAGAAGAAGCCTGCCCCTGTGGGGGAGGAGGATGGGTGAATAAAGTTCAGATTCTCTCGGATAGAGAATCCAAAGCAGCACGTTCAGAGCGTAGTGGCGTAGTCCCCAGGACAACCAATCCACTGTGGAGGAGCTCTACGATGTATGTGTCTGACTTAAAACCCATATGCATCAAAGAGCTACTTTATTTTCAGCTCATTAATGTATGTTCTTTAATCTGAAGCTGTCTGTTTTATTTTTCTGTCTCTCACACAGCTCTGTGTACTGTTTTAAGCTGTTCTCTCTTGTATCATTTCTTTTTGGCTTACTTTTCTTTTTACAGAGACAACCTCTGCATACCATACTGGTCACTCCTCAAACAGGATTTGACAAAAATGTACTTTCACAGCCTCAGGGACAATTCAGGGACCAGCAGGTGTTCCTAATTGGTGCCGATTATTATTATTTGAGTGTCTATGAGTAAGTCTTTTTTTTTTTTTTGCAGCCAGTATCTTCGGCTGTTTGCTTTCAGAACTTGCTGGTAGTGCAGTGTCAAAACTAGCAAGTTCCTTTTTTCCTTATTCCACTCTACAATTCTACATAAATTTGTTATTTGTAATTTATTTGTAGTTTACCACAGCATGACAAAGATAAACCCTGAAACTATGTGAAAAGTCTTAATGAATGACTGTTAAAATCTTATGATTTTAAAAATGTGAAAAAGATGGATCAAGAACATTTTACCCATGTAATTTTTATATGTCAATCAAAATTCTCTAATACATGACTTCTCATTTATAATATTAAGGGTGTACTTTGGCAGTTCCAACAGCTTAAAGATGAACACAAGTTCTTATCTAATGTCACAAGGTCCTTTATAAACACTGTGTCTTCTAGTCCTTATACAGCTACATCATGCAGAACAGGCATGCACTGGCCATCCTGAAGAGAAGTTATGTAGAATGTACCTCAGATGGCTTGTTGTCTCACATACTTTGTGGCTTGAAACCGCATCTTAATTTTAGTTCCCGTCTGGTCAAAGCCAAAATTCTATTTCCCAGGGCCCAATTCGGCCCAAATGAATGCATACATTTGCCTGGTGTCACACAAAGGAAGGTAGTTGTTTTGATCTAAGACTGAACTGTACACTGAGGTATTTAGGAGGATGTGTTTTGCGTCTTGCCCTTGAGGGATTGTGAGATAGTGGGTTTCAACATTTTTTTTCTTTCTTTCTTTTCAGCTGAAAATAAACCTGGAGTGTGGTTGCACTGTTGCTATGACAACTGCCACCTGCATATGTATGTGAACTGGCATATAACCACAGAGGGCCCAATTATTTTTCAGCAAGCCATAAGATTTATGACATAATGATACATGGAGGATCCTTAATGGAACATAGTATGGCCGAAAAAATACAGTATATTGAATTCTTCACAGTTGTATTATATATAACCTGATGTTACAACATTTCAGTGCATCAAAGAGAAAGAAAATATAATATAGTATGAATTATGCACAATAATAGAATTTTGAGTAATATACTTGCTCATACATGAATGTAACTTGTGATTGGTAATTACCATGGTCTTGCTATTCTAGATCCCTGTATCTTATTCTTGTGGATTAAAAAACAAAACAAAAAAACAAAACAAAGACAAGCCATGCTTAGTATAGAAATTTAATCCATGTCAAAGAGATTTCAACAACAGTACCAACAGCATCAGTAGCACTAACCTCAAAAGCCAGACTGCAGGCCAATTTCTTTTGGTTGCATGGCCATAAAATATCAGCAATTAGTCTTTATTTCTAAAAAGCATGGATAAGAACTGTTTTTTAATAAAATGAGAAACCAAATGCCTAAATAATTTTATAGCTTGAGTAGTTGGCATAGTCACGCAAGTCCATGTGCATTATGTAATGCTTGCCTGGTTACTAATGATAAAATGAATAGTAAAATGATCATTTGTTTGTTTGTTCATCACCAGCAGTTTTAAAATGGGGGGTTGACAGGTTTCACATGTGTCAGAGGCGACATACTAGTATTCACCCTCCTAATGTTAGGGGTATTGATAATAATAGTGATTGGGCAATTAAAAGAGAAAATGGGGTAAAATTAGACATATAAATAAAATATTAAATATATGAATATAAAATGCATTTAAATTATGAGTGGTGCATCATATGGATGTGCTGAGTTGCTTGCACAAAGATAATCCTAACATAATAGCAAAAATATGTTTGAAGAAGTGCATTACATAAAAATACTTTAACAACTGTGACATGAGGGGGGTGTATTGATACCAATGTCATTAGCAATATTACACAACTTTGATACAACTTGCCCAGCCAGACACAGCCTTGTCTTTTCTTGCTCTTTCTATATAGGTCTTTCAATATAGGCCCTGTCATTGATTGTTTTGGTTTTGTTGATTTGCTACAGGCTTTGTTTTTCCGTTGTCAGTTTTTATTATAAAAACATCTGCACTAGTGCATTGATTTTTGTTTTTGATTCATTTTTAATAGAGCTGAAATTGTAAGCCAATATTTATTATAATTATGTGCATTGCCCCAGGATCTCTCTCACTGTCTCTCTTTCTTATATCCCAGAGGCTGTCTGCAAGCACTTGCTATAAGCTTAGTTACAGGCAGTTTTCATGTAATACAGTATGAGTGACAGCTATATCAGAGAGAGAGAGAGAGAGAGAAAGAAAAAGGCATTGCTCACAGTCAGGCACGTAGAAGGCATGCAACCATATGGAAAATCTGTCACCTATAGAGAGTTCACAGGGAAACTGGGTTGAGCTATAAATGTACTGTACTGGTTTTTGTGAAGTAGAGGAGAGACAGAGGACAATGTGTGATTTTCAGTCTGTTTTCTTCCCAGAAACTAAACAACACCCTGGGGTTTTTGTCTCTTTCTCCCTTATCCATTGTAGTTCGACCTCTGTATTTCTCAACTAATAAGTAACAAGTCAGTCAGGGCCCACATCAGCAGCTTCAGCAGCTTTTAACTTGCCTATAAACAGAAAATAAAAACATAATTTAAGGCTTATATTTCCCATGTTTTTGCTCTTTAAGAAAAAACAAAGGCATAATTTGCTAAATTATTAATAAACTGAGGAAACTTTTACTTGAGGCATACTGAAATATCTGACACTTTAGCAGCAAACAAAGCAAATCACAGCACTTCACTTTGTTTTTCGGGTGAGTCATACACCAATCCCTTTTAGGTATTTTTAGCATCACCTTATCTCTCCTTATTATGTCTGAGACACAGGGTCACTATTGGATGCAACACTTTCCATAGATACCATCACGTTTTGTGCATTGTTCCTATGGTAACACAACAATGGCAGAAAGCCATGGGTACAGCTGAAGCAGTATTTTCCAATACATTTTGTAGACCTTATGGATCCTAACTTGCCATGATGACTAATAAACTGGTATCCGTTTGCATAATCATATAAATAAAAACATAGGTGGTCACATTATGCAGTAGAGATGTTGCTGTACATTTGTGGTAAGGTGAGTTAGAAACAACAACAACAGAACACCCTTGCTGAAATCAGCTGTATGCTGTAGGACTAGATTAACTAGTTTTGATGTCATTAACAACTGAAAGTTAAATTCCAAGAGTGTTAATTATATGACCCACCCAGGGGCAATTTTGTTGAAAATCTCCATAATGTACACTGTCTTAAGGGAAAAAACAAAACTTCAGTTCAGATGTGAAAGAGACTGGCATACTCCACATTTATCACCACATAACAAAAATCATATTCATGCGTGTGACACCTGCCCCTTTGTTTGGTCTCACCATGTGCTCTCAAGCACATGGCTCTGTTTATTTGTCAGTCCTAGCCCCGCCTGTTCTAGTGTGTCTCCTCACTAGCCACGCCCCCTTGTTAGTCCCAGGTGTCCCCTGTCTGTTCCTGTGTATTAGTACCCCTTTGTTTCAACCTTCCGTTGTCTGGTCTTGTGCACGTTAAAAATGTATGTGTTTTCATGGCAGTTTGTGGTATGTTGGCTTGGCCTGTCTGTTCTGTTACTGTTTGTTTCTATTGTTAGTCTCAGTGTTTGGTTTGTAGCTTGTTTTGTTTAGCTTTTTTTATGTGAATGCCTGCGTTTACATCTGCCCCCAAGGTCCACAAACCGTGACAATGTGTCTCCTCCATCACTGTAAAATGTGGTGGTGGATTTCATATCTTTGATTTTCTGGTTTATTTGTCTCCTTATTTTTATGTGGTGGTGGCAGTGGGGTACTCACTCATACTTTAGAGTGAGTAATATAAAGTATAATTTGGCATTGCTTTATAGTTTATAAAGCAATGCCAAATATAAAGGTGTATGTGTATGAGGATCTCCTCCCAGACCTGGACTAAAGCATCCGCCAACTCCTGGACAGTCTGTGGTGCAACGTGACAGGTGGATGGAGCGAGACATGATGTCCCAGATGTGCTCAATCGGATTCAGGTCTGGGGAACTGGCGGGCCAGTCCATAGCTTCAATGCCTTCATCTTGCAGGAACTGCTGACACACTGCAGCCACATGAGGTCTAGCATTGTCCTGCATTAGGAGGAACCCAGGGCCAACCGCACCAGCATATGGTCTCACAAGGGGTCTGAAGATCTCATCTCGGTACCTAATGGCAGTCAGGCTACCTCTGGCGAGCACATGGAGGGCTGTGCGGCCCTCCAAAGAAATGCCACCTCACACCATAACTGACCCACTGCCAAACCGGTCATGCTGAAGGATGTTGCAGGCAGCAGATTGCTCTCCATGGCATTAAGTCTGTCACATGTGCTCAGTGGGAACCTGCTTTTATATGTGAAGAGCACAGGGCACTAGTGGCGAATTCTGGTGTTCTCTGGCAAATGCCAAGCGTCCTGCATGGTGTTGGGCTGTGAGCACAACCCCCATCTGTGGACGTCGGGCCCTCATACCATCCTCATGGAGTCGTTTTCTAACCGTTTGTGCAGACACATGCACATTTGTGGCCTGCTGGAGGTCATTTTGCAGGGCTCTGGCAGTGCTCCTCCTGTTTCTCCTTGCACAAAGGCAGAGGTAGCGGTCCTGCTGCTGGGTTGTTGCCCTTCTACGGCCTCCTTCACGTCTCCTGGTATACTGACAGACACAGCAAACCTTCTTGCCACAGCTCGCATTGATGTGCCATCCTGGATGAGCTGCACTACCTGAGTCACTTGTGTGGGTTGTAGAGTCCATCTCATGCTACCACGAGTGTGAAAGCACCACCAAGTAATCAAAACATCAGCCATAAAACATTGGTACTGAGAAGTGGTCTGTGGTCCCCACCTGCAGAACCATTCCTTTATTGAGTTTGTCTTGCTAATTGGCAATAATCAAAAAAATCAATAAATCAGTGTTGCTTCCTAAGTGGACAGTTTGATTTCACAGAGTTACCTTCCAAAGAGCTCGACCTAGTCAAATGGCTTGGGCCTGATTTAGCAGAGCAAAGGTAAAGGTGCACATATTTGTCACTTGTCAAATGTGTCCTCTGCATTTAACCCATCTGGTAGTGAACACACATACACACACACACACGTGTGTTAGGGGCAGTGAGTATACACACACCAACTCCAGCGCCCGGGGAGCAGAGAGGGTAAAGGGCCTTGCTCAAGGACCCAACAGTTGCAGCTTGCCGAGCCCAGGAATCGAACCCACAACCCTGTTATCAATATCCCGGCGCTCTAACCGCTGAGCCACCACTGCCCCCAAGAGAATAAGATCAGTTCACATAAAGTGCACTCAGTATGGTATGGCAAAAGCTAGAAGAGTTCTATGGGTCAGCTGAAGCAATGGAAACTGCTCTGTTTAACAATCTGGAATGCTTCCCAAAAATCTCCAGTAATCCTTAAGTCCTCAAGTATCCTTACAGACCCCCAGGGCAGTGTTCTGGTTTGTGTTGTTATTCTTCTTGGCACTAGGTGGCACAGTTTCCTTAGTACTCCATGCCACTAGGAAGCGCTATCTCCTGTTTTTAGACCTGCACACTGTTCTGATATGCATCCCTTTCCATCCTGCCGGCAATCATTTGTTCAAGCATTGTCTGTAAGTAGATGTGACACTAATATGTTGAAGTTCCATATTAGTACATTAGTGATAGTGAAAGTTGTAGGTTTGTGCATTTAAATGTTGCAGATTGTATCATTATGTGGCTGCCTCCTGGCTGTTAAAAATATGGTGTCCAAGTTTGCACTATTGTATAGTCATTATATAGTATAGTCAAATAATTTGTGTTGTAGTTTTACTGAGTTCCTGGCACACTCTGCCTCTGAATGGTGAACAGCAATAAACCATTTAAACCCAAAGGTGTTTGGACAAGTTATCTATCTTCCAAACTGAGCAAGTGGGATTTTAAAGTGAGGGCAGAATTAGGTGCTGTTATCATCTTATATATTAGTCTTTTGGCAAATTGAATCTAAATTGAAATCCTGTCAAGCTGTAACTTGATACAGTCTTTTGCAGCTTGTCTTTTCCATGCAATACCATCTAAAACCACCTGCACAAAATATCTGCTGCTGTACAGCTATAGACAAATACAACCTCTTTGGGGGACCATCACCAGGGTGATTGGAGGGCTTATCTTATAAAGGTCCCCAGTCCCCAGTGGAGCAGGATCAGAATTTGAGAAGTGGGGATAAATGGAGAATACCATCTCCATGCAAATATATGAAGCACCTGGCTCTTATGGGTGCTCTGAAGGAAAATGGCTCTTATGGGTCCGTTAATTGAATGGCCGGAGTCTTTCGACTTTTGGCAGTGCAGCAAAATTATCCGTTGGACACCCCCAGGGGTGCCAACGGATGGCCCAGAAAGGACATTGTCGACAATATTGACTTTATCAATGTAGCATATCATGATGGGTGTGATGACGGCTGTTTTTCATTCATTGCCCTACTTAATGCAAATCAAGTTGTAGGCGATGTGCAAGGCCAGCTTGGTGAGTACGGAAACTTGCTGCAATGCCTCAAATGCTGTTGACTTGACCCCTGACATGGCAGGGGTAGTGGTCTTTAATAGTGATGGCATTGTAGCCCTGTTACCAACAAAGAAGAAGCCTGCCCCTGTGGGGGAGGAGGATGGGTGAATAAAGTTCAGATTCTCTCGGATAGAGAATCCAAAGCAGCACGTTCAGAGCGTAGTGGCGTAGTCCCCAGGACAACCAATCCACTGTGGAGGAGCTCTACGATGTATGTGTCTGACTTAAAACCCATATGCATCAAAGAGCTACTTTATTTTCAGCTCATTAATGTATGTTCTTTAATCTGAAGCTGTCTGTTTTATTTTTCTGTCTCTCACACAGCTCTGTGTACTGTTTTAAGCTGTTCTCTCTTGTATCATTTCTTTTTGGCTTACTTTTCTTTTTACAGAGACAACCTCTGCATACCATACTGGTCACTCCTCAAACAGGATTTGACAAAAATGTACTTTCACAGCCTCAGGGACAATTCAGGGACCAGCAGGTGTTCCTAATTGGTGCCGATTATTATTATTTGAGTGTCTATGAGTAAGTCTTTTTTTTTTTTTTGCAGCCAGTATCTTCGGCTGTTTGCTTTCAGAACTTGCTGGTAGTGCAGTGTCAAAACTAGCAAGTTCCTTTTTTCCTTATTCCACTCTACAATTCTACATAAATTTGTTATTTGTAATTTATTTGTAGTTTACCACAGCATGACAAAGATAAACCCTGAAACTATGTGAAAAGTCTTAATGAATGACTGTTAAAATCTTATGATTTTAAAAATGTGAAAAAGATGGATCAAGAACATTTTACCCATGTAATTTTTATATGTCAATCAAAATTCTCTAATACATGACTTCTCATTTATAATATTAAGGGTGTACTTTGGCAGTTCCAACAGCTTAAAGATGAACACAAGTTCTTATCTAATGTCACAAGGTCCTTTATAAACACTGTGTCTTCTAGTCCTTATACAGCTACATCATGCAGAACAGGCATGCACTGGCCATCCTGAAGAGAAGTTATGTAGAATGTACCTCAGATGGCTTGTTGTCTCACATACTTTGTGGCTTGAAACCGCATCTTAATTTTAGTTCCCGTCTGGTCAAAGCCAAAATTCTATTTCCCAGGGCCCAATTCGGCCCAAATGAATGCATACATTTGCCTGGTGTCACACAAAGGAAGGTAGTTGTTTTGATCTAAGACTGAACTGTACACTGAGGTATTTAGGAGGATGTGTTTTGCGTCTTGCCCTTGAGGGATTGTGAGATAGTGGGTTTCAACATTTTTTTTCTTTCTTTCTTTTCAGCTGAAAATAAACCTGGAGTGTGGTTGCACTGTTGCTATGACAACTGCCACCTGCATATGTATGTGAACTGGCATATAACCACAGAGGGCCCAATTATTTTTCAGCAAGCCATAAGATTTATGACATAATGATACATGGAGGATCCTTAATGGAACATAGTATGGCCGAAAAAATACAGTATATTGAATTCTTCACAGTTGTATTATATATAACCTGATGTTACAACATTTCAGTGCATCAAAGAGAAAGAAAATATAATATAGTATGAATTATGCACAATAATAGAATTTTGAGTAATATACTTGCTCATACATGAATGTAACTTGTGATTGGTAATTACCATGGTCTTGCTATTCTAGATCCCTGTATCTTATTCTTGTGGATTAAAAAACAAAACAAAAAAACAAAACAAAGACAAGCCATGCTTAGTATAGAAATTTAATCCATGTCAAAGAGATTTCAACAACAGTACCAACAGCATCAGTAGCACTAACCTCAAAAGCCAGACTGCAGGCCAATTTCTTTTGGTTGCATGGCCATAAAATATCAGCAATTAGTCTTTATTTCTAAAAAGCATGGATAAGAACTGTTTTTTAATAAAATGAGAAACCAAATGCCTAAATAATTTTATAGCTTGAGTAGTTGGCATAGTCACGCAAGTCCATGTGCATTATGTAATGCTTGCCTGGTTACTAATGATAAAATGAATAGTAAAATGATCATTTGTTTGTTTGTTCATCACCAGCAGTTTTAAAATGGGGGGTTGACAGGTTTCACATGTGTCAGAGGCGACATACTAGTATTCACCCTCCTAATGTTAGGGGTATTGATAATAATAGTGATTGGGCAATTAAAAGAGAAAATGGGGTAAAATTAGACATATAAATAAAATATTAAATATATGAATATAAAATGCATTTAAATTATGAGTGGTGCATCATATGGATGTGCTGAGTTGCTTGCACAAAGATAATCCTAACATAATAGCAAAAATATGTTTGAAGAAGTGCATTACATAAAAATACTTTAACAACTGTGACATGAGGGGGGTGTATTGATACCAATGTCATTAGCAATATTACACAACTTTGATACAACTTGCCCAGCCAGACACAGCCTTGTCTTTTCTTGCTCTTTCTATATAGGTCTTTCAATATAGGCCCTGTCATTGATTGTTTTGGTTTTGTTGATTTGCTACAGGCTTTGTTTTTCCGTTGTCAGTTTTTATTATAAAAACATCTGCACTAGTGCATTGATTTTTGTTTTTGATTCATTTTTAATAGAGCTGAAATTGTAAGCCAATATTTATTATAATTATGTGCATTGCCCCAGGATCTCTCTCACTGTCTCTCTTTCTTATATCCCAGAGGCTGTCTGCAAGCACTTGCTATAAGCTTAGTTACAGGCAGTTTTCATGTAATACAGTATGAGTGACAGCTATATCAGAGAGAGAGAGAGAGAGAGAAAGAAAAAGGCATTGCTCACAGTCAGGCACGTAGAAGGCATGCAACCATATGGAAAATCTGTCACCTATAGAGAGTTCACAGGGAAACTGGGTTGAGCTATAAATGTACTGTACTGGTTTTTGTGAAGTAGAGGAGAGACAGAGGACAATGTGTGATTTTCAGTCTGTTTTCTTCCCAGAAACTAAACAACACCCTGGGGTTTTTGTCTCTTTCTCCCTTATCCATTGTAGTTCGACCTCTGTATTTCTCAACTAATAAGTAACAAGTCAGTCAGGGCCCACATCAGCAGCTTCAGCAGCTTTTAACTTGCCTATAAACAGAAAATAAAAACATAATTTAAGGCTTATATTTCCCATGTTTTTGCTCTTTAAGAAAAAACAAAGGCATAATTTGCTAAATTATTAATAAACTGAGGAAACTTTTACTTGAGGCATACTGAAATATCTGACACTTTAGCAGCAAACAAAGCAAATCACAGCACTTCACTTTGTTTTTCGGGTGAGTCATACACCAATCCCTTTTAGGTATTTTTAGCATCACCTTATCTCTCCTTATTATGTCTGAGACACAGGGTCACTATTGGATGCAACACTTTCCATAGATACCATCACGTTTTGTGCATTGTTCCTATGGTAACACAACAATGGCAGAAAGCCATGGGTACAGCTGAAGCAGTATTTTCCAATACATTTTGTAGACCTTATGGATCCTAACTTGCCATGATGACTAATAAACTGGTATCCGTTTGCATAATCATATAAATAAAAACATAGGTGGTCACATTATGCAGTAGAGATGTTGCTGTACATTTGTGGTAAGGTGAGTTAGAAACAACAACAACAGAACACCCTTGCTGAAATCAGCTGTATGCTGTAGGACTAGATTAACTAGTTTTGATGTCATTAACAACTGAAAGTTAAATTCCAAGAGTGTTAATTATATGACCCACCCAGGGGCAATTTTGTTGAAAATCTCCATAATGTACACTGTCTTAAGGGAAAAAACAAAACTTCAGTTCAGATGTGAAAGAGACTGGCATACTCCACATTTATCACCACATAACAAAAATCATATTCATGCGTGTGACACCTGCCCCTTTGTTTGGTCTCACCATGTGCTCTCAAGCACATGGCTCTGTTTATTTGTCAGTCCTAGCCCCGCCTGTTCTAGTGTGTCTCCTCACTAGCCACGCCCCCTTGTTAGTCCCAGGTGTCCCCTGTCTGTTCCTGTGTATTAGTACCCCTTTGTTTCAACCTTCCGTTGTCTGGTCTTGTGCACGTTAAAAATGTATGTGTTTTCATGGCAGTTTGTGGTATGTTGGCTTGGCCTGTCTGTTCTGTTACTGTTTGTTTCTATTGTTAGTCTCAGTGTTTGGTTTGTAGCTTGTTTTGTTTAGCTTTTTTTATGTGAATGCCTGCGTTTACATCTGCCCCCAAGGTCCACAAACCGTGACAATGTGTCTCCTCCATCACTGTAAAATGTGGTGGTGGATTTCATATCTTTGATTTTCTGGTTTATTTGTCTCCTTATTTTTATGTGGTGGTGGCAGTGGGGTACTCACTCATACTTTAGAGTGAGTAATATAAAGTATAATTTGGCATTGCTTTATAGTTTATAAAGCAATGCCAAATATAAAGGTGTATGTGTAGCTTTTACACATGAACAAATAGCACAGACAAACTGTACATGTGGTCTAGCTGTCAATTAATATTGCCGTGTGAGATGCAGTTTTCTCATTGATATGATTACACCACATAATTACTGTTTAATGGGTAATATGTGATGTTTAGGGAATTCCTAAGTATTGCACTGTGTTCTAGTCACTCTGGAAGATTTTGTGTTGTGGGGATCTTTGGCAAAAAACTGGTTGGAATAGTCTATTTAAGTGTCATTTGTAATCCAGTCAAAGAGTAATATGCTTAGCTATTTGATTTGAAACTCATCTTTGGTGTGAGACCTAATTATTAATTATATGTGTGCCATCAGTGACAGATGTGAAGGAAAAGATTCTGTGAAAGTCTAGCTATCATTTTTCTTTTACAGTGAGTGCACCATCAATGAGCAATTGTAACACATTTTGGAGCAGAATAATTCACTTGCTTTGTACAAATGTTCCTCTCTCTGGCATTCTGTAAAAGGTAATGGCCTATTTCACACAACTGGTTATTAAATGACCAATTTTCCAGCCCATCACTGGATGAGATTTAGGAACACATTTCGTTTTTCAGGGGTTCATCCCTGTAATTTAGATGAACTGCAATAGCTAGCATCTGCCTCCTGCATTGATTGTGAATTGCAAATGATTGATGTCCGCTGTGGAGAGAATTCCTTCAAGAGTTTCTCAAATTAAGTGAAAGTGATTTATAAGTACTCAGTAATACAATTTAAAGGGTGCCTCGGTGCCTGAACTGTGATTACATCAGATGAAGAGATGAGGACAAGACTTCAGCTGCCCACCTTTACAATCTCTGCGCTACGCTTGTTTATTCTCTCTATGTCCTATTGGTCATCAATCAAAGCTACAAAGCAGCTCCCTGTAGCTCTCCAACAACTGTGAAGCACCCATAGGAGGTAGGAGGGTGAATGAAAGAACAGCTACCAAATTAAAAGACAAAAGATCAAAAGACAATAAATCAATGGCTGATGTCTCACTCTTTATATGGCCAATGAAAAGCTTACAATTAAGCTTCTGAAACTAGACTGAATTTGTAGTCTGATCTTGTTTGTTTCAAAACTACATCTGTCTCTCCTTCAGTGAGGTGATGTGTACTACAAAACAGACTTAATATCTAAGTACTGCTGGCAGAAAATAATTATAGGTGCAGATTCACCCCTGTATCTTCAGTAATATGATGTGAGGTTCTGGCAGTTTCAGTGTGTCTGGTGGGACCTGCACAGTGCATGTAGGTCAGGCCATTAAAGGAAAATGATGAGGAAGGAAGAAACTAGCTTTCAGTTAATACTGCCCTGAAATAATTTCCTCTGATATCCAAGGAATCCTTTCCAAGGAAAGTTCAGCCTGGATGCTGCAATTGTGCCTTGGGGCAATCTTTCACCATCCTTGCAAAATGCTACCATTTCTCACAACACATGTACAATGCAGTGGAAAAAGTATTTGCCTCTATCCAATTTATTATTATTTATTTGTCACCTTTAAATGTTTTGGACCTATCAGCTAATTTTAATCCAAGCTTAAGACAACATGAGTAAACACACAATGCAGCTTTTAAATGATGGGTATAGGTAAATGGGTGGTATAGGTGTTGGAATAATTGGGATACTCATTTAAAATACATTACAATTATTTCAGGCATTTAAATGTGACATGCAAAAAATATATTAATGTCCATGTTGGATGGACTCATGGATTCACACACTGAAGGGTTTAAAGTTAGTATAAACAAAACATGAATAGCTAAAAATAGTGTTTCAAGATATCACTGCTGTGATATTGTGAATAATTCTGGATGATTAAACCAATAGAAATGCTCTGAATTACTTGGAATAAACTCTTGTTTTACATTTACATTATAACTTCAATTCAGTTTTGAACAGTTTTGCCTAAATAATGTAAAGTCATTATTTTGAAGATACATGTTTTTCATTGGACAGCAACAATATGCCAGTTTCAATACAGCCTACTGACCAGCAGGGTTGATTAGTAACGGAATACATGTAACATTGTTACTTAATCAGGACACAAAAACAGTAACTGTAATCTGTTACAGTGAACCAGTAAATTATTAGATTACAGTTACATTTTAAAAATAGAGAGATTACAAGCAAGATTACATTACTGTCTGAACAGGATCATTACTCTCACCATGGTTGTTTCTAATTGAGTGAGCGAGTGTGTGTTTGTGGAGATGCTACTGTTTTTCATCCAGACCTTTTCTTCTTTTTAATGACATACACAGAGCTAGTTAGGTGTAACAACGCCCTCTAAGGAGTATCCTAATCTCGCCTTTTCTTAATGGCTGCATTAACTAATGGAAATTTCCAAATATTTTCAATTTTTAAAAGCAAAAGGGAAAACGATATCACTCTCCAATGTAAATTGGGCCTTCCAGCTGTAAATATTCTTTCAGCTTTAAAAGACAAATTTAAAGAACCATTTGAAGGTAAGAAAATCATCATTGAATTCATGTAGACGAGCTAGGCTGACTGCTAAATGTGCAGACTTTCTGTTTCTAAGTTCTAATACTATTATCACAATAGATTATGTAAGCTAAATCCTATCATCACTTATATAATGTAACCTTCTCAAGTAATCCATTTTGATGTTTTTTTTATTTCCTTACACAATCTAAAAAAGCCAGTAGCCCTCTACGTTGACCTGCTAGAGAACATTTTACACAAATAAATCAGACCAGCACCAAACCAGAATAAACCAGCATATTTTAGATTAACATAGAGGTCTAATATGTTTGTTTCTGACATGTTTTTTGTCTTCATTTCCAGTTGTTTTAGCATTGGAAGACTTTTCTGATTTTGAAAATATTTCTATATTTTGTTATTTATGCTGCTAAGAGGCATATTAAATCATTAGAAAAAAACCTAATAGGTCATCACTGCATGTTTTTTAAATTAAAAATGTATTTTTTCAATGTTTTCTATGTTTAAATTTAAATTTTTCTTTTTTTTATATGATTGCATGTCAGCCCTGTTATTGACTGTATGAATGGGTTATATAAAGTGAATATCTTGCAATAAATTTGTCTAACAAAACATTTTATATCACTTTGTTGGTCCCCAAATAAAACACAAGTTGTTGTTAAATATTAAGTATCTTTATTGACAAATAATATGTGGATGCTGAAAAGACAAGTAATCCAAAAGTTACCTAAATCTGTGACAGAATATTTTAAGGAACCCTCCCAACGCTGCTGAACAGTAACACTTTTTTCACTTATGTCCTTCCAACAGAAATGATGAAGCGGTATTTTTTTTGGACTGCTTTTGTAATGATCGAAAGCAACTTCACTGTGAGCTTTCAGAAAATTGAGTGCTGCTGGACAGCTCCATTCCCAGCCCAGGTGGGCGGAGCGTGATTTGGACACCACAGTATGAATGCCATCTTTCCATAGAACAGGACGGTTCTGTGTTGTGGCTGCTGCAAGAAGAAACAGGCTTAATTTACCAGCTCCTGGCACTGATGGAAGTGAAACCCTCGACATATGTAATTCATAGCGGCTAGTAATGGAACAAGCAAGGTTGAGCGAAAATGTCCTGATCTACTTCTCGATCTGGCGGCATAGGTGTTACTTTTACATGTTGGAGCGACTACCGTCACGAGGAACAATAACGAGGAAACAGTGTGACAAGAGTATGTGGCTGCTGCAATCGCCATCTTCAGCGGCTCGTGTTTATTGGTGATGTTCATTACCTTCGCAAGGCTGGTCTGTAATTGAGATGCGAGGACCATGCATGCAGTGAGGAATGCTGAAACCCTACAAAACAGCCATCGAGTCGCTTTACTTTTCTGAGAATAAATGGGCTTTGGGCGCACAAGAACTTAACCTGCATCTAAACATGAACGCATATGGATTTTTTCGGCTGTTAATTTCATACTTACTTTTGCTCGGCTCTGCTCGTCTCAGCCAAGGTAAATCGCCTCCCTACTTCGTTTTTTGTGTGGTTAGTAGACGATGGCGAATCCTGTAAATAAACAATGATTGAAATTTCGCCTCAGTTTATTGATTGGCGTGAGTAAAAACATGCACTTGCTAAACATACATGAGATGCAGAAAGACTGAATTTGGGATGGCATTGTGATTATTTGAATAGTGCATTTGTGAATGGCTGTTTTTAAATGAACCTTTTTTTTTTACTGTAGGTTCAGTGTGCAATGCTGAGTGCAATCTTGAAAATGGGTTTTGTGAAAAGAATGGCGAGTGCAGGTATGTTTATGCATTCTGTTGTATGTCTGTTTTATTTTTTTACTTGTCTTAATCTTAAAAAGAATTGGGACTTAATAATGTTTTAATAAAATGAATATTAAACTATATGCATTGTTTATTTAAGACGAACAGCTGTGAACTTAAGCTTGCATGCATCTTTCAGTGTTAAATAGCATGTGTAAATGTTATCATTCCAATTACATTCTGCTTTTCTCAGGTGCAGGCCTGGCTGGATAGGTGCAACATGTGAGCAATGTGTTCCTTTCCCAGGATGCGTTCATGGAACATGTGAAAAAGCTTGGCAGTGTATCTGTGAACAGGGATGGGTAGGCAGCCAGTGTGACCAAGGTGAGTCCCATTTCTGAAAATAAGTCAGATTGACACCAGAGACAGACATCAGCAGCTATGTGTATCATGAATGACCATGGGCTCTCCCTGTAACAAGACATTAATCAGGGAGCAGTGAGTAGTGGACTGTGCAATGAATGAGAAATACTAATCTTTGTTTTGTTTTTAGACATCCAGCCGTGTTCATTAAAGCCTTGTTTGAGCAATTCAACTTGCATTGAGACGGGAGAGGGTGGATATATCTGCATCTGTCAGTCTGGGTACACAGGGAAAAACTGCCAGCTGAAGACAGGACCATGTCAGACAAACCGGTAATAGTGATCTTGCTCAGCACTTTTAATGAAAAGTGAACCTCTCATTTACTTGTGTGGATAATATTGATTGCAGTAAGCAGCAGCCTTATTTAACCCTGACACACAGTCAAACAGTGCTGAACAATATTGGTAGACTCAGTCAAGCACGTGACTGCTTTACTTAGCCCATATTAATTATATGGAATCAAATGAAATGTCTGCTTAAAACATCAGGATGATGCAACCTTTTATTCTGTTTTTGTTTTGTATAAACAGAATAAATTTCTTGTTTGCTTTTCATAAGAAACAGCACATCATTTACACAAATGATCAAAATGAATGCATCTTTTTTTGTCCAAATGTGTCTTTTGTCCACATATTTATGATATGTATTTTGTAAAGACAATTTGCTCTTACAACTTTTTGTTTTTTGAATTGTGTTTTCATTTTTAGCTCCCTGTGTCAGAATGGAGGCAGCTGCATAAATAATAATGGATTTGACAATCAGTCTTCTTGTCTCTGCCCACCTGGATTCACTGGAGATTTTTGTGAAATTTATGTTAATAAGTGTGAGCCAAACCCATGTCTAAATGGAGGTACCTGCAGAGGTTATGGTTTGACCTATGCTTGCATTTGCCCCAGTGCTGTCTTTGGTCCCATCTGCAACATCAGCCAGACTTCATGCTCTGAAGGCACTTGTGGAAAAGGTGGCACCTGCTTGAAAAGGACAAATGGTGGAATCTACTGTGTATGTCCACCAGGCCTAACTGGGCCGTCATGTGACCTTTCTACTCACAAACTCAACCCAAAAGCCAGGCACTACAGAATCCCAGCTAATGCCTTCCATAAACGGCTCAGGCCTCCTGACCGTGAGCTTCTAAAGATCACCTTGAAGGAGACAGTGGACACCTCTAACAGCTTGGTCATTCGTAGCCAAGTCATCTGCTTTGCTGTTTTGGGTCTGTTTACCTGCTTGGTGGTGCTGGGGACCACAGGCATCATCTTCTTTAATCGCTGTGAGACATGGTTGGCAAATTCAAAGTACAGCCAGCTGGTGCGGCAACAGAGGAATAACCTCCTGAAAGATAACAATGGTGAGGATCACTCCGTAAATATAATCTTGCCAGAAAAAATCAAGCTGACCCATTATGGGAAGCGCTACACATCTATATAAGTCAGAAACCCTAGATACTTATTCTTAGATCGAACTTGTGCAGCAAACTATATTTGTAGTTTCGTGAATGAATTATTTGTGTCATGCCGGATATCAGTTGTAAAAGGAATCGCGTATATGTTAAAATTATATTTATGCCCTAGTATAAGAGAAAAAGGACAACACCAAAAAGAAAAAAAAAATCAACCATTTTACTGTAGATTAATGAAACACTTAAGAGACGATTACTAGACTGGGTAACATAGGGTAGGTATGTACAATAATGACCACCACACACATCACACATGCATCATATGTAGCTCCTCAGCTTACTCTGATGAGCTGAAGATGCAATACGACACAAAATACCTACATGTATATAAAAATGATGAAATGCATTTCAATGTAGTTATTATTATGAGAGAAATTGTAACTTGACAAGATTTATTCAAATCCAAACTATACTTTTGACTGGGCTTTAAACACATCATTTTTGGAGTACCAACCACAGTAGTTGAACTGCTTCTTGTGTAACAGCATATGGGAGCTTATGTAATGACATGATGAAATTAATGTGTTTTAGCTGCTTGGGATGTGTTTCTGCAGTGTATCCAAGGAGTGACGAATGATAGAATGTATTAGTCTGTGTATTAGTAAAGAAGTGAACATTTACAAATATAAATTGTCCATTATTGTATGAAGAAAAAAAGCATTTGAACATCAACCTTTTGCAACATTTCTAAACGATTGATTGTATGTTTAAAATTACATTGTCAATATATTTATACAATTATACGTTTTTAATAAATATAACATAATTATATTGTAAATACATGACTGAATACATCATGCTTTAAACACTTTAAAACTGTTTCTTTCTCCCCCTTTGTAACTACAGGACAGTTTTAAGACTTCTCCTGATCCACAAGATGGTTTGATAGTATTTGTATGTAATATATCCCTGTAGATGTGTTTTTGTGAATTTATGAATTAAAGTTATAATTGTAAATGATTTAATACTATAGCTAAGAATCATTGTTCCACAACCACTCTGAAAGATGTCCAGGAAAGGTGGACTTGCAGGTTTGTAAAATAACTTTAGGTTAATGTTAAGGTTATATCAATCTTAACTACCAGCTTCATAGTGTGCCAGTGTGCTCAGGATGAAAGCACTAAGGGTACAGTATGCACAGGGATACAGTGTGTTAACATTTACTTTAGCCAGGTTTTGTTGGTGTCATACATTGTTGAAGATGGCAAAATTGGAAGGATCTCTGTTGGAAGAATATGTTTAAAAGAGTTTATCCCAGGCCTAACAGTGTCAAAATTAAAGCTACAGTTATTCAAAATACAATGTATTTATTGAATCTTAACTGTTCCTTCATATCTAATGGATTTTGCAAGGTAAATACATCTACCATGTGACTTCACTATACAGCACTTTAAAAAAACACTCAACTCAATATTTGATATTGATCTTTTTAAATGCTTTTCTTTTTCCACATGACTGTATGTGACAGCTGTTCATTTTGTCCTTGTATGTACTTGTATGTATGTTTTTTTTTTTTACCACTTTTGCAGACTGTGAGCCATCATGAAGCTCTGTGTGCTGCTGTTGCATTGGGTTAATGCTGGAAGACATCATCACTTGTCTTTAATGTTCAAATGTTCAAGAGTAGACCTGCCTCAGCTCCATGCTTATTTTGCTCCATAAAAAAACTAGATTTTGGCAATAATGTATTTGTAGGAAGCAAAATATGCTGTAACTGAAATGGATATCATGCTTTTTCCAGATGGTATTTGCTACCACCTTGTGGTTATGTTGCAATGACACTAGACGCTTGCAAGCATGTTCATACACTTTCTACTCTAAAAGGATGGAACAGGGGAAGTTCACCTGATTTTGAGTGTTTATTTTGTTGTTTCTATACCCTTTATAGAATAATTAATTCATTGAATTATTTCAGTTGAATGAAAGGACTTGAAGGCCAAACGCTTTTGAACACTTGAGAGAAAACTATCAATTAAAATGATGAATTAATTAAATACATGGACAAGAATTATGCTGTAAAAATGTCCTTTAAAACAAGTAAGTAAAACACTGAGTTTGAGTTATATTTTGATAATAAAAAACAAATAAAATGAAAGCCTTTTGCTGCTAGCCATCGCCAGCCAGGGCCCTAAGAGAGTACAACTAGCCTTGCTCTCTCTAGGGTGGATAGATGACACTTTCTCCATACATTACTCCAGTAAAATGCTGGGCGGTACTGGCGTTTGCTGGCCAATGAGTTGGGTCAGAGTTGGGTACACAGCGCTTTCCTCAGAGTTCATTGGTGGTCTACTGATGGCTCCCGGTGTCTAGAGCATAGCATGTGATAGGGGGAGGATATGTATGAGTTGTTTCGTTGGCAAATAAAAATTAATTCATTAATTCAAGTGCCATTAGTGGTTAAGGAAGTCTTGTACAATGTAGAATAAAGGTACCATGTTAAATTGTAAAAGCTGTATAATAAGGTTTAACATAAAAATGTCGTTAGTTCAACGTATACTCTATTGCCAAAAGTATTCACTTACCCATCCAAATAATTGAATTTAGGTGTTCCAATCAATTCCATGGCCACAGGTGTATAAACCCAAGAACCTAGACATGCAAACTGCCTAAAAATATTCCACAGTCAACTGTCAGTGGTATTAACAACTTTTACGGAAAAATTACGGAAGCTGAGGTGCATTTCTTTCCAATTTCTTTCAGAATCAGTCACTATAGACCTCCAAACTTCATGTGGCCTTCAGATTAGCTCAAGAATAGTGCGTAGAGAGCTTCATGGAAAGGGTTTCCATGGCCGAGCATCCAAGCCTTACATCAACAAGCGCAATGTAAAGTGGATGCAGTGGTGTAAAGCACGCTACCACTGGACTCAGAGCAGTGGAGACATTCTCTGGAGTGACGAATTTTGCTTGTCCATCTGGCAATCTGATGGACAAGTCTTGGTTTGGCGGTTGCCAATAGAACGGTACTTGTCTGACTGCATTGTGCCAAGTCACTCACTGCACTGGTGCAGGGGGGATTTTAATGTGGGGCGGTTTTTCAGGAGTTGGGTTTGTCTCCTTAGTTCCAGTGAAAGGAACTCTTAATGCTTCAGCATATCAAGAGATCTTGGTAAATTTCATGCCCCTTACTTTGGGGATGACTTCTTCCTGTTCCAACATAATTGCACACCAGTGCACAAAGCAAGGTCCATAAAGACATGGATGAGCAGGTTTGGTCAAGTCAAGTCAAGAGGCTTTTCATGTCATTTCAGCTCTGTACAAGTCCACAGTGAAATAAAATTATATTTTATTATATTTGTAAATATAATATTTCATATTATATATATATTTATTCTATATAATTTTTAGAACAAGGGTGCAACATGGGACAAAACGAGAACAAAAACAATACAGTACAGGGCAGACTGCAGAAAGTGCAACATGCAAGACAATACAATAAATACGACTAAATTCTGAGTAGAAGTATTGAGTGTAAGGTGCATAGATATTTAACAGATAGGTATTGATAATAAGGTGCATATTAATTGAACATGTTGTGTCATTATATGCAGACAGCATACAACGCACATAAAACATGAAACAGCATTTCCTGAGGTAGTAAAGTATGGAATATATAAATAAGATAAATAGGATACAGACAGGTTAAAATGCTATGGGTTGTGGGGGAGGGGGAATTTATTTCAGTCTCTGTTGTCTGACTGCTTGTGGGACAAAGCTATTGCAGAAATGTGCAGTTACAGCACAGATGCTCCTGTACCTTCTGCCAGACGGCAGCTGTGAAAAAAGTCCATGTGAGGGATGAGTGGGGTCCTTCACAATGCTGATGGCCTTACGGGTGCAGTGTGGAGGGGAGAAAGACTGTGGACTTGTGTGATCTTCTCAGCTGTCCTCACTGTTTGGTCTTGCGGTCTGAGGTATTGCAATTCTCAAACCAGGCGATGGTGCTGCTGCTTAGGATGCTCTCTACAGTAGCTAAATATTTACTTCATGTCTCTATTTTTTTTTATTTTTTTTTTGAATGTCATTACATTACAGTAAATTTCATTATCCAACCCAAATGGCTTCAAACATCCAGGTTCAGAAAAAAGGCTCATACATAATGTTCTAGGTTCATATAGCTAAATTGAGTGAGTTTGTAAATTTCATTCCATAGCTTACAAGACTTGTTATTCCTGTAGATGGTGACATTTCATCATGCACAAAAGGCCACTCACACCTATCACTTGGTTGCACTGGGGCAGCCATAAGAATATAGTACGAGAAGAAGAGTTAGCACCTACATGAATGTATAAACATTAACAATTTGCTAGGTCAGCTAACATAAACCACAAAAGCACAGTAGATCCCTTTTTTCATAGTTTTTCAGTGGCTAAATCAGAACCTCTGTTAGACTCACATCCATTTTTTTTTTATTTATTGTCATTATTGCATATTTATTACTTATTCTTTCATTTTTTATGCATTTTGTTATGTTATTTGTTCCCATACTGACTGGAGGAAGAGGGTTTCCCTTTCCCTTTAGTCTTGGTTCCTTTGTGAGAATTGATAAAAGTGCTTTATAAATAAACTTGACTTCACTGACTTTTTTCCAATTACTACATGTTTTACTACCCACAATGACCCAGATCAAGCTTTCAGGGTTTTTTTTTGCCAATGCCTATAAGTGTATTTTGTATTTAATGCTCCTGACATTCCATATATGCACCTAGAAGTCATATGAAAGCAAGATCTGATTCCTGAACAGAGTAGAAGATTTCAAAGCCAAATGAAAATGAAAATGTAAACAAAAATGAAATGTAATATTGAATATTATTATTATCTTTACAATAATAACTAAACTCCTTGATCGATATTAGCACTTAAAGTATGCAAAGTGGTGACATCATAGTCAAGTCTTAAGTGATCATTTTTGGCATTATTTATCTGTTTTACAGTCTAGCCAAAAATTAAACATTGATAATTTACAAGACCACTAGGTGTGGTAATGATAGCAAAAAAAATCTGTAGTTGCTACTTTAGGCTCAGCATGCTGCTAACTGCAGGACAACACTCGCAATAACTACATGATGCTGTGTAAAATTGTGTAAAATGTTGTAACATAAGTAGTCCATATGTTGTTTTTTTGCCACTTCAGATGCCAGTTTTGTATTTGAAAATGGTTTAAAGTGTGAACTCCTGTCTGAATTTCCTGATTGAAGGGGGTGCCCAGGAGCAAGAAAAAAAAAACAATTCTCACATAATGCTGCTTTAATTCTGACATTAATCAAAGAAAAAAAGCACACAGAATGTGAGCTCACAGAATGTGAATGAGTTGTGTTTATAAAATTGTTTATACATTTGTATTCCACGTGCGTAAACTAAAACCCTTTACTCATTCCCTTCAAAAGAGAAAAGAAGGGTTCATGATGTAAATTTCAACATTTTCTGCTCAAAATTGCATACTCTAAATGCATAGTTCCATACTTGGGTAAAAGTACAAATAATCCATTTCAAACATACCCATTCTTAAATGTACTCCAAGTAAAACAGTATTTCTTTTAAAAAATTATAATTCATTTAATTTATTATGTTGAATTATAGTTACTAAACATGCTAGTCATCACAACTGAGCGTTTTGTTTAGTGAAGTAAGATTTAGTTCCTAGCAGAATTAATCAGTAAAAACACAACACAGTTGAGACCCAGTTATCTTTTACAATGTGAGTGGAGAGTTGTTATTATTCTTTGTTTTCCATTCAGCACTCTTGGAGCTGTTTTTTATTCTTCTTTTTCTGTTTAGCTCTAATTTTCTTGTCTTATTTTTATTGTTATAGAATTGTTCATGATGCAAATTTCAGCATTTGACTCACAAATGCATATTCCAAATGCATAGTTCCATATTTAGTACAAATACTCCAGTTTAAAACAACTTTCGCCAAATTTGATTTTTGCTCCAGTACATTTGAGATGTAAACAACCACTGAGCATAAATAATAGTTTCTGTATCACACAAATAGCATTTTAATCTCTTTTTAAACCAAAATAACTAACAATTAAAATGGTAAAGTTGGCAATTTCTAAACATGTGATTAATACCATTTCTCAGTTATGCCAAATCAAAGTCACTTGTAAACTAACAAAATATAAAATGATGCCACCCAACTGGAATCAGCAACCCCCCTATCCTGAATAACTTTTTAAACTCAGAGCAGCTGTTTCCAGTGATTAATTGATTTTAAAAGACTGGTGGTAAAGATACAGTTTATCCAGAACACGTTTCACGTTTGTCAGTGCTGTCCAATCAGATTGAAAAATCTTAGACCACTGCTTCTCAGACCAATAAAAACCCTAGCCTTCATTACATCACTAAGTATTAGCAAAGTATTAGCCAAAGTTATCAGTATTAACCACTGTTAGTTTTCTAGGCAGATATGTTTGACTACACCAAGTATAACAGTGTGAAAAACAGAGGATTAAACTTCGTAGATTTAGCAGACTCTTAAATTCAGTATACCTGACATTTAACTGAACAGCCTTAACTACGCACCTCCGATAAACATCCAAAGCAGGTATGCCATCCAATCAAGCAAACTATTTTTACAGTCCTGTGGCCTCAGAAAATGACTAATTTTCTTCATATCAGCAGAGCAATAGATTTTAATTAATAGTTGCCATTGGAATGCAAGTATTTGTAAAAATATATATAATAACAACTGTTTTTAAGACGCATCTCTTACTTTGCCTTACAACAGTAGTTTATATGAATGTAAACATATCAGTTGTAACAAAATATTTGTGCCAATATCTATCTAAAATATTATTGATTCCAATGTCTTCCTAGGAATGTTCTTAAATGTATTCTTCAGAAATGCCCTAAGAAAACACACTAGCACACACCAGTATGCATGTATATGTTCTATAAAGAATGACAAATAAAAGCATAATAAATAAAGGCATTTTCATATCTGGCTCAAATTTCTTATGTATCTGATTACAATAGGCTTTTTTGGGTTTGCACAATGTGTGTGTATTCATCAACTGAACAAACGCGTTATTAATGTCAGCTCAATTGCAGTTTCAGCTGTCTAATATACATTTTTGAGATATACCAGTTAAATATATTATGTTGGAATTATAGTTACTAAAAAAGCTAGTTGTCACAACTGAGCGTTTCGTTTAGTGAAGTAAGATTTAGTTCCTAGCAGAAGATTAATCAGTACACAACACAATTGAGAACCAGTTATTTTTTTTACAATATGTAAGTATGATGAAGGCAGAGGGGCTGACACATTAGCTAGCTGCACTACAAACTAACTGTAGACAAACTGCTATTTTTTATGTCTGTGCTACTTTAGACCTTTTTGGAGTTCGCAGTTTTGTTTAGTTTGACCAACTTCCTCATTTGGTGTGGTGCAGCATTAGCATTGTGTCACCCTGACATGGAGCTGTTTTTAATCTTTTTTTTTCATTCAATTTAACACAGATCACTAGACATCCCATGTTCCCTGACCATGTGCTACAATGGTGGATAAAAGCCACAGACTTGAGAAGCAGTCAAAAAGCCAGAGTAAACATATTGCCCTTGCGTGGGGGCAGGCCTGTGATGAAATCCAGATTGAGAAAACCCTGGTCACCCACTGATGCTCTGAAAATGGGGCAACATGCTACCAGGACCTGCTGCTGCATAGCTGTGGGCATGGACAACTTGCTAGGGGGCCTTATTAATCCAACAAAAAGATCCAGGGTCTTCCAGATAAGAGGATAAGGCAGTAAGAGGAGCTACCACAGAACTGCAATTTGTAAAAAATTGTCAAACCCCAGAAAACACTGGATGAGTCAGGTGGATGTGGGGCAGAGCCAGTCCGCCACAGCCTTTTAGTTTTTAGATTAGTTTTTAGATTTTAGTTGTGTGGAGAGTGTTTTTGGACACCATGAAGAGCAAAAAAGACACCACAGTTGGGGTTAAAACCTCTGGGGTTGACATTCATCAAAGAAAAGAATGTGATATAAATGTTTATAAAATTGTTTATACATTTGTATTACACGTGCGTAAACTGAAACCTTTCACTCATTCCCTACAAAAGAGAAAAGAAGGGTTCATGATGTAAATTTCAACATTTTCTGCTCAAACGGGACTTCTCCCGTTCTATTTACAGACAATTATCCAGCAATAGCTAAAGGACCTGTGGACTGTGATGGCATTGTTGTTGGATTAATTAACTGTTCTATATTGTACAAACCGGATTCCAAAAAAGTTGGGACACTAAACAAATTGTGAATAAAAACTGAATGCAATGATGTGGAGATGCAAATGTCAATATTTTATTTGTAATAGAACATAGATGACAGATCAAAAGTTTAATCTGAGTAAATGTAACATTTTAAAGGAGAAATATGTTGATTCACAATTTCATGGCGTCAACAAATCCCAAAAAAGTTGGGACAAGTAGCAATAAGTGGCTGGAAAAAGGAAATTGAGCATATAACGAACAGCTGGAAGACCAATTAACACTAATTAGGTCAATTGACATGATTGGGTATAAAAAGAGCTTCTCAGAGTGTCAGTGTCTCTCTGAAGCCTAGATGGTAAGAGAATCACCAATTCCACCATTGTTGCGCAGAAAGCAATACCAGAATGGTGTTACCCAGTGTAAAATAGCAAAGACTTTTAAGTTATCATCATCAACCGTGCTTAACATCATCAAAAGATTCAGAGAATCTGGAACAATCGCTGTGCGTAAGGGTCAAGGCCGTAAAACTCTACTGGATGCTCGTGATCTCCGGGCCCTTAAACGTCACTGCACCTCCAACAGGAATGCCACTGTCAAGGAAATAACAGAATGGGCTCAGGAATACTTCCAGAAATCATTGTCAGTGAGCACAATCCACCGTGCCATCCGCCGTTGCCAGCTGAAACTCTACAGTGCAAAGAGGAAGCCATTTCTAAGCAAGCTCCACAAGCTCAGACGTTTGCACTGGGCCAGGGGTCTTTTAAAATGGAGTGTGGCAAAATGGAAGACTGTTCTGTGGTCAGATGAGTCACGATTTGAAGTTCTTTATGGAACACTGGGACGCCATGTCATCCGGACCAGAGAGGACAAGGATAATCCAAGTTGTTATCAACGCTCCGTTCAGAACCCTGCATCACTGATTGTATGGGGTTGCGTGAGTGCTTGTGGCATGGACAGCTTGCATGTCTGGAAAGGCACCATTAATGCAGAGAACTATGTTCAGGTTCTAGAACAACATATGCTCCCATCTAGACGTCATCTCTTTCAGGGAAGACCCTGCATTTTTCAACAAGATAATGCCAGACCACATTCTGCAGCAATCACAACATCATGGCTACGTAGGAGAAGGATCCGGGTACTGAAATGACCAGCCTGCAGTCCAGATCTTTCACCTAAAGAGAACATTTGGTGCATCATAAAGAGGAAGGTGCGACAAAGAAGGCCCAAGACGATTGAACAGTTAGAGGCCTATATTAGACATGAATGGGAGAGCATTCCTATTTCTAAACTTGAGAAACTGGTCTCCTCTGTACCCAGATGTCTGTTGAGTGTTTTAAGAAGAAGGGGGGATGCCACACAGTGGTAAAAATGGCCTTGTCCCAACTTTTTTGGGATTTGTTGACGCCATAAAATTTTGAATCAACATATTTCTCCTTTAAAATGTTACATTTACTTAGATTAAACTTTTGATCTGTCATCTATGTTCTATTACGAATAAAATATTGACATTTGCCATCTCCACATCATTGCATTCAGTTTTTATTCACAATTTGTTTAGTGTCCCAACTTTTTTGGAATCCAGTTTGTACACTAACATGAGTTCTGGGTATTTTCTGGCAGACTGATATACTCATTGAATTCACAATCTTTGAGGTTAGAGTCTCCTATTTGTTAGTCATAATTTAAATGAGATCCAAAAACATACTAATAATGTGTGATTGTGGGGGCCCCATGAAAGACTGGCCTTGAGATGGAGCCCCAAAGTGAATGGGAAGAGTGAGTTTGGACTCACTACCTGGTGGGATGTTAAAAACAGAGAAAATAAATAAATAAACACGCAAAAGTGACCCTCCCTTGCATTAGCACATGCCACCCAATTGTGTGTAGGGCCCTGTTAACTTGCTTTAAATTTTCTGGACGCATGTTGGTCACACCTTTCTGTCACAGGATGACCAGGGGGCAGAATCAAGTGTTACAAATGTTCATATAAGAAATATGGGCATATGGAAGGATTTATGTACTGCTTTTGTACATTTGAGGTGAGGTCACATTAAGCTGGATTTGAATTGGCGACCCAGGAGTGCCAGTCATGGGAGCTGTAATTACACCCCATGACTGGCAGTAAGAAAAATGGACGGATATTGTAAAGGGGATGCCAAGATGAACAATTAACAATTTGTAGCACATGTTGTTAATGTTTTCGAATGGTCTTAGACCTTAATTTGCTTGCTGTAAGAAAACCTCTTTTCAAAGAGTATCTCTTTTCAAAGACATCCTCAGTCTCCTCAAACCTTGTCCCAAAAGTCAGCAGAAATGGGCTCCTCTAAGCTAATTGTAAAATGTAATTGAGAAATGGTAGAGGTCAATTTTTAAGTCAGGAAAACAAAATAAAAAAAAATATCAGAGAAAGAAGTGATTTTGGAAGTCTTGTGGCCGCAATGGGCAAAGGTATGCTTGGGTGCATGAAAGGGTGCAATTAAATATCAGCAAATTCTGAAAGCAAACATCAAACTGACTGTAAAATAGCTGAAGATGAAAAGAGCATGGCTTCTATAGCAGGATGATGATCCCTAAAACAACTTGCACTCTACATTAGACTACCTCAAGGTTTTGCCATGGCCTACATGGTCCCCATATCATAATATCATTGTAAATCTGTGTATAGATCTCCAAAGAGCAGTGCATTCAAGTTGGCCCAAGAATCTCACATTTCTATTGTGAGAAAGAATAGGAGTTTAGAGCTTACAAAAAAGCTTTAATAAGCTTTGATACATGGCAAAGGGGATGTAACTACGTACTGGATGTGCAGGGTGCCCAACCCTGCTTTAGGATCTTTTTTTGTTATTTTGAAACTGTAAATAAATATAAAATAAAGTAATCTTGCTTAAAATGTAAGAAATGTGCCATCTTTAATGTGCCTTTTGCCATTTCCAAATCTGGTCTTCTTTTATTATACATAGTTAATCCTAGTAACACATTTTGACCAGGGGTGGCCAGACTTTTGCACTTTACTTTAATTATGTAAGATCACTACATATGTGCACAAAGTTGAACTGAACTGATCAGGAATGTATAGCTATGCCATACACATTTTGTCTTTTTTTTTTTTTTTTGTCTTTCCCTTTTTTTGTATTGTACAATGGCTTCTCTTTCTATCTCTTTCGCTTTGTGTGTGTGCATGTGTATTACCCCCAAGCTTACTTACTGGTATATGCACAGTATTACAGACTGTGTTCCCTTGTGGTTTAAATAGTCCTTCGTATTTTCTGACAGGGCTATTATGGGAATGTGAGAACCATATGTTGTTCCACCAAGCTGTAGAACCAACACTCTTACTCTAAATATCTCACAATCTCCAGGGGCACAATTTTGATGTCGCCAGCCGTAAACAGACTCTTTGCGTCATGCTGTACCTTGCATGTGCTATACAGGTGCCACCACTTGCCTAAACCACACGGAACAGTTCCTGTAGAGAGAACATGTCTGACATGGAAAATCTCTGGCTGCACACTACATGTGTAAAAGGGTACCTCCGGATAATGTCCGACCCTGATTCTTCAGACATTTTCCAGTGTTCATATGTATACCGGCCATACACTGCTGCCCTGCTCATTAAAACTCTGTGTGTGTTTTATAGAAGCATGCTATGATATCTTTCCCTTGCAATTTGCAAAACAAATGGTTATACACTTCTAGCATCTAGTAATTTAACCATTACATAACATAATGTCAGACTGCACCTTACACAAACATGTCATTTTCCATTCTACCTAAAAAGTTGCAGGTTTTAAGGTAGAATTTCAGCTTCATGATGCAATGTAATTGGACAGCAAACTTAAAGACTTATTTCTGTCTTTAAAATATTTTTTTTACCTGATGATTTTTTACAATGATCACTTTGTTGGTTCACAAGAATCAGTGTCAGTGAATACAAAAATCAAAGTCATGAAATGTCACCACTTTATTAAAACATACAAAAAACATTTACTTACAATTAGAAAATACAAGATTTATGATCTGAAATTAACTGCATGCTGTGTAACATTCACATTCTAGAAACCCAGCTGTGCAAGTTCTAAAAAAAAAACATTTTGGGCAGAGGTAGACGACCAGAACTTTCTCACGAAAAAGGTTAATGTTAGTTCATTTCAACGCTAACAGTTTTCTGTCCTTCTCAATTATCAGACCAGAGGAGCATGGTGTCCCCCCTGTGAGCCTCCCATAGTTTCTGCCTCAAAGGAATTTTTCCTTTCCTTGTCGACTTCGGTGGTATGTTTTATGTTGATGTTGATGTTGATCATTTGCTTTATTACTGGATTTCTGTAAATCTGATTTGTGACATCAACTGAAAAAAAGGCTGTACAAATACATTTTATTTTATTTGATTTGATCAGGTCGGTGTGGCATTACAGTCAAAAAGCTGTGTTTAAACTCTCCTTCCATGCCTGGCTAGGCAACAGCATTCCTTCCCTCCCTGTTGTCCCAGGGGAGCATTCTCAACTCACCTGGTTGTGAAAGTGAGCAAAGACAGTGTCAAACCAACCACATGTGCACCTAATGAGGTGAAAGGTTGCTAAGCTAATAAACTAAATGAAGTAAACTATGAAGTGTAACATGTGGCCAGAGAGAGTTTGTGAACATAAACAAGAAGTTAAGTGGCACATGGGACAGGACATCCACCTCATGTGAGTGAGAGGTAAGGCAGAGCAGGCGGTTCAAGGGCAGCAGGTTACATGTGTTTCTAATTTGCTTTGCATTATTGATCTTAACTCTTTCACACAGTGGACTTTTGGAGACCTTCAGCCATGTGTACAAGTGTATGTAGCATGCCCACCTAAGTGATGTGTACACATATTCAGGGGCGCTGCCAGAGATTTTGGGCCCCATGAAAAGATGTTACAGTGGTCCCCACAACTCTTACAATTTTACTGATGTTGGGCGAGAATTTCGCGTTTTATCGGGTTGAGGGCAGGCCAGTCAAGTTCTTCTACACCAAATTTGCTCGGCATGTTGGAACAGGTTGAGAATGAAACTGACCAAAATCTCTTGGTATGCTGAAGCATTAAGAGTTCCTTTAACTGGAACTAAGACTCCTGAAATACAACCCCACACCATAACCCCACCACCAAACTTTCTTCTGGCAACCACCAAACTCAGACTTGTTCATCGGATTGCCAGATATAGAAGCGTGATTCGTCACTCCAGAGAACACATCTCCACTGCTGTAGAGTCAAGTGGCGGTGTGCTTTACATCACTGCATCCAATGCTTTACATTGCACTTGGTGATGTAAGGCTTAAATGCTCGGTCATGAAAACCCATTTCTCTCTATGCACTATTCTTGAGCTAATCAGAAGGCCACATGAAGTTTGGAGGTCTGTAACAATTTACTCTACAGAAAGTTAGCGACCTCTGCAACCGCTGATCCCGCTCTGTCATTGCCAAGGTGCTAAGTGTCTGAAGCAGTGGTGGGCGCAGCAATGGCTGCTCACTGCTTTGGGCATGTGTGCTCACTGTCCACTGTGTGTGTTTCACTGGTGTGTATGTGTGTGTTTACTGCATGGATGGGATAAAAGCGGAAACCAAATTCCATCTGTGTCCGTCACAAATGGTAAATATGGTTGTCTTGTCGTGTCTGTCGTTCCTAATCGCTTCCACTTTGTTATAATACCACTGAGAGTTGACTGTGGAATATTTTGTAGCGAGGAAATTTCATGACTGGATTTGTTGCACAGGTGGCATCCTATCACTGTACCACGCTGGAATTTAGAGAGCTCCTGAGAGCAACCCATTCTTTCACAAATGTTTGTAGAAGCAGTCTGCATGCCTAGGTGCTTGGTTTTATACACCTGTGGCCATTGACTTTCTTTTAGTGTGTATATAGTAGTTCATATTTAAAATGTATCCAAAATAAAGAATAATATGCGCAAATTGGAAAGTTAAATGCAGAATTATCAATGTTCCTGCATTGAATTCTTGAATGACAGACTAATGATGCTAACTACTAACAAAGGGAGTGACTGCTAAAGTAATTGGAGGTCATTATAATATCATAATTTTCGTCATTATATATCACAGCAGAAAAGTGTTCATAGAACGGCGGGAGGAAGACGTAGTCGTATTTTCACTCATTAGTGCTGGGAGCCCGTTCCTTGATCACAAACTGTGGCAATTTCATGTTTTGAGGGTTTGAGAATGTGGGCCAACATTTTGATTGTATCTTCCTATTCCAAATGTGTCCAAAGCTTTCTTGAAAGTGTACAAAACCATAACTAAAACTAAGGTTTGTTGTTAACATTAACAAAGGATTGTGTGTAAAAGGTGTAATTCTATTAAAGCTAAAATTGTTATTGGATTATGAATTCAAATTGGGTATTCACACTTGGTTTATAGTGTAAAATAAGGTATAAATTGATTCTCAGCTCATTGTGTAAATTGAAAGACGTTGAACAGTAATATATTGAAAAGCCATTTTGATGGTTTATTTAAAATGCTCAGTAAACTTCTATTATTTTTTGTATATGAGTGTATTTAAATTTTGATGGTTTATTAAGTTGGTGTTTACCTCAATATACTAACATCTGTTTCAGTATTACTGTTTACTTGGTATATTATTCACAATCACACAATACTCACAGTCACTGTTATAAACAAAAACATTGTACTTTATTAGACCACTGTTATCACATGCAGATACAGTTCCATTGGCACATTATTGTCACCTAAGAAAATGTGACTGAAAAGTATCCACTCTTGCAATCCATCCTCAGATTTAATTGCTCACATCAATCTATCAAACAAGTGACCAAATAAAATATTTAAACATAAATAAATAAATATAAAGAACACTGCTTCATTACCAGGCTAAAGTTAAATTTAGAGAATTGTTAGGTGGGGAATCATCCACCCCTATTTCCTCTGTGATAGGGAGCTATTTGCTAGGTTCTATTTCATATTTTCCTGTTCCACCCATTTTTCAGACGCCAGAATGCAACTGCTGCACCATTGAAGGTAGAACTATAAATGTAGCTAGCTAGTGAGACACAATATTTTTAAGCTTGTTATGAAGAAAATTACCATAATACATTGAAACTACATTAAACTAATATAATACAATGTGGTTGTTAGTATTTGTAACAAAGAAAAGACTTACATTTGTGGGTTTCTTTGGTCGCATGTGCAGCCATCTTGCCAGTGATCTCATAAGCCTCTGTTTGGAATATGCCTCTGAAAATGTCCTAACACTTCATCCCTACTCCAAAGAAGTAATGTACAAAATGCCTTTAGGTTTCACAGCACATGTGCTTTCAGACATTTTGCAATTTACTACAAAAAAAGGTTTGAAAATGAATTTTCATTTTTGTTGTCAGAGTTTGAGAGCTGGCATTTCTGCACTGCTCAAGGATTATCAGAGCGTGGGAGTGCTGGCAGCAGACAGCAGGCTTAACAAAGCAGCGGGCAGTGGGGACACACAGAGCTGGACCAGCAGAACGTGTGGATGGAGCCCCTAATAGGAGTACAGCTGATAGAAACAAGCACAATCAGCAGTAGGTCCGCATTAGGACTAAACCCAAATTCTGTGCTACATACAGCTCTGTAGTCTTATCCTCCACTCCTACTAACACAGCTCATGCAGCTAATAAAACCAGAGCCAAAACCCATGTTCTATGAGCCATGTTCTACTGCATCAGCTGCTGGAGATCTTCTCTCAGAATATGCATCTGAGATGGTTATTGAGCTTAAAGGCTTCTGAATGAGACACATTTCTTTGAACAGTAAAATATTATCAGATATTTTATAAAAAACATCAGATCCAGCTGTTGGTCCCTGATGCTTTTTTGATTTGTAATGATCTCACTGTTCAGACTGTAAGTCATAATAGAATTCAATGACAAGATAAACTACTCAGAATTATTTCTCATTTGTGCTGGATCTCTTTTAAACGACAAAAAAGGAAAAGATGGAATTCCATCTTTGTAATATCTCATTTGTCATGTTATTTGCAATAGAATTGCAATGGATGTATTGTTTGTAACACACTTGATTTTCAATGTTGCTGTCACTTGCTTAGACAAATCATTGTTAACTTAATTGTAAACTTAATTAGCTAGCATCAAAACATATTTTTTTTAAACATTAATAGAAGCTCATCAATATCTCTACTGGGTTTCTGTTCCAGTGATTTAGTGCAGTGGTAGAATGATTAGACGAATATGGTCACATTTTCAAAGCCTCTTTATTACTTCTGTTCAAGCGTAAATAGTTTCAGCTTCATTCATGCTTCAAATGACTTCAGATTTTACTGAATGAATATCAGCACAATATCTAGTCTACTTGCAAGAAAAAAAATATGTTTAAACTTTATATATAAATTCAATGAGAGTGCTGGTGTCAGTTTCAGAATTCCAGAGTACATAGTATCGTACCGAGGGGCGCAATTCACATCAAGGGTTTGGGGGGCCTTCTGTGAACACCTGGGGGTGAGCGTTAGTCTCTCCTCCCGGTACCACCCGCAATCCAACGGCCAATGCGAGAGCACTAACCAGGAGCTGGGGAAGTTTTTGCGGCTCTACTGCCACGACTATCTGGTCTGGGCCGAGAGGCCCAGAACTCACTGAGGTGCGCGTTTCTGGTTCAAGGTCAAGTTTCTGGTTTTCCTGTTCTAGCCTAGCTCCATCAGTTCCACCAGCCTCAGGTGTGTTTGTTGTTTTGCCCACATTCCGTGGGCAAATATAGAATATAGAACTTAAAATATAATAAAATATAATATAATATATAAAACAACCCTGTTTTGTTTAATAAATTCTCTTGCATCGCACCGTCCCTGCAAGTGTTCATCCCTCATTGTCTGACCTAGCCAGTCATGACAGCTGGCCATCCAGCATGTTTAACTATGATATTATTAGCTGGCTGGCTAACAACTAATTAGATCAAATTGGCCTTTTTACACGAACATCAGACATACCAAAAATATAGAACTTTTTACAGTGTGAGTGTGTATTTGTACAGTGTGAGTGTGTATTTATACCACCAACAGCACAACACAACTGTGAAAACATCTAAATTAAACAGTAATAAGTTACGATAAATATTAGTATGATTCACTAGCTAGCTGCCTGACTGCTGGGCTACAGCTCAGATCCTGTAGGCAGTCTCTTCTAGACAAGGCTGTCAATCACTTCATTTCTAAATGCAACCCCACCTTCTTACAATGAAGCGGAATAACGTGCTGTGCTGTTTTTCTACATCCATCGATTCAGAGGGACAGTGGACATGCTATTTTTTAAAGTATATTTTTAAAATATTTTTTTCCAAAGTCTATTCTGCCATCTGCCATTAAAACATTAAACATTGGGCTAGGTCATGGGCACATTTCTGAAATGCTGGATAAACACAGGCCTATTAGATACCTCAAATCAGTACAGGCTGACCTGCTACCTAGAACCAAAACTACACTGGGTAATTATGCTGATGTCAGTTGGAATAAATCTGAAGCTGTGACATGGTGACTGTAACAACTCATACATATTTATTCACCTGTGCCTTTTAGACCTTTCCATGTTCTGTGTTTTACTGCACTTTGCCTTTATTAATTATTTTTAATTTTAGTCTATTGCGGCTGCTTGGTACAGTGTGCAATAAATATTTGTGCAAAATGCTTCCCATATTGTCTGGGGTAAATGGTTGGTGAGAGCGAGAGAGAGAGAGAGAGAGAGAGAGAGAGAGCATGGGACAGAAAAAAAACATCAGTTCAGTCTCTGGAGTTGAGAAGTCTGATGGCTTGGGGGAAGAAGCTATTGCAGAGTCTGGTCGTGTTGGACCGGATGCTGCGGTACCTTCTTCATGATGGCAGGAGGCAGAACAGTCTGTGTGAAGGGTGGGTGGAGTCATCCACAATGCTGGTTGCTTTGCGGCAGTGTAAATGTCCATGACAGAGGGGAGAGAGACTCCGATGATCCTCTCAGCTGTCCTCACAATGCGTTGGAGGGTCTTGCGGTCAGAGGCTGTTTAGGTCCCATACCAGGCAGTGATGCAGCTGCTCAGGATGCTCTCTATGGTCCCTCTATAGAAGAGGGTGAGGATGGGTGGAGGGAGACGGGCCTTTCTCAGCTTCCGGAGGAAGTAGAGACACTGCTGGGCTTTCTTGGCTGTAGAGCCGGAGAGTGCTGAGCGGAGAGTGGTCGTGTCTTGTTTTCCTGAAGTCAACAACCATTTCTTTGGTCTTGTCTACATTCAAGTGAAGGTTGTTGACTGTACACATCTGTCAGCAGCTGCACCTCCTCTCTGTATGCTGACTCGTCGCCTTTGCTGATGATACCCAGCACAGTTGTATCATCGGTGAACTTTATAATGCTGTTAGAACTGTGTTTCACAGCACAGTCATGAGTCAGCAGGGTGTACAGCAGGGGACTCAGAACACTGCCCTGGGGTGCCCCAGTGTTCAGTCTGATGGTGCTGGAGATGCTGTCCCCGAACCGGACTAACTGGGACCTCCCCGTCAGGAGGATCCAGTTGCAGAGAGGGGTGTTGAGGCCCAGCAAACTTAACTTCCTGATGAGATTCTGTGGGACGATGGTGTTGAATGCTAAACTGAAGTCTATGAACAGCATTCTGACATAGGTGTCCTTCTCCAGGTGGGTAAGAGAGAGATGAAGGGTGGTGATGATGGCATCGTCCGTGGAGCGGTTAGGACAAAACTGTGGGGACGATGGTGGTGGTCTCAAGGCACGTTGGGACAGTGGAGCTGCACAGGGAGACGTTGAAGATGTCCATGAGAACATCAATCAACTGATCTGCACACTCTCTGAGCACTCTGCCGGGGATGTTGTCTGGTCCTGCAGCTTTCCGTGGGTTGACTCTGCGCAGAGTTTTCCTCACATCCACTGCAGTCAGGCACAACACCTGCTCGTCCGGCTTGGGCGTGATCTTACTCACCGACGTGTTGTTTTGTGCCTCAAACTGTGCATAGAAGTCGTTCAGGGCATCTGGGAGGAAGGCATCACTGTCACAGGACGGTGGCATTGTCCTGTAGTTTGTGATTGCCTGGATGCCCTGCCACATGCTTGGCGACAGTCACAGCGTTGTTACACCATTCCGTGTTGATGTAAACACACACGCCTCCACCGCGGGTCTTCCCGGACAGAGTCACGCTTCTATCCGCTCTGAACGAGGCTAGCCCGTCTAGCTGAATGGCACTGTCTGGAATGTCACGCTGGGTAGTTCACTGGAGTCGAATGTAGTCCAGTTTATTATCGAGGGAGCAGACGTTTGCAAGGAATAGCGATTGTATAGCCGGGCGGCAAGGGCTAGCCTTTAGCCTCGCGCGAATCACAGCTCTCTTTCCACGCTTCCACTTTCGCTTTAGCCTATTCTATTTTGCAGTGTTTGTGTAAAGCACTTTGAATTGCTGCTGTGTATGAAAGGTGCTAAACAAGTAAATCTGCCTTGCCTTGGCTTTCCTTGATTGTGACTTGCACATTGATTTCATAAAACCTATTGAAACCAATACCTTTATAGACAGATAGACCATTATACACTATATTTTCAATATCTTCTAGATTGGGATAAAGCCCACTGACATTGAACTGTGGAGCAGTGGAACTGTGTTCTCTGGAATGATGCTCAATCCAGTACTTTTAGATTAGGGATGAGGTGGGGTGGTGATTTTTCATGCATTTCAATGCATCACGCTGAGAGCGGCGAGTGGAGTGCAGCATGAGTGGAGGGACGAACCTCCCAGGGGCGACCACTGGGCCTGGGGGCCAGCCTACTTGGGCGATATTAGTGGAGTCCCCGCCTCCGAGCGGGACCTATGACATGATTGGCCAGCTCCCAGGACCACACCTCTGGCGAGACAGGAGCAAAGGCGGACGGGGCCTCCGAGACAGGAGCAGTGGGCATAGACCAGGGGGCATGGACCTTGGGCGTAGTTGTTGGCATGAGGTGACACATGCCCACCTCCATCGGTACGATGTCCGGCGGTCCCATCACAGAGGTGGCTGCGGGCTGCGTGGCATGGCTCGAGTATGTGGCATGGCTAGGGTAACAAAACCTACAGGCAGAGCCTGTGGAAACAAGTGGGGAACTAAGGACCGCGCAGCCTCAGGTGAAACGCATGACATGAAATGAGACACACTGAATCAAACATGAACACAAATGAACATCAATCAGGAACTGAAACAGGAAAGAACCAAATACATGAACATGAAACAAGACACTGAACCGACACAATGAACCAAACGAGGAGAAAGTCTTTATATGGGCCTGTGGGCGGCGGCTCGGAATCGCCCTGGGAGAGGGCGCGATACAGAGGGGCTGACACAATGCTTGAAAATCTAATAGAAAGCCTTCAAAGGAAAGTAGAGACAGTAAAGAATTCTTCTTTTCATTTCCTTAATTTTGGATGAAACAATTAATTAGCATCCCAAACCATAGAGTGTAACTTCAATTCATCAAATCAATTTAAATGGCATTTTGGTCAAACCTTTTTTCCCAGATCCTGTACTGGCTCTGTGCCATATTGACCAAATTATGTATCAAATTTGTTGTTGTCTTTTAACCGTAGTATTTGCCTGTACATATTCTACAGTTATTTAACATTTAAACAAATCACATTTTAATCCCTTTTTTAAAATAACATAAAGAAAATATATAAAAAATACTAAATTTGGCAGTTTTGTATTCATCACATGGATGGCAAATGTGGTAATATCACATTTTCAGCTTTGATATCCTGAACATATGGAATCCTGTTCCATTTCACTCAGGTCTTAATTTGGACATTTTTTTTGGACATTTATCTCTTTTTTATTTTGTCCCTTTTGGTATCTCAGTTATATCAAACTAGCAAAACTAGAAATCAACAACCCCTCCTCTCTTGTTTAACTTTACTGGTTTACTGAGTAAATCACAAAAAACTGTGTTACAGGTTATTCAGAAATTCAGATTTTCACACCAATTTAGATTTACTGTAACAGCAGTGCACGATTAGCTGCCTGATTATAAATTTGGCAAAAAAATGTATATATATATATATATATATTTATTTTAATGTAGTGGGTGAACAGATTTTCTATCGAAGTGTAGTAAGTGCATGTAAAAGTGACAAAAAAAAAAAAAAAAAAAACTAAAAAGGACCGTGGGCAATGAGAGGAGCAGCATGACACCCATGGGGAGTCGCCAGTTCCAGAGTGAAAGTCAAATTGGGCCGCAACCTGACACTGGTTCAGTTTAGGGAAAGTGGAGCCCAATCACTAAGCAATCACTAAGCAACCACCTAGCAATTCCATAGCAATCGCTTAGCAGCCACCTGGGATACCACAGCAACTACTTAGCAACAACATGGCAACCAACTAGCAACACTATTGAGATAACCTGGAATACCCTACCAACCACCTAGGATAATTGCCCAGGCACCAGTGGAGAGAGGAAGCATGGTGCAGGAAAGTGCAAAGGCAGTGACTAAGGTAATGTAGTATGAGACCTGGCCAATGACCTGGAAAGAGGTGCGGAAATAAAGGAAAGGAAAGGATGAATGTGGCATGGACTGGGATGAAGAGGACAACACCAGCAGCCAAGAACCTGAAAGGGGATGTAAGACAGAAGGATTAAGCAGGTTGAAAGCGTTGAGGACTGGGATGAAAGAGACGCGACCAGCAGCCAAGAACTTTAATAGGGGGGAAATGGAAGAAAAGGGAAGGGGTGAAAACAAAGACCCAGGAGGGATGGGATGATTGAAAGAAAGGGGGAAGGAGATGTGCCGGCAGGATTAGGATGATGATTAAGGAGCAAAGACAATCAGAGTTAAAACAGCTAGAGTCGAGTTGAATCAAACTGAGGTAAATTAAAGTTGCAGAGTAGAATTGAAGTGGTTTGAGAACAGCCGAATAGAGCTGAGCTGAGCAGAAATGAGCTATGGGGAGTCCAGTTGTACTGAGACAAAATGAGTTAAATAGCAATAACCAGCTTTAGATTTTATGAGTAGAGCTGAGTTAAGCTGAGCTGCACTGTAAGTTGAGCTGAGCTGAACCGAGGTGAGTAGAATTAAGGTGAGCTGAGTTGAGAACAGCTGAACTGGTGGGGAGCCAGTTCAACTGAGCTCATTCCAGTTGCATAGATTATATTTAATGTGATCTTTGAGGGTAGCTGAGTTGAATAGAATTGAATCTTGCAAGTTGAGTTTATTTCAAGTAAGCACAGTTTAATAGCATTGAACTAAGCTGAGGGGAATTAATTGTATCTCAGCCGAGAACAGCAGAACAGAGCTGAGCTGAATAGAAACAAGCTCAGTTGAGAAGATTTGATCTGAGGTGAGCCGAGTTGAACAGAGGTGTGCTGAGCCAAGTTCAGCTGAATTAAAGAGATCTGCATTGATTAAAGTGGACATCACTCATGCTCACGCCCGCACGCAAAATCCACTCCAGCCACGCCATACCTGTCTGCAACTGTCCACACCTGACCATTCAGACAAGTCATTGTGCAGATGTGCCCATGTTTAGATTGGTCATTTTCATCAGTCTGTTCTGCCTATGTTTAGGACAGGCAAAATGAGCAATGATTGGTTGACTTGCAAAACAAAAATATAATATGACATAAAAATGTGTTGTTTTTGACCAAATAATTCACCAGTTCTAAATCATTTGTACCTCGGTCAATGAATTATGTGGCGGCGCGGGCGTGACAGTACAACCCCCCCCGAGGCGGCCGCGGCGGCGCGGGCGTGACAGTACAACCCCCCCCCCCAACCCCCGAGGCGGCCCCGGGCGCCGAACCGAAACCAGTGTCTCTGAACTTCCCGCGGAGGGTCCCATCTGGTCCGACGAGGCTGACAGACCCCTCTCCCGACGCAAGGGTCTCCCACGGACGGGGGCTTGCGACTTCCTGGGACGTCCGCGAGGCCTGGGAGCCGGCTTACTCGGGAACCTTTTGTGGAATTCCCGGACCAACGCAGGGTCTAGAACGTGATCGGCCGGTTCCCAGGAGCGTTCCTCTGGACCGAACCCCTCCCAGTCGAGCAGGTACTGCAAACGACCCCCACGCCTTCGAGAGTCCAGCACTCGTCGAACCGTGTAGGTGGGGGTCCCCTCAATCTCCACTGGTTCCGGTGGCGTGTCCGCCGGGGTGGCCTCGTCCAGGGGTCCAGGTATCACCGGCTTGAGCTGAGACACATGAAAAACCGGGTGAACACGTGACTGTGGGGGTAGTCGGATACGATAAGCAACATCGTTGACTCTTTTTTCTATGACATAAGGACCAGAGTACTTAACTTTCAGCTTGTGAGAAGGGAGACTAGTCCGGAGGTCCTTCGTGGCCAACCAGACCTGGTCACCTGGTTGGTATGTCGGAGTCTCCCCTCTCTTCCAGTCCGCTTGGGCCTTGTAGCGTCGCAGGAACGTCTGGATGTGCTGGTGGGCTCCGGTCCAGACCGCTTCGCTGCGACGCATCCAAGCATCCACTGCTGGGACTTGGGTCTCCATGGCAGTCCAGGGGGCCAGCAGAGGCTGGTAGCCTAGGTAACACTGGTATGGGGTCAGGCCAGTGGTTGCGCACCTTAGTGAGTTCTGGGCCATCTCGGCCCAGACCAGATACCGGGACCAGTCGCTGGGGTAGTCATGACAGTACAGCCGTAGGAACTTCCCCAGCTCCTGGTTAGTGCGCTCACACTGGCCGTTAGACTGGGGGTGATAACGACGTGAATACGCGTTTGAGCGCCTGGAAGGAGTCCTCCGCGGCTGACGTCCACGTGATGCGCCGGGGAGCTCCTTTGAGTAACGACGTCATCGGGGCTGCCAACCTGCTAAAATCCCGGATAAACCGCCGATAAAAATTAGCGAAACCTAGGAACCGCTGGACCTCCTTCACGGAGCCAGGTGACGGCCAGTCCAAGACTGCCTGGACTTTGGTCTGATCCATCTGAACCCCCCGCTCGCTGATAATGTACCCCAGAAAAGGGATCTCATGGACGTGGAACACGCACTTCTCTAATTTAGCGAATAGCAGGTGGGCCCTAAGCCTCGCCAGGACCAGACGAACTTGACGGATGTGCGTATACAGGTCGGGGGAGTTCACTAGAATGTCGTCCAGAAAGACCACCACAAAGCGTCCGAGGTAGTCTTTCAGGACGTCATTTATGAAAGCCTGGAAGACGGAGGGGGCGTTAGCAAACCCATACGGCATAACCCGGTACTGGAAATGCCCCCTTGTGGTCATGAATGCCGTCTTCCATTCGTCCCCCTCCCTGATACGCACCAGGTTGTACACACTGCGGAGATCCAATTTCGTGAATATCCGGGCTCCCCGCAGCTGCTCAAGAGCGGAAGGCACCAACGGCATAGGAAACGGGTACCTATTGGTGATTGCGTTGAGTGCCCGATAATCTATACATGGCCTTAACCCACCCCCCTTCTTCCTGATGAAAAAAACCCCGAAGCCACCGGAGACTTGGACAGAGTGATGCATCCCTGAGCTAAAGCCTCTGAAATGTAGTCCTCCATTGCCCTCTCTTCTTCCCCCAGTGCTGAAACGACAAGAGACTGGCTCTGGTAGGAAACCCTGACAGGCAACGTGATCGACCGGGAAACGAGTCCCTGGACAGGCAGACTCACCGCATTACACCGCATATCCTCGGTGAATAGGCAGGATTTCAATGGGAGTCGTTGAGGACAGGCCTTTCTTCCGTGCCCCACAGTAGTAGCAGAGTCCCTCTCGGCTCCGTCTACTGCATTCTTCCTGTGTAAGGCCCCGGGAACCCACTTCCATGGGCTCGCAGGTCGTTCCTGCCGACGACGTCGGGGCAGTTCGCCCCTCTGAACCAGCGAATAGGTCTCCACTCTGGACAGCCGGACCGGTCTGCCTTCCCGGCCTGGCCGCTGAACCCCCCACTTTCGGGAACCTGGGGTTAGTAGGACGACCAAGAAGCTGGTCTAACCTAATAGCGAGCGCGATAAGCTCGTCAAGCTCAAGCGACTCACCCCGACATGCCATCTCCTGCTGCAGACACGGATTAAGTCCGTTGCGGAACAGTGCCACCAAGGCCGGCTGGTTCCATCCACTACCAGCGGATAGCGTTCAGAACTCCAGCGCATACTGGGCTGCCGGCTTGGAGCCCTGCTCCATCCGCAGCAGGAGATCGCCCTTAGTGAGCCCCTCTCGGGGGTGTTGGAACACCGCCTTGAACTGCTTCAAATAGTCCGAGAAGGGCTTCTCACTGAGGTCCTCCCAGGTGGCTGTGGCCCAGTCCAGAGCTTTTCCAGCGAGTCGGGATACGAGAAAGGCGATCTTCGCCTGGTCAGTGCCGGTTGGGTGATTATTAAAGAAAACCGCACACTGTAGCGAGAACCCCTCGCAAAGCTCTGGATCGCCATGGTACGTATCTGGTCTTCCAACCGGATACGGGCTAGGGGAAGTCGTGACAGGGCTGGGAGGACTAGGGGGCTCTAACGAAGTCTGAACCAGATTCGTGAGCCCCTAGATGCCACCCACTAGTTGGGCGACTTGTTGCTGCTGATCAGCCTGTTGCTGCACCAGGCGACCAACCATCTCTGACACACTCTGTAACGTGTGTTGCTGCTGCCCCAGGAATCAACCCTGGGTGCAAACAGCCTGACCCAAGGCCTCCATCCCCGCTGTTCAGAGGCGGTTGGCCAAGGATTTTGTCATGATCCACTCGGTCTGACAATGACGGGAGAACACTCGCAGGGGATGGACCGAAGCGAGGAGTTTATTGACAACAATAAACCATAAACAAAACAGAAATGCAGCACCAATTACTAGGGATAAGGAAGAACTAAACAAAACTGTGACAAACCATACTGAGCAAACAAAAAGAACACACCTGGGGCTGGTGAGGCACTAGGGCAGTGCTAGCTGCCGGGGCTGAGCCAATACCATTACTCAGAAACATAAACCTCCAAGCCGAGCCTGGGAAAGCTATGAACTAGGACCTATAGAGTAGCGCTAGTCAGGCGCATTGAACTTACTAGACTTGAGAGCATGAGGAGTCAGCCACCAAACCTAGATGACTGTTCCGGTCCGACAGTGAGGAGAGCTAACTGCTGAAGCAAGCTGGAGAGTCGCTCACTCCTGGAGCTCCAGGACCCCAGCTTGCAGAGCCAAAGAAGCCTGGCGAGAGATCGCCACAGACCTGCAGTAGCTCCCTAATGGACCCTGAGATGAGAGCTGCCTAGCTAGTTAGCTTCCCCTGCTAAGCTAGCTAGGTAAAGAGAGAGTCCTCTTGTACAAGGATGCACTCTACGGACCAGACCGGTGAATACTGAGTCTATACCGTTTACTGAATAACCTGGGTGCATGTGGTGCACTAAGGGTAATCCTCGGCAACCAGCAGCTGGCCCTAGCCCTACTTAAATACACCAGCCCACAGGTGTAACACATTAACCTGACAATGAACAGTCACATGACAAACAAAACCAGAAACCAAAATGGCGACGAGGGGTGTCAACCCAAAAGTCCATTTCAACATAAAAGTCCTTCCTTCGAATAAACCCGACATGGTTCAGTAACAAATAGTTATAATAGGCGCGGGCGTGACAGTTATAAATATCTGCAATGACTTTTTACTAGTAGAAATGACAGTCCAAACTATTTAAAGTGTAATTCTGACTAGTAAACATTCTATATTATTGTTACTAGTCAAAACTCGAATTGTAGATATCTAAAATTATGTTATAAACTATAAAACTGCACACATGCTAAATGTACATTACTACTAGTCAAAACTAAATGAGCAATGTCTTGAATTAGCATTTGTACTAGTCAGAATTAATTTACAGATATGTGGGGCTGGACTTTAAACTAGCCAGAATTATATTGTAGAAATCTGGAATTATTATTTTTTTTACAAATGAAAAAGTCATTGTAGATATCTGTAACTGGAGTTTTTGCTAGTAAAAATGTAACTAGAAATAAGAGACAGTTCCATGTAAGTCAATGGTAACATATGACTAGTCAAAATTACATTTTGTGTATATGTGGCAATATGACTAGTCAGAATGGCTTTGTTAATCAGTAGATCTGATATAATCACTAGTAAAAAAAATGTAGTTGATTTCTGAAATAATAGTTTCTACTAGTGAAAATTGCATTACAGAGATCTATAATTACTACTAGTAAAAAAATGAGTTAACACTTATGTCACTGGTGTGATTTTAAGGTAAATCAAGAGGCAGACCCAAGCAGCCACAGAAAAGAGAGAAGATGGGTCAGTTCTGTTAACAAATCTGCCTAGAGGGCAACCAGGAGAGTTCAGGAAATTTCCCACATTAAGCTTTTAAGACGTTTGACTTTTAGTAATAATTATAAAGATTTTCTTTCATATGTGAAATGGCCAAAAAAAAACAAAATTTTAATTACAGTGATTTGTCTGATTTGCCTTTTTCAACAGTTAGCAGCTATTAATTGTAATATAGGCTTAGCTCTGCCAAAACTGACACAACCACACCATATCACAGTTTTTGGGATTTCATTGGGTTGTGAAATTCTGAAGCTTAATCTTATTATTGCATTTCTTCAAATCATTTATTTTCTACAACCAGAACCAAACAAACTGAAGGAATTGAAGGAAGAATTGCAGAAGTAATTTGCAATATATTGCTTACAAGGCTGCTAATAATGGGGTTTATGCTAAAGTTGTAGCTACAACATGATTTAAAATCACTTTAGTATGCTTTAATAGCACAAAGTGTCTTCCTCAATTACCTTCACAAAAACATTCATACAACTGGTACCTCTTCTTTTTAGTTTTTTAACAGTAAGCATTCACAATAAAAAATAATTTTATTTCCAACAATTAAAAATGTTTTTTTAAAAACATGCAAATATATGCAAATTTATGTGCATATATGTGCATAATGTGCATAAATCAATGTTATATTTTTGGGTGAAGGGACTTCATATATCAAATATTAAAACTACACTAACCTTACTGTAACCATAACATTTCTTCCTAAAGTGTATTTTGTAGCTTTGTAGCAACAACTGTATTTAAATATAATCTTTTCCATAATTTTTTTTTTGCATGAAAGACACCCTCACAAAGAGAAATAGAAAGCATATATAACAATGCAGGATCCATGAACAAAAAAAGAAGAGAATAAAATCTTTATTGTAAAAAAAAAGCAAGAGATTACTGGTGAAAATGATGGTGCAATGGCTGCACCAAGATCAATTTTGTAGTCCTATCATACTGAATCAAATCTTTACTTTAGATGTGTGCTAGGACATAATGACGACTTTTCTCACTCCAAATTTCCTTTGGAGTGCTTTTTTCAAGAAGTATCATCACTGTCATTGCATGCAGATGGTACTAGATGGTAGTTGGTAGTTGCAAGATAGTTGTGTTGAATGTGTAACTTCTGAGCGCTGTTTTATCAGATGAGAAAGAGGAATACAGATAACAGATGACAGATAATGCGTACATTCCTTGTGTTGGCTGGTGGTTGCTCAGAAACAGGAAGCCCACTGAGCAGTTCATCTGAGTTGAACAGGAGCTGTGCTAGGCTTTGATTCCGAAGAGAACTGGGGGATGGGGGGAAATCAAACTATTTTTATTTAATACTGTATGAGTAAACTGTCTGGGGGAGGAATCTCTAAGGGAAGGAGGCAGTATTTGTGGTTGTTGTCCATGCCAGCCTTTACAACTCTCTATCAGTAGTGTCTTTGGACCACAGCTATCCCAATAAGTATGCAGGAGGTATTAGTTCCCCCCAAACACACACACACACACACACACACAGAGAGAGAGAGTTCTGCAGTGTCCTCACATGAACCATGCGCTATTGCCAAGAATCACAGTTTATAGAAGGTAACTGGGTTAGATGCCAGCACTGAATTTGAGCAAAAAGAAAAAGAAAATAAAATCAAAGAAAGGTAAGCAATGTCTGTATGTTCAGTAACTGTGGGAAAGTAGGGTAGACGAAAGGCACAAAACAGGATAAAGGAGGGGGTAAAAATGAAGGCATATTTGGTAATAGAAAATGATATGATTACTCACAGTTCTGCAGTCAGGGTCTTCATGTGTACTGTGGAAGGCATATTGGTGTATATTGGTTTTTCACAGCATGCAAGACATACATTTTTAGTACAGGCTTGAGGGGTGTTTTGCTTATAATACTGCATATATAAGTCATGATATAACAGCTGAATATTGCTTCTTTTTGGGATGCAATGTGTATACAAGGCAGTCTGTTGTTCTGAACTTCTAGACTGTTGTTTTTATCTTCCCCGTTGCATGGAGACAGGTCGCAGTGCAGATCACTGTCGGAGAGAGCTAGATGTTCAAAGGACAATGGAAAGGACTGCAGAGTTAGGTCATCAAGAAAAAATATATTTTTTAAAACATATAATACTAAAGTACATGTAGTAGTCTCTGCAGCTAAAATAACCATTTAATATATAATTTAACATTTTAACTAGAAATATTTTTTGCAATATTTCTGTAATATTTATTCCTTTTTCTTAATGTAATGTTGAATTTTTCAGGTTTTATTACAACTTAAACTTTAACTTAAACAATATCTCATAGAATCAATATGCTGCTACAAGGCTTCTTCCATGAAAACACATAAAAGCTGTTAATCTTGTAGTGAATGAATGATTATTTTCTTCTTATTAAAGAAAGGTCATTTAAATGTGGTATGAATTGACTATGATTAATCACAAAACAATTTAAAGAAGAAAATGTGTGCAAACCCAAAAATGTATAAATACACACGCGCACACACACACACACACACAAACACACACAGTTCTGCACTGTCCTCAGGTGAACCATAAGCTGTTGCCAGGAATCAAGCACATTTTATAGATGGTAACTGGGTTAGAATCCGATGCTGAATTTGAGCAAAAATAAATCTAAGAAAGGTGAATTGATAAATACTCCAGACGTACATCATTACAATAATGACAACATGAAGGTTTGGTATCATTCAAACAGAATGTTTCTTTTTCTGCATTTCACTGAATCTTTTCTTCATTTCAAAGCATGCATGCTTATAAATGTTGTGTGTTGTTAATAACATGGTAACTAAAATGTTAGGGATGTTTAAATATTTTATGATGCTTATGTTTAAGGAAATGAAGAACCATTTTGGTAAAAGAGATGATGTTAAAGAATGTAGAGGTTGTACCTGAACAAGTAATTAAAAGGAGTAAAAGCCAGTTAGCTATGTTACCTAATCATAAAATACAAAAGATGAAATACAAAGGTAAAGAAACACAATTGTCATGAGTCTGTTTTATATTTGGCTTGTAATGATGGAGATTTTACCTCAGAAAAACTTTTTGTCAACACCTGAGTCTGGGGTTACCCATAATTAGTTAAGGTTTTTATTTCTGTTAATTTACTTAATTTACTTTCACTTTTTAATTCTTTGAAAATAAGTGTTCCATGTTACAAAACGTTATCTACATGTCTTAACTGGTTTGAATAGCAAAGGTTTGAATTTGTTCTTATTTGTTATTGTCATAATTTGAAAGCTCAAAAAAGTTGTTAAATATTACAGATATTTCAGTGTTGTTTTTGTTACCTGCTAAATCTGCAGGTTATGTCTATTATTGGCTAATATCAGTCAAATTACCTCTTAGTTTGGCTGCGTCTAACAGTTTTACTGTTGTAATTGAATGGAAATACAGTATTTTTACAGATAAAACCATACATTACATAATGTTCCATGAATAGTATGAAGAAACTGTCTAGTATCTACACTGAATATGTTCTGTCATTTAATATTTTAAAATATTACAAATATTTATGCAACCGCCGCTACCTAGCCCACTGCTGTTGTTTGCAGTCTCAAAACCAAACTGGATGAGCTGACAACTAAGATTACAATCCAGCATAAAATCACAAAATGCTGTGCTTTTATCCTGACAGAGACATGGCTCTTGGGCACTATGCATGACACGATTATCAAACAAGATATTGCACACCTGGCCTCTCTACATAGGTAATGTAGAGGTGAAGAGGGTGAAGACTTAAATTACTTACTGTTTACATGAGTGAGGATCTCACCTGGTCATACAGCACACATCAAATTGTACCTTCTTAGAAGAATGATGAAATTTGGCATGCCAGGCAAAATTCTCAGCTCCATCATAGTCTAGTACTGCACTGCCCAGAACAGGAAGGCCCTCCAGGCCCTAAAATAATAAAATGTGGAGAAGGTCAAAGGGGTGTGCAGACATTCTGGTTTGACTGTAACTTTGCTGCCATGCTCTTTGCACAAAATACCACAGTACTAAGTAACTTCTTTATCTTTACTTCTCCATTTTTTTTGACTGCAGCCCGATGCTGGTTTTGTTTGCTCTACCAGCTTTATAATATAACAAAGTTCCACATTTAGTGACTACTGCAGTCTCAGAAGAGTTTTTGATCCCCTAAATAGAAGCATACATTTACAAATCAAAGGCTTCATTAGTTACATAAGGTGTGCTTGAGATAAAATGTTTCAAATACCTGGACTGACTAGAGGTTTGTTCACTTGATTGCATGTTAGAAATATTAAAGGGAATGGCAAGTGACATGCTAATTGGTTTATTGCATGTTAGCTAAAATAGGGGCTTGAATGTTCCTAGATATACAGTTGGAAGCATACTTAGCAAATTTAAAAGAAGATAACATGAATACCAACGCATATGTAATAGCAATAATGAGGGTGAAGTGGTGCATTCTTGAAAGAATGGCAGAGTGGCAATATTTTTGGCCATGATTGTGTTAATATTTATATGTTATAAAAATAATAATACACATTTTTCTTGGGTATTGACCCCCCCCCCTCTCCCACCACCACCAATGTTTAGTTTGTGACTAAGAACCTTTTTTACAATAGGCTCTGTACAGTTGAATACACACAGAGGAAGTTGTATGTCTTGCTTGTAAATCACTCACTTAACTTGAAACCTGTGTTATTTGCAGTAACAGCAAAGGTTTTATCAGTGTTCTGACAAAAGGAGTTTAAGACAACTTTTACATCACATGGGTGGTCAGGTATGTTTGTGGCATTTACCTGTGGGATGCATTGTATTACAGTCTGTGGTTCCACTTCATATTCATGTAAATGGAGTGATTTATGACTGACTTTGTCCCAGCACATGAGGATCCTGCTGGATAGATAATAGGCAATGAGCATAGCCAGCAATGAGTGTGAGTAAATGAACAAAAATTGCAATGACTAGGCACAACAAGAGAGGACACCATTTAACTTATGTTTCATGTAATGAACCAGGGGTTATTACATAAAGCAAATTTACAAAATCCAAATTTAGCCAGACATTTCACCCAGACTAATTGCTTTGCACTAACAGACACCACAGGGTACCTTTAGAAGTCTTGTAGAGTAAGCTGTTGTGCAGAGTTCCAAGAGCATATAGAGCATATTAGGCAGGAGGTCATGGTGTTTAGGCTCATTGGCGTATGCCAGAGTGCATTGCTAGTCTCTTGTTACTTAGCAACGGATAGAGAAATGTTAGTGATGTAAGTGATGAGCTCAGACTCTTGACTCTCTGGAAAAATACACTCTCTTGAATTCTCTAAATGCACACTGTACATTTGAAAAAAGACCCAAATAATCTTTTTAGTTATTTTCTTGTCTTCTCTTGTAGTTTTTAAAACCGGTCTTTGGTGATAAATAAAATGGCAAGTTTAGCCTCTCTCAAGCACATAATGTAGGTTTGTTTTGCAACAAGTAGTCACGCAGACTAAGTAGCTTCCCCCACAATACTAACAAATAAGTAGTGATCCATTTTGGTCACAACCCCGATTTATGATTCAAACACATTATTCTACTAATTTAAATTCAGTCAACATAACTTCCACTCAAAAATGTTTTATTCACTTAATACAAATACACTTAAATTTGTCCTGGCATTTTTAGAAAGTGTTAAAAATAAAAAATTCAAAAACCAAAACTCTATGACATTAGATTTAAGTCAACTCTAAAAAATAGGTTGGACCTTAACTCAACCAAATTAAGTTTGACAAACTTTGAACTTCGAGTTAAATTAAAAAAAAAATATTGTAGTAGATTATGTTTATCCAATTTTAGGAAATCTTATTGGATTTACAATATGGCCTCATTTTGTAAGAAAACCTTTCAATACTGTGAAAAATACGTTTCTATTTTAAAGATTAAAATAAAAAAACTAATGCATTTTTATTTCTCATGTGAACACTATTAAGTCACAGAATTTTGTTTTGTTTTTGCATTTATATTTTGGTACTTTTATTTACAGAATGAATGGTCCTTCTGTATTTTCACCTAAAGTTCCATGTTTTTTGACAATTTTACAGCACTTTGTTATGAACTTTTTTAAATGTATTACTATAACAATTTCAGTCTTTACATAAAATATATTTTTACATTGTTTAGTTCCTGGAGCAGTTGCAGCATTGATGATACATATAATAATAATTTTAGATCATGAAGATATACTGCAATATTTCATCTTAAAATGAAAACAATGTCAGTATTTGAAAAACAAAGTATTTGTTTAGAGCATTGGGAATCTTGCCCAGATTAGAGCATTGGGAATCTTGCACTGTAAAAAGAGAAATTCTCTGAAACAAGGAGAAAAATATTAACAAAAGTGTTATAATGGGTTTAGGTTTCTGTTAGTCAGCAATCTAATGCTAGTTTTACTTGATAATGTACTCCTCAGAGCAGGATGCATGTGCAAAAGTTGGTACATTTATTCATACAGATAAACACAGAATGGCTAAATGTCCAAGGTCAAATACCAGTAATGAAGTCTCACCAAGCATGGTCAAAAACTACAAATCAACTCCAAGAAATTAAAGTATAACTAAAAAGTAGACACAGGCGAGGCTCTGTTTAGAACTTTGCTAGAACTTTTATCTGATAACTAGATTTAGTACATATTGTACCAATTCTAACTTGGCAAGTTCAACAGTTCAAATCAAATCAAATCAATCAACATTATTCAATCCTCATTGCAAATATACAAATATTTAGCTGTTTTCAATAAACCAATCAAACAATACTAATTTAAATATCTTAACACAACTAATAGAACACAAAATACACAAAGTCTGAGTTATTGAACTCCTTCATGACAAGCGTCTTTAGTAGAACACCTTTTTGCTTTTTTGGCCTGCTGCAAACGTGATGCATAGCCAGACCAGACCAGCTTCTGGCAGTGTCCCTAAGGAATCTCAGCCCATTCCTCATGGGCAATGGCATCCAGTTCACTGATATTCTTGGGTTTGCTGCTGCAACCACCTTCTTATATCCCATCAGTCAGGCAACTGTGACAGCCACTCCAAAATCTTCCAGGACTTCTTCTGAAACCAAGCCACGGTTGACTTTGAGGTATGCTTGGGATCATTGTCCTGTTGGAAGGACAACAACCAAGCTTTTTTTTCCTTACAGAAGACATGCATCCCCTAGGATTTCCTAATACTTGATTGAATCCATCTTGCCCTTCCACACACTGCAGTTTCCAGTTCAAGCCACTGTCATGCTTCAATGTAGGGAGCATGTTCTTTTCAGCGTATGCTTCATTCTTCCTCCTCCAGACATACCGCTGATCCATTGACTTAAAAAGATCCAGTTTTGTTTCATCACTCCACAGAACAGAATCTTCTGTGGTTTATTTATGTGGTTTTTGATCAGACTGGAGCCAACTTCTGCTTTTGGGTCAGTAGAGGTGTACGAACATGGAGACCTTCAGCATTTAGTATGTGCCTTAAGGCCTATTCACGTATAAAAAATGGCTACTTAATGAACACATGTATATTAGTAATGTCATTCAAAACTGACAGACTGCGACACTGTATTTTTGCTTTAATTTCTGCGTTGTACAAATGTGTTAATATTATAGTCAAAGATGGCATCAGAACAGTTCATCTTGTTCGTAGCAGAACACAAAAGCATATATGCTCAGCCACAGGCAAACTATAAAAATAAAGAAGTTGAAGAAAACATGGCAGAGCAGAGCTAAAAGGCTGGGTGATGATGGTGAGAACAATACATTAATTTTATGCAGGTCTTTTGCAGTTATTGAAGGGATTGTGCACCCGCCTCCTCAAGAATCTAGTAGCTTGTGAACTATGCCTCCAGCTGTATATCTTTGCTCTCTCTCTCTCTTTCTGTATCCTTTTCCTTGTTTGTGCAAGGCAATGATCTGAACTCTCTTGACTTCTTGTCATATTTCTAACATGCAATCAAATGTCACTAATGAAGCCTTGATTTGCCACATGATTTGCAAATGTGTATTCGTATGAGGGATTCTATTCAGGGGGTTGAGTAATTCTACAGTTGTTCATTAAAAGTGGTAGTAATCAGTAAGTATCAGTAAGTTATGTTCATGGAAGTTTTGATACAGTGGTATTGTGTATATGTTTGCATTTTAATTTCCAAATATATTTAAGTGAGAAATGCATTTTTAGACAATTTAAATGTCTTAATAGTTCCTTTTATGTACTGATTTATTTTTTATTTAATTTTAAATGTTACAGCTTTTGTTTTATTAACAATCAGAGTTGTTCACATCTAGTTATAATTACATTATTGTACAATTATTGTATTAATGAGTTGTAGATTTACTTTGATTGTCAAACTACATGCTACATGCCATTTGGCTCTATAGGCACATGTTTTGATCGCTACAGCATGTACGATGTGCCGACACAGGTATGCACATTTAATGGAAACAAAATGCATCTCCTTGGAAAAGTGCTTTTTGGTTTACTTTTGTGTCTGTCATCAAAGAGAAAAATTTTACATGTGTTACTAAAAAGATGGAAAGCAAAGGACACACATCAGGTGAGTAATGTTGTTATCCAGCATTTCATAAGCAGACATTTGCTATTTTATGTAAGGAAATAAGCTATTAAAAATATGTCAGTCTGCAATGCTCATGTGCAGCTGTTGAGTTACCAAAATACAAGGACATTACCCAAAAATCAGTGCCTTTGCAAATGTATTAGTAGTTACTACACTCTTGTGGCATTCATGTGCACTCATCTAGTAAATGTGGTATTTCCCCCATGACTACTCCAGTTTCCTGCACCCTCCCAAAAAAGATGGACCGGCTATGTTATATCGCCCCTAGGTGTGAATGTGTGTAGGTGTGTTACCTTGTGATAGATCGGTGGCCTGCCTAGGGTGTTTTCTTGCCTTGTGCCAAGTGTCTTCCAGAGACCTGAGGGCAGCATTAAAACACAGCTGAAAAACGGCCAAATTGTGCTGTTCTGCCCTCATTTTTCCACTCCTGATCTTTTAGTATGCAGTAAGAATACTCGGCAGAAAAGTGAGCAAGACTGGTTAAAGCAGAATTATGCAAAAATCACTTCTTGCTCCTGGGCTCCCCCTACAGTTGGAAACTTTCTGATTCCAGCCACCATTAAAGGACACACCTTTCACAAGCATTTTTCAAGGTGAGAATCTGCAATGAAAGAAACATGTGGATTGGCATGCTTTTTTATGTCCTTCTCTTAGGTTCACATAGTTCACACAGCAGGTAAAAATCCCAATCTTACCATTTGTCATAAATGTGCTGAGAACTGCAGTGGGGGAGGTTTTCATATATTCAAGAATTATTTGGGGTGATTTCTCGGGTCAACCTATATTGGAAGGTACATATTACAACCATTGTGGTTCTAAAGAAAAGGCTGAACACATATGCAAGAGGACTTGGCAGCAATTTCAGAAGAAAATTAAAAGCTGTTACAGTTACTGTTGACTGCATTTTGATTGTTTACCTCTGGACAAGTGGGCCATGTGAACCATTGGCACATCAGTTTCAGAGCATGAACTATTCAGACAAATGCTGAATACAGGTCACATACAGTGTGAACAGCCTTTAAAAATCAGATTTGGACCACTTTACCTGCTGTATGAATGTAGACAAGGCAAGCAGGCAAATATGTCAGCTAAAAAGATCACTACAATTAATAACTGTGGCTATCATATTCACTCTACCTCATGCTCTCAGTCTCCTTCACTGTGTGAGTGTGTGTGTGTTTGTTCCTACGTGCCCACTCCCATTTATTTACCGGTAGATACTCAATATTACCGAATGTGTTCTCTTGCGGTTAAAATGTCCTTCGCATTTTCTGAAAGAGCCAGTACAGCATGTGAGAACCATCTACTGTTCCACCGTGTTGCAGAGCCCCCACCATTCTTCTAAACTGGTCACAGTCACCCAGAGAATAGCGGTTTTGATGAGAAACCGCTGTTAACGGCAAGTTGAGTTGTTTAGGCAGAAAAGTAAAACCGGATCTCATCTGCTCACACTGACAAGTGTAAACACAATTCGGTCAAAGTAAATCCAGATGCTATCCGGATACAAAATGCATGTTAATGCCGGATGTAAAGGGGCTCTTGCATTCTCTGAGGAGTTATTCCAGAGCTGAGAAAGTAATCCACAACGAAAGAGCAAGCGAGAGAGAGAGAGAGAGAGAGAGAGAGAGCTACCCCCATTCAACTCTTCACCCTCTCTAGTTATATAAAGGTCCTTCGGGCTGCGCTCCTCCTCCGTCCAGTGGAGAGCCATGAACACGGCGGAGGCACTGCGGAGCGCGCTCGCTTGTCTCGCGCTGGTGCCGCGCTTCGTGGTCGCGGCGCTGGTGCTGTGGCTCCTAGACTTCCTGTGCGTGAGGAAGCGTGTGTTGGTGCGGGCGAGGGCGCGCGACGAAGAGGAGGAGGGCGAGGAGGAACAGAAGATCGGGGGGAACGTGGACGTCGACGACCCGCCGCTCTGCGTGTCCGACTCAGACCGTATGTTCAGCTTGGCGTCACTGCGCGCCGTGTGGCACGGGCACAAGTTGGACGCGCTAAAGGCGGCGCGTGTGGGCCGCACAGCGCCCAACAGCGAGGTGGTGTGCCTGGCCGATGCGCGCCGCCGCCGTATTTTGGAGTACGCGCGCGGCGCACGGCCGCTCGTGCTCAATTTCGGCAGCTGCACCTGACCGCCGTTCATGATGCGTCTCCGCGCGTTCGGCCGCCTCATGCGCCGCTATGCTGACGTGGCCGATGCGCTACTGGTATACATCGAGGAGGCGCATCCGTCCGATGGATGGGCGAGCTCGGACGCGCCGTACCAGATCCCGCGCCATCGCTGCTTGGAAGAGCGCCTACGCGCCGCGCGCCTCATGGAGTGCGAGGCGCCGCCCGATTGCCCTGTAGTGGCCGACGGCATGGAGAACACGGCCAACGCGGCATACGGTGCTTACTTCGACCGCCTCTACATCGTGCAGGACGGTAAGGTGGTGTACCAGGGTGGTCGAGGGCCCGAGGGCTACCGCATCTCCGAGCTCAGGGACTGGCTGGACGAGTACAGAAGGCGGCTGCGCCAAAAGAAGAACGCTGTGGTTCACGTGTAACTCTGGCGGTGGATATGTGTGTGTGAGGGAGTGGGACACGGAGACAGGGACGACAAAAAGCTGCTATATATAATTTCTGAGTGAGGAATCACACACACACACACAGTCTGCCATCTCTCTGTCAATTGGACAGTGTCTGACACGGACGTTTAATTATCCTCACCGTTTTTGATCTTTCACCCATCGTCTCTAACGGTGTGTTTGTGACCAGTTTGGAGGTAGTAAACTTTCTCTAGCCTAGCTCAGCATCCCAGAGTGTGATCATGATCGTGCGTTGCTCCCAGCACTTGGATGACTTACAGTTACCTCTGTTCTCCTTCTCGTATTGCTGTGAAGTTCGGTTTTTAAACGGTTCTTCAACCAGAAAACCGACACTGATAATTTTAAATACGGCAAGGAAATAGAAGTGATTTATGCATCATTTTTGTTGTGACGTCTGCAAATCATTTTGTAAATTATTCCTTTTTATCAAACCCGTTTTGTAATAAAACTTCTATATGATAGAATATTCTGTAGGAGCGATTTCATTGTGTTGGACTGTAGGTTTGTTGTGACTTAGACTACCAAATCATTCGAGTTTTGGCACATGCATGCATACTCATTTATTAGATTTCAATGCGCTTAACAAACGCAACCTAGAAATGCTTGGTTAGTAGAACGTTACGTGAACGTTATGAACGTTACAACTTTTGGTTCTTAGAACCTTTTTATCTGTCGAGGTTTCTGAACGTTCCTGGAACTTTTTGTATTCGTTTATTCCCACGATTGAAAAATGAACTTTTCACATTTGGTAGGCATTTTTCTAAACAGTAATGCAAGTTTACCATTTAAACTTTTATATTATCAGTGTAAATTCAGCAAATATATATTATATTCTGTGTTAAAATAAATGCTACAATTCTTAAGTTTGGAAAACGTTGTATGACACATTCATGAAATATTATTTATCAGTATGATAAGTGTGATCATGTATCGGTTTCATCAGTGTTTTAATTGTACTATATTTTATTTATTGTATTTTAGTATTAGAAAAATCACATTTCCATAATGTTATGGACTCTAGCTGAGAATTTTGTGGAAGAACCATTATAATGGCACACGTTTTCAGAATGTTCCTGGAACATTATTTCTGTAACGTTACAGGCTAATTTTCTGAAAGCATTTAAATACATTGCTGAACATTCCGATAATGTTCTCTGCTGTCTGGGATGCATGGGCTACATCAATGATGAAAAGGATTTAGCAGAGAGTTTCCATAAAAAGCAAATGTTTTCATAGCTCACAACAATAGTAGAAACCTCTGCTATACAGAATCATTTTTGAAGCTCACCCTACAGTGAAGAGAGAAAGTGTCGTTTGCTTTGAGCCACCACTGAAGGTAATGCTTTTAACATGCATTTCTGGACAAGCTGAGAGAGAGCTCAGGTAAAAGAAGCATATGGACTGACTACAATAATAGGAGATTTGAATCAACTATGACTAAAGTAATTCTTGTAAGCTTTACCAAAAAGTTATTGTGCAGTTAGCAGCACGCCCAGGTTATTTTAAGGTAAATATGTTGTGTAATGTTGCCTTAAAGCTCTATAAAGAATTGTCTACTGGAGTTTTTTTTTTCTTGTATTCGAAAAAACATTTAACCAGGCAAATGATTTAGGGATTTAAATGGTTCTTTGAGTTTTCATAGTCCTATATGAAATCATTGCCATCATTTAAGAGCCCTTGAGGAATTCCTTTTGCAAAGACCATATGATTAAGTTATGTGTTTATTGTGGTACCTGCAGTATGCCATTTACATATTGTTGGACAGTTAATATCTTAATGTTACTCCTTAGAATATTGCTCAGGGTTTAGTGTTGCCTAAATGTAACTAAACAAATATTTACCCATTAATGTCAATTGCAAATAAAATTAACCTAAAGGTAAAAGAGAAGTTTTAAGGTTTAAATATCCTGGGGTGAGGGGAAGGGAGTAAGCGTGAGAGAAGAGGAAGGGGGAAAAGTGGTAAGGGTAAGATGCCAGTGGTAATGTTATTAGTGGAATAGGGAGGAAGGGGGATAGGCAGTAAAGGAAGAAAATACACAATATGTTCAAATGTTTGTGGACACCCCCACTAATAAATGCATTTAGCTACTTTAAGTTGCACCTATTTCTGCTCAAAAACAGCTTGTTCTTCTCCAGTCCCTCCAGTCCCTGTAGAAAAGTATTGCCAATAGAATAGGACTCTCTGGAGCAGATAAACATGAACTTTTTGACACCATGCCTAATGCCAGTGTTGAGCTGTGGAGTAGTGGAACTGTGGTCTATGGAATAATGTTCCATCTTATGCTTTCATGATGAGCTGGAGAGTAGGGCATGAGGTGGGGTGGTGATCATCCAAAATCCTGACCTCACTAACGCACTGAATGCAATCAAATCATCAAAGCAATGCTCAAAAATCTAGTATGAAAGCCACCCCAGGGCAGTAGAGACAGTTACTCCAACAAAGGTAGGATAAACCCTTTTGTAATACCCTTGATTTCTGAAGAAACAATTAATGAGCAATGAGTCCCAATACTTATTTCCAAAATTAACTGTTTATTAATAGTTTCTCTCTACCAAAAGCAAACAAATGGGTAATGTTTCATGTAATTGTAGGGACTGCACCAATGTTTAATGTTTACACAGCAATAATCTTTCTTGTTTTTCAGGTTTAAGTCTGTGTGGGAATCTAACCATCTAAAATCAAATAAAATATCTTTTATCTTTGCAGTCATAATTGTGCTTCAGAAATAATGTGATTTAATAGTGATTTAAAGCTTTAAACAAAGGGGAAAACATGTGACATTTTAGTAGTTCACGTTTATCACCACACATTTATATTGTACAATGTAGCAGAAAGCCCGAAAGTCTCAAAGCACCAGATGCTTGCCATCAGCAGCCGGAGTCCAAGAGAACACAGTTGGCCATGCTCTTCCAGGGGTGGGTTGATGGAACGTCCTCCCCACATCACTCCTAGTGTTAGCTGTTGTATTGGAGCTAGGGAGATGCTTCGAGTGTTTCTAGTGTCGGGGCATGGCTAGTGAGGGCAGTTCACATGAATGGGGATTCCAAATTTAGGTAGAAAATGGGGTGAAGTTATACTGTAAGGATAATTCTCAAGTCAAGTGGGTTTTTATTGTCATTTCAACTACATTCAGAGTGCACAGTGAAACGAAACAATGTTCCTCCAGGACCATGGTGCAACAAAGACACAGTGCATACAGAACACAAGTGCAACACAGTGCAAGTGCAGACAGACAATACAACACAATACAGACAAAGAATAATAAATAAATTAGGGGTAGTGTGCAAATTATGCAATGTGCAATAAATATTGAGTCCAGTGAGGTAGTATAGTATAAAAGTATAAAATGTAGTACAAAATGTATATTGTGTTATACATTTTAATTTTATTAAAAAAGAATAAGCATGCAAGGAATATGCACTAACTAAAACATTGAGTTATTGCTTGTTGCTTGTTGCTGAAAGGTTCGTTTAAGCAGCTGTATTAAATGAATGTCCAAAAAGCTCCATTAGAAATAATCAGATATGGGGGGCTTTAGTTGCTAGCCATCAGCTTCTAGTAACATCTACACCAAAAATCATTGTATTACACTTATCAGAATCAGAATCTCTTTATTTCACCAAGTATGTTACACATACAAGGAATTTGTCTTGGTGAGAGCA